>NC_083112.1:5955432-6704912 GCF_949774975.1 Lagenorhynchus albirostris | reverse complement strand
CAGAAAGATTTCTGCGGATTTCTCCTAGAATTTCCAGGGTCTGTAAATCCTGCGGCTGGCTGGGAGCCTACTTCGATTATTTTTAATGCAGAAAAGGATGTATTTGAGCATCTGGCCTAGAAATGGACTAAATCTGTCCACAGCCTAATTGGTTTGGAAAGAGCTGGAAGACAAATTGAGATTGTGGGTGTAAACAGAAGAAAAGGTGGCAGAAGGGGAGCCAGATGGATGAGCTCAGACACAAAACACACACAAACAAAAGCTGCTTGGGACACCAGAGGAGCACGTGGACATCTGGGGCCCAGAACCGGACTGGTATGAGGGTCCTCCTTGGCTTGGAAGCGTTTAGACGCAACGCCTGGCTCCAAGGACGTTCCCTGCATCTGAAGAGCGGGAATCAAAACCAGCTTCCACAGGGGGTGATCCCTGGCCACACTGACAGGTGGCCCTCAATCGACCTGGGTAGTGAATTCAGAACACAAATCACAGAACCATCACTCGGTTCCTTAGAGAATTCAGGCTCGAGGCTGAGGCAGGGGCATGATGGGAGCCAGAGGTTTGGAGAAGGTGACTTCTTGGTTACTATATATAATTGTGTCTGTGTGTGTAGCGTTCCAGGGCAGCCCGAGTATATTTTGTTTGCAGCCCCGTCAGCATGGTGCAGAGCATCTTGCATGTGGGGGGACCATCAATGCTCGTTTGATGACAGTGATGCAGGTGTCTGGTGGTAGAGATCTCCTTATTTCATAACGCCTTACTGCAGCAAGGCGGGGTGAGGGGCAGGCATCGATAGTTAAACACATCTACTTCTGAACCGTACCGCGTGCTCATGAGTCAGCAGCGACCGTGAGCAGCTGTTGTCCTAAAGGCATCACTTCTATCTCCACCCAGCAGATACTTATAATGTAAAAATAATAAATTTTTCATTGGTTTACGAACACCGAAACCATTTCCTGAGAGTACATAAAAGAACCTGGGAGGGACAGGCGCGGCGAGAGATGACACCAAGCCAGGTGCCTTTAACAGCCCAACAATGAATAGTTATGCTGCCCTTTTCAGAGCTGCGACGTGTGACCCACCCGATTAGGCCTCCGAGAGGCTCGTTCTGAAGGCCCACCATTCGTGCCATCCCTTTCATGTTTGTCGTGACAAAGCTGTGTTTTCTGCGCCCGCTTTCCTTTGCAGTTTGCACCCTGTGCAGTCAAATTTCATGCTTCCAAAATGAAAAATACAACTGCCAGTTTTCATCTCTGGGGGAAATGAGTCTCATTTCTCCCATAAATCACGAGCACGCTTCCGCTGTGAACAGAGCATTAGCAACTCTACAAGTAAATTAACTTCAGTTCCTGGTGAGACCCGAGGTTGCTGAGGGTGATTTCGGAATTTTGATTTAGGGAAGGGGAGGCAGGTGGCTTCACAGTGGATGTGAGGTGCAACCATTTCCAGTTGAAGGCAGGATGCTCACGCCTCTGCCGCGTTGACTAGGGGTGGCCCATGTGTGTGCCTGATGTCACAGGGTAATTAGCAAGGGCACCGCTCTCACTCTACAAGTGTCCCGTTTGGGTTGATGGGCTATATTATCAGTCTAATTAAATTGCAGATGAAATAAGGAGAAAGAGCTTGTTTTGTGACAGAAGCCAGGCAGACACAAAAGGCCACATATTATGTGATTCCAATCACACGAGTTATCCCTAACAGGCAAATCACAGAGAGAGAAAGGAGGTGTGCGGTTGCCAGGGGCTCGGCATGCTGGGGGGAAGAGGGGGGTGACAGCTAATGGGGGCGACAGGCTTCTTTTTGGGGGGAGGAAAAGGTTCTAAAGTTGATTGTGGTGATGGTTACAAGACTCTGAATATACTAAAACTACTGAATCATACACTTTAAATGGGTGAATTATATCACATATGAATTCATATATTATATATTGTATAATGTATGAACATATGAATTGTATAATGTATGTATAATTCATATATTATACAATTCATGTAATATATAAACATATGAATTGTATATATTCATACACAGGAATATATTGTATAATATATGTATAATTATATGTATAATATATTGTATAATATATGAATTCAAGCTGCTATACTGAAACAAAAGCTTAAAAAGAGTTAAACCGGGGTGGAGGGAGGAATACATTAGGAGATTGGGGTTAACATATACACACTACTATATATAAAATAGATAACATATACACACTACTATATATAAAATAGATAATCAACAAGGACCTACTGTATAGCACGGGGAACTCTACTCAATATTCTGTAATAACCTACATGGGAAAAGAATCTAAAGAAGAGTGGATATATGTATATGTATAACTGATCCACTTTGCTGTACACCTGAAACTAACACAACATTGTAAATCAACCATAATAAAATATTTTTTAAAAAGAGTTAAACCGCAGAAATACCGGAAGAGAAAGACAGAAAAAATCTTGGGCCCTGTGTTTCTGCCGGCGAGAAATACTCTGTACTTGAAAGGCTGGTCCCTCTGAGGAGAGGCTGTCTTCACTTTGAGGGCATGTGGTAACCCTTGCTGGCCTCTGGGGGGCCCCATGCCACAACGCCTGCGTTTTTCTGAGACTTGCTGGTGCAAGAAAGGGAGTGTGAGTTTCCCCACGGTCACCGCTGAGAGTCAAGGTGTGTGCATTTGCCTTTAGAAGATGGAGGGATTGGTGGCGGACCAGCAACCTGAAGGTGGGGATGAGCAGGTGCACAGAGCCCAGCGGCAGTGGGTGGCTGCAGGGAAGGTGGCAGGAGATCCTGATTGGGACCTGCCCGTCTTTGCTCACGCCCATGGCCAGTGGGCTCCCATTAGGGAGGGGAAGGGAGGAGTTCCAGGGCGGCGGGGGTGGGGGAGGTAGTTTTGGGGGATAGGAGTTTGTCCCCCCGGGGGAATTAAGCCCATTATTCTACATGTAGCACAGAGTCAGAGTGGGGACAGATCTGCCCAGTTAGGTTGGGAAACTGTAGGACGCACAGGACAACCACGAAGGGTCCACTTGACGAGAGAACCCTCAGGCCACATCCTCTGAAAGAGATAAGGGGACCTGGAATGCACCCCAGGCCCCATCCAGCCACCAGCACTGGGATCCTCATTCGGGGGAACGGAGCTGAACTTGAAACTTGTGAGAAGACTGAAAATTTACCTTGTGATGAAGACAGAAAATTTATCTTTACGTTTTTCTATCCTCACCCCCTCGGACAGGGTCTGGCACTCAGCAGTGGCTGTTTGGACGGATGGACAGATGGCTGGATGGGTGAACAGCACACAGCGGGCTCAGATGAGCAGAAAAGCCTACCAGGGCTGCACGGTGTCCCAGCTGAAGGCCTGGGTATCACATGTGGGTCACCAACAGAGGGTGCTGTACGCCTGAAAGAGCAAGGCCACGCCCGGGGCCAGAAGCCTGCTGGGCGCAGGGGTGGTGGAGCGCTGGCTCCCTGCAGACCAAAGGTGGAGATGGGGCGCTCAAACGTGGGAGCTGGGGCAGGCACTGAACCCCAGTATCCACACACTTGGGGCGGGGAGGGGACAGACGCGTTCTCCTGCCTGGGCACTTCCTCAGCATTAGGAAAGGAAGCCAACCGCCTGGGCCCAGAGCAGGATCCACGGCGGGTTTGTTCACCTGCGCGCCCCCCCGCATCCTGAACGAGGGCCGGCACACGGAAGGCGCACAGTCACTGTTTCTCAAGTGGAATGAATGAATGAAGGCGCCTAGGAGGACGAGACCGCAGCTGGACCGTACTATTCTTAGACTGTATCTGAGTGTAGTGGGCTGGCCAAAAAGTTCGTCCGGGTGTTTCCGTAAAACCTTGTGTGCCTTGTGTACCAGAGTTACACATCAACCCCCATGAACCACTGGGTGGGGTCTGTACCTGGGCTGGTCTTTCCACTGGATGGAGCTTGACAAGACCAAGGGGGGCCCAGCGTCATAAGAAGGACCGTTTCTGGGCGATCAATCCCTACTCACCCGCCCTCCCCACTCCCCGAACCACATCCACATACACAGGACAGACAAAGCAAAGGAGGAATGGCAGGGAAAGTGGCGCAAAGCCCTCCCGTGAGGGCTGGCATGTGAGGCCACAACATCTTCACGTGAGCGATCCCAATTCCTCCGACATCCTTGAGAGTCTGGGATGGTGGGACCACTGGGGATCCAGGAGTGAATGAAACGGAGCTGCGCAGATGTGCTGCGGAGCCCTCATCACGGCGTTCCCTGCTCTTGCACGCCCCTGGGTCTATTTCTTTCTGCAACGCAAGTCCTTGGCTTTACTGTCCTTCTTTACCGTGGTCAAGGAAAGGGGGCACTGAGCCGCGAGGGGGCCGCCTGGGAACTCGCCTCCCGGGCCGAGGGCGAAGCCCGCACCGGCCTCAGGCCCGCGCTGCAGGCGGCAGCCTCACCCGCTGGAGGGCGGCTCAAGGACAGATGTGAAACCAAACCACAAGAGTGGTGCCTCCCAGGGAGCAGGAGATTGTGCCGAAGGCGCTGGCTGCTGCAGACGCCAGTGGAAGAGGAAGAGGACCTGAAAGCGTTCTTTTTTCTCTTGTGCGTTTGGAGCGCTCTGTAAGCTGGAGCTGCTGAAAGCACTCGCGGGCTCGCTGTTTCTGGTTTTAAATTCTCCTGGGACGAGCTCCACAGAATCTCAGGGGTTTAGCGCCGACAGGAAAAAGAGTAAGAACTTCAAAGCCTCCCTTCATTTAGTGAGAAGAAACTGTGGTGGCGAGTGACTGGCTCCTACCTCCACACACACACACACACACACACACACACACACAGTCCCTCACACACACACGTTCAGTCTCACACACACGTGTACACACGCGCACACACATTCAGTCTCACACACACGCACGCACGCACACAGACACACAGACACAGGAGAAAAAGAGCAGTAAGGACGAACCTGCCCATCCCTCTGGCATCTCGCTGTGGCTACTCAGCTCACAGACGACCAGCTTGTCCCCTGGTGGGTGTCCCCACGGAGCCCCAACCATGAGACGCCTCCCACCCCTTGAGAACCTGGAAACTGTGCTTAGAGCGAAACTAGAAAACTCCACACGGAAAAGATGGGATTAGCCCTCTGTGGGACTTGCTGGTAAACATGTGACCAAAGAAACTGGAATCACTCGACACTCAAGGCGGGTCAACGAGGAAAACGGGCCTGTGCGACGTGGACGCAGCGGCCCCATCAGGGCCCGTTCCGAGAAGGGCCGGGAGAACCCCCGGGGGACTCCGGAGCCTAGAGCTCCAGAAGAGAGGGAAGAAGAGACACACCGACCTGCGCCCCACCTCTCCGCACCCCCCAGCAGGGTCGAGGGGCCTGGCCGGACCCCCCAGAAGCTGCCCAGAGTGCGGCGGGGAGGAGGGGTCCACCCCAGTGCCGAGCGGGGGCCTTTCTGAAGCTGGACCACGGCCAGCATCCGTCTCCTGCCCAGGGCTCTGCTACAAGGGACAGCACACTGGACAGAGGGGGCCTCCCCTTCTCGGTTGCATTTCTCCCTGGAAATAGGGAACCCCTTGCCCTGGGGATGGAGCGGGTGCAGTGTAGCTAGTGAGTCAGGCCTCATGATGAGGGGCAGTAGAACCTTCTGTCAGTTTCTAGGGATGCTTTACTAATGACCACAAACTGGCAGCTTAGAACGACAGAGATTCCCCTCTCCACCATGATTCTGGAGGCCGAAAGTCCAAACTCAAGGTGCTGGCCAGACCCTGCAGCCGCTGGAGGCCCCAGAGGAGGACCCCTGCCTTCCTCTCCCAGCTGCCCTGCCTTGGGCTGACCACTCCAGCCTCTGCTTCATCTTCTCGCGCCTTTTCTCCCCCGTGTGTCCGTGTCCCAGACCTCCCTCTGCTCTTATAAGGACACCTGTCATGGGACTTCGGACCCACTCTAAATCCAAAGTGATTTCATCTCTAGATCTTAAGCTTAAATACATCTGCAAAGGCATTTTTCCCAGGTTAAGTCTACAGTCACAGGTTCTGGGAGTTGGGACTTGGGCGTACGTTTTGGGGGCCTCAGTTCCACCCACCACACAGAGGCACATCAGGGTCCCGGGCCTGCCATGGGATGCCAGCATCTGGAGGGGGCACACCTGGAGGAGCGCCAACCCATCGGACTGTCTGGGGGCAAACTGCCTTCGCCAAGGGCGCCCCTCCCTGTCACATCTGGCTCTTACTTTAAACCGATTTTGCTGACCAGTTCGGTTCCATCTTTGGATCTAGAAAAGCACGTGTCTAGGGCCTCTGCTCGGACTACATGCTCAGCCTTGAGGGTCACACCACCTAAGAGATGGAACCTACTTTAACAAACAGTGTGAGGAATTTCTCCTCCACGGCTCACATCTCAGCCACCCCCTAGGAAGGAGCTCCTGGAGAGGGCTGGGTGCGCTCAGATGTGCAGTCAACGAGAGGCCAGGGTGAACGCTTTCATAAAAACCACAATTTCCTCACCTTTTCCCCTAAGGGGAGCATAAACAGGGATCGTCCTGACTCTGCCAATCCTGGGTCTCCCTTCTGCTTTGGCCTTCAGCCCTGATGGTGGCAGCCAGCTCCCCAAGGGGTGGCGGCTTCTGCCTCAACAGGACCGGCCTCGGGGCAGCTGCCGGGCCCAGGGAGCAGCTCTGCCAGCGCCCGGCAGGCCAGGAGCAGATGCTGAAAGTGCACAGCCACCCAGAGGCAGGGGTTAAGACCCCAGAGTCGAGAATCAGGGTTTGGGTCCTAGCTGTTCTGCTGCCCAGGTACACGATCATGGGCACATTCCTCAACCTCCCGACCTTCACCTGAAAAATGAAGACTGTAAATTTTCCAGGTAAGTTACTTAATGTTATGTGTGCCTGGCTCCCAGGGTGTGTTCAAAACATGCTTGTTGTTCTGGTTACGATTATAAAGAGAGAGGAAATTCACCGATCACACCCCTTTATCTGGCCTCTCAAAGCTCAGTGCTAATGGACTGGAAACTGAATTGTGAACCACTCACTTCCAACCCAGGAATTCTTCCACTTTCTCACCTATTTGCCATTAGAGATTTTTTTTTTCTTTCTTTTCAATCACCCAGAGACACTGAGAGTTTCTCCTGACGGTCTGATTTAGGTAAAATGCAAGGTTGGTTTTCTAGTTCTAAGAAGCCAAGAGGAAGGAAGCTATTAGAAAATTCTCTGCCTTGTCTCCTAACCGCCGTCCTGGCTATCAGGAAGGATTTCTGTCTACCGCCTTCTCAATCCGCAGCTCCCTCTCTGCGTCCTCTGAATGGGAACTAATTTCTTTCCAACAGGGTGGCCTGTGGAACTTCCGGCAGAAGGCCTGGCAGATAAAGCTCCCCACTCCTGAGGCTGTGGAAGAAAAGACCAAATGCCTCTCACAAGTAGGGTCCCGGTGACCTCAAGAGACGGCCCAGCACACCACCCTTCACTCCTGTCCTTGTTCCACAGTTAGGTTGCAACCTGCCTCTCCTCACCTCCCCCAGCCCCGCCTGGACGGACCTGGTCCAGCTACCCGCAACTGACCCCCACTCACCCTCCCCCCACCCCGGTCACGCTGCTTTTCTTTCTTTCCCTCAAATGCCCCAAGGATGCCCCAGGGCCTTTGAGCTTGCTGTGCCTGCCGGCAGATGCATTCTCCCCGGGATCTGTGCAAGGCTGGCTCCCTTTCATCCCTCAGGTCTGTCCTCAGAAGTCACCTCCTCAGAGGTTATGCCACCATGCTTCATTTGCAAGTCAAGCAGCCTGTTTTATTGTCTTCACAACGCCTCTCTGTACTTTGAATTGTCTTATTTATGTGTTTACAAGTTTCTTGTCTGTCTTCTCCGAGGAGGACAAAGCTGTTGAGTGGTACACACTGTAAAGTTCCCGAGCGCAGAGGATGACGCGCTGGGAGGAGAGAGGATGCGGGGGGGACCTCATGGACATGGTGGCTACCAACGGCGCTGCTGTTTGGGTCGCTGAAGGATGGGAACGGCATTGCGGGTGAGGCACCAGCACACGCGACGGCTCCGGGGGCGGCACGAAGGTGAAGCTTTGGGGCCCGGAAGTCCACACCGGGGTTTCGCAGAGAGACGTTACTACTGTTACTCTATAGCAACGTCAAGGGCAGCCGTGGGCAAGGTGGAGGGGAGCGCAGGAGACGGCAGGCGTGGAGACCCTGGGCTCCCAGCCTGTGCTGGAGCAGGAAATGAGTCACCAGAGGCTCCTCGAAGGAGAGCCCACAGTCAAGCTACAAGCCCTGACTTCCACATAGAGGGGGGCATGATTAAGTGCTGAGGGGGTGGGCGGGTGAGTCAATCAGAAAGGGTGGGAAAGGCGAGCTCTGGCAGAGCTGGTCCCGCCTTGGCAACAGCGCGCATCTGTGTGTCTGCCTGGAGTCAAGGTTGCTGCCGCTCAGGAGCAGATCTTCCGCAGTTTCCTCTCTTTATGGGATTAAGCTGAACTGTTCACTCCCTCACCTGTGCTTTAAGGAAACCGCGAGGGTTATCGGCTAATCTTTCCAAAGGTCTGTGTAGACCCTCTGTACAGAATGCACCAAAGGTGACTGGAATTGTGATACTGTATCTTGAATTTATGTGGTTATTTTGAAAGCCTGGAGAGCCTTATTGATGAGGGAGTGGATTTTCTCATAGTATAATTCAACTTTCATTTCTTTGCCTCCAGAGACTATATATAAAGTGAACTCTGAACTCAATATCTTAATCGGGATCATTTATTCAATTACTGGGTTGTAAATCTTTTTATTATTCAGTTGCACAAGTTCTTGATATGTTCTAAATACAAATCCTTTGTCAGGTATCTATCTGTGTATCTACCTACAGATGTCTCTATCTATCATCTATCTATCTACCTATCTATTATCTATCTATCTACCTACCTATCTATTACCTATCTATCATATCTATGATCTATTTGTAGATATCCCTATCTACCTATCTATCACAATTTTTTCCCCAATCTATGGCCTACCCATTAATTTTCTCACAGTGGCTTTTGATGGGCAGGACATTTGAATTTTATGAAGTCAATGCTTCATAAAAGAAAACATTGGTTAGTGTTCTCTGTGTCTCATCTGAGTAAATTCTGCCTATCCTAAGCTTGCAAAGATACTCTCCTATGCATACTTCTGAAACCTTTATAGTTTTGGCTTTTACATTCAGGTTTCATAATTAGTTTGGGGTATGGTGTGAAGTA
The DNA here is from genome assembly GCF_949774975.1 of Lagenorhynchus albirostris. NCBI lineage: Eukaryota > Metazoa > Chordata > Mammalia > Artiodactyla > Delphinidae > Lagenorhynchus > Lagenorhynchus albirostris. The sequence goes on along the minus strand of NC_083112.1, from coordinate 6,695,722 downwards.
AGGTCAAGATTTATTTTTTTCTATATGGACATCCAGCTGTTCTAGCACCATGTATGGAAGAGACTTTACCCCATGGAATTGCTTTGGCAGCTATACTGAATACAAGCTAACCATATACCATTGAGGGTCTATTAATCCCACTGATGTCTAGGTATATCCTTACGCCAATACCATACTTTCTTGATGAATGCACCTTTATAGTAACACTTGACATTTTGTTCAGAATTGTTACTACTTGACGGTTTATAGTTAATTTATAGTAACTTTTGAATCTCATTCAAAATTGTTCGGCTATTCTAAGTTCCCTGTTCTCTATAAATTTTATTTTTTTTAAGATTTTTTTTTTTTGATGTGGACCATTTTTAAAGTCTTTATAGAATGTGTTACAGTATTGCCTCTGTTCTATGCCTTGGTTTTTTGGCCATGAAGCATGTGGGATCTTAGCTCCCGGACCAGGGATCAAACCCACACCCCCTGCACTGGAAGGCAAAGTCCCAACCAATGGACCTCCAGGGAAGTCCCCTTTATTTATAAATTTTAGAATCAGCTTGTAAATTTCTACAATAAAAGCCTTCTTGGATGTGAATGGGATTTTGCATTGAATCTATAGAACAATATGGGGAGAAATGACATCATAACAATATCGCCTTCCAACCTGTGGACAACCTACTTATTTGGATCTTCTTTAATTTCTCTCAGAAGAGAGGTTGGAAGGTGGTCGGAGGCTGGAAGAAGGGGCATCCCTGGGTCTGTTCCATCCAAACACCACTGAAGCAAGAGCAGATCTGTGGGTCCGCCGGGTGCACTGCCTGTTGTTAACTAGTTTTGGTATCAGTGTCTATCATTCAAGGTTGAATCAGAGAAACAGAATTAGTAGGAGATACATTAAGAGATTTATTGCAAGGAATATGTGATTGTGGGAGCAGGTGAGGCAAGTCTGAAATCCAGATATTAATATAGACACTCAAGCTTTCTTATGATTGGTGTATATGTTATATATTTTCCCATAATTTTAACCTATTTATACCTTTATATTTAAAATACGTCTCTTATAAATAGAATAAAATTTGATCTTGCTTTCTTTATCCAGCCTGACAGTCCCCTTCAATTGAAGTATTTAGTCCACTTAAACTTAGTGTAACTTTTGAGATCTTTGTGTTTAAGTCTAATACCTTCCTATTTTTTTCTGTTGGTCCCATCTGATACCTCTCTCTCTCTTTGTTGCCCTTCCTGATTTCTTTTGATTACCTGAGTATTTCTTAGTATTCAGTTTTTCTTTTTTAATTGGTTTTTTAACTGAACCTCTTTATTTATTTATTTATAATGTATTAATTAAATACCCGATGTCTTCATTGGAAATAAGTTCCTCAAATCTCACATCGGCCATGAGATTCTCTGAGAAGGTGGCATGAGCTAAACTAGTACAGGAAGAGTCAGGGACCTCTAGGGGACTAACCGTAAGACGCTCTGCCACAATGCGTGAGAAGAAAGGAGGACTGATCAGAGGGCTGGAGGGAGAACCTGAGGAAAGCAGGGTGTTGGAAGTAAAGGCAGACAAGAGTCTCAAGACAGAGGTGGTTGGTGGTCAAAAGGTGACTAGAATAGACATTTCTCCAAGGACATACAAATGGCCCATATGCACATGAAAAGAGGCTCAACACCACTAACGATTAGACACATGCAAATCAAAATCACAATGAAGATACCACTTCACAGTAATTACAATGGCTATTATCCACCCCATATCCCCCTCCAAAAAAACCCAGAGAATAAATATTGGCAAGGATGTGGAGAAATTCGAACTCTCACACGTTGCTGGTGGAAATGTAAAATGGTCCAACCACTGTGGAAGACTGTAGAGCAGTTTCCCCCAAAATTAAACACAAAATTGTGACATGATCCAACAACTCCACTTCTAGTTATAAACCCCAAAGAACTGAAAGCAGGGACTGGAACAGATATTTGTACACCAATGTTTACAGCAACATTATCCACAACAGCCAAAAGGTGGAAACGAGTCAAAAGGGCATTGTCGGATGACTGAACAAACAAAATGTGGTACACATACAAAGTAATGTTATTTAGCCTTAAAAAGGAATTCGATTCTGATGCACGCTACAACATAGATGAACTCTGAAGACACTATGCTAAGTGAAATAAACCAGACACAAAAGGACAAGTATTATACCTAGAATACTCGAATCCATAGAGACAAAATGTAGAATAGTGGTTACCACAGCCTGGACGGAAGACAGATGGGGAACTGTTTAACGGATACAGAATTTCCGTTGGGGATGATGAAAAGGTTCTGGAGATGGATGGTAATGATAATTACTCAAAAGTGTGAATGTACTTAGTGCCACTGAACTATACACTTTAAAATGGTTAAAATGGTAACTTTTATGTTACGTATATTTTACTACAATAATAAATAAGTACCACCGCATTCCTTCTTTTATAGAAAGAAACAGCACAGATACCAAGGAACTTGCTCAAAGTTGTACTCGGGGGGCCCAGAACCAGAATTTGCACACAGAGCGAGTTCAAAGTCTACTGTCTGTTGACCTGAAACAAAAAGACTGCCAGATCTATTTCTCCAGCAAAGCTGGGTTTATCTGAGATCAGCAGAGGATGGCAATTTGGGGTCTGCAACCATGGTGAGCTACGGGGGCAAGTCCCTGCACAGCAAGGGAATGAAAACGCTTTTATCAAGAGGAAGAGGGAGCTGGGAGGGCTAAAGTAAACAGAGTCCACGGCTATTCATTGGCTGAGCCCTGGCCTGGGAAGAAGCGGAGTCTTCCTTCTTCCTATTGGGTTCTGCTGTTCTTACAGGATGTGAGAGCGCCCCCTCTGGGCTCCTGACTCTTTTTCATTGAGGTTTCTGTTTATTAATTTTTGACAAGTCTTAATTATTCACTACATTGTCTCGTTCCAAGATATTTACTGTGGTAATGTTTATAACAGCAGAAAGGTACCTTTTGATATCTTTTCCTTGAAACTTTTTCTGTAAGAAATAGCTTGCCCTCTTGAGAATTCATCACACACATCACCCCGTTAGCATTAAAGGCATTGAGGAATCTAAAAAAATCCCTCTCAGGCACTTTGCCAGTCGGTATTCTTCCTCAAAACCCAGAACCTTAGTCTAATCATGAGGAAACATCAGACAAACCCAAATTAAGGAACATTCTACAAAATATCTGGACAGCACTCTTCAGAACTGTCAAGGTCGTGATAAACAAGGAGAGACTGAGAAACTGTCAAAGACTGGAGAGACTATGGGGACGCGAAGACTAAGTGCCAGGTGGGATCCTGGGCTGGATCCTGGAACTGAAGAAGGACATTAATGGACAAACTGATGAAACCCAAATATGGCTGGAGTCTAATCGGCGGTACTGACCAATGTTAATTCCTTAGCTTTGACAAAGCTACCACGATCATGAAAGATGCTAATATTAGTGGAAACCACATGGAGGAAATATAGGAATTCTGTATTGCAACTTGTCTTTAAAACTAGAATTATTACAAAATATAAAAGTTTATTTAAAAAGGAAATGTGTTTTTAAAATAAAGATAAATATTTGACTGACTGGATTTCTTTTAGAAATACAGAGGAATCATTTTCTTGATAATAATAAAATTAAAAGTGAAAAAGTGAGGCTTTTGGAAAAGTGGAATAACTTCTTCAGGGTTGAGGCTACAAAACTAAAGCCACAGAGAATCACAAACATCACAGAGTCAAAACTGGTCCTTCTAATAAAGATTAAAATGAACATCAAGGGCTTCCCTGGCGGCGCAGTGGTTGGGAGTCCGCCTGCCGATGCCGGGGACACGGGTTCGTGCCCTGGTCCGGGAAGATCCCACATGCCGCGGAGCGGCTGGGCCCGAGAGCCATGGCCGCTGAGCCTGCGCGTCCGGAGCCTGTGCCCCGCAACAGGAGAGGCCACAACAGTGAGAGGCCCGCGTACCGCAAAAAAAAAAAAAAAAAGGTACCTTTCTTGTGTATTCTTTGTTTTCCTATATGTTTTCATCCCAACCCTATTTGCTGACTGGATGTCTGAGTCTGTCCTCAACGTTTTAAAGCTGGCTCAGCAATGAAGGGTCTTGGCCTTTTCCTGCTCCTTCGGTACAAGCACCCCCTGTGCTGCTAGCTGCAGGGGGAGGGGCCGGAGTCTCCAAGGAGATGAATATAGGCCCCTGCTCTCGAGCTCACCTTTAGTTGGAGAGACAAGGTACTGCAGACTGAACCAACTTGGTTTCATGTTGGTCGGGTCCTTTTTGGTGGATGACGGTGGCTTCAGTGACCCAGGATGCATGGAAGGACGCAGGTGCCTCCTGCCAACCCCCACCCCACCCCCACCAGGTGGTGTGTTGCAATAAGAGCCATATTCCCAAACGTGAAGCAACTTCTGTCAGCAAGCAGGTAGAACCCCAACCAGTCTCTCTGGCGTAATTTTGGTGAAGTCCCTGTACTCTGTTCTTTCAGGCTCTCTAACGGACACCTTGCATGAAAGCTTCACTAGAGGCAAATGCAACTGTATCCCGACAATAAGTCAGCTCAATCAAATCAGATGGCAGAAGCCTCCAGGAAGTGGAAGACCCCAGCCAAGGGGGAGTGAGACCTCAGGCTCCCTCTCTTCTGCCCGTGACAGGACAGCAGTGCCTGTACACGTCTTTGGATACTGACCATTCTAGAAGTGAAAAATTGCTTCCACATCCCTTAGCCAAAGAGCAAGGCCTCTGGCGTAGACGGCAATAAGGATGTTGGAAGTTGCTGCAGCCCCTCTGGGTGGTGAACTTTTCATGTTTGATCACCACCCTAGATGAGTGAGTTCCTGACCAAGATACTTCAGATACTAACTAAAAGCTCTAGGCTGTGGATTAAAATTTATTTACACACAGATGTTATCCTGTTAGAGAAAATATAACATGGAAAAGGAAATAACTATAATATAGTATGGCAGGAGGACCCAAATACGTAGGTGGATGACGACTGGGGGAGGCTCACGATGGGGGCTTAGAGAAGTTTCCAGAGAAGGCACTCTTCAGCAGAGCTCCAGAGGATAAGAGGCCACTGATCAGGGGCCGAGGGGAGACAGGGATTCCAGGTCGAGGGGGCAGCCGTGGAAGGACACAGAGGGAGGAACGGGGTCAGGGAGAGGCCGGGCATCAGGGAGCACAGAGGGCAGGGCTGGTGGAAACAGGGACCGGAAAGGTGAGGGAGTGCAAGTCTTGAAGGCGTTGGACACTAACCAACCTCAAGGCCTTGAACAACAAAGAGCTTTATTTGGGGGTCGTAAGAATTGCAATTCGGGAGACACAGATTCGGGTAAACCGAAGAGTCAGGGGTTTATAAAGGCAAAAGCCACGAGGCTGTTCTCCGACACAAGAAATGAATATTTGTCATAAGGGACCGGGTAGGGGTCTGATAAGTAGGTAGGCTATCATGAGCAGGGTAAGGGTCTGATAAGTATCTTGAGTTTCTGGTGGATGTTCTGGATGTCTTCGTTAGGACAAGCGGTCAAAAGTTCAGATTCCACCCCGGCTGAGACGTGCGTAAGCCTCACTTCCTCAGCGGCCACTGTAGAGAGCTCTCTTAGCAACACCAACTCCATTCTGATTTTCGTTTCACAAAGGTCACCCCAGAGAGACGAACGTGGATTTGGAAGCCATGAGATGTGCAGTAGAATTGAAAATGCATGCTCAGAGTTCTAGAAGATGTTATGGAAAAACCCGAACGAACATTTTGGCCATCCCAATATTTTAGAGTGATATCTCCGGCCGTCACATGGAAGGAAGGTGGGAAAAGGAACCGGAGTCAGGGTTAGACCAGTTAGAACTTGCAAGAGAGTCACGATAAAGTCGCCGCAGTGAGTACGTACACTGAGCCAGGCTCCGTTCTGAGCACTTTCCGTAAATTAAATCCTTTCATCTTCACCACCTTATAAGGATCATAAGGTTACCATCCCCATGTTAGAAATGAAGAAAGCGAGGCCCAGAGGAGGCTGCCAGATGAAATGCGGATGCCCCATTACATGTGAATTTCAGATAAACAAGGAATGCTTTTCTAGTCTACGTACCTCCCAGGCAATATTTTATTTGTTAAATCCGGCACCCCTGGGCCCTGAAAGGTGAAGGAAGTTGCTCGAGGTGGCATGGCCACCAAGTGGCACCGCCAGCACTGGAATCGGGTGGGCAGGTGCTAGCTGGCTAGGCTGCACCCGCCTCCGCTCAGCGGCCTGCTTCTGCCGCGCGGGCGCACCCAGGCGGGCTCCCTGCCCACGGACGGGATGGGCAGCGCAGAGGGCGAGCCGTGGTCAGGCCATTAATCAGCGGGCAGCCCATGGTTTGCCCCTCCACTCATCCTGTTCTCAGAGAGCCTGTTTTCTTAGGATAGGTCTGCAAAGCTCCCCTAAGCCATCTTAATGATTAGAGCAAAATCCATGCCCTGTGACCAAGTACCTAAATCCCCCGCATCTCCAAAGCTTTCTCTGCCCTAAGGGATCTGAACATCTTTAAGGGTTTCCAGCTCCCAGCTCCCCTCTCCGATGAGCACTGTAATCAGGAACTTCTTCAGACCTGATCTGCACACAGTATGCATTTACTGCCCTACATACCTGTTGCTACTGGCCTGAGACATAAAACACAATTTAAACAGATACGCTTGAAAAGATTTAATAAGGCTTCACCTGAGGTGCAAAAGACAATTATACTTTCAACGTGGGAATGCTTCAAATATTCAGCCGATGAATGCTAGGTGCTGGCAGTACAGTGAAGTCCAGGGCAGGATAAATACTCTTAGGAGATTACTACCCTTAAGGGTTTCACGAAAAAGATGGATATCTATGTTTAAAAAAGAAAGCAGACGCAGAACAATGCAAGGAATACTGTCAGAAGGGAATGTAGGGGAAGCTATGGGAATCTAGAGTGGGGAGCTCCTAATGTTGCTGGAAGAGGATGGGGTCATGAGGGCCCGGTACTCAGTGCGATCCTCGTGGACCAGAAGAATCAGACCCTGCACTCTGACAAGATCTAAGGACGACTCCTCTGCACATCAGGGTTTGAGAAGCATACCTTGGAGAACACCAGAGATGAAATATGAAATGAATCTGGAAGGATGAATGGTCTTCCAGGTGGGGTCCAGAGGGAGGGGACAGCATAAGTAAAGGCACAGAGCTGTGAAAAGAAATACGCTCGGGAAACAACACAAACTTTGGTCTACCGAGAGCTCAGTAGGACAACACATGGGAGTGATGGATGGGGAGATTGGAAAGGTTGGCAAAGACAGCCACAGAGGGGGCAGTATTGTAGGTGGCTTTTTTGCCATGGTGAAGGGTTTGATTTTTTAAATAAAACTTTTCAAGCACACAAAAAGTATAAAGTATAAAATAATGAGTGTAAAGTATGAATCAAACATTACAGCTACAGCCTCCTGTGTGTTCCCACCCTCCCTGACTCCGTTCTCCTCTCTCCTTCCTGGACCTTCTATTCTAAGTTCGGTGCTTACCATTCTCGTGTCTGTTTTTGTGATTTTTATACTGATGTTTCTGTACATATAAACAATACTGTTTTGCATGCGATGTTACTGTATGTATTTTACTACAACCTGATCTTCTGGCTCAGTGTTATGTGTTTTGAGATTTCTCTATGGTAACACAACAAGGCTCTAGTTAATTCATTTTCAGCTATGATATATTACTTCTTTGGGGGAATATATCACTATTTATCTGTCCAGTCTTCTAATGATGGGTATTTCGTTTCCAGGTTAAACAATGCTTAAATGAGAGGAGTTTGTGGGTCTCCTTGTGCACATGCTTGGGTTTCTCAAGGGAACATCTCTAGGAATCTTCATCTTCACCAGACACCATCAGATTGTTCTCTAAAATGCTTGGACCCATTTACACTCCTCCCAGGAAAGTATGAAAGTTCCTGTTTCTCCACATCCTCTCCAACACTTGACACTGTCACATTTAAAAATTTTGGCTAATTTGATGACAGTGGGAAGGCCTCTCATTTTCATTTCTTCAATGACCAGTGAAGTAGGACGTGTCATTGTATATTTATGGGCTACTCAGGTTTCCTCCTCTGTGAACTGTCAGTTAATATCCATTGCCTGCTTACCTACTGGGTTGGTTGACTCTCACTGATGTGTAGAGTTATTAAGATATTCTAGGCTCTGCTGCTTTATCAGATATTTGTATTTACAAGTCCCCTCCAGCTCTGGTTGGCTTTATCATGTTGTTACGGAGACTTCTGTTGTATTCAAGTTTTTAAATTTTAATATAATCGAATGAATCTGTTTCCCCTTTTGTTTTGGGTGTATAGCTTGGACTTTATGCTGTTCCTTGATGTTACAAAGCTATCCTACTATACTTCTAAAAGTTTTAACGTCTTGCTTTCCACATTTGAGTCCAACTTTGTATTCTCATGTTGACAGTCAGCTGTCCATGACCATTTATTGACTAGTCCATCCTTTCCCTCTGAGGTATAGAGCCACTTTGTCACAGGTTAACCTCCTAGGGCAGCCGGGACTAAATGAAGAAACCATCTGGGTGGCCCCATCCGTCTTCTTCCAGATCCGCTCACAGGTTTACGGCACACTATTTATCTGCCCTGAATTCATATGGTCATGTCGCTAAAACAAAGAGTTTTAAACCAGACTTCTATCCTCCTCTAAGTCTTTGATATTCATTTTAACTTTCCCAGGATTATAACACGAGACGAAGGAAAACTGTGATTCGTCTCAGGGCAGTGGCCCTCCACCCTGAGAGAGAAGCTGGACGCCACACCTCTCATCCCTCCCCACAACCACACTGCCTTCACTCCGACTCCCTTCACCTCCCTCCTCGTACTAGTTTCTTGCTGTTGCTGTCAGGAATCACCACAAACCTGACAGCTAAAGCAACACACATTCATCACCTCACAGCTCCGGAGGTCAAAAGTGGCTAAAATCAAGGTGTTAACAGGACAGCGTTCCTCATGCAGCCTCCAGGGGAGAGTGTGTTTCCTCACATTTTCCACATTCTGGCGGCAGGCATTCCTTGGCTCGTGGCCCCCTTCTTCCGTCCTCCAAGCCAGCGATGGCCAGCCTCCCCACTAGGACACTGTCTCCTTCCTCACATCTCTTTTTGCTCCCTTTTCCCCTTATAAACACCCCTGTGATAACGCGGGGCCCCCATCCCCGGGGCGTGCAGGATAACCTCCCATCTCAGGGTCCTCAATCAAAATCAAAGGACGTGGCGTCTTTGGGGGCATTATTCTGCCTACTACACTCTTAGACTAATGTTGTTTAACTGAAAGTTGTGACTCATTAGTGACTCATAAAATCAACAAAATGGTTTGGAATGAGCATTCCCCCCCAGTTTTTTTGTTTTTGTTTTTTTTTTGCGGTACGCGGGCCTCTCACTGCTGTGGCCTCTCCCGTTGCGGAGCACAGGCTCCGGACGCGCAGGCTCAGCGGCCACGGCTCACGGGCCCAGCGGCTCCGCGGCATGTGCGATCTTCCCGGACTGGGGCACGAACCCGTGTCCCCTGCATTGGCAGGCGGACTCTCAACCACTGCGCCACCAGGGAAGCCCTCCTCCCCAGTCTTATTCAAGAATAATTGACACACATCACTGTATAAGTTTAAGGTGTGCATTGTGAGGGTTTGATGTACACGTATTGTGAAATGACTGCAATATGGAACCAGTATTTCTAAGTGAAAGCAGAGTACTTTGCTTCTAGTAAGGTTAAGTATTGTTTCATGGGCTTCAGATTTTATGTGTGTGTGTGTGTGTGTGTGTGTGTGTGTGTTACCTGATGAACAATATAAAAATAACAATATAAATATATACTTCTTACTGTGAGTTTTGATTTTTTTAAAAAAGGAAAGCAACTACAGAACTATCATAATAGCCTCCTAATTGATCTTTCTTCCCCCAGGCTCTCCAATCCATCCTTGCACGACGCCGTCAAAACGTTCTTCCTAAAAATAAACTGGACGTGTCACTCTGCTTAAAACTCTCCGACAGCTCTCCACAGTGAGCTAGACATCCTGTGCCTGTTCTTCCAGACTCACTACCCACTTTCCCACCTGGGGCTGACCTTCGTGAACGGCCTCAACCAGGCTCCTATGCTTGGACTTCCACTTGGGTGTGGACAAGGGGAGGCGTGGGAAAAAGTCAGAGGGCTGGAAGAGAGAGTTTAGGGCACTCTTCCTCCAGCGTCCTCTCTGCCAGGGAAGGCCAGCTTCACGGGTGTGTAACCTGTACAGCAGTATGGGCCCCCATGCTCAGAAAAGCCCCAGGCTTGGTTTAATGCTCTGCTGTTGCCATCTTGAAATTCTTAATAATTTTTGAACAGGGGTCTCCATTTTCATTTTGCACTGCAAACGTGTCACCAGTTCTGCTCCCAGGCCACACGCTGCAGTGGCAACGTTTGTCTACCGGAGGCATGGCTCTTGTCTGACACCCATCTCCTGCCACTACAACTGCTGGGTTCCAGCAAACTTACCCACCTGCCTCAGCATTCCTAGCAGGGATGCCGCTTCCTGCTACTGCCGACCCTGCGTCATCCACCGTTTGATTGTCCTTCATTAAACTCACTTCACCCCTTTGAGGAGTGCCTGCTTCCTCTCCGGACCCTCACTGATAAACAGACTACAGGATAATATACGAAGTCTTGGCATTACTTCCCAGGTTAGCCCTCCTGGTCTCTGTAGCTGGCCCACCACGCTACCTTGCTCATACTACGACCCGCTCGCTCCACCAGTCCCCTTGTTTCCACGAATACACTATGCCTTTTCAGGTCATCAGCGTTCTGCAATTGCTAAAGGTTCCGCAGCGCGTTTTCCTCTTCTTCCACAGTGGCAGAATTTTTCAGCTGGGCACCAAGTTATCCACATTATGACAACACATCCCAGCTTCCTCTGTAGGCAGCGTGGCCCTGACACTAACTTCAGGCTAAAGCTACATAAGAAGTGCTTGTCTGCTTGGCAATTCCAGAAACCTTCTCTAAGAGACCCTGCCGGCTCTTCTTTGTCCCGTCTCCCATCCTGTGGCCCAAGACGTGGGCCGTCTGGCACTATGAGGACAAGGAGCGTGCCCTGGACGTGCAGCATGACGATCTGGGAGGAACCCGTGTCCCTGAAGACTGTATGGAAACAAAGGCTCACCAGCTCTGGCCTGAAGGCCTAAAGGCCTAAGGACTTTTAAACAAGGGAGAGAGAAACTCCTTTTAGGCCACTGGTATTTGGGTTTTCTACTCCTTACTGAGGAACCTAACTGATCCTACACCTATCGTCATTCACTAAAAAAATACTTCTTGAGAACTCCCGTGTGCCGGCATGTGAGAGGCTCTGGGGACGCAGTTTGGAATGAGCAGGTAGCGACGGCGCCACGTACGGGTGGAGGTGACGCAATCTGAAGTGGTCATGGCTGGAGGGAGCGCACTTGGGGGACAGGTGAGGGGGCCTGGCGAGAGCACAGACAAGACCTCAAGGCAGAGCTTGACGACGACACAGGAGCCGAAGTCCCAGGAACACAAGAGGTTACAAGCGGCAAACAATAAAATCCAACCAGATACTGACCAAAAGGCCCGTTACCAGACCTACCGACTGGGAAATGTGACAGAAATGAACAAAATATGTTTTGCAAATACAAGCAAAAACAGACCAGAAGCTGAATTATTAATACCGAATGAAGACTTCTAAGAGGAATTCTTTTTTTTTTTTTTTAAATACATTTATTTATTTTTGGCTGCATTGGGTCTTCGTTGCGCGCGGGCTTTCTCTAGTTGCGAGCGGGGGCTACTCTTCATGGCAGTGCGCGGGCTTCTCACTGCAGTGGCTTCTCTTGTTGCAGAGCACAGGCTCTAGAGCCCGCGAGGCACAACTCCTGAAGCCCACGCCCCTAGAGCCTGTGTTCCGCAACGAGAGTCCACGCATAGCAACAAAGACCCAACGCAGACAAAAATAAAATAAATTTATATATAAAAAAAAAGACATCAGGTGGTCCAAGAACGTTCCCCTTTGCTCACCATTCATCTCACTGAGTAATAAGCAGCATTCACGTACCCCTAAGGGGCAGGGGAGCGACGAGGGAGAGGTTTCCATGGTCCACGGGTGCAGAACAGACGCGACAGCCCAGTCCCACACTAAGTACAGGTGGCTTCACCTGCTTACTTTGAAGGATGTAAAGCACTAGAGGCAACTACAGTAACAGCAAAGCAACACTTTTAAAGTCCTGAATGAACTGTCCGCCCAGAGCAGCTGGGAGCGCCGCTCTAGGCTTTGCAGAGGAAAAGCTTAGCTGAGACTAAGCTGGTCACACGTGCCGTGTCTTCCCTCCTCCTGGACCCGCAGCTACCAGACACGTTCCTCTCCCAGCAACAGCAGAAGCGCCAGAGAGCTGGCCCCATTGCACGAGCACTTTCTATGGTTCTCCTTGCATCGACTCTGTCAACATCCAGTTGGCCAACGTTAGTCACATGGCTGAGCCCAGGCCCAGGAAAGCCCACCTTGCCTCAGGGTGGAGGACACTGGAAAACTATGTAGTTTGACTTTGGTTAATCAGAAGTTGAGGAAGAGAGAGGGGACTGAATTCAGAGATGCCAGGATCTCCATGGGCTCGGACATTTTAGAACTGAACCATACAGTGCCTTTCCCAAGCGTGGGACAAACAAGAAGCGAGAAGGGTAGAAAGTGAGGATCTCTGGGCTGCCTCAGCCCACTGCGGTGGCCAGGACGGTCCTGTCAATATCACATGAGAAGTGCCCCTCAATGGAGGCCTTAATCTCCGCCCGAGGTAGCAAAGGAAAAATTCATTATGAATACATACCTATTCCCAGGCTTCTCCATTCAATCACAGTTCAGAGTAATCAGAGTGGCACATTTTACATCAGGCAGAGGAACATACATAATAAATGCACACATTTTTAGAAGGCTGCTTCAGTTTCACGGAAGAAAAACCAACGTAGAGCCAAGGAACTTAATTGGGAAAGAGCTAAAATTCATAGTCCAGCAGAAGATTTAATTCACTGGAGTATGAATAAGAGAACAATGCAGTCGCTGAAGTTTCTTGAGTGACTCACAGACTGACTCATTTCAGTGCGTTGCCAGTTACATCAGGGAGGATCTGAGGCGGCCAGGTGCTGCCTTGTAACATCAGCATGAATGACATTCACATCACAGATTCTATTAGGAGGCTGCCAGCCTCTGTGGAGCCTTGTGTGCAACCATGAAGGAGACATTTGAGCAGCAGGGCAGGGCGAGGCAGCTTGCTTAGAACGAGGCCTCACACATCTGAAACTGAACATTATCGACTCTAAACATAGGCGCTAAATAACCACTCTGTCAGGAAATGATATATCGCAAAGTTAAGCTTTCGCTTATGAAATCTGAAAAGACTTTTCTTCTTCTCTGCTGTGATCTATCTTAAGAAGGAGAAGAAGAAAAAAAAAGCCCTTCAGAATTTGGAAATGTGAGGACTGAGAATTTAGACATGGGGGATTCTGCGCCTTCTCCATCTAGGTCACTTTAAAAAAAAAAATGAAACCGAACTAGTGAGAGTAACCAGACCCTTTAGCTAAGAGTAGAGTCTCTGTTATATTCTTGGACCAGGGTTCTGGGGACTGGATTCCCATGAAGCCAATGCCTTCGGCAAAATACCTGTACCCCATCCTCACCTCATCTTCAACCAGTGCTTTCATCAGATAAGTATTGTAAAATGATTCTTTTGAGTTACAGATGATTCAAACATAAACTACTGCTGACGGTGATGGGAAAGGAAAAAGGCAAGAGCACAGGTAAAAAGATAGGGTGAAGGGAAGTGTTCGGGACTGAATCGTGTCTCCCCCAAAACGCGCATGTTGAAGCTCTAACCCCCAGTGTGGCTGTATTTGGAGATAAGGGCTTTACAGAGCTGATTAAGGTTAAATGATGGCCTAAGGGTGGGGCCCTAATCCAAGAGGACTACAGGACTGATGACCTTATAAGAAGAGGAAGAGATGCGGGCACCCTCACATAGAGAAGAGGCCACGAGAGGTCACGGCGAGAAGATGGCTGTCTGCAAGCCAAGGAGAGAGGCCTCAGGAGAACCAACCCTGCTGATACCTTGACCTTGGACTTCCAGCCTCCAGAACTGTAAGAAAATAAATGACGGTTGTTTAGGTCACCCGGTCTGTGGTATTTTGCTATGGCAGTCCTAGTAAGAAGAAACATTTATTAATCATCCACTAGGTGGCAAACACGGAGATAAACAGGCCGTTAACTTAATCCTCACAACAACCCAGGAAGTTCGTAATAGTTGAGAGAACTAAGGTCCAGAGAGAGCGGCAGCTTGCTCAAGGTCACGGAATGGTGGCCTCTGAGTCTCAACTGTCTACTTGATTTCAAACTCCAACTGTTTCCACTATATGAGGCTTCTCAGATCTGGTGTGCTTCCGAACGCTCGAGGGCGCCAGATTTACCGACTGAGCTTGCGGCCTGGGACCTGGGCCTCTGTATTTTGGGTTTTGTTATTGTTTTTGCTGTTGTTGTTTTTGTTTTTTGGGCCTCTGTATTTTTAACAAGTTCCCAGGGGATGTGGGTTCACACTAATGCCCTGGTTCACGAGGCTGGTGGTTTTTCACCGTTCCATGGTAGACAAGCAGTGTCTTAAGACTAGGAAAGCTAATTTAGGATCTTTCTTAACCTCTCAACTTTATTAGAACTCCAGGAGCTATCATTTTCATTAGCTTTTATGGGGGAAATTTCCAACAACATCAACTTAAGATACATTTTGGCACATGATCCTGGGTAATCATATAACCCTGATTGAGAGTCTTTAGTTTCTGAGGGTCTGTCTTGCTCTACTTTCTGAGGTATTGACATGTGAATCTCAGAAGTTTTAGCACGGAAAGCTCTGTAGTCTCTGACCCATTTATTGTTAGCTTCATTCCTTACAACAGAATTTCAGCAGGATAAAAACGCCAATTGGTTTTGGAAAGCTAATGACTACTCTTTACTTCTTAATGTTTTGTAAATTTAGAGTTCTGTTTATTGTATTCTCAGGAAATATGTACACCCATAGTTATTCCTGACCATTGGATTACCATTTTGTGCAGAGAACCAGGCAAATACCAGATAGTCCTTCCTTGACTAGGTTTCCTGAACTTTCTAATTAGTCTCAAGGAGGAAGATACGCGCGCATGCCAGCCTATTATTTTCCTAACATCAGGGAACACCCTTCTCAGTGTACGTCCTATCCCCAAAGGCATGGACTGCCGGGCTGCTTCACCATCAAACGGGAACATCACTTGCTTCTGCCTGATCCTTTTGAGGCCCGATGCTTGATTTCTTTTCCACTGTTTTCGGAATGCAATAAATTCAGAAACTCAGTTTGCCTGCAAGGGTTGTTGGCTATTTCCTAACTGCTCCCCTAGGGGAAAAGAGGGAGTCAAAGGAACCGAGACGATGGGAAAAATCGATAGAGTGTGCGTGCGTTAGCTCTCTCCCTGCCTCAGACGTCGCGAGCCTGTGCTCTCAGCACATGGGGAGCCGGTGGGCAGAGCCCCAGCCGACGCGGGACCACAGGCCGCGGGCAGCCACGGCGAAAGGCGGCCTGCCTTCCTCTCTGCCGGGGGAAACGCACAGGAAGAAGCCGCGCCCCCAAACAGGCTCGACAGAGACTAGCCTGCAGAGGAAGAACTGAAGGAGCCAGTCTACGCCAGGGCCACCAGACCGTCCACTTGAAAAGGGTGAGTTTTTCAGCGTGTGGATTATTACACCCAGTTTAAGGAAGTTGTGCGAGAAGAAAGTCCCCACGGAGGGATTCTGGTTTAGATACATTAAGAAGGAAAAGAAAGCAAACGCACTCCCAGAGAGGACCCTGGAAGCACCCAGAGATAGCAGGCCGCCACGGTCTGAGGACAGGGCACCTGGCTCTGATATCCCTGTTTGCGTGGAGTCTCAGTTCACACATCTGCTGTCCCAGGTCATGGGTCTCGCTTTAAGAGATTCCCCTTCCCGAGGGGTCAGAGGAGGAAGAGGTTTTGTCCCCAAAGCAGCCACAGAAAGGCAAGCTCCCCAAGATTTGACACTTACACCTCCCACTACTGCCCCTGGGGTAAAGGGGGGCCTGTCTCTAGGCTGTGCTTAGGACCACAGCCTTGCCTTGTCCTTCCTGTGTCATCCATGCTGACCCTTAGCAGCAAGTCACCCAACCCACGGCCCGGGCAGAAACTACTTCATCTCAGGTGTGACCTATCTGTACATGCAGCCTCTTGGGAGTCAGCGTTGGTTCTAAAACCAGCTTCTTTGCTGGGCTTTGTCCTTTTCGTGCCTCGGTCATTCAGGCTCCACCTCTCAGCCACCAGCCCTTACAGCAAGGGACATGCTGGTGTTCCAGGTCCGCAGCTGGGGACTGTTGCCCCTCAGCTCCCTCGCTCTGAAGGTCTTGGACGAGTCTCTGGGCACACAGTCTAGGGCAAGATTAACAAGCCATGGTTCCCTTCTCTAAGATCATAGCTGTCCCCCTAATCAATTCAAGTTTTCTTCTCCAACATTCCTATCCCTAATTGTATAAAATAATTCTCACTGGAGCCAAAAAGGTACACAGACCTAAGTAACTTAAGATGACTGAATTAGTTCCCAAAGCCCTCAGAATTGGGTCTTCTTTTCTTAAAAATAATATACTATCGCGATATTTAAGATATGCCAAGAAAAGGAATAAAGAATAATTAAGATGCCCGTGTCCTCATCCCCTAGCTTAAGGCATCAAACACTGTCAGTAGAGCAAAAGTGCCCTCCATGCCCCTCCCTCCTCACTTCTACTCTGTATTTCCACCAGGAGGCGGCCCTGTGACCCTGCAGCTGAATGACACCGTTGCTCCCTAAAAGTTGTAAATCAAAAGGAAGAGAGATTGCTAGTGAATGAGATCTTCTGTGTTCTTTTTTATTAGCACGTGAAATTGGGCTTCCTCTAATACATTTTTATGCTCTGCAAACACAAATGTGATGCGTATATCTTGGAAATTAATGACGTAATTTAAGAACCTGTCCTCTCCAGAGCGCTTGCTGGTGGTTACAGGTAGATGTCATCTTTTTTTTCTCAGCAGAGTTGATGAAGCCCAAGTTGATTTTATGTAAATAAACGAAAGGATGCTCACAAAGGTTGGATACAAATAAGAATCACAAGTGGAACTTTTTCCCAATGGTGACGATTCCATTTCCGATCATTCCAACCCCTCCCCCTTTTTTAAATCAATTATTGTTTCGAGTTTTTGCTGTTGCTGTTTGTTTGCCTGAAAGAAATGTAATTTAAATAATGCTCAGTACGTCCACTAACCTGTATGTTAGTACCAGGTGATAAGGTTTGCAGCTCCCCTCAATTTAAAAATTGTACCGAGAATATGACACGTACAGTATCTAAAAAAGTACCCAGTGCCCTGCCAATCGGCAGCATCAGCTCCACACGTCAACGTGAAAAGGGTTAGGTGTGAAGGGATGGCATCCTCAGGCCACAATAATCCCTCTGTGGCTCCACGATTAAAGAGAGGTGCTCACTGGGTCTACCCCATCCATCCACCATAGAGCAGGATAAAGACCAGAAATGGTTCACTGCTCCAGATATCAGAATTAGCCCCATCTGGTTCATATCTCTCTCTTTAACACCATCCAGAGAGTTCCTCTAACTCAGAAAATTAAAAAAGACCAAAAAATCCATTAAGAACTAAAACGTTATCTATCTATCCATCCAAAATCGTAATATATAATTACATAGATCATAATATGTTACGTAATTTACTAAAAGTTACATTTAACCAAATGTACCGTGAATTTCAAATAAAAGCTATGTTTTCAAAATGCCTTGGCTGCCAGCCTCTCTCCCTGACCTCCCCAGCAAACCCGGCACACGGGGAAACCCTTGGCTGGGGTGGGAATGGGTTTTCTGTCCTGGTTCCAGCCTCCTCTTTCACCATCTTGATTAAGTGTGTCTGATCCGTTTCAGTATCAACCTCATCCAGATTTCATGCCGATGTGGTCATGAAATTTGTCCTAACAGATCAGATAATATAGATGAGCCAGAATTATTTTATAAACAGAAAAAAATGAGGTCAGAGAAGCTAGGACTTGCCTAGATCCTGTTAGTCACTGGCGGAGTCAGACCTAGAATCCCACATTCCTAGCTGGCGGTGTACCATGCTTTATCCACAATGCTTTCTGGCTCATAAAGAAGATTGAAAGATGCTAATTAAGAAAATGCTAATTAACCAGTGCACTCCGGGGGAACTCTCAACATTACACGTAGCAAGTTCAAGAGAAAACATGCACTTCACAGGCCTCATCTTGACATTGTGTGTCTTCTTAGAGACAGTGAAACCATACTCTTAGGTCATTTTTACTCAGAGTTGAGGACTGATGCTTGCTTGAAACAACTGTTCCAAAGAATCCCAGAAACCCTGAGTTCTGTGGATCTCAGCCCCTGCCCTGAAATGCGACATGCACGCATGGCGCTGGCCTTCTCCCTGGCTTTGCAGCGGTGCATACGTGTCTTCAGAAGAGGCCTTGATTTACAGATTCCTGTTCCCACTAGGAGTCCACAGTCCTCGTGCAGACAAGGAGTGTTAAATAAACGTCTTGCATGAGGCAGACAGACCATGTTGTCCTGTGATAGCAAAAATAAATCCAGTCGATGGAAAACAGTGTTGGAGGTTTCTCAAAAAACTAAAAACAGAGTTGCTATATGATCCAGGCATCCCACCCTTGGGCATTATTGGGGGAAAACTCTAATTCAGAAAGATACATGCACACCAATGTTCACAGCAACACTATTCACAATAGCCAAGACATGGAAGCAACCTAATGTCCTTTGACAGATAAATGGAAAAAGAAGATGTGAGATATACATATATATTATATATATATACACACACACACACAAATATGTATATATATATATGCACAAATATGTATATTATATATATACACATATATACACGATGGAGTACTACTCAGCCATAAAAAATGAAATAATGTCATTTGCAGCAACATGGATAAACCCAGAGGTTACCATAGTAAGTGAAGTAAGCCAGACAAATATCATATGATATCACTTATATGTGGAATGTAAAATATGACACAAATGAACATATCTACAAAACAGAAACGGACTCACAGACATAGAGAACAGACTTGTGGTTGCCAAGGGGGAGGAGGTTGGGGGAGGGACGTACTGGGAGTTTGGGATCAGCAGATGCAAACTATTATATATAGGATGGATAAACAACAAGGTCTTACTGTATAGCACAGGGAACTATATTCAATATCCTGTAGTAAACCATAATGGAAAAGAAAATAAAAAAGTATACATATATTCAGTTTTATATATATATACATAACTGAATCACTTTGCTGTACACCAGAAACTAACACAACACTGTAAATCAACTATACGTCAATAATAAATAAATAAATAAATCCAGTCATTTTCAACCCCCAAGATGTACTTCTCACTCGTGCTTGACTTGCATCCAAGTGCGGCTGAAGCTCTGCTGCACACGACCTCCCGTTGGGACCCCGACTGCTTTTACAACCTGGGCTGGGATGGTGATGGTTGTCACAGCAGGAAGAGGACACGGGAAGAGGACACAGAAAACCTCGCTTTGGCTCTCGGCGCTTCTGCTCACGTTTCATTGGCCAAAGCAAGTCAGATGGCCGCGAGGGTTATCTGTAGGGTGGGGAGGCATAAGCCTCCCCTAGGCGAGGCTAGCAGGTACTTGAGAACAATAAAACTACCAGGCAGGCTAAGTCAACGCTAGACCCGTAATTTTCAACACTTCCAGTTCACAGGCGTTTTGCTAAGACAGAGACCACCACATTTGCCCATTCTTAGTTTCACCAAAACCACCATTTACTTATGCACAGTGTCCTTTGAACCACCCTTATCTAGACGAATTTTTTCCTTTACCCTTAATTACATGAAGAACACATTAGTATATTCTTGTTGTGAAATACTTAGATAATAAAAACAAGAACAGTATGACAGTTGCTCAAAAAGTTAAAAACAGAACTACCGTTGTGATTCAGCAATCCCACTTCTGGGTATATACCCACAAGAAAGGAAAGCAGGGTCTTGAAGAGATATTTGTACACCCATGTTCACAGCAGCACTATTTACAATAGCCAAATGGTGGAAGCAATCCAAGTGTCCATCTACAGATGAATGAATAAATAAAATATGGTCTATATAGAGAATGGAATATTATTCAGCCTTAAAGAGGAAAGAAAATCTGACACTTGCTACAATATAAATGAATGTTGCAGACATGCTAAGTGAAATAAGGCAGTCACAAAAAGACAAATACTGTATGACTCCTCATATATGAAGTATGCAAAGTACTCAAATTCATAGAGACAGAAGGCAGAATGGTGGGTACCAGGACGCAGTGCAGAGGGAAATGGGCAATTGTTTAATGGGTACAGAGTTTCAGTTTTGCAAGATAAAAAATTTCTGGTCATCTGTTACCCAACAATGTGAATATACTTAACACTAATGAACTGTATACTTGAAAATGATTAAGATGCTGAACTTTATGTTATGTGGGTTTTTTTTTTTACCACAAACGAAATTTTTAAAAATTAAAAAACAAAGCAAGAGTCTCTTTGATGACCACTTTTGATCCCATTCACCTCTTTAGAGGTAGCATCTGCTTATTAATTTGGCATGTGTGCTTACAGACATTTTTCCATGTGTTTACGTGCATACCTATGTAGATAAAGATAGAAATGAACAGTTTGTGCAGATTTTTAATTTAACACATATTACATAGCACTGCATGTATTTTCGGCAACATGCTTTTTTCACTTGACGATACATGTCTGAGATATTTTAATGCTGGTATATATTGATATGGGTTTCCTTAAAAATTGCTACAATGCTCCACAGCATCAAAGTATGATAGATTACTTAACCATTCTGCTTCTAACAAACGCTTAAGTTGGCTTCCAATTTTTCACTGTTACCATCAATATCTCTTTGAGCATATGTGAGAGTATGTCTCTATATTAGATACCTAGAAAGGCATTTTTGGCTCACCAAGTATGTATATTGAACATTTTAATTCACGCTGCCATGTTGCTCTCCAAAAGAGCTGAACCACCTTTAATGCAGGAAAATACCATTTCTCCACTTCTTCATCAACACTTGCTATTATCAGTCTCTTCAGTTTTGCCAAACTGATGGCTGGAGACGATGTCTCAATCCTGTTTAATTTGCATTTCTCTGATTGCTATTGAAATTGAGGATCTCTTCATTTAGTTGCTGGTCATTGGCATGATTTCCTCTGAAATGTCTTTTCACGTCCTTTGCCCACTTTTCTTTTGCACTTTGCGTTACTGCTTTGTAAGAATTACTTGTATATTCTGTCTATTCATCCCTTGTCTTTTATTGTATGTTGCAAAGACCTTTTTGCATCATTTATTTTCCAACATCATTTAGTAAATTTTTTACTGACTGGTCCAAAGTATAACTTTTGTTATTTACTAAATTCCTATATATACATAGGTCTGTTTGTGGACTCTATATATTATGTTCTATTGATCTGTTTATTCATTCCCTTTAAGTTACGTTTTTAAATCACTATAACTTATAACGTACTTTGATACCCTCATTGGCCTCCTATTTCAAAGTAGGCTTTGCTGGCCTGGTGCATACTCTCAAAAATTTCAGAAGAAGTTTTGAAAACATTTGACATGGGCTGTAAGATTTGGGTTGGGGAAAGGAGTTTTGACTGGCATTGCAACAAATTTACAGTTTAATTTGGGAACAAGAGACATTGAAAAAATGTTGACTTATCTGAACTAGGAATATGGTTAATTCTCCATTTTTTCAGGTTCTTTTTTGTCCTTTAATAAGTCTTATTTTTTTTGTCCTCGTAAGTGTTACATTTCTCTTGTTGGGTTTGCTCCTAGGAGATTTTGTTGGTGTTATGAATGGAATTCGTTTTTTCAATTATATTTCCTAATTGCTTTTGGTTGGCATATAGGGAAGCTATTACTTTTCATATGTGATTTTATACCTGTCCCCCCTGAGGCACTCTTATTGGTTAACTAGGTCTTAATTTATTCTCTTGGATTTTATGGACGGATAATCGCATCATCCTAAATCAAAGACATTTTTGTCTTTCCTTCCCAGTATTCGTATCTTTTTTCTTTTTCTTATCACTCTGACTAAAGATCTCCAGCACAATGAATGGGACGGGAGCCTTTCCTTGCTCCTTTAATAATAATGCTTCTAATTTTTCATCATTCAGTATGATATTTGCAGTAGATTTCTGGCATATGTTCCTATAAAATCAGATTCCCAGTAAGAAACTGATGACATTTTGGAAGAGCATGATCTGAGAAGCATTTGTTTACGATGCAACTAGAATCACTGTTCATGATTCTGTACTTGCAAATTTGCTTACTTGCTAACATTTACTTGTAACCCTAAAATCAGTGCTTGTGGGGCTTCTGCAGTTACTCACAGTCACGAGCAGAGTGGCAAAATATTTGTCACTGACATGCACCTTCACAGCTGAGGATGGCCGACGTGACACTCGGTGGAGCACCAGCTCTCATATCGTAAACACTGTCCTCTTCACTGTCTACTCAGTGACACACTTTTCATATTTTTGTGATTTTGTTGATGATTTTGCTGTTTAAAATCGCCCCCAAGCACAGCATGAAGTGCTGTCTAGTATCCTAAGCACAGGATGACTGCGTGTGCCCTACACTGAAAACACATGTATCAGAGAAGCTTTGTTCAGGCATGAGTTACAGTGCTGTTGGCCATGAGCTCAACGTTCACGAATCCTACCCCTTTCCTGTCCTGCCCGGCCTCCAAGCCTGGTGGGGTCAGAAACCTGGGCCAGGTTGCAGGCGTGGAGCCATGGAGGGAAGCAGCTGAGAAGCCGCCACCAGGCCAGGCCCAGGGAAAAGATTGACGTAAAATCCACAGTTCTGACTTTTACACGGGGCTGGACACTTTCAATGTTGTGAACAGAAGTGACCGGAGGCTTTTTTTTAAAATCTAAAAGCAACAGAAAAGGTTATGTAAGCTGCTGGAGACTTGAGCTGGGAACAACGAGGAAACCATAAAGGAGGGGAGAGAAAATTGCTTTCTGCCTCTGCCCCCGTTGGAGCCTTGCTTCTTCACTGCTGGAGAGAGATGAGTTAATCGAGGCATGAGCATTGCCAGACTGCTTGCCAAAACGAGCCGTAGCAACTCACACACCTACCAGCGACCACAGGAACGCTTTTTCACCTGAATCTTTGCCAGTTCTGCTTGCTTTAACTCCTGCAACTCTGCTGAATAAAATTATGTTGTGTTAATCCGCCACCCTCGGTTCACGAACAAGATCAAGTTCGTCCTGGAAATTCAGTGTTTGGAAGCTGGACTGGACGTCAGCAATTCCCGCAGCCTCGAGAGACAGAGGACGTGTCAAAACCCCAGAGTGAACTGTGATGACCCTTTGGTAGGACAGTTCTCAGCTCCATGCCATCCGTTAGAGGCAAAATTCTTCACGAAAGTTCACCTTTTAAGAGGAAGATGATCTGCTACGACCCTGAAATTTCTGGCAATACGATCTCATTCTTATCCAGACCATTATACTGGGTGGTTACAGGACCGCCTCTCAGATACTTGGCGCTTGGTGGCCACTAGCATCCAGCTCTATTTAATGGCATCTCACAGACTTCTTCTCATGGGTTTTATTTTTTAGCTTTCCCTATTTGAAAACCTCAAATTGTCCACTTGTCTTTGAGAATCAAGTTAGCCCTGTTTGCGGTTGGACACGTGACACGCTTTGAGAACAGAATGACCCCCCGAGGTGCATGGCTTTGGAAAAAAGCCAGCTACATGAGAAGCTACCATCACACACAGACTTTCCAGAAACTACTGATATATGTAGCTTAGTGAGGTTTACAGCCTCGCGTTGCACGCTTTCAATAGCCCTTCCCCTGTGCAGTGGGAGGGGAAGGAGTGGCCCCACTGCCTTCCTCTTTCCGTGGATCAGAATATGCTGGCCAATCGCACCAGAGAAACAGCAAGCAGAGAAGATTTTTTCTTTTTTTTTTTTGCGGTACGCGGGCCTCTAACTGTTGTGGCCTCTCGCGTTGCGGAGCATAGGCTCCGGACGCGCAGGCTCAGCGGCCATGGCTCACGGGCCCAGCCGCTCCGCGGCATGTGGGATCTTCCCGGACCAGGGCATGAACCCGCGTCCCCTGCATCGGCAGGCGGACTCTCAACCACTGCGCCACCAGGGAAGCCCAGAGAAGATTTTTGAAGAGCAAAAAATACAGTAATTTTATTCTTGCTCAAAGGGAATAAGAAGCAGAACACAACAAGAGATACCATAGGTGTCTCCTTCAGCAAGAGCTTTGGTGGTTCTTAAGTCCCTTGTATATTATGTTTCTCTCCCGCAACACAAATTCATCCCAGTTTAGCTGGTTTTAACTCAGCCTGCACCCTGAAGATTTCTTTATGCATCACACCCACAAAGACTAGAGATTTTGCCCGGGTTTTAGGGACACTTTACACAAACAGCACGCTTCCTGTGCATTTTCTCAGGCCAGTCTTCCTTCAAGTAAAATCGTATTATCCCACGTGCATTTGTCACAGATACATTTTTCTCTTCTCTAATACTATTCACTCCCTTCTATGGTGAAAGCTAATTCCCAAGTCCTGCTGCAGAAATACAAGATGATAGAGATAAGACAGCCAATTGCTCTGAAGGGTCCTTCATTATGAATCACCTTAGCTAAGGCACAGGCGGCCTATGGCCATGGTTTAAAGGACATGTTTCTAACTGAAGAAAACGGTTTTGGTTTTCACAGAAATACAATTGCTGGTAAAGCTGAGGAGCACGCGTCTAAACATGAGAACACGGCCGTTCCCTCTGGTATTTATTCAGGATGCGCTCTGGTCCCTGCTCTTCCGGCTGGACCCCTCCTTTTGTCTCCCTTCACACAGACGGCCAAGCTCAAAAGCTCTGTTTCTTCTCCCTCCCGGTCCCCTGCGTCTCTCCCCCACTGCAGGGAGGTGTACACCATGCATGTGGCGCGTCCCCTCCCCGCACCCCCCGGGACGTCACAGCATGGCTGACCCACGTCCTCTCTCGCCTCTGAGTCACTCCTGTCTCCTTGCGCTTCCCCAGTCTTGAAAACACCACCTCTTCCTTCCTTCCTTCTTTCCTTCTGCTGGAAAGCAACTGGCTTTCTTTCCCCTTCCCTTTATTGACATGTTTTATTTATTTGTTCATTTTTTAAAAATTTCAAGAGCAGAAAACAAACTTGTAAAAACATCAAACAGAACGGAAGCGTATTGAACGTAAAAGCCCCCCGTCCGCCCTCTCCCTGCCTCCCCTTCACTCAGCTGTTAACAGTTGGGTGTGCACCTGTATCAGACGTCTATGACATATAAACAAACACATAGCTATTTCTGTGGAGTTCCTGAACCCTAACTGGAGCATAGTACACAGCTCTGTAGTTTGCTTTTTTCTTTTTCTTTTCTGTTATTTTAAAAAATCACTTGAAAAATGTAAACAATACAGAAGCATATGTGATGAAACATTCAAGTTCCTCTTGTGGTATATTTACCCACAAAGCCAAGCTGTCCTGTCATCACTCTGGGTCACCAAAAACAGTTAAAGAAAGAAGTTCACCATCCAAAATAATTGTGAAGTAATTTGAATCTTTACTGTAGACTTTTTCCCTCTGTAACCCCCTTCCCTCTTTTGACACACACACACACACACACACACACACACACACACACACCGCCGACACACACATACACACACACCCCCACACACATACACACACCCCACACACATATACACACACACCCCCACACACATACACACACCCCACACACACATACACACACCCCACACACACATACACACACACACACACACCCCACACACAGAGGAGTGAAGGGCATTCAGGTTCCTGGTCCTGCTACAAACAGCAGGGCAGTGAACAGCCTCACGCAAACACCCCTTTGGGAGCGTGTGAATATTCTGCAGTACAGATTCCTAGGGGTGAAAATATTGTATTTGAGCGACACACATTTAAAATTTTGTTAGAACCTGTCAAATTGCCTCTCTCACAGCTCTACCACTTTGTACTCTTACTAACAGTGAAGGTGAGTATGACTGTATCTTCACATCCACATTAACATGGTATACGATCAACCTCCTAAAAGCTTTTTCTCTTTGGCCAATTTAATTGGTTAAAAACAGAACCCCATTATTTTTTTCTTTTTCTGTTACATATTTGATAAGAACTGTCAATCAGCCTGTTGTTTGCCTTTACTTTTATTTGTGGGGACTTTCACTATGAGGACGTATTTAACTCATCGACAGTCAAATTTGTCAAGATTTGCCTTTGTTTTCTCATTTTCCTTTGTCCTAAAAAAAACCCTTCCTCACGTTAAGATTATTAACACATTTATCTATCTATCTATATCTTTAAATCCGTCTATCTATATCTTTAAACCATTTGGAATTTATTCCTGTGTAAGGAATGACATAAAGATCTATTATTCTCCTAAATGAACTGCCAATCATTCCAACCTATTTATGGAATAATTCATCCTTTCCCTACTAATTTAAAATGCAGCCTATGTCATACGCAAAGTGTATGTGTGTGTGTTGTGTCTATTTATGGACTTCTTTTCCCATCATGCTATATATTTCTGAATAATGCCACCCTATTATCATTACTGTCATTTTGATGACATAGAAAATTCCACTTTATTGTTCTTCTTGGCCGATTTTAGGAAACAATCTGTCAAAGTCCACTTTTAAATTCCCAGAAATTTTTAGTGAATTCTGAGTAAATAGATTATTTGGAAAAAAGTTCACAAGGGACATTTGAAATCTCCTGTACGTTCCTGGGAATCTAAAAGGCCACATGCATGTGCAGGGCTGTGTTCATGCCAGGTGTTGTGCACATGCCCAGGAAAACCTGAGAAGGCTGTAAGTTTTCACCTCTGGCTGACCTTCAGGCTATGTACAAATAAGAAGTGAGAGCTAAGGCAGAGTTGTCAACTTCTTACGGGAGCTTTGAGGGCATGAGGAGCACACACACAGAGTGAAAGGATAGAAACATATTGGTTCAAGGCACCTTAGCTTTAAAGGCATAAAGCATGACATGGCCTTTCCAGAAATCCAACCCAATGACTTTCACTTAAATCTCAACGATCTGAACTAGGGGCTATGGCCATATAATTTTAAAGACATCTGGGAGAGTCAGTGTCTTAGCTGGACACATTCACACTCTACAGGAAACCAGTGTTCTGTGTGTAAGAAAGGCAGGCTGAACATCACGAAGGCCGCTAGCAGTGTCTGCCACAACCTGTCGGGTTTTTACTTCTTGGAATTATCGTGTAGATCAATAAATAGAGTTTTGAAAAGTCTATGTAGTTTAAGTTAGTGCGGTACAAAGTTTATGAGTCAATGAAAACGAACTTGCTAATAGTATTTTTATTTTCTCAATCACTGCTGTCAAAAGAAGTTTGATAAGTCTCTCACCATGATTCTGTATTTCACCTGGCAACACAAGGACCCGAGAATGCTTTATTGATAATCATAGCTCACACTTATGAAGCACTTGCCATGTATCAAGCACTGTTCTAAGTGGTTCACATATATTAACTAATTTAAGCATCCCAGTAACCCTATGAGTGATACTATTACTATCCTCATATTAAGAGAAGTAAATAGACATACAGAGGTGTTAATTAACTTGCCTAAAGCAAGGTAATAGGTACCACCAGATAATTAGTACCAAAGTCAGAATTCACACCAAAGAAATCTGGATTTAGCATCTCTTAATCACGAAGCACCATTCAAATCTGACCACACATCCAGTTGTTCACTATTTTAGTTCTACTCTATCATCCCTACCCCTAAGTTAGACGCTACTTTATTTACTTTATACCATCTGTATCTATATTTAGCAATATCTTTGCTCACCATTTCTTCTTGTCCCTCAGACATTCCACCTGAGGTATTTTTTCCACATATTTTCAGTATTTCCTTTAATGAGTGTCTTTTAGAGAAAAACATTCTTAGTTATTAAGTCAGAAAATGTTTTTATTTAACCTTTGTTCTTAAAGATGGTGTCAGTGGGTAGAGAACTGTGGGTAACTCTTCAGTGTCTCTGAGCACATTGAAAATAATTCACTGGCTCTGATATCATGGTCACTGAAAAATAAAATTTTACTCTCATTGCCATTTCTTCATAGGTTTTTCTTGGATGCTTTTAAGGTCTTTTGTCTTTCATGTCCTATAGTTTCTCTATGTTGTTTCTAGTTGTGGACTTTTTCCCCTACTTGAAGTTCATTTGGATTCTGATATTTTAGAATTTAAATCTTAGCAATATTTCTGAAAATATCCTAGTTACACGTCTTTGAAAATTGTCTCTTTGTATATGTTAGGACTTATTACTCTTACTTCCTTATTTTCGGTACAGTTTTATATTTTGCATCTCTGTCTTTTTAGATGGTGTTCCAAATAATTCCTTCTGTTCACAATTTTCTAAAAAAATTCAGCTGTGTCTAATCTGCTCTTACAGATTTGTGACAATTCTTTGTCAGTCATATGTATTACAAATACCATCTTCCACTATTTGGCTTCCATTTTCATTTTCCTAGTGGTGTCTTTGATAGACAGAAGTCCTAATTTTAGTCTAGTAACATTCATCAATCAAGAGACACTGCCAAGCTTTGCAGAGATGATGCTTTCCCTCTCAGTAACCTTGAAGATCAAAGAGAATATGCCTGAGAGCTAGCAGCCTAGCAGCCGCTAGAGGGGGCAGAATGAGTGCAGAGCTCCCAAAAGGGCCATTCCCAAAGAACTGTCAATATTTGATCTGTCTGACAGCCTGCTGAAAAGTTCCATTTTCAGGGCATCTCTTTCTTTGATGTGACTTAGAACTCCCTCTGTGAGAACAGCCCTACTGACAGGGTATTTGTCAAAACAATCAGCATTAATTGTTTAACACTGCAGTTGCTTAAGGAAGTGTTACAAGTTGAGGCTAACAAAAGGCTATGAAAAAAAAACTTAAAAGGAAACACTGGACACGTGATATCCATAGGGTGCTTTCAAAAGTTTCTATATATTCCTGGGAATCTAGAAGACCACAAGCACACACACGGGGCTGTGTGCATACCTAGAGCTGTGTCTATGCCTAAGAAACAACTGAGAAGACCCTAAGCTCTCAATTCTGGCTGACGCTGAGGGTCTGCACAAGCAAGAAGTGTAGGCTAATGCAGAGCTGTAAGCTACCTGTGGGAACTTGGCAAGCATGCCCCAACACACACACAGAAGCCCCAGAGAAAGGATGAGAGACTCATTGGTTCAAGACACATAAGGAAATCTTAGTGCAATCATTCGCTGAACACTAAGCTAAGTAGCAGAGACTTCAGTGGCTATATATGACAAAGAATGCAGACTTTATAAAATTTGTCTAGGAAAGTCACTGAACAAATAAACAGAAAACAGCAAGAACAACAGCAAAAAACCTTGGGAAGGAGAGAATCTTATTTCTAGGGTGGGCACATTATTTATCTAGAATGTACAGCTTTCAGCAAAAAATCACAAGACATGAAAAAAAAAAACCCAGGAAGAATATCTTTTCACAAGAGAAAAAGCACACAAAAGGAACTGTGCACGAGAAAGGGCACATGTTAGATTTACTAGACGAAGACTTAAAGTCATCAATTATGTAGGAAACCATGTTGAAAGAACTAAAGTATGAGAATGACATCTCACAAAATAGAATATGTCAATAAAGAGATATAAATTATTTTTAAATGAAAATTCTGGAGTCGAAAAGTATAAAAACTGTAACGAAAACTTCACTAGAGGGGCTCAACAGAAGATTTGAACAGGCAGACAAAACCACCAATAGACTAATTGAGATTATCCAGTCTGAAGAACAAAAAGAAAAAGAATAAAGAATAATAAACAGAGCCTCAGAAACCCGTGGGACACCATCCAGCCTACACATAAGGGGAGTCCAAGAAAGAAAGAAAAGAAAGGAGAAAAAAGAATCTTGAAGAAACAATGGCCAAAAACTTCCTAAGTGATGAAAAACGATCTGCTCACCAAGGAAGCTCAATGAACTCCAAGTAGATCATTTAAAAGAGATCTATACCAAATACATCATAATCAAATTGCTAAAAAGCCAAAGAAAAGGAGAGACTGATGAAAGCAGCAAGAGGAAAGCAAACCCGTCCTGCACAAGGGATCTCAATGAGGCTAACAACTAGCTTCTCATTCAAAACCATGGTTGCCAGCAGGCAGTGGGATGACAGAGTCAAAGTACTAAAAGAAAAACACTGTCAACTAAGATCCTACATCTAGGAAATCTAGTCGTTCAAAAATGAAGGAGACGAAAAAATGAGAGGCTTCATCACTATCAGACCTGACCTACAAGAAATACTAAACAGAGTCCTCCAGGCTGAAATGATGGGACAGTAACTAAAATCCAAGTGAACAATGAAGAACACCAGAGAAGGTCAATACATGGGTTTTACAAAGATAGTACAAATGTGTCTTCATTTGTAGTTTTTTTCTTCTTTTGGATTTAAGGACAACTGTACAAAGCAACAATTATAAAACTATCTTGTTGGGCTTACGGTGTGTAAAGATGTAATTTGTATGACAATAAAAGTATAAAGAAAAGGGAGGGAATGGAATATAAAGAAGCAAAAGTTTAGCAGACTATTTAAATTGCTATTAATCCAAACTAGATTGTTCTAAGTTACAATTTCATTTTAATTGCCAGGGCACCCAATAAAAAAATCTCAAAAATATATAGTAAAGAAACAATAGATAATTTAAATGGTATGCTAGGAAATTTTATCTAACACAAAAGAAGGCAGTAATGAAGAAATAAAGGGGAAAAGACATGACATAAAGAAAATTTTAAATGACATACAAAAGCCCTAACTTACTAGTAATTATGTTAAATGTAAATGGATTAAACATTCCAATTAAGAAGTAGAAATTGGGAGAATGAATTTTAAAAAGTCCAATTATATGCTGTCTACAAGAGAAGAGCAAGCAATGACACAGAATGGCTATTATCAAAGAAAAGAAACTTGTGCACTGTTGGTGGGAATGTAAATTGGTATAGCCACTAAGGAAAATGGCATGGAGATTCATCAAGAAATCAAAAATAGAGCTACCATAGGATCCAGTAATTTCACTTCTGGGTATTTATCCAAAGGAAATGAAATCACTATTTCAAGGGCATATGTGCCTCAGAGACAGGGCAGATGTGCCTGGAGTGGTCGCTGGAGCTGGATGGTGGTAACACACGAAAAACACGTGGTCCAGATGCCTCTAGGATGGGCTGGGGGACATCTGAACGAGCAGGGGAGTGGAAATAGAGTGGACACCAGTTTCTTTCTTGTCTCCTCACATTCCTTCCCTGTGGGGACTACCTCTTCCTCTACTTCTGTGATACTAGTGGAACTGCTAATCGACCTCCTCTCTGCACTGTCCCCCTGCCCCACAGAGGTGGGTATGTGACCCAGGCTAGCCCACAAGAGAACACCACTCTGCAGGAATCAGGGAGAGGTATGTAAGCTTGGGCATGCGACCCAAGCAGAGCCTACTGTGGTCCTCTTGTAGGATTGAAAGGGATGCTGCAAGGGGTGTCCTTCTTCGCCGCACTTCAAAAACCACTGCTTTTACCAATGGAGAGATTTGGCAAAGAATACAGCCATCAGGAAAACTGCGAGATAGAGAGACTGAGATATATTTTGAAAACCTAGCTCCAGACATACGTACACCTGGCAAATCCTAAACTTCACAGTTATGTAACAATAAATTTAAAAGATTTCCTAGAGTTGTTTGAATCAGGTATGGATTACCTGCAATTGAGTGATTCTTAACACAGAGAAGTCGTTGTTTCTGTTTTTGACCATTTAAAACTATGGTTGGCTGTGACTTGTGGAAACACGAATCTCCAAGGAAGAAGTCAGGGACAGATTATCCTTGGTCTCCTACTATTTTAGGGAAATGGTTAATAAGAACACAAAGATTTATCTTTGGGAGTATTCAATAAGGTGATGGTTTGATGAGATGATGATAATTAACTAAAATGATGTGCCCAAGAGTACTTCCTTGGAAGTATTCATATCTCTCCTCTCCTGAATAGAGCCTTATATTATGGGATTGGGGACCTGGATCTCCAAAAGACTGCAATGATCTCATAGCATCTGTCTCTGAGAAATGAGGAGGATAGGAGACAATGAAACGGGGAGCTGTCTTTGAGGGTAATAAGATTTCCAATCTGTAGCCAGTTGGGGAGGAGCTGAGAAAAGATAGTGGGGCTTTATCCTTCCCATCACTGCTTCATGTAGAATCTCTGCCGCTCATCTGGAATCCCCCCGGTTATTCATCATTTAACTAATGTGTCAATGCCTCTTCTGTGCAGGCACTCTGCTGAGCACACAGCAGTGCGCAGGTAGAAAAGGGCTTTGCCTTTATGGAGTTTCAGCCTAGTTGGGGGGAGACAGACAACTAAACAATTAATTAGGGCTTCCCTGGTGGCGCAGTGGTTGAGAGTCCGCCTGCCGACGCAGGGGACGCGGGTTCGTGCCCCGGTCCGGGAAGATCCCACGTGCCGCGGAGCGGCTGGGCCCGTGAGCCATGGCCACTGAGCCTGCGCGTCCGGAGCCTGTGCTCTGCAACCGGAGAGGCCACAACAGCGAGAGGACCGCGTACCGCAAAAAAAAAAAAAAAAAGAAAAAGAAAAGAAATACACCACTTCTGATGATGTATCCTTAGGCTCTGGACTGACGCACGCATACCATGTTTCTCTAGAGGATGGTTTTGGACCTGGTGTCCCAGAGTGCTTACAGTGGGGATGGCCACCTGTTATTAAAATGAAAGCCATCCAGAAGCGTTGCCACTGGCATCTGATCTGTGTCCAGAGGAGTCCCCCAGTACGGGATGAGGGAGAGGGAAACCAACATGTGGGATCATCCCGGACCGGGGCACGAACCCGCATCCCCTGCATCGGCAGGCGGACTCTCAACCACTGCGCCATCAGGGAAGCCCTCCCTTATTATTAACATCTTGAATTGTTGTGGTGCATTTGCTATGACTGATGAGCCAATGTGGACACATTATTATTAGCTAAATTCTGTAGTTAATATAAAGGTTTACTGTCTGTGTTGGACATTCTGTGGCTTTTGACAACCGTATAATGACGTGTAGCCCCCTTACAGTATCGTTAAGAGTAGTTTCACTGCCCTAAACATCCCCGTGCGCTACTTATTCATCCCTCCCACTTCTTCCCCCGACAAGCCTCTGGCAACCACTGATCTTTTTAATGTCTTCATAATTTAGCTTTTTCCAGAAGTTGGCATCATAAAGTATGTTGTTAAAAGAGGACAAACACAATTCCCCTAGGCCAGCAGCTAGCAGGAGGTAGAGTTGAGTCCAAAACCACATCTGTCTGACTCTGATTCTCTACGTTTTCTGGACCCCATCCTGCCTAACAGTGCTGGGACTTGGTCTGTCCACCTTCACCCTGGATGGTGCTCCTAGGGCTTAAATTCTAGCATTTCCTTTCCTTAACAGTCTTTGGAATCTTGGATCCGCCGTTCTTTGAGTATCATCAGGGTGGCCTGTTACTCATGATCCCTCTGGACCTGCGTGTGATCCTAACCTGCCTGATTTCGCTTTATTTATAAATTCAGCCAGTTTTTTCGACATTTTCCCCTAACTTTTTGCTGAGGCTTTGAGCATCATTATTCTTCCCCTGGTTCGCACTGAATCTTTTCTGCCAGCAAGTTGCTTGCTTACGGGCCTTGTCATGGACGGTCTCCTACAGTTTTACTGAAGACGACGTCTGCTGGGTGAGGCTGCTAAACGGGGCACAGTGCTGACAATTGTCTTGGTTGAGTTCCACCCATACATCCATCAGGGCCTGGAACACTTGCTCTCAGAATTTACAGATACTAACTCTATGATCCGTCTGCTTGTTGCCCGAGCAGAGCATCTCTACAATCTATTAAATTCTATTTTCCTGCCAAGAGTAAAAAAAAAAAAAATCCCACAATCATATTTCAAGTACTAAGGGATATTCTGCTAAGAATAAAAGGTTTATAAGCTCCAAACAGAAATGAAATAGCTTGTGGAAAACCATAAAGGAATGAAAGAGTAGAATTCAGATTCAAATCCAGATCGAGTGCAAAGGCAAAGCGGGTGGTCCTTGAATCACACCAGGCTTCCCTCTGTGAAATCCTATGATGGCAGCGTCAGCGGGTTAAGGAGGCTGTGTGGGATCCAGGAAGAGCCCCAGCACAGGAGACCTCCTTAATGCAACTTGAGAGCATCCTTTCACCAACGAACAGTTGAAACTGAAATTTTCTGTTTCAAAACAACGTGTATGTAGTCACTGATTATGATACCAAA
Source organism: Lagenorhynchus albirostris (assembly GCF_949774975.1). Taxonomy (NCBI): domain Eukaryota; kingdom Metazoa; phylum Chordata; class Mammalia; order Artiodactyla; family Delphinidae; genus Lagenorhynchus; species Lagenorhynchus albirostris. The sequence continues at coordinate 6,661,276 of NC_083112.1, read as the reverse complement.
CACTCCAAAGTGTCTTGCAAATACTAGCCCATTGCTATGTGTTCACGAAAACGCTTCTGAAGCTAGTAGCACCCTGCAGTTATATGCTTTATAAATTGCTAGTGTAATTCCAAGAGTATCGCACCCTGTGGCTGATAATGAGGCCCCATCACTGACCAAGGACATTGCGGGGGGAGGGGGGTTGGGTAGGAAGCGTGGAAAGGACTCAAAGGCCGTGGACACCGCGCTATCGTTTTTCCTGTTTTCCTGCAAAGTTAGAGAGGAGGCTGGCGGGGTTAATCTATGACCTACTTACCTCTCTCATGTCACAGGTTACTGGATCTCTATAGACTGTGGCTTCTGCTTGGTTTTGGGCGCCAAGAGGGAGCCTGTGAGGTGAGCGCGGTGGGACCCGGGTCTAGTTTCTGCCATCTCGGGGAGAGTAGCTCCGGAAGTAGCCGCGGAGACAGGCCCGCCGGCCAGGTGCTCGTCCTACCGCCAGGGGCACAGGCAGATTCAGGCTTCCGGCCCTTCCGGACAAGGGGCGAGGATACATTATTTGTTGAAAGTAAGGGAACAGCAATAAAATATTCCAATGACAAAGAAATGAAGATTTATCATAATTAAAAAAAAAACCAACCTTGAAGTGCCTCCCCAATCTTCTCATTTTGGGGGAGGCAAACTGGCCGCGAGCGCGGGGTCCGCTCGCCGGGGCCGCGGTCGGGTGGACAGTTTGGCGGCCGCGCCAGTCGGGCCCGCGCGGGGGGCTGCGGGGAGCCGAGGACGCAGGCGGGCTCCCACTGCCCGAGGGATGGCCGCACGCAGGCGGGGCGACCACCAGCGCGTCGGCAGGCGCCGCCCACCCGCGGGGGAATCCCAGGTTAGGGCGCGGGGCGCGAAGACGCCGCGCCCCGCCCCGCCCCCGCCGCCGCCCGCTCCTGGAGCCGCCGCCGCGCCGCGCTGCCATTGGTGCCAGGCGGTGACGCTGGCGAGCGGGCCGGACGGCGGGGCGCTGGGGGCGGGCGCAGGGAGCGGGGCGCGGCTGATGAAACCGGCTCCCGATCCCTCCCGCCCTCAACGCTCCATTCACTCAGCGCCGGCAGGTGTGAGCGGCAGGTCAGCTGCCGGCGGGGCGCGCGGCCACCCGGCGTCCGTTACCCGAGTCTCCCGCTCCGGCTCCCCGCGCGCCGCGCCTCCGCCCGAGCGTCCGTCAGTCTCGCCGAGCCTTGGTCGACCGTCCGTCAGTCCAGCCGCGGTCTTGCCTGCATCCCGCCACCCGCCGGCCCGGTGAGTCTCCGTCCTCCGCCGGCGCCGGGGCAGCTGCCCGGGTTCGGGTCACCTTGGGGAGCTGACCCCGGCGGCGCGAGGAGGGGCGCGGAGCCCGCGCGGGGAGCCCTGGCATCCTCCGGGTGGGCGCGGGCAGGGCGGACGGGGGTGTACGCGGCCGGTGCCCATGAGGCTGTCTCCGCCACGGAGTCCATTTTGGTTCGCTGAAGGCGCGGCGTGGTGCATGATGCAACACCCCGTGAGGAAGCGTGGGCGACCTGGCGCCTCCGGGGTGCTGGCCCAGCGCTCCCTGCGGGGCACCGGGCGCCGGGACGCACGGGTGGTCGCGGGGGCGTGGGGACGGGGAGCGGGCACTGGGCCCGGCAGGCGTCCCGAGACCTTCCCTTACATGGCGCGGAGCGGAGCACGCCGCCCCGCCGCGAGGTCCACGACGTGTTATCGGCCGCGGGTGGGGAGCCCGCCGGGCGGCGGAGGGTGGTCCCGCGGCAGGTGGCCGGCCGAGGACGGCGTCGCGCACCCGCAAGCTGGCCGCGGCGCCCACGTCTCTTCCTCTCTGGAACCCTGCACACTCCCTGGCCCGCCTCCACCTCTCTTCCGGGTCCCCGGAGTTGTTTCGGGGAAGTCCCCCCCGCCGGGGGCTTCCTTGTGACCCAATCTGGCCCGTAGAGGCCGGTGCTCAACGCTTCCAGATGGTTTCGAGCAGGAGGCAGTTCTTCCGGCTTCACCGAGGCAACCTATTCTCAGTGTGTTCCTTCCTACGTAGTAGGAAACTTCCCGGGCCAGGCGGGTCCCGCAGTCATTCTAAGACCAGTGTGTACACGGCAGCAGGGCGCTGTAGTACTACTACCTTCCCCTTTTCAGTGGCTGTGAGAACCCGAGACGAGTGGTGCTTGACTTGTATGATTAGGACAGCCGGACAAGTGCCTTCCGGAAGAAACGGAACACTGCCCAGTACCCGCCCTCAGGCTCTCACGTGTAGAAGTAACCTGGAGTAGGTTTTACTCCAGATTTGTAAACAGAGGAGGGGGTGAGGGTTTCAATCCCAGGTGTATTTCCCTAAATGAGCTCTTAAAACTGTGACCAGGACTGTGTTTTGGCCTCTGGCTGAATTTCCTAATTGTGTTTCATTTGAATTATAATTTACTCGGGATTCATCTTAACGTTTTTTGCCACTTAGGTTTGGTCCCGATAATAGGAAACCGTGATACCTACAAAAATATCCCCTGATATTTTTAGTTGATCTCAGTGGAAATTATTATTTTTATATGCACACACCCTTCTGTGATTAAAACAAAAAAGTCTTGTTTAAGTCACAGTCAGAATAGAAACTTAGGGGACAAAATCAACAATGGATTAAAATAGTTTTTAAAGGTTTAGCATATTAAGATCATGTTTAATTATTATAGGTAAATTTTAAAGAGTGCCAAAGGGGTTTTGACTAAAGAAACAGGACGAGAATTAATAGAGATCAGAAATGTACTCAGTTGTTTAAATCTGGATTGAACCACATGGGTGCTCTTATGCATATAATTATTTGCTTTAAAGGAAGAAAGGCTTCATTGCTGACCTCGAGGAGCTTGCATTTTAGGACACACGTTAATTGTATTGGGTTGGGGCTTCCATTCTTTGATGGGCTTAAACACATGTTTACTGAGTGTTCTAGTCTGTCGTTTCTTGTCTACTCAGGCCAGTAAAAATATGTAATTACGTTGGAGGGCCCAGCATTGTGTCTTATTAAATTAATCCCTTACATTATTAATTATGTATTTGAAGGTATTGGTTTATTAATCCCAGAGAGGAATTTGAAACAGGAATGGGTGTGTCCTTGTTATGGGGAGAAACATTTTCCTCTGACCCTGGAGGTGTCTGGGCCACAGGCATCTTCTGAGATGGCCATCCTTCCACCTGGGGCCGGGTCCTCACTCCAGGTGGGACCTGCGGACGGGCGGGCCCTGGTGCTCTTCTCCAGCCTGGGGCCCTCACCCCTGTCTGCTCCTGTTGCTGGCAGGCTGTTTCTCTCAGAGAAGCGGGGAGTGCTGGGTGGCTGTCAGGGAGTGGAAGGGCCACTTCAGCTCCTGGGTGGAGAAGAGATGGGGGACGGGCAGGCGCAGAAGGGGGGAGGCCAGAGCAGAGACTGGTAACTTAGGTCTGGAAAAAAACCCAAGCCCAGCTTATTTCTGCACGAGAGAGTGTGTCCATATGTCGTTTCTGTGAGAGAGAGAGAGATGGTGGCAGCTTGGACACGGTAGGAATGTGAGCTGGTTGAGTTCTGCTCAGTCTGCAGGCTGGTGTCCTTGCTCTGTCTGTGGATTTTAAAGGAAGATTCCATGTGAGGTGTGAAAGGCCGGATGAGGTTCCACGTAGAGCGGAGCCACTGTGCTAGTGAGGTGGGGAAGGCTGAGGAGAGCGTGTCGGGAAGGACACGGTAAAAGTCACAACCGGCTTTTTCCAGACGCTTCCATCCTCACGGGCCGGGGCTGAGCCGGAGCTGCCTTGTTGCGCCCACGTGCCGCCGCAGCGTGGGGCCTCCTTCCCCTCCGCCCGGCAAGCCTGCGGCCTCCCTGATCTCCCCTGCGCTCTCCAGTGGGCATCTTGGCCGTGGGTTTGTCCCGTGGCCCGCTTGGGGTCTGCAGCCCTGGGGCGCGCCTACTTTTTCATTCCTGGCCTTCAGGAGGCCTGCCTGCCGGGGGTTTCTTGGGCCGGAGGCCCCTGGCATTGGACCCCAGGCCAAGGTTGTATCTGCCCAAGGTTTTACGTCTGTTCCAGTCAAGAGAAGAGTAGCAGCTTTGGTGGCAGGTTGTGGGCCCTGTGGGAACTTCAGTGGCTTCTCTTTCTCTGTAATCATGTCCCCACCCCCAACTGCAAAGCCGCTTTGACAGCAGCTACCCCTGCACTTGTTCAGAGCAAGCCCCAGTTTATCATGGGGGGGGGTTAGTGCATTTGCCACCTATGAATCTGCCAGAAGGATGGGCAGCACGTTGGTAGGAGGATTTGGTCCGCTGTCTTCATTGGGCTCCGAAGACGTTCCTTCAGACCTTTGTCCTCGGCCGAGCAGCGGCTGAAGCGTTTGCTCCACCCATCGGTCAGGATTCGCTCACCCGGGACACAGGCTGCAGGAGAGACATCTGCACGTTGGGATAGGCTCTGGCACGAGGCTCCCCCGTCATGCCGCACCCGCGTCTTCCATTTGGCTTTTCCTCTGGTTGTTGTCATTAGCACTGGGGACCGCCCGGTGGTGGATTTGGTGGACAGACCACGTCAGCTGAGGGTGGAGCTGTGTGGAGTTAGAGGCCAGCTTCAGCGCAGCCTGAGGTCATCGCCCTGAAACGCAGACGCTGCTTCTAGGAGCCGGGGCGGGTGGTCCAGTGCCGGGAAGGGCGCCATCCGAGGCGTCTCCGGTGCAGGTTTGCGGCCGTCTCTGTGCAGCCTCCAGTATGTCCTTTGGGCTGTCGGAACCCTGCAGACGTGCTCCTGCCCTGCCTGTAGCTTGGGGAAGCCCGCCCTCTCAGCCTCATAATGATGAAGCCAGTAAACATGCAGTGCAGAATATTCTTTGAAAGAATAAAGGTCAGTCCATTTAGATCCTTTCAGAAAATAAGCTCTTTCCATTGCCAGCCTTCTCTTCTGATAAAGGCAACCAGAAATCAAGCTCCGTTCAGCCTTCAGGGGCTACCAAGAGGCGGATTTATGCTGAGGAGGGAGAAAGAATGTCCTTCGTCCGGTAGGACAGCGTGTGTTTCCACACCGTCTCCCTTCTTCCTGAGTCACCTTTCCCCTCTGGAGGCAGTTGTTTCTGAAACATTCTGTTTTCCTGCCGTAGTGCTTTCTTCAGAAGACCCATGCAGGTAAGGTTCTTGCCTGTGAGAACAGCCAAGTACTTCGCCACGTGCGTAGGAGTGGGTCCTGATCCTCCGCACGTGCTGGGCGCACAGGGAGCCCCGCATCGCGGAGACCCGCTCGCCGTGCCGACTCCGGGCGGCCCCCTGCTCTCCCTGACGGGCCACGCACTGCGGGAACGAAGGAGGTGCCGTGGGCCTCCCCCCGCCCCGGAGTGGGCTCCGCTTACAGGATCAGTGCCTTTTCTAAGATATTTCTCGGAGCCACGTTTGAATCCTTTTCCATATTGCCTGCATAATAATTGGCTTCTAGTGCCTACCTTACAGGATTGAGAGGATTTAAATGAGGCAATCTTCCAGGTTCCGCACTTAACACAGCTTCTGGCGCATACCAGGTGCTTCGTATAAACGTTAGCTGTTTTACTGGAAACAAAGCACAGTTCTTTGATCTTGGCGTGGAGGAGAAGAAAATCTGTAACAACTTTATTTGCCCTCCCATTTTGCCAGGGTGTCAAAAGGTCGTCCCTTCTTGGAGTTGTGTCTGCCTTGCAGTGGGTGGCGTGGCACCACGGTGTTGGGGAGGCCAGTCCCCGCAGGCCTCAGAGCCACAGCCCTGGGTTTGTCCCCTCCTCACGCCTCTGGGAAGCAGAGCTCACGGTCTCATCCTCAGGGGTGGCCTGCCTGTGTCTGTGTGCACGTGCGTGTGAGTGTGTGCGTCTGTGTGTTTTGGGGGTGTCTGCCCTCGTCCATCCTGACCCCAGACATTTGGTCCAAATTACCCTGAGCGCTTTGGGTTTAAAAACTGGGGCCAAGTCTGTTTCCCACCTTTTTTCATCCCTTCCTTTGAGGGCTGAGGTAGATGCCCCAGTGCATTGGTGTGGGATGGGGGCCCCATCATGGGGCAGCGGCGAGGGGAAGGGAGCAAATGTCTTACCGGCGTCTCATCACACTGTTGTCACCGTCGTCTTCCTGCCGATGAAGATGCTGGGGGTGACCTTTTAAGGTCGGCTTGGAAATGCTCTCTTCCTCTGTATCTTCTTATCTGCCTACCAAGTACCATTAACCAAAGTCTCTTACACCAAATAGGAAGGAAGGGAGAGGCCCTGGGGCTGAGTAAGATCCAGGCTCCAAGCCCTTGTTAGTGCTCACCGTGGGGCTCGCTCCGCACTTTCTTTGTTGTCATTTAATCCTCACAGCCGCCCCCTGAGGTTGGTCCTGCTGTTTGGCTGATGGGGCGATGGAGGCCCTGAGAAGTGACACAAGTTGCCGATGGGCACAGGGGTGGGTCTTAAGTGGCAGAGCTAGGATTTGCACCTGGGGCCTGGCTCCAGGGCCCTAACACCGAGCGTGCTGTGGGCTGTGGGCTGTGGGCATCAGCCTGTGCCTGGGGCTCCGGCCGCTCGCTCTGGCAACCGTGGTCTGGCATGCGTGTGCGCGGGGCCACGCCGGGCCCTGAGGTTAGCACACGGACCTGGAGATGCCGGGCTGCCACGCGCCTCTTGGTTCCAAGTAAGTCCTGGAGGTGCGGGAGCCGGCTGTGCCACCACTGGGCGGCAGCCTGCTGTTTCTCTCTAGCTGCCCCGGTTCCTCTGAGCGCAGATCTTTCCTCTCTGAGCCCTGGGGTCCTTGACACAGCTGTGCCGAAGTGTGACAGAGGCTGGGCTGCGTTCCTCCTGGGTCAGTAGTCTGACATTGGCATCGCCGGAGCTGGCTGGACGAGGGGCTTCCTGCCCGGGCCATGGGAGCCCAGCCTCACTGATCTCCATCGGTCGTCTCTGCTCCCCCTCCTCCGCCGCTGGGGGGAGGGCCCTTTGCAGGGGGTCGTCTGGTTTGTAGGGTTAAGTGGCTCCCTTCTCGGTTCTCCCTCCTTCTCAAGGCCAGTGGCGGTAGCCGTTCTCCCAGGATCTTCACTTTGCTGACTTCCGTGGTGTCGGGAGGTGGGAAGGGGTCTTCTTTCTTGGAAGGTGCTTCCCTGACGCCCTCAGGAAGCCGGGGCTGGGGGCTGTCCGAGCCAGGGTAGCAGCACGCACTGTCTACGCTGGAGAGACTGTGTGCCGGCAGGGCCCGTGGCCGCGGCCCCATGGGGAGGCCGTGGGTGCTGGCAGGTGGAGTGGGGAAACTCGTGCCCGTCCCTTCCTGCCTCTCTCCTTTCTTCCTTTGCTCTTTCAACTTTTTGTGGATAGCATTTCAAACTTAAAGAGAAGTTGCAGGGGTTACGAGGAGCGCCTCAATTTTCTCAGATTCACTGGTTGTTTACATTTCATTCCTTCTTTCTGTTTATCTGTCAATCAGTTAATCTGTCTACACACACGGATGCATTTTTTCCTGAACCATCTGAGAGTAAGTGGAAGACATCATGTCCTTTTATTTACCCCGGCATGCTTCAGTGTGTTTCCTAAGAATAAGGACATTCATTCTCTTACGTGACCACAGTACGACATCAAAATCAGGAAATTGAACATTTGTGACATCATCAAGTCCACAGTCCATATTCAACTTCCAGTTGTCCAAATAATGTCCTTTACATATGCATGTAGGTAGCTGGTTTTTTGTTTTTCGTTTTCTTGGGTTTTTTTGTTTGTTTTCAGGAGAGGCTCCTTCAACGGAACTGTGGTCTAATTTTCTACCTTATAAGCCTCTTTAAGAAAAAAAAAGTCCCTAAAAGTTAGAATGTGTATTGTGAAGAATTTGGAAACTACAGAAAAGTAAAATAAAGGAAAATAAAAAGCACCCATAGTTCGGCAGAGCGGCTGAGCGCCCGGCCAGGGTAGAGGGCTCGCAGGAAGGTGCTTGGTCGGAAGACCAGCTCAGGGTGACGTGGTCCCGCAGACCCGCAGCCTGAACACACAGGGCGGGGGCCCGGAGCAAGGCCTCGGGCTGCCGGAGCAGCAGGCGCCCTGTCTGGAGCGGATGCCTTTCAAGCCCCTGCCCACCACCTGGCCGTTGGCCCACCTGAGCAGGCAAACATAACCCCCTCGGGGTGGGGAAGGGTGGAGATGATTATTAAATCCCCAGAACTTGTTCAAGCCTTGAAAAGAAACGTGGCAGGCCCTCTCTTGTCTGCTGTGTAGCCCTGGCTTCCCAGACGAAGCAGAGGGTAGGGATGGGCAGGGGCCCTGATGGAGAGGAATGGTCCTGGCCTCCTGGCCTCCTGGCCTGTAGCTTGCGGTTATTTCATAGGGTTGTTGAGCCTCCCAGCCGCCACGAGCGGGCCAGGGGAGCGATAAGAGGAGAGATTCTAAATGGTGAATTGTGTTCTGTGCTAGCCCAGAAGTTCCTGGGGGAAGGTTCCAGACCGTTGGGTGAGGTGTGGCTCTTGCTTCTTTCTGTGTTTCGTTTATCAAAGCCGTCCCCTTTGTCATCACCAGCAGTACCCCCGAGACTCCGCTCTTTCCCCGGCTCTGGAAGGGGCCCTCGCTGGGTGGGGCTGGTTTCTGGAAGGGTTTCGTTCTTAGAACCCAGCTCCCCATGGTTCAGTACCTCAGTTTCCCTGAGCTGTGAAACCTATGCTGTGTGTGAACAGGGCCTCTGAAAGCCATGATCAAAAGCCCCCAGTGTTTTTCCATGTTTGTTTTCTCTTCTCCCGCACTAGACCCTCTCCTTGAAGGAGGCGGCCTGGAGAGGGACTGTGGCGGGCAGCCGCCCAGGCTCTGCACACCCTGCTGGGGCCACGGAACCCCTAGCCTGGACGGGCCAGCACCGGAGGCTGCTCTTCAAAGAAGCCCTTTGAAGTGCAAACATTTCCTTTCCTGAGAAGAAGGGAAATTGAAATGAAAACGTATTGTTCTGTGCAGACAATGTTCTCTTGGATCAAAGAGGGAGTGGGGCTTATAAAAAAGGGAGATTCACAAGTGAGGCCTTAACGTGGCACACGGGGAAGCCGTGACCGTGTACATGTCCACTGCCCGGGGTCCGTGATCGGTAAGGTTGTATCTTCCCTCTTTTACCCCCTTAAGGTCCTAAATCTGGATCTAACATGCTGTGTTTAACTGTGTCTCTCTCTCTCGTTTGTGTTTTTATCCTGTGGTCAGCATTTAGAAATGTCCTTTGGTAAATTATGACACCATACACGATGGAATACCACGTAGCCAATAAAAGTGATGTTTTCAAGGAACATTTGATCTTAAGGGAAAAACTTTACTGTTAAAAGTGAAAAAAATCTGGACACAATTTTCCATAATCAGTGTTCTCTTAATGAGATACATGTATTTGTACAGAAAGAAAACACTGAAAATCAGGCTCTGTTTTGTTCACTGCTAGGTGAGTAGCACCTGAATTAGTGCTCAGCAAATATTCGTTGTATGAATTATTTCTATAATTAGTGAAACAGCAGTATAGTTTAAAGGCGGGGTGTCTTTGAGCTAAGTAGTAACATTTTGGCAAATGGAAAGAACAATAAATTATTTTGAATTTCTATTGTAATTCTGTCCTGGCATCTCGATTTGGGGTTTATTTTGGAGGGTTTTGGCTACAAACATGTACCACATTTTGTACTTTGATACACATCACCCTATGAGTGAGTGACTGTGATGTTTCTACTTTTGGGGTAATCGGGTCTTGTTGAAATTAGGGTATTGGGATAAGTTTTTCCTGGGTTGGCTGCTAGGCTCCTCACAGATGGGGTAAGGAGACAACTTCTCAGGTGCTGGTGGCTGATGTACCATTTCACCGGCTTGACCTGTCCTGTTGTTGAGAATTCTGCCTGATTTGCCCGGGGAGAGTTTCTCATTTTCTAGTGTCAGTACTACCAGGATATCCTAGTAGGCCGTACATCGCCCTGTTTCTGATTCAGAAGGTTCTTCAGTAACACAGCATCTCAGGTTGGCTTTGAGGATGGCCCTGGTCTCAGTGATTGCGTGTCACAGCCGCCCGTGCTTCCCCCTGGTGAGATCGTTTCGTTCCTCCTTCAGAAGGACACAGGCACTTAGGTTTCAGAGCCCGATCTGCACAGGGTTCTGGAAGCCCCTTGGGGAGGCTTCCTTCGGCCTGGGGTAGGGCTGCTGGGGCCCACACCCCGGTTCTCCCGAGGGTGGCGGCTGTCAGCTTCTTTGGCTGCAGTCTACAAGAGGAAATAAACTGAAACGCTGCTCAGGTGCGCACACAGGGACGTATGTATTTATATACAGATTAAAATGAAACTTCCCACCAAACAGTACTCATTCTCGTACTTGCGCTGCGCTTTGATAATTTTTACTCTTTTCTATCGCATCGCAAAAAATCCTGGTGGCGACTTGCAGTTTGCAGACACTGCTGGGCGGGCGTGCTGGCCTCCATGCCCACCCTCCCCTCCTCTGTGGTGTCCTGAGTTCTACACTCACTGGACTAGGGCCTGGGAGGAATTCTCCGTCCACACCGATTTAGACAAAGACAGTCAGAGGGTAGAGGTTTTTTTCTTTTTGTGGTGATTTAAGAGTTTCTGACCGAAGTAGACATTATTATCTATGATGATTCCCTAGAAGGCAAATAGGGACACAAGGCAAGACCTGTGTGAATTCCCAGTGTGGTTTGCTGCTGATGCAAACCCGGGTAGCTCTGTCCTAAGCTGACCTCACACTCTGGTGTTTTGAAGGTAGCCTGGTCAGGCTGTGTGTTTTTTTTCAGGGATGGCCCAAACATTTGTTAATTTCAGCACTTTGACCTTTTTTGTGTGTGTTTACTTTTTTCAGTGTGATTTGAGGAAGAGTCCACCTGAAAGGTGAGCCTTCTCTTTCAGAGTTGAGGATTTGTAGGAAGAAGAGGGAGAAAAGTCACTCTTACAGAAATATTAATTTTTAGACTCTGAGGTCTGATGGATTAAAATTGAACAGGGCATTGAGATTATAATATTAGCAATAGCAATTGTACCATTAAATAGTTCTTCTGGAAAAGGTTGAATGCATTTTGTTCTCTTTTTTGAGAAGCGTTTGAATTTTTTTTTTTTGCTTAGAAAATTAATATTCTTTAATAAGTCTTTGTATATAATTCCTAGAACAATTGTAAATCAAGGGAATTGATTCTGTGGAACAAAAGCACAGTGACAACAGAACTAGAACAAGATAAATCACCTAGTTTATTGAAACTGTACAAATATCTGGCCTTGTTTCTTGTAACTTCTTTTATTTGCTGTGCTTCTCAGTAAGTTTATTGTAGGAGTTCAGAGTGCTTAACTTGTAGTCTTTTAAAAATTCATTTATAAATTACAAACATTACCACTGTTGTTAGTATTTGAGAAGAATCCTCATGAACTTGATTTTATGCTGTTATATATGTTAATATTATGTGAAATAGGGGATTATCTGCAATTGTAATGGTATAACATGTCCCCCATAAGTCTATAACCTCAAATTTTTAGCAGCAAGTTTGGTTTTAAAAGGAAATCTTTTGTTGGAAGACCTTTCTTTCTCCCTAGAGGGCAACCTTGGGAGACATTAGGCAACAATATTCACTAATTCTTTGAGTAATGCACATTGAACTGGGAAGAATGTCTTGCTAGCCTCAGAATTGGATGCAGTCAGAATTTGGAGAATACCAGCTGTAACTTGTGCTAGGACTCAGGCCTAGTTACTGAAAGGCTCTCAGGTCTGTGGTGTGATGAGTCACGGCAAGGGCTCTGCCACCTTGAATTCCTCAGGCTTCCCTGCAGCTCCTGGCTGCCTGTGAACTGTCCTGCCTTGAGCATCCGCTCAGCTCTTGCTGAGTCGCCCTGGAGAGCCCCCCGGTTACTGGGAGATTCGCAGCCTCTTCGGGGGCTGCTGGCTCTGACCCGAGCCCTCACAGGGTGTCTCTTTCCAGCAAGGTGTGTGGCCCTGGCAGCAGGGATAGAGGCAGAAGAGCCCTCCCTCCAGTCTGACGCTGCGTGGGAGCGAGCAGCGCTGTCCCCAGCTCACGAGGGCCGGCTCAGTTCTCCCAGCCCCTCCCCCCGCGCTACACTGCCCCCAGCCAGCAGGACTTCCGGGCCGACTTTATCGTGCGTGTGGCCTGAGGGCCACAGCCCTGCTTGTCTAGACCTCGCCTTAGTACCTGGACCTACAGATGCAAAGTGTGTGCTAATAAATATAAAACTGTAAACCGAGGGGCAAGACTAACCATGGCTGGGAAGGTAGCGCACAAAACAGGAGACGCTTCCATGGCACTGTGCATACTGCCTCTTCGTTACGACAGCTACCCCTCCATCCACATCTAAAACGCGCATAGGTAGGATTGGACAGGTGTGGCAGCAGGGGCAGGATGGAGAAGAGGAATACATTTTGCATAAGTATGTAAGTTCAATTTGCATGATGTCCTAGTGCCTTTCACATCCTAAAGTCAGACCTCAGGTGTCTAACCCATCTCACAGGCTCACAGGTGCCTGGGCACAGATCCCCTCTGGGCATTTCGCCGACCTGCAGATCTGTTGCCGAAGGTCTGGGGCAGAGTTTCTAACCAGCTCCTGGGTTCTCTGGGAGTAGCCGGCACCTGTCAAACTACTGGCAGCTGGACCTCGTCAAGGAGACCTCAGCTGCTGTCGGACCGCAAGCCCCTTGAGGCCAGGCTCCTGGGCCCACCAGTGCCTGCTGTTGAGTAGATGCTCAAAAGATGTCTTTTCAGGAACCCAAGCGCTTGCGTTCCCCGGGCCCTCGGGGTGGGAGGGGCGTGGGGCGCATTCATCTCTGACCAGCCGGGTTTTCTGTTTGCCACCAACTGCAGATAGGGAGTGGAAACTCAGGCTGCAGGGGCAGAGCTCCCGGCAGGGGCAGAGGCGATAGGAATCGCGTACGTAGAAGGAGGCACCAGCACTTGGCAGCTCCCGTCTTAGGAGTCCGTGTGTGGGAACACCTGCAGCTCCCAGTTTCCCCACTTAGAAAATGGGGAGAGCTGCAGTCCCTACGCTGTAGGCTGTGCTGATGACTAGATATGTAAAATGAGTTTAGAACGTTGCCTGGTGTTCAGAAACCATGAGCTCTAGTTAGGGTTGGTGTGGAAAGGGTTAAGCTTCAGCCTCTGGAGGTTTCTGCCCAGTGAAGAGCCCACCTGAGGTGGTGACTGCTGTAATGCAGTAGGTGTGAATTAGCTGCGGAGGCTTCAGAGACTGCGGGGTGGTGGAAGGGGCTAAGGAGAGGTTGCTACTTGTTCTCTCTTGGTCAGGAAGCTCTTAGTGGAAGAGGGGGTGTCAGGACCTTTAATTAAAGGGGAGCCGTGTGGAGGGATGGGGCCTGGGGGTGCCGGGGTTCCCTGCTTCCAAGACCCTAGACCAGGATGCTGCTTGGCGAGGGAGGGTGTGGGTTTGGGCGGACTTGCAGGTGTTAAGCCCCTGGCAGTTTCCTTCCGTTTGCCTCTGAGGAAGTTTCGGGAACGGTCGGGTGCTCAGGTGTGGGTCCATCCTCCTCCCGCAGCCCAGAGGCCCCAGAGGTGTGGCCTCGGCCCCTGACCTTTGAATTGATCTAAATGTTCCTTGTCACAGGGGAAATAATGAGGGAAGAAGTGATGGGAGCGGAGTATTACTACACTCAGTCGTACTTGATTTTTCTTTTTGCCGTGTTATCTGGCTCGTTCATTCATATGCTCACGGGAAGGCTCTCTGTTAAGTAGTATATGGAAACATCATTTACGTTTTTCTTTAAAATCTGGGATTTGTGATCACTTCTGTAAAAGCCGTGAGCCAAGACCGGTCCTTCTTGGAGGGCTGTGCACGGCGGTGGTGATGGTGGGGTCTGAGGGGTCGGGGTGGGGCTGACCCTGTCCTTGACGCTGTGGCCTTTGGTAGTGTCTGCATTTTGCCTCCTGCATGTATTGCTTTATGAAATCCCACCACGGCATTGTTTCTTGGGGAAAATCAGATTTAATTCATGGCGTCTCGTGCAGAGTGTCTTATAATCACCTTTCGTACACTTTTCAGTCTCTAGAGACTTGCCCGTTATCTGTCTCACCAGGTGGCAGGATGAGCGGTGTGTTACATGGGTGAGACCTTGTGGTCGGGCCGTGAGGAATCCCTCAGCTTTTCCGCGCTCGTCACCTTGGCAGAGGGGAAGGCTGTCAGCCGAAGGGGATTAGTCTTGATGGCTCAGCAAAGCGGCCAGTGGGGAAGTTGAGACGTGTGTGTGTGTGTGAAGGTGTGGGGAATGTCTGTAAAGGGGAAGGTAGTGCCGTCCAGCCCAGGAGACGTGCTCCCCGCCTGCTTGTGGGTCGTCTCGAGGTGACAAGGGGTGACTTTCGGAAGAGGGATGCGGTCCCTCCCAGCTCTTGAATGAGCCGGGAGTCAGGCATGGTGGCGTCAGGGGAGCCGGGATGGATGGACGGGGGCTAGAGTTGGAGTCCTTCATGCCCTGCTGCCCAGCCCTGAGGTCCCCCTGTGGATTCACCACCCCCTCCCCAGCAAGTGCCCCAGGCAGGCCTCTCCGTTCCCCCCCCCCACCCCCGTTAGACTGGCCTGGAAGTCCAGAGACCTCCTTGCTGCCAGCCCAGCCTCGGACCGAGTGACCCTGGGCGGGTCTGAGCCCTCAGGGCCATGCTTTCTGCTTCTGGAGTCCGAAGAGGTGGCACTAGGATACTCGCTTTGGGGTTTCCAGCCCTAAGCGGGAAGTGGTGACATTCTGTGACTGTGGAGCCTCTGAAGAGCTCCGTGCAGCAGTTTGGTGTCCAGACTAAGAATTGTTGTTGAGTAGGAACAGTAGAGCTCCAAGGTACTAGAAACCAGAAGCTCCGGTGTTAGGACGCTGACAGAGATTTTGACTGAGAAGTGTCACTTGGCCTGTATGAGCCCAGAAATGTCGAGTGGCGTGACCTGTTGCAACCAGAAGGAGAAGAGTGGCTGTTATAAAAAAAAAAAGCACCTGGTCGCGGGCCTCCACGTGGTCCATCAGATTCGCACCCCCTCCCAGGAGCCCCCCAGAAGAGCCCAGGCGGGTCAGAGCAGTGTGTTTCCTCAGCGCATCTCTGGCAAGAGCAAGCAGCAGCCTTGGACCAAGGATTTCACGGTCTGATGCAACACTGCCGGCCGCTTACCCGTAGTCCTGGGCAAGGACTTCCTAGCAGGGGCAGCCGGGTGCTGATGTGTGTGTGGGGCGTCTCCTGCGGGTTTTGGAATGTCGGGATAGGCCATGAGAAGTTTCATTTCCAAGCTATCTCACCAGAGAGGACGCTTGAGAGAGGTTATCTTTCAAACGGATTAGGCGGCCACACACACCAGAATATACACAGGCGCCGTCAAAGGGAAAAGACAGCGAGCTTTGCCCTTGTTAACCCGCCCAGCTCAAGTATGGATGGCGCCACGTCAGCCGCAGAGCCCAGCTGAAGCTCTGGGCCTGGGATTCTAGAAAGAGCTGTCTTTCACTGGAAACACTTCTTTTGGAAAATCCTTCTCAGTGTCCTTGTTTCTGCTTCTTCCCCGCCTCCTCCAAGAGACATACTTCTTGGCAGTGGAATAAAGACAAAGGTGGTCTCGAAGATGTGAGAGAGAACGGAGGCTCCCTGCCTGCCACCAGGCCCCGCAGGCAGAGAAAAGGGCAAACGTGGCTCTTTAAGGTTCGCTGCTTTCGACAGGCTGAGACGGGGAGCCGATGCGGGTGATACTGAAGGGTCACTGCTTTTCTAGCATTGGTGGGTCCTCATGGTGCCCTGTCTTCCAGGAAGAAATAGCAGACCAGAGCGGATGTCCCAGACTTGGGTTTCTCTCTGCATCCAGGCATCCTTCGCTGCATCTGGGGTGGACCAGCCTGGAGACAGACCCTGAGACACCAGGCGCCTTTCCTGGGCCTCGATTTCAAGGAGCCCCTTAAGGAAGGGCGTTCTGCCCAAGGTCCTTTGGGTTTGCCTTAGTGGACAGGATCGGAGATGACAGAGCTTTCCTATTTAGATATGCAGATGTGTGTATATAAAAATAACCTGCCCTTGTATTGAGCGGTGCACACTCAGCTGTGCCACCGAGTTCATGTAAGGGTCAGCGGCAGACAAAGGATGGCAAACGGTCAGATCTGCAAAAAAGACTTCGACTGTACGGCCACGATTCAGATGTCTTAAATATCTGCTCTCTGGACAGAAATCCGATAAGGGTTGTATTACAGCAGAGGGGAAGTTTCTAGTCTGCAAATCCCGGCGAAGCCTTGGCTTTTGTTTGGGGATGGAGGAGAGCTCAGCTCGTACAAGGGCCACGTGGAAGGTTTGGGACCCCCCCGCCCCCAGTCTGGCAGCACCGGCAGAAAGAGATGCGACCTGAGTTTGAAACTCCTGTAGACCACGGCGTGGTGAGCCGCGGATTTCCCCACCAGCCCTGGCGGTCAGCTTGGCCCTGGTCAGGACTTTCAACTCCCTCAGCATAAAGAAAAACCACATAGTGCTTTCCGCAGCTGGTCAGTGACAGAACCAGAGGAGCAGAGGCGGAAAAGGGAAGCGGACGCAAGAAGGATGGCATTATCCCCGGCTGGCTGGCACGTGGAGCTGGGGTTTATCACGCAACTTTGGAGATGCTATCGTGGGATATGCCTACGTACAAAGTTTGCTTTGTGAGCTTCTCCAAAGACAGGACTCTCGGCCAGAGTAGACCAGGTTTGACCGAGATATAATTTCTTCTGTTCTTGGCTCTCTGAGTCTGGCCTGCGTGGCCTTTCAGAGGAGCAGGGCGAGCTTGGTGGCTAAGACACCCATCTGCGTTGTCTTGTTTACGCTCTGTGGTCCTTGTGAAGTGAGACACGGCCCAGGATGGGCACAGCCTTCCGGTCTGAATTAGGAGCCCCCTCTTGGAAACGAATTCTGGAGTATTGCTCTGCCCTCTGCAGGGCGCTCTCCCTCCCGTCCACTCCCCTCCAGCCAGTGCCCCGTCCTCACTTCCCTGGCCATCCCGTGTCCCCCTCAGCCTCTCCCACCTGGTGGGGCGCATTTGGCTCGCGGGGGCCGGTTGAGCGTGGTGCCCTGCTTCTGCAGACCCTGACCCACTTGGGTGGGAGCACGGTGTCAGGGCCAACAGGACGCCGCCAGGAGCAAAGTCAGCCACAGAGAAGGTGGCACGGAGGAGAGGCGCCCGGCGAGGGCGCCTTCAGCCCCGTCTGACTGTCAAGGTCACCGTACCTTAGCCACGTCAGACCCCAGTGACGGCAGACCACATTACGTAGGGAATTGTAGTTGAATTCTAGAATTGGCCTTGTGTTTCTCTGTTGAGAGTTTGTAAAGTTTCATATTGGCATTTAAGTGTAGGTAATCGATAATGAAAATCAGCAGTGGAGACGACCAGCCACGGCGAGGGCTCCTCTCACCTGGGCCGCCTGGATGGGAAGTGGGAGCACCAGGTGCCAGACAGACCTGGGTTCCAGCCCAGGGCCTGCGTCCTTCAGATGGACGCTGCCCGCTGGGCCGTCTGGGAACCGAGGGGGCGTGGCCGACTGGGGCCCTCAGCCCAGGGCTGCACTCAGTGCTTGGCCAGTGGGTGTTCCTTCCCCTTGTCTGTACTTTTCGTTCTTCCGTTGACTTTTAACGTCGGTAGACACGGCACATTTGTCGTCTGGAAAGACCACAGTGCCCTCATCTGACAGGGGTCCTCAGCGGATGGCCTCAGGTAAGGCCATCGGCACAGGAGGAGCAGGTGACCCGGAACACCTTCCTTCCAAGTCTGACATTCCCCAGCCCCACGAAGTACTGTAGGTCTCATTTGACATTGGTATTGTTGGTGTCAGCCTTTAGGGCAAATTGGGGTCCCAAGAAACCAAAGATATGGTGCAGTGACCAACCCCCAGTGTTAGGACTGTGTCAGTGGAGCAACTGTCTCCCTGCTGTTAGAACATTGGTGGGTCTCAGCTGGGACAGTCGTGTGGTTCTTTCCACCTGCAGAAAGCACGGTCTTCCTTGACTCTGCCGGTCCTGTGAGTGTTTGCTCTTGTTCACAGGAGCGCTAGGCAACCCTGAGCATTAATGACGTTTGCTGAAAATTAATAATAAAAAGTGTATCTCCAGCACTGAACGGTGAGCTGTGGGTGGATAGGTCCCTCCTTAGAAGTTGCAAGGCAGCGGCAGACAACCAACCAGAGCTGGCACCAGCGCCCCCCACGTGAGGACAGAGATGCATTCCCTGGGACCAGGTTTGAAAAAAACAAGTACTAAGAACACAGACTCCATTTGAATTTAAACGTTTCAGGCATTGGTATGAAAAACCTTTGGTTTAATTTGAGCATTAAACCCGCTTTTAGCTTAGGTTTTTTACTCCATCATAAAATACCTAAACGTTTAGCAGCAGAGACGTGGAGCACGTTTGCTCGATGCCAGGTGATACTGTGTCCCAAAGCTCGACACAGCGTTCACTTTGTCCAGGCTCGATCTGTTTGTAAATTCTAAATTAGGGGCTTTTAGCAGAATGGAAACTTTATAGTAGCAAAGCAAATAAAAGTTCCTTCATAAAAACTCAAAGTATGCTGGGGATTTACCCTAAGTTAGAAGCAATATGCAGTACTCTCTTTTTAAAAATATATGTCGTCCTCTTTTTTTTTGAAGTTTTTTGCTGTGATGAGGCGTCCTTGGGATTTCTTCCAGCACAGAGCAAGGGAAATTGGCGTGGGGTTGAATAATACTTTTATGTATAAATAAGAAAATTGTGGTGTTCCTGGATGTTTGTTTGATTAAGCGCTCCCGTAACCAAATACCGGCCACGACAGTTACACAAAGGGGCGCAGAAAGTAACGGGTTCGGAACTCGATTGACTTTGGTTTGGGAAGTGGTGGCCTTGCTTCTCGGCTTTATGCCTGTGAATCTTAACGTGTGCGTCATCGGGTGGAATGGCAGGTGTTTTTGGTTCATTTGTTTGGTTCGGGCCCAGCACAGATGCTCGTGACCCGCCCTACAAATAATCCTCAGCATGACTAGTGGAAGAGCAAAGAACGTCAGCTCCCGCGGTACGTGCCAGGCAATGGAAGATGGCCCTGGACTGCGATTTTCAGTAATTATGTATGATTTCAGATTTCAGAACAAGTTCTTTGAGAAAATGTGGATTCATTCATTCACGCAGCAGCATCGATTGGCTGCCCACAGGCACTTGCCTGAGTCACCCAAGTGCTGGCTGGTCCTTCCAGGGCACATTCTGTGGCATTCTCTGCAGGCTCCGTGAAGATGCCAGCCGTTGGCCGAGAAGCCGTGTCTTTATGTTCCGCTGACTAGAGAGGACGCCAGGCTCTTAGCTAGCACCTGTTTTCACCCCTCTGGAAACTAAGCTGCTACTGGAACTGCTCGCTTAGACAGCCTTTTCTCATTAGACCCTCTAGTGGCCTGTCATCAGCCCGCACCCCCGTTGTCTCTGAAATGTTTCACACGCTTGGCCATTCCCTTCTTCCCGCAGACTCTCTCCTTTTCTGCGTCTGTGGTGGCAGCTTCCTCCATGCACAGCATGGGTGTGGGGGGGGAGGCTCGGTAGATACGGATGCGGGGGGGGGTCTTTACTTGCTGCTTGGTCTGCGGAAAGGCCTTTGCAGAGAGGCCGTCAGAACTCAGGGCTGGTGATCAGGGGCACGGAGGGTGTGGGTGGAGGTGAGGTGCTCAGGCCTGGGCCGTGGACACCAGGCGAGGGTTCCCAGGTTGAGCAACTAAAAATGCTGGACGGATGACTAATTAAATTTGGACATGCAGTTAAATTTGAATTGTAGGTAAGCAATGGATACTTTTTTAGTACAACTTTTTTTATACTGAAAAGATATCTATTGGCAATATTGGGGACGTAATTATGATGCACTCAGCCATTATTCGTTGTTCATGTGAAGTTCTGATTCAGGTGGGCGTCCTGTATTTCATCTGGCCTTGTTTTGGCTCCTGGCTCACGGTGAGAGGTGAGGGTGTGGGCCTCAGGGAGAAGCATGGAGTCACACCCCTTTCTCCACTTCAGGAAAGTCCAGCTGCTTTGGACTTTTTGGCTGCACCACACGGCTCGTGGGATCTTAGTTCCCTGACCAGGGATCGAGCCCGTGCCTCCTGCATTGGAAGCGCGGAGTCTCAACTGCTGGACCGCCAGGCACGTCCTGCTTTGGACTCTTTCTGAGGTTGCTCTTGCCCCTTCCCTTGAGCGATGCTTCCTCCTTGGGCTCAAAACGTGGGCCTGCTCCCCACAGGGCTCTTAGCAGCCAGCTTCCCCCCCGAGCCCCCTGTCAGCACTGACCCCTGCACAAGCCCCACCTGGAGCCTTTGCTTCAGCTGCTCGCGTGCCCCGCTGTGTGCCGGGTGTCTGTGCTGCTGAACAGGGCATTTTGACACACGGTTCTGTTCTGAGGATGTTTTGACTCTGCTTGTGAATATAAATACTTTATCAGAAATACCATCACAGATGAATTTTGGATGAAAAAGTTTCCCTGAGTGAACTTCAGTTTAAGTCATTAAGTTTTTAGAGCACAGACAAACCATTCACATTTTGCTTTTTTCTGAAATTATTCTCGTCAGGGTAAATTGCATCGCATTTAAATTGCCAGCATTTGTCAGCGTTTGTCCACAGCAGATTCTGGTGAATTTAGCTTCAGCCACTGTTTCTTTTGTGCCGTTTATTCCTTCCGAGTGCAGTTTTTCTAGATCAGGTTTTGCAGATTTGAATTGTTAACGTACTCAGTTGGCCTTTGCCAGTTGTGCGTATGTGTTGCTTGTCTCTAGTTGGTATGTTGGTTAGTTGAGTTCTCTAGCGTGAGCCGGCGCTGGTCTTCCGTGCTGCTAACGCACTGCTTTTGTGAGCCTGGGATCACTTGTATTTTGTAAACCAGAGCTGAGGGAGTGAGTGGTGGAGTCAGAATGGCAGGTCACAGCATCTCCCTTGGTCTCACCCTCACCTCGAACTCGGTGCTTCCAAACCTGGACTTGGGTTTTGCTCCCGAACGTGTGTTCTTGACGTTGCCTCTTTACGAGTCCTCAGTCTTCCAGTCTCCCAGGCTTGAGAGCTTAGGTTACCTTTGACTCGTTCCCATCTCTTGCCTCTACTGTTGTCACTTACTGCATCCTGTCGGTCCTTCCTTCCCCATCTGTCACAGCCATCTTTTGTCCTGTGCAGTAACCTTAGAGGTTTCTTTCAGCTTCCCAACCCTCCACCTTTTGGAAATCCTCTTACATATTCACTGTGTTTTTTTTTTTTAATGTCCTTTCTCCTGTTACATGACCAACCTCCAGGGCAGGGAGCACGGAGCTTTCTCTGTCACCTACAGTTCCAACAGAGCGTGTGCGTGCGGTGGACGCACCATAAGCAGCTCTTGGATGGGGGGTCCTGGGGGTCCGGGCTGGTGAACTGGGCTTCTCCGCTGTGGGCGTGGCCGGCAGTAGGTCAGGGGGTCCAGCTGCGGGCTGTCCCTCCTGCCTTTGGTCCCCGGGTCACACACCCCACAGGTAAGCTCAGCTCTGGGAGCGGGTGCCCCTGGCTGCTGGCCATCTGGCATCGTTCCCGGTGACATTTCACTCTGACCTTTCCTTTGAAGAAGGGTTTTGAAGCAACATTGTACACGTAAAGGTCAACAAAGAAGAGTGGATGATAGGCCGACAGAAACGTAAGTTAAAAGGCAGGAAGTGGGGCTCTTAATATAACCAGGTTGGAGGCGATGAGCGGAAAAAAGATGCCCTTGAATTTCTTCTTTAATCATTTGTCTCTTGAGACGTAGAGTGGGACACAGAAAACAAACATTTCCATTCAGCGTATATACAGTTTGGCAAAACAAATAACTGGGCTTTGTGCGCGTCCAGACCTCCTGGCAGGAGGAAAGTGGCCTCTCGACTGGGCATCGCTTTCCGCCAGGGGGTTCGCAGTGGAAGCAGCCGCCCCCGCGGCAGGGCAGGTGAAACAGAGCATTTCATTTCCTAACATGGCCGGATTTGGCCCGAGAGCCAAACAGGTGAAGAGGCCCCTGGGTGGAGTGGCGGCAGCCCGCAGCCCACACCATCTGACCTGCTCGCCTGCGAAGGAGGCTCCCAGAGCAGCCCCCCGACCCTGGCTCCTAAATGACAGCGGACACCAGGACGGCCACGGTCACCGCCAGCCCCTGACCCACGCACCGCGGACGACGGCGGACGACGGCGGCCGTCAGCGCTACAGAAACCGGGATGTTTACAGATTCAGAAATAAAAATCAGTGGTCAGAAACTCAATATTACTTGTAATGTGTATGTCTATTTTTTTGTACATTTCATATACTTAATATTTTTAACAGTTTTAAGTCAGTTTAAGTATTTTGAGGCAGTAGCCCTCAAACCTTCAACCATCTGAACTGGTACGGATGGAAATAAGTCAAACAGTAAGCTTATTTTTATTGGTTTGGCCAAAAAGTTCGTCTGGGTTTTCGCGTAAGATGACAAACTTTTGGCCAACCCAGTACTTTTTAAACTGTATGCTTGCGTAGCGCACGGTCAATTACAGGATACCTTCATGTAATTAAAAACAGTTGTCATTTAAAGTACCTGCTTAATCTTCAAAGCACTTTACGTGCTGGTTGTTAGTAAGATCTCTTACAGACTAAGAAACTAGTACTAATCAGTGCGTCCTGTGTGCTAGCTGCCCCTCAGGGCCCCGCACGTGTTAACCGCTTGGCCCTGCCCCAGACCGGGAGGTATCTATGCGGAGGGAGAGGGAGCCCGGGGAAGGTAAGTCACTTGCCCGCCATGTTCTGAATCCGGTTGTGTCTGAGACCTTGACCTCGCTCTTCCCTCTGCTCTTTGACCTCCACAGCCGGGAGCAGGCAGGGGTCGGGTGGGGAGGCGTAGGGGAGGCAAGACTCACTACCCGGTTTCAGGTGGTGAGGCCGAAACGGAGCAGTCTTTCCATCAGAAAACCGGGTAGTGACGCGTGCCCGAGCGCACCCAGCTCGGGGGCGCTGGGACTTCTGATAAAATGGGATGTAGGAAAGGTGTGTCCATCTCGCATGTGCTTGGTTCAACAGATAGTAACTTGAGCCGAGCTTCCAGCCCCCCCCTCCCCCGGGTGCCCGGATCCCTGTGGTCTCTTCGTGCTGAGGTCAGGGCAGAGGACCTTCAGAAGAGGCACCGCCGGGCACGGTGGCCACTTCATTCTGTGCCATAAGGACATTGTGACCACACCTGCCCGGGGGTTCACGCTCAGGCAGGAGCTACCAGGTGTTTTCACTCCGTGGGCCAGGCCAGGCAGTGCGAGAATGAGGCTGTGAGAGAGCTTCCGCGTTATGTCAGGAAACCTGCCCCCCATCCTGACATCTTCTTTCTATTAACCTACTTTGTGTAATGTGACTGGGACGTGTCTGTGACATACCAGCTGCTCAGATTTCATTAAATTGAAGATTTTTAAAAAATGCCTTCTTATAATGCAGTGTGTCGTTATAGCGAATCACTAGACTCTGGGCAGTTTTGAGAGTGAGGGGGATCTAGGCTGGCCCCGGAGCTGCGCCCTTTAGGGGGAGGAGGGGCCACTAGAGGCTTCAAGGCCCGTCCAGCTGTGCGGCTCTATAATAGAGGCCTTGTCGGTGGGGTGGCCTGGCTGCTCGCGTTCTTGACGGGACATCAGCAGCTGCAGACATCCAGAGCTCACTGCCTGCAAGGCCGCAGCCATCAGGGCCCCTGCGGGCAGCAGGGCGCTCTCAGACCGGGTCGTGTGAAGTGAGTTTGGTACCTGCTTACAGAGGCGGGGACAGGGCAGGGGTGGTCCGGCGTGTTAGCGGCCTGTCTCGGGTAACCAGGGGGCTGCAGCTGGCGGTGCGGAGAGGTCTTCCATCCCGGGGGTCTCCTCCCTCACCTGCTGGTGCCGGAGTGATCAGGATGCACACAGGTGAGCCTCAGTGCCTGGTGGGAGGGGTGGAGTGGTGGGGGCTGAGGAGGCGGGCGAGAACAGGTGGAGGAATTGTGTCCCGGCCCTGCTCCCGCCCCCATCTGGTTTGCTGTAGACGAGACTCACTCCTTATAATGACGTTGAAGTGGTTGGACAGAGGCCCGTTTTGAAAGCGTTTAACCGATGGCCTCTTGGGTGGAATTCCTTTGTCAAAAGCCTGAAGACCTGTGTGCGGTGGATCTGAGTCATTCAGCGGAATTGGTCTTGGGTCGCCTCCTTGGCAAAGTAGGGGTGTAATGAGAACGAGCTGAAGAGGGCTGGGGAGCAAATATTTTTGGCTTTTTGGGCTGCACGTGGTCTCTGTCGAATAATGATCTTCGTCTTCCTCTTCCTCTTTTTTATTTTTTTGTTTTCGACCAACTTAACAGAAACCACCCTGAACTCAGGGTCAACACAAAAATGGGCCCAAGTGCCACAGTTCGCCAGCTCGTGGGCCAGAGCGTGCTGGGTGTGCTCTGCGTGCGAGATGATTTCAGGGAGAACGCGAACATTTTTATCGTAATAGCGCGTTAAATTCTAACGTCTGTTAGATGCTGACATGCCCGGCGCTCACTACCTGTCAGGCCCTACCCTTCGCGGTCCCCGCAGGAAGCAGACGGCGCTCCCGTGGGATGACGGAGCTGAGTTTCGTATCTGATTTCAGATCTTTTGGTGGTGCTCCATTTATGAAAAGAATACAGGTTTTCTGAAAACATTTTAATTATGACAAGGTGGATTCCTTTAAGGAACAGCATGACAACAGTATGAGGCACGCAGATCCAGCAGAGACTCTTGAGGGTGGTGTGCTGGGAGCCTGGTTCGGAATGTTGTAGATCATCTCGTAATTCCTTCCCAGCGCCAGCCTTCCTGTTTCCTACTTCAGGTGCAGCGCGTTGGGACCACTTCACACAGATGAAAATGTTCTCAAGAAGCTCCTCGAGAAGAAATTTTGTGTAAGTTTGGTGGAGAAAACGAGAACAGAGCCATTTTTGACTTGAGTCCCGGCTGATCGATGGCAGGTGTGCGGTGCCCCTCCCGGGGAGCAGGGCCCCCTGAGCGGGAGCCTCTGGGAGGCACCATCCACTCTTTGTAGTTAACGTTTCTCTGCCTGCCTTCGTGTGTAGAATTGCAGCGACACAGCCAGTGGTTAGCCCCAGGAGGACAAGTTGAGTCTATCGGAGTACAGAAATTCAGAGGCCCAGGCCTGCAGGTGCTTGCCTGATCCCCTTCGGTAATGGCAGGGCTGCACAGGCAGGCTTCTCGTTCCCGGACCCGGGCTGCTCTCCTGGCCACAGCCAAGGCTCATTTGTCTTCTCAGGCTTCTCCAGAGCCACCGCGCTGTCAACGGCCACATCGTGGGAGGAGAGGGGCAGGCAGACACCTGCCCGCAGGGAGATGTACCCGGGGCCTGTGAACGCCCAGGAGGGTGGCGTGAACTCACCTGCCAGGTGTGCCTTGGCAGACAGAGGTCTGCAGCTGAGCCTTGGGAGCGTTCTGAACATTCGGTACGGGAAGCGCCCCCCAGAAATCGCCTCCTGTGCATTTTTCCTTGCAGCTTCCCCAGCTGGGCCTGTCTTTCCCTGCCTCACCGGTGATTTATTCGTCCTGTTAGTGCACCGTGACTGTCTTAGAAAATACTGTGCTGGTGCTAAGAGACTTTGTTAATTTTGTTAATTTTTTCGCTGCCTGATGATCTTTTCTTCTGATTCACTTTCCTCTGAGGTCCTGGACTGTAGGCACACACAGAGCGAGAGGGATACGCCTTCCCTGGGCCCTGTGTGAGCTGGAAGCTTAAACTAAGTATCATTTAAGCCAACACCTGCTGCAGCCTTCCTCAGTTTTACTATTCCGTGCCCTGTCACCGTGGAAATTTAAGCTGTGTATTGAAACTGGAGCCTGCGTTCAGTGTAACGGGACAAAAGCGGAGGCAGTGCGTGTAGTTAGGGCTTATTAAACAGGAGCTGATTTCACGTTCGTGAAACTCTCAAAGCAGAAAGACTGTTACGTATATTAAATGGCTTGTGCAGATAGAGTGGAGATGGTCTTATCAGCTGCAGCCAGAGCTATAATTACTGATTGGGTGGGGTGGGGAATGGCAGAGTTTTGACTTGAAGCAGAATTAAAATAGGGGGGACAAAGTGCTGCTTTCGCAGCTGAACTTGGATAGAAGTTGTAGAGTCTGCCTGGGCACCTTTAACAGAAAAGCCGTTACTGGGCAGTTCCTTGTGGGTTGGGTGCCTCTCGGCTTTTTTTTTTTTTTTTTTAAAAAACAGCTTTACTGAATATAATTTAATACCATAAAGTTCATCCATTTGAAGTATAAATTCAGTGGTTTTTATTAGATGCACAGTTAGGCAACCCATTCCCACAGTTTTACAACATTTTCATCACCCACCCACCCGCCCAGGCAACCACTCATCTACTTCCTGTCTCTATTCTGGACATTTCATATACCTGAGCTAACACAGTACATGGCCTTTCGTGACATTCGCGTAATGCTTTCAAGGTTCATCCACGCTGTAGCATGAATGAGTACTTCGTTCCTTTTTATGGCTGAATAATATTCCCTTGTATGGGTAGACTACATTTTGTTTATCCGTTCATCAGTTGATGGGCATTTGGGTTGTTTAACCACTTTGGGGCTATTATGAATAATGCTGCAGTGAACATCTGTATGCAAGTGTTTGTATACAAGTTTTTTTTTACATTTACCTTGGTTATATATCTAGGAGTGGTTGGGTCCTACAGCAATAACTTCAGATTTTTGAGGAATCTTTTTAGTTTTTTTTTTTTTTTTTTTTTTTTTTTTTTGCAGTACGCGGGCCTCTCACTGTTGTGGCCTCTCCCGTTGCGGAGCACAGGCTCCGGACGCGCAGGCTCAGCGGCCATGGCTCACGGGCCCAGCCTCTCCGCGGCATGTGGGATCTTCCTGGACCGGGGCACGAACTTGTGTCCCCTGCATCGGCAGGCGGACTCTCAACCACTGCGCCACCAGGGAAGCCCTCTTTTTAGTTTTTCAATGTTACTTTTTTATATATCTACATAAATTTATTTTATCTTTATTTTGGCCGCTTTTGTTCTTTGTTGTGGTGCGCGGGCTTCTCACTGCGGTGGCTTCTCTTGGTACAGAGCACGGGCTGTAGGCACGTGGGCTTCAGTAGTTGTGGCTCGCGGGGTTGGTTGCCCGCGGCATGTGGGATCTTCCCGGACCAGGGCTCGAACCCGTATCCCCTGCATTGGCAGGCATATTCTTAACTACTGCGCCACCAGGGAAGCCCTGTTACTTATTTTTTATTGTACATTTTGAAGTATACACTTCGGTGGCTTAAGTCCATTCACCTTGTTGTGTAATCATCACATTCCTCCTCGTAGACTTTGATGACACAGTAGACACCATCGCTCGGGCCCCAGAAAGGGAAAGTGGCTTAGACTTGGACTTGGCAAAGCGGTGGGTTAGTAATGAGCCCACTCACTGCCCTCTGAGAGTGAGAACGGGTGAGGGGTCCTTGGCCCCAGACCATAGGGTCTGTCTCTGCATTGATGCTATGGCTTTAAAAATAGAAAGTGTTGGTTAAGAGGGGCAGGAGGGGGTAACTTGATGAGACTGCCCAAGTCTCATCTTAGAGGGGGGCTGCTGTCTGCCTCCTGGGGGGCGCCCACTGGGCGTGGCAGAGGGACATCATCCTCTCCCGGCACACAGGCTTATTTGCCTGGTGATCGACAGATCTGCCTGGGCCCTGGCAGGTGGCCTGAGGGGATCCTGAGCACAACGGGCCGTGGATTATATTTTCTGAGTCTCAGGAGAATGCATCGGTGTGAGGCCAGAATGTGTGTTTCCAGGGAAACCATCGTGGAGCCGGAAGAGATCTTGCAGAAGCTCAGCCTGGACCGTGGGCAGCAGCACCCTGACCTCGGCTCCCTCTGCCGGCCTCCTGGCAGGCTGGGCCCCGCTCTCCTGGGACCGCTGTGCTCCTCCCTGCCCACCCCCACCCCCCGTCCTGTCCGATGGGCGCCCGCCTTCCTGCCTTAGCCCGGCCACGCCTCCACCTTGACCACTGCCCCCCTGATGACTCCATCCTGAAATTCCCCTCGGCTTCCTCTCTCTGCTGCTGTTTTGGAGAAAACCCTGCAGTTTTTGTGTTGTATTCATATATTTCCTGAGTAGCTCTTTCACCTTCCTAGCAATAGTAACGTCACTTCCTCACTGGCAAAGACTCTCCTTTATTAAACTCTTTGGGTTAAGTCACTGGCAGACAGAAGCCTCAAATGTCCACATCCAGGGCAGGCGGCATCGTGGACCCCAACCGCTGGTTCGTGAGACAGTTCTTTTAAAATACTGACGCACCATGTAATTCAGGGCTGACAGTCACTCTTCGCTTAAATGGGAGGATGTCTGTAGATAGCAGCTCCCCTTGGCTGCATGCTATCTGTTGGTGTCGCCCATTAGCTCTTTGGCAGAGAGATTCCAAAATGCCAGCCAGGGGACTTCCTGGCGGTCCAGTGGTTAAGACTCCATGCTCCCAACGCAGGGGGCGCCGGTTCAGTCCCTGGTCGGGGAGCTAAGATTCCGCATGCCACACGGTGAGGCCAAAAAAAACCCCCAAACAAACAAAATGCCAGTCAGGAGCCAGTGCAGTTGGGAAACAGTATGAAATGAAGAGAAAGTATTTCTGAAGTTACGTCACTTACTCAGAGAAAGCCTTCAACAATGAAGTGATTTTAAGAAGTGCTTGATGTATTTATAGGCATAATCTCAACTTCCAATGATTTTTAAGCAGTTCTGTGAGTTTGACAGTCGTTTCCTCATTGCAGAAGTGGGGAAATTGGGGTTCAGAGTAATCTGCAGAAGCTCATTCAGGTAGTCAGGGGTTGAAAGCCAGGTCGTCTTCGGAAAACGATTTCTCCTCATTCCACTGCCTCTGACTGTGCTTGCGAAGTGGGAGGGTCATCTTTGTGTCTGATTAAAGTTTTACTGTAATCACATGGCCCGTTGCCCTCGGGGACCTACTAGAAGCCTCATGCAGAGTTTCAGTAGCGTGAAAGGTAATTCAGGGGCCTCAGAGTGGTTTTAGCGCGCTGTTTGAGCCGGGGCTCTGCTTTCTACCTGCTTTAGGAAGCTGCTTTTCCGTAGAGCAGTGGGTTGTGCTAGCTGTGTAAACGTCAGACCTCGGTCTGGGCGGGACCGAGTAGGCGCCTAGAGTAAACGCCAGCCGCCACGATCGCTGCTGCCGTCCTTGCGGAGACACCTGACGGCAGATGCCTGCCGGTTACTGCTGGACCGGAGGTGGAGTTGGTGGCCGTGTCAGAGGGAAATGACTGAATGGAAAGTCAGCGTGCCCTCCGTGGCTCCCCCTCCTCTCTCCCCACCGCTTTCCTGCCCTGCTCAGCTTTCCCTTTTACAGTCTGCGGCGATTTCTGAGTTAGGTGGCCAGGTGGTCCTGCCCAACTCTTAGAAGGTAAGATTTCGCCTCTCAGGTTGTCAGGTGTTAAAAATAGAGGTTGGCTGCTCACTGGCAGGCGGAGTGTTTCTGGGACGGAAGCCGCGGTCCTCGCGTGCGGACCGCACCCCCTCTTTGTGCTCCTCCAGAACCGCAGAGCCTGGGCGTCCTCCCCACTCAGACACTGACACGGTATAACAAGGGCGGCGGTGGAGCCTGACAGCCGCTCGAGGTACTTAACCTGTTCTGAGCCCTGCACCGCACCTGTGAAGCGTTGACGGGACCGCGTGGCGGGTGCCCGGTTCCTTTCTCTCTTAGGGGGCCCTGCCAGCGGTCCCGTCCCCACGGACTTTTGAGCATGTCCACGTGACGCAGGGTGAACGAGCTCGCGCAGAACTTCAGGGTCCGGTTCACTCTAAAAACCTGGATTAAGAAGCGCAGCTCGTCTTAGTCCTCGGCACGTTTTTTTCATCTTGTACTTTTTCCTTTGTCTGCTTGCCTCTTAGTAATTCTCAGCCCTGGTTTGGGGACATCGAGGGTTTTCCAGCGACGTGGTGACAACGTTTTGCTTTCTTGTGAATACATGTTTAATCGCAGGCATTATTTGTAGGTTTTTTAAGAGTAAAACATTACTTTAAAATATTTTAAAAACCACTTCGCTTATTAAAAAACTGCATCTGTGGAGCACTTCACTCACAGCTCTACACAGCGCGGCAGGTTCCCCCCACCTCGGCGCTCTGCACCCTTCTGTTGGTGGGGACTGTGCTGGCGCTGGAGGATGTCCAGCAGCGTCCCTCGCCTCTGCCCGCTACATGCCAGCACCACCCCCCGTCAGCTGCGACGACAAAGCTGTCTTCAGACATGGCCAAGTGGTCCTCGGGGGGCAAAATCACCCCCAGTTGAGAACCACTGCCCTACAGCCCCCGACTCGGTGCCCCCAGCCCCCTAGGCTCTCTGGATGCCCCCTCCCTCCTTGAGCCTCCCCGGGAGATTTACGCCCGTGGGCAGCACGGCCTCGCCCGGCCTGCCGCAGCACACAGCCGAGAAGGATTCAGTGTCCTTGTCGTGGAGTATCTTGCGTCTCAAAGGAAGGACGATCTATCAAATTGTGGTCTTTTCCTTGGTGCAGAACTGGCGGGAGTAATGTTAATTATTGAAGGGTTGGGAGTGGGATTAATATCTTGCTGTTACTTCTTTGACCACATTTCCTTTAGAGTTTGTAACATTTTCCCCCCTAATAAGCATTGTGGAACCACAGGTGGCTATATATATTGTGAGGTCTTTCAAACAGCTTTTATGTTTAAATGTTATTGCTGCCTTAGCGGGTGGACAGAAACTGGTGTTGGTCCCCAGTAAAGGTGGAAACAGGGTGGACAATGGAAATTGCGGGAAGAGGTGATATAGTCACATTCTCAGTGGACGCTGGAATCCATTCTGGGGAACGGATTTAGTAATAGCTGTAAGACCCCCCGTCATCACGAGCCCCCTGTCCTCAGGTGGAAGCCAGCCCTTTCTCACTGACCACCTGTGAACAAGAGCATGGCCTGCCGTCATAGAGCCCTGGGCGGCAGGAGGTGTGGGTCACGGGGAAGGCTGGGGACACGATGTGTAAAAGTACTGTGGTTTCTGGTACCGGCCAGGTCGGCCCCTCGTGAGTGTATTATTTCAGTCTACGACAGTGGGCTCCTTTCTGGATAAATGCCAAATGCAGAGCTTCAAGACTGGAAGGCTCAGGACAGAGGGGATCGCTCCCAGGTTCTGGTGGTCTGGAAGGCCATGTCGGAGTCACCAGCTCTCGGCGCATGGCAGGAGCAGCTGCCGTGATGTCAGTTCTTGAAGCAGCCCCATGGCGCCCGTCCTGCAGGGTCATAACGGAAAGGGGAACAAAGTGCGAGCGTCTCTGAGGACAGTTTTGGATCCTTGGGTGACGCCTGGAGGCCTCTCTCCCCCACTCAGGCTTTGAGTCCATCATCCCTCTCTTTCCTTGAACAGGAAGGATATTAACTTCTTCGCGGTACTCGTCAGCCTCTGAGTCCATGCTCCCTTTTAACAAACAAAAATCTCGTGCTGAAATTTCAAAACTATTCATACCAAAGAAAAAATTTAATTAAAATATTTGTTTTTTCAAACTACAGATGCCCTCCTTCCAGGCTTCCAACCCCCCCATGCATCCCCTTGGGAGGTCCTTGTCTGTTCCAGGGGCTTGAGGCCAGCCAGGGAGCTCTGTTCTTGCCACAGTGCTTGGTTGCAGTCAGAAGACTTAACAGAATTCCCCCAACTGCGTTGAACTCTTCTTGTAGTTTCATTCCTTACAATGACCTTCATATCTGACCTTCTCATGGGCTGGAGCAGTCGCTCGTATAATGGGGGGGCTCATCTTATTTCTAATAATTTCATGGAATTGCTTTAGGAGCTCAGAAGCGTGCTACCTCCTGTTGATAGTTCATGCATCCTTATTTTTCAAAGACGTGTTCCTAGTCGCAGAATGTAAATTCTGCCGCGGCAGGGTTTTGGTCTAGTTAGTTCACCGCTGCATCTCTGGTTTCTAGAAGTGTATCGGGCACTCAGAGACATTTGTGGCATGAAGAACAATACACAAACTCATTCAAAGGCAAAGCAGCTACTTAAGCCGCCCCAAAGTTGGGCACTGTGTTTAATAAAGCCAAAAACCTGTTTAGTAGTTGCTATCAATGTACTTGATGGGAAGCCCTGATTCCTTTGGGTTTATAAATTATTCAGTGGAAGTACGTTGGCTGATGTTTTCGGGTTATTTTATGTATGTATTTCCCATCAGTGTGTGGGTGTCGCCTGTTACGCAGAGCCACGTGGTGTCATTGGTCACACCTGTGCAGTGTCTGTGCCCTTGGAAGCCCAGCAAGGGTGGTGTTGGAATGCTGCTTGCTGTACTTATGAACGGAGTGAAATCACATTCTTTAGGTATGAGGTGGTTGTAGCATTCTCACTACCCTGTTTATAACAAGTGAAATTTCAAATCCGAAGTAGAACAAATCGGTTGAAACATTCTTGGATTAAAGAAAAGCAGTGCTAATGAGTTTTATGACTATGCATTCCAATCCCATTAATCCTGGTGGGTTCAGCCTGGTGTAACGTACGGCAGGCCTTTCTTTAGCACTGAAGTTTGGCATTAACTGCTTTGATACCATGACAGGGAAATGAGCAGAGTGAGGCCCCCTCTCAGGCTGCCTCGTCCTGCCTGAGGAAGCAGGAGGGCAGCTCTGCTGGTGGGGCCTGTGTCAGCCTGGCTGGGTCCACGCCGTACGGCATCCCTGAAGCAGCGGTCCTCAAGCTGTTTGATCTCAGGACCCTTTTCACTCTCAAAGATTATTGAGGGGCTTCCCTGGTGGCGCAGTGGTTGAGAGTCCGCCTGCCAGTGCAGGGGACGAGGGTTCGAGCCCTGGTCCGGCAAGATCCCACGTGCCGCGCGGGACAACGAAGCCTGCGCTCTAGAGCCCGCAAGCCACAACTGCTGAGCCCACGTGCGACAAGTACTGAAGCCCGGGCACCTAGAGCCCCTGCTCCGCAGCAAGAGAAGCCGCCGCAATGAGAAGCCTGCGCACCACAACGAAGAGTGGCCCCCGCTCGCCGCAGCTAGAGAAAGCCCGCGCGCAGCAACGGAGACCCAACGTGGCAAAAGATAAAATAAATAAATAAGTGTAAATAAGTAAGTAAGTAAATAAATAAAATTTTTTAAAAAATCGTTGAGAACTTTCGCTTCTGTGGGTTGTAGGTATCATGTTACAAATTAAGTCAGAACAACTTAAAATATTTATGTATTAGTCCTGCAAAAAGTAACAATAACAATAAACGATTTTACATTAACAAGTAACACGTGTTATGGAAAACATTTTTATGGAAAACTAGTTTCCAAAACAAAAAAAGTTTAATAAGAGTGGTGTTGTTTTCCGCATTTACAAATCTCTTTAATGTTCGGCCTGACAGAAGGCCACTTGGTTCTTATGTCTGATTATACCTCATTCAGTTTTGATGTGTTGTTTTAGTTGAAATACAGAAAGAAAATGTGGCCGCAGATCTGCACTTGGAAGCGGACGCGGACTTCAGTAGCCTTTTCAGGTGCTTGTGGAGAGTTTTTGGTGCCGCACAGAAGCTCGACAGGTGGCAGCTGGTACCCCGTGGAGTCTGAGACCGTGCCCGTGAGCTTTTTGTACTCTGAAATGGGTCTGTTTTGTACTTAATCAATCTTTTAGCCATCTGTGATTCTGTTTCGGTGGATGTGACTGTTTCACTGAATGATCCAGATCTACGCGTTGACAGATTTCATCGTATGTGTTTACTAGAAACACATCTGTTAACATCACCACCGAAGTCTTCAGAAAACTAAGTTTGGGGAAGCTGTCGACTGAGACCTTGGTGACAGGTACCGGTTTTCCACAGTTCCAGGATTTTTGCTTGAAAGCTCAAATTCTATCCTTGGCAACAAGCATCGCCAGTTGTTTTCCTTCCGGATTCTGTTCCGTTCATTCCGGGGCTTTCTTCCTAAAATACAGATCCTATCATGGTTCTCGGCAGCTGGACTCGATGACTTGGCCCCAGCCCCTGGCACTTTGACAGTTTCCAGCCTTGTTTCAAGCCTCTACGTTAAAAAAAAAGGCTTTAAAACAACGCAAATTTACTGGGTTGGCCAAAAAGTTCGTTCGGGATGTTCCGTAACACCTTACTTTTTGGCCAACCTAATATTAGTCTTCAGTTCTGCAGGTCAGAAGTCCAGAATAGGTCTCACTGGGCTCACGTCCAGGTGTTGGGAGGGTGTGTTCCTTTCTTAGGGCTCTCGAGAGAATCCAGTTCCTTGCCTTTGTGGGCTTCTGGAGGCTGCCCGCCCCCTCCCCCATCCTTCAGGGACCCTGGGGATTACATATCAGACCCACCCCGGGAACGTCTCGTCCAAGGTCAGCTGATGAGCACCTTCGTTCCTTCTGCAACCTCCCTGTCATGTAACCTGACGTAGTCACAAGTTCCCAGAGGTAGGATTTGGACATTTTGGGGCTGGGCGGCATTGTTCTGGCTGTCATATTCTAGCCTCTCCGTTTTTGTGTTCCGTTCCCGCTCTCTGCGTGTAAGTTGGGTAACCTCGTCCTCTGCAGAGCCCCAGATTGCAGAGACCTGTCCTGAGGTCTTCAGGTGGAACGACCACTTTCTCTTCTGCCAAGACAGAGACTCGCGTGTGAGTCAGCTCCCGCTTTGTGCCCAGCTCCCAGGAAGGATCTGTGTGTCCGTCTCCCCCTGGGCTGTGAACCTGGGCCTTAACTCATCTTCGTTTCTCTCACTGCCCTGTGGTACTTGGCCCATGACAGACAAATGCCAGTATGTTGTTGGTTTTGGACATTTGATCGTGGGCTGTGTTTTAGAGGCTACTGAATGAATGTTCGGTTTCTAACAAGTGACGTTACAGTTATGTGGGTGAGTTTCATCCTTGGGAGTTACCGAAGTACTTGGAGGTCAAGTGTCATGTTAGCTATTACAGCTCAGTATCAAATGGTTCGTGAGAAAAGTGTATATTTACATAACGATAGAGCAGATGTGGCAAAATGTTAAATGTGGGCAAATGTAGATGAAAAGTGTGTAAATATGCGCATTAACTTTCATGTAGGTTTGGACATTTTCAAAGTGGGAAGTGGCAAAGACTGAAACATTAGCACAGAATGAATATACAGAAGGTGTTGGTGGGGTGGAACGGTTGGCTGCAGCCGCTGGAAACCTGCTTTGCTGCGTTGAAGTGATGCAGCTTGAGCCGTTGATGAGCATCTTCACGTGAGCTTTTGGCTCAGCAATAACCCGCACCTGGGTTCACATCGGTGCAGAGTCATGTGCAGGAAGCTTGGCTAAACCACTCCAGCTCCTGGGTGGGTGAGTGCGTGAGCCTGTGTAGAGTAGGAACGCCGCAGTTGGGAAAACAGAGGACTTTATATGCCACTCGTCCAGGAGGTTCTTCCTGGATGCCCCTGTGAGGAGTGACCGTCACCGCATTCATTCCTTCTGGGACTGCAGGCCGCTCCCCCGGCACGTGGTGACAGCACGCCCCGCGTCAGAGCAGCGTGTGGCCCACCTGAAGTCACGGGCAGGTGGCTGCCCAGGGCCCGCGAGGGTGGTGCACTAGTGCCGTGTGCTCTGCGCTGGTGCCCTGACGCTGCGAGCGCCGGCAGGGACAGGAGAGCGGCCGGTCTCCTGACCGGAGCCCCGCGTTCCCTGGAGGACACAGCTGAGGCTTTCTGCCCCTGCTGACCTCGGTTCTCAGTGCCAGCGTGAGGAGAGCCCTCGCTCCCCAGGCCGGCCCCTCGCAGGGCCGCAGGGCGCGCACAGCTCCACCTCTGTGTCCTGCATGTGTGGGCGTAGCCTGTCTGGAAGATGCTTTGCTGTCGTTCTGACCCCACGTTTGTAGCGGTGGCGGGGTAGAACCTCTGGTTTGGAGGCCGTCTGGTCTGGTTTCCCAGCTTCTCCCCAGCGGTGCTCCCCGCGTGCTGCTCTGTCCCCGTGGTGGGACCTCGTCTGCCTTCCGGATGCTGAGCTAAACAGAATCTTTCCTCCCTGCGATGGCCGCAGGCTTGGAGGTTCTGGGGTCAAAACAGATGAAGTCTAACGTCTCTTCCTTGCCTCCCAGGAGCCTGCAGCCCCGTCTCGTCGCTCCTGAGACGTCTTCGCTCCAGGACCCAGGGATCCTCGGGTGACAAGGTGACAGTCCTCACGCCATAGTCCAGGTACGGTCTGCCTGTCAGCACCCCGGCAGGGGAGTCTGCTCTTTTTTGCTGGAATGTTACTCATTTAGGGCTTTCGCTGGCCGCTGGCTTTTTAAGTTAACTGATAACTAAGCCCTAAGTTGTCTTTTTTTTTTTTAAATTAATTTATTTATTCATTTTTGACTGTGTTGGGTCTTCGTTTCTGTGCGAGGGCTTTCTCTAGTTGTGGCAAGCGGGGGCCACTCTTCATTGCGGTGCGCGGGCCTCTCACTATCTTGGCCTCTCTTGTAGCGGAGCACAGGCTCCAGACGCGCAGGCTCAGTAGTTGTGGCTCACGGGCCCAGTTGCTCCGCGGCATGTGGGATCTTCCCGGACCAGGGCTCGAACCCGTGTCCCCTGCATTGGCAGGCAGACTCTCAACCACTGCGCCACCAGGGAAGCCCCCCTAAGTTGTCTTTTTAATGTCTCACTGCTGCGCCCATCCAGCTCTTCCGTCCCATTGACTCACCAGGAAAGGTTTGTCTTTTCACTCTAATGGGTTCTTGACTTCTTACCTGCACT
Organism: Lagenorhynchus albirostris; assembly: GCF_949774975.1. Lineage (NCBI taxonomy): Eukaryota > Metazoa > Chordata > Mammalia > Artiodactyla > Delphinidae > Lagenorhynchus > Lagenorhynchus albirostris. The sequence continues at coordinate 6,624,748 of NC_083112.1, read as the reverse complement.
TCTGCTGCGTACAGACCTCTTAACACCCTGTGACAGCAAGGCCTTCGGTGCAGGGCTCCGTGGGGAGAGGGTGTCCCCTCACTCCGGGCACCGCCTGGTCTGCAGCCCTTGGAGGGACTGTGCCCCGTGGGCGGCCACAGAGCCTCGGCCGTGATGCATCCGCTCCGTGTCTGCCTTTGACTCTGGGAGACTTTGTGGTTTCTCAAGGTCAAGGGCCAGTTCCACTTTCCATTCTGCTCCCAAGCTTCTTGTCTTGCTCCTGTGCCTCTCACTCCTCTGCTTGTCACTCTTGTCCTTAAGAATTCTCCCGTAGCTCGTTCTTGGGTTTAGGGGCTATAACGACCCGCTGCAGGTCGGTGTATTTCGGGCCGGTCCTTGCAGCCCTGGAGTCCTGGGCAGGGGCGGGGCACAGGAGCAGGCATGGAGGGCGGGGAAGGTCAAGGCCAGCAGGGGGGCTGCTCACCCCTTGTCCCTTTACATAAGAGCGGGTCCCCCTTCCCCTGATGCTTGTATTTGGGCTTAGCGTAGGGTGTAGTTTGGGGAGAGGATTCTACTAGAAAAATGCTGGAAAGCTGTTGCTCTGCTTAGGTTTTGATTAAGAAAACAGGTTCGCTGAGTGTGGAGACAGTCATTTTCGTCACTGTTTCATTTATCACAAGGGGTTTTCAGCTCTGCACCTGACTCCCCCGCCGCCCTGCAGTCTTCCAGTCGTTTGGGGCCGTTCACGTTGTTCCTTCCGAGTGTGGAGCCGTGCTAAGAACGCACACGCGATCAGGATCTGCAGCCCTCTGAGTCCTTCGTCAGGCGGCTTGGCGGACGTGTCGCCGGGACCTTCGCCTCATGGAGGCGCCTCGCAGGGACGGGCGGGGCTCCCCAGCTCCTCCTTCCCGAGAGGTCCACGCTCTGAGTGAGCACCTTGTTTACGAGGCGAGGCCGTTGCAGCTTGTAAATGTCAGAAGCAAAGGTTCCCGGGCGCACTTCCCCAAAGAGTCAGGTTAGATCCGTGCGGCAGGGAAGGGGGAGCGCGGCCCATCGTGAGCCTTGAGTAGCCTGGTCTCTCCTCCTCCTTTTCAGCACCTGTTTAGTAGAAGTGCTTAAGTGAGAGTCGTTCACGCTGCATCTCCTCCTGTCTGCTGCTCAGCCTCTCCTAGAGCCCCTTCCTGTGTAACCTGGTACCCAGGCTGCGGGGAGTGTTCACGTTTGAGTGAAGAGCCTCAGGTTGCTGGCTTCTCGGGTCGGCAGGGCCGTGATGAGGTGTCTGGGGAAGCCCTGGATGGTTCCTAGCGCTCGGGCAGATCCTGGACCGTGTCTAAATCAGGGGACTTCACAGCCCACCGGCCACACCGTGACGGCGCCCTTCCTGAGTGAAGAGGCCAGGTGCCAGCTAGTGGCGGAGGTGGCGCGTCTCCGGAGGGCTCGGGTCTCTGCCGCCTGTTTGTGCTCTTTGGTTTGTTGTATTGTCGTCTCCTGCCAGGAGAGCAGGGAACTTTGTTCTTTCCCTACAGCACAGGGAAGGGAGAGGCATATAGTAGGTGTCCGTCAGATAAATACTTGTTGGATGGATGGATGGCTAATTTGGTCTTTTTTCCAGGCTGCGAGCACGCTGAGAGCAGGGACAGCATGTTGCTTATCTTTGTAGCTCCTGCAAGTCCTAAAAGAGGGGCACAGGGTAGAAACACCATTTTTTAAAAGTGAAATAATAGCTATTTAATGTACACCATTCTTCCAGAAAGAGGAAATTCCTTTCAAATCATTCTGCCTTAACCAAGAAAAAATAGTTTCAGGTGAATTAATGGTTAACTCCATCATTGAAGCAGAGAAAGTTAAAGAAACGTTGGGCTCTGGTTTTTGGGTCCTTGAAGGTTTAAAGAGAAAGTGAATGCAGACTCACTTGTTACCTCATGGCTGTCTGGACCATGGATTAGTCAGCTGTCACTGCACACACACCGCAGACTTCGGGGCCTAAGACACCTGTCTTCTCATGGTTCATCTGGTCGGGAGTCAGAGCGTGGCTTAGCTAGCGAGGTGCCTGGAGCACCGCGAAGCTGCAGTCAGGCTGTGGACCAGGACCTGGTTCTCAGCTGAAGGCTCAGCTGGGGATGGGATCTGTGTCCGGGCTTCCTTGGGTTGTTGGCCAAATCCATGTCCTCGTGGTTTTGGGACTTAGGGCCCCAGTCTCTCGCTGGCTGACTTGGAGGCCACATTGACTGCCGCTTGGGTTTTCCCAATGTGGCCACTCACTTCCTCAAGCTGGTAAGACAGAGCCTTAAATAGTGTCACATAATTGTGGGGTGACATCCCTCCCCTTTGCCAGGTTCTGCTGGGAGAGGCAAACCCCAGCTCCCACCCCACTCCCGCTCCCACCAGGGGGAGCGGGTCACGGGCCACCTTAGACACCGTCCACCGCAGATCACCTTTCCTTGCCCCGAGAGGAGGGAGTAAATGTGCTCCCATCTGATATTCATTTTGGTGAAAAATTGTTTTGCTCCTTTCTTTTTCCACAATGACCCATGACTTTACATCTATTAAAGGATCACAACTTCTGCAGGATCCATTTATTCTCCCAGCCCACGTCGGTGTCCTTGTGGCCTCACTGGCCCCGCTGGGCAGTGGGCAGCTCCAGAGAGCTCGGATGACCCACGTCGGTGTCCTTGTGCCCTCACTGGCCCCGCTGGGCAGTGGGCAGCTCCACAGAGCTCGGATGCACTTCGGGAACGTTTCGGGTTAAGCTGCCTTTTGTGAGCTGCTTTAGAACCCAGTGGTGGCTTTGTCCCATTTTTGTATAGGAAAATGTGACCCTGAGTCTCAGGTGACTGATGCGGCTGTGAATTTCTAGGAAGAAGGCAGGCGCCCTCTTCGTGGGGCTTTCTGTGCAGCGGGGCATGTAGAGAGCATTACTTGGGGCATAAGTTGCAACTTCTATTTTCAGCCTTTAAGACTTCCTTAAAGACGATAGGAGAAGTCTGTGCTGTGTTTCCTCGTTCTCTGATGATGTGGGTTCTAAGGGTCACTAAGTGGGACCAGAGAAGGGAGAATTTCAGGTCACTGCAGTCCGGATATTGAACGTTGGCTTATGGCGAGGCCCTGGGGTCACGTTCGGGTGACATTCTGGGGGGACAGCCTGTCCTTAAGGTTATTGCACTGGAGCGTCCATTACAGCAGAGCTGGGGGCTCTGCCTGTGACGTATGGTGTACACACGGTCCATCCGACGTGCAGGAAAACAGCCGCTTCACACTCAGCACCACCGGCCAGCTCTGGTCCCGTGTCCAGCGCTCTGGGCTGCTCTCTCCGTCTCGGGCTCAGCCTTATCCTCTGGTCCACTCTCTCCTGGCCCTTGATCACTCGGTCCTGCATTCCCGTATTCACAGGCCCTCGTGCAACTGGCCCTTTGCTTCCGATGCCTCACAGTGACTTGGGCTAAACGGCATCACGTTCTCTGTAATGGAGGCGTTCTGTTACCACCCAGTGGACGTGTCCTCTAGGTGTGTGACGTGAGAGAAAACCTTGTGGCAGGAAAACAGGTGAGGTGGCGAGCCACGAGGGAGGCCGTGGTGTTTCTTTCAAATCGTAAATGCTTTTCTCTTGGGGGTGAGTGTCTGAAGTTTTGGCCACCAGTGAAAGTAGGTTGCCAGTACGCCAGCAAGACCCGTCATAAAACATGCATCTCCTACTAGGGTTATTCCTGCAGGGCGCACCCCACCCCACGCAGATAATCCCCATGGTAACCAGGGCGTGGGTGCTGGGAATAGTTCAGGGCTCTGAGGGGAGCAAACAGGGACGGGGAACAAATGCTGGTACATATGAAAGAATAGAGCATTTGCTTGTGCAAAGGGGCTTCGTTAGTTGGATTAAAATACCTGCTCAAAGGCGAACATATCGATTTGCTACCCAGGTACAGAAGGCCGTTACCCTCTAGTCTGTCCTGCACGAGACCTGATTAATCCTCCTGGTGTATGTTGTTGATGCCCTTCCTCTGCATCTCGAGTGTGAATCCCTCAGCTGCCCACCCGTGACTTTCCTAGGTGCACGGCCCTGGCCGGTCCAGCTCCCCACACCCCGGCCCAGCCTCACCTGTGCAGTCTGGCCAGGGTCACCTGCGGCGCAGTGGGCCTGAGCTTCGTCTCCCGGGCAGGTCAGGGTGTGACCTGCTGGAAGGTGGGAGGTGAACCTTAAAATTCACGTATGTCCCGCACAGTGCATAGCGCAGAAACACGGATCTACAAGTTCCTCTCTCCCAGCTTTGGAATAACCTATGAACCACTTCGTTTTTCCTAAACCTGTGCTGGTTTCTGGTGACGACGAAATGACCTCGTGTGTGTGTCTGGCGAAGAGCTGGTGTGTGTAGATCAGTGCTGGTTTCCAGTGGACCCCAGCTCCCCAAGAGTCTCTTCTCCAGCTCAGTTTTGGGAAACTGTCCCTGATTTTTCACACCTTCTTTACTTTTGAACCAGTGCATTTTCTGGAAATTCCGAGTTTTTTCAGAGTTGCTTGTGACGGTGGGAAGACTGGGGGAAGGGAGGAAATTACAGGCGTTTGGGGATTAAGGTAGGCGCAGGCTTACGGGTAAATCGGTGCGCTGCCTGGGTGTGTTAGGGTTTGTTGAGTGAGTAACTGAGTACATGGAAGAATAACGGTCTGACTGTGCAGTGGAATTAGATCAGCCTGGCAGGAACCCCCTGCCTGCTCTGGTTCCAGATGCCAGGTGTCCTGGGGCATTTTGAAAGAGGACGTTTCTAGAAGGAGCCACCGAAAACTAATTGACCTTTCAGGATGCCTCAGAGGCCTAGAGAATTGAAGAGGCAATGTTCTGAGAGTTAGTCTGAGTCCTGTCTTAGGGGAAAGGTATTTAAGCCATTTCTTTTCCGTTTGAGATTGGAGAGCCAGTTCGGTAACGGTCGTCAAGGCCCAGGTGAAGTGCTCACAGTTCACACGCGCACAACCTGATGAAGCTCAGGACCGGGGCCCCTGTGGACCCTGCGCTGGAGGGCCGAGGTGACGAGTCTCCCCCTGGACCCTCCCCCCAGAGTTTGTACGTCGCTCGGTTTCACGTCGCTGTGAACCAGGGAGAGAACTTTGTTTTCTTTACATCCTGGAGAATAAGTCTGGCTAAGGCATGTGTCAGAGGAGCTCGGAGCTCCTGACGGGACACGCATTTCTGTTGTAACGTGTTTCTGCACACAAAACCGGGCATGTGTCCTGTTAAAGCGTGGCCTCCCTAGTGATGGAAATGCCGTCCAGAGACATAAAGACTCTCTAATCACATCCTGCTGGCTTTAGGAGGAAACGTTTCCAGATTGTGTCTGGTTTTCATGAAGGAGGACTCACTGGATCTTCCGCCGGCTGCTCGGCGCTTGTCATTCTTGGATTTGGGTAAACAGTGTTGGAAAGGTTGTGTGGTTAAGTAGGCAGCATTCACAGCGTCTGGCGAGGTGTCAGTTCATGACTGCCTTGTGGCGGGAACGCAGAGCTGCCGGGGAGTGTGTGCCCCCTGCTTCTGTGAGGCAGAGGCGACGGGCAGGTGCTGAGACTGAAAAGGGAAGGAGCAGTGCTGGCTCGGCACTGGAGGGATTTTCCTCTCAGCGTGCTTATCGTTACCTCATTTAGTCCTCGTGAGCTCCTGCACGGGCAGGGCCGTAGGGCCACCCCATCTTTCAGATGTGGAAACTGAGGCCCCAGCCACGCGGACTAGTTTAACACAAGGAACCTGAGCCTCACGAAAGCCCTGGGCAGAGGGGACAGGGACTCCAGCTGTCCCCACAGTGGAGCGGGGTGGGCTGGGGGTGGGACACCCCCCATGATGGGAGGGACCGTCCGGAACTATTTCAAGGCTTCATAGACCAGACTATGTCGCTTGGGTTAGATTTTAACCCAACTAGCATCTTCTTGCCTGTGTATTCATTTAGAGAAACAGAACCGAGCTCCTTGGTGAGTCACACCCTTAAATATCCAGCTAATAAGATCTCCTTTGATGGACAGACCCTCGTTAGTCGTTGACGGTCACGCCGAGTGTATGACCTAAGATGAAGGACGGAAAGACAGCCCGTGTCCTGTTAGTTTCCTGAATTTAAGTCAGCGATAGTACTGAGTGTGTGCTGTGGGCACTCGACGTGTTACCGGTCCCGTAAGCACTGCTGGGGGGACGGAGGGTGACTAGATGGGGCCCTGCAGTGGGACGTGTGGATGCTCCGCCCCACGATGGGGGACTGCTCCCCCTGGCCATTAGCTGTGCCATCTGTCCCCCCTTCTTTCTTCCTTTTTTTTTTTTTTTTTTTCAGTACGCGGGCCTCTCACTGTTGTGGCCTCTCCCGTTGCGGAGCACAGGCTCCGGAGGCGCAGGCTCAGCGGCCATGGCTCACGGGCCCAGCCGCTCCGCGGCATGTGGGATCTTCCCAGACCGGGGCACGAACCCCGTGTCCCCTGCATCGGCAGGCGGACTCTCAACCACTGCGCCACCAGGGAAGCCCCCCACTTCTTTCTTACACAGCCTCTCTCCCCCCCAGCACCCCCCCAGGACCCAGGAGATCCTAATTCAGAGGACAGCTCAAAGCTCTGGAGGCAGTAAGATGTGGGTCTGAGCCCCGACTCCATCTTTGATTGGCTTGCCTGCCCTCCACCAGGTGACCTGGGAGAACTTCACAGAAGTCACTTGATCTGTGCTGGGCCGGCATCGTTAGTTTAAAAACTGTCCCCACGGGACTCTGATGGGCGGCCAGGGTTGGGAATGACTGAGTTCTAGTCTGCCTGGGTCCCCCTATTTCCAGAATGCCAAGTATTGCCTGCTGGATATGGTGATGTGAGAATTAAATAAGGTCATTCATGTAAAGGATCTTCCCTTTGGCTGGTGCCCCAGGTGTTAGCTGTTGCTGTTGTTTTTCGCTTTAGGAAGTAACACATCTCACTGCCATAGATGACATGGCAAGTATAGAAAAGATCCGGAAGATAGTCTCAGTTAATATCTTGGTATTTACACCCCACCTCCACTTAATCCTCATCGGGATCATACCATGTAGTTTTTAATTTGACGTTTTCCCACGGTACTAGAACTACTGAAGACACTCACTGTCTGCACCCCGTCTGGTAGCAGACTCGCACCTGGACGATCTCGCTCTAGGCCCCGGGCTGGTGCCGCATCCTCGCCCTCAGCCTGGGACTGTCTGCTTGGGCCTCTGCAAGGCGTGATCGCGGGTGATGGGACCGCTTCAGCCCCCCGGGCCACACGGGGTTCCCTGCCCCTCAGTGGCTTGGTGCCTGGCCCACAGGGGGCGCTGTGCCCGCGGTCAGCGGTTCCAGTTCCCTGTGGCATCCCTGCATTGGAATCTGCCCCTGGAAGCTGCTCTGCGGGGTGGGTGCGTGCCTGAGCTGGACCCCAGGGCCGCCCTCCTGGGCCTGGTGGCTGGGAGTTAGGACTGAGGTGCAGAACATACCTGCCGTAGTTTACGGGACCTCAGAGGCCTCTGGCGCGTCCTGCAGTCCGTTCTGTTGAATCGGTAGGAAGGGTCAGCCTGGGGGCAGGGGTCCTGGGGGTTGGCTTTCTGGTAAGGCCGAGGATGGCGGGCCTTGTGCCCCCCATGCCGGTGGAGACCACATTACCTGTTGGTTGTGGATTTCAGCCAAGCACAAAGTGTCTTCACTGGAAGCAGAGACAGGCCCAGGTGCCTTGCGGGCTTTAGGCCTCTGTCCTCGCTGGGTGGAGTGGACCTTTTCTTCCCCGTGGAGGTGGTGGTCTTTGAGACGGACCGTTAAGCCTGGTCCCACACCCCTCTTCAGGAGCCCCATCACCCCTCGGCCCGGCCCTGACGCTCTGCTTCCTGGGCTGGGACGGGTTTATGCTTTTCCCTAAACCTGGCCGTGTCAGCACAGGGCATCTTAACAGCTGTGAGATCTGCGAATTTTGGAGGAATTCATTTTTATCCTCAGCATGGCCGTGCTGCCTGGGGTCAGACAAGTGTAGATCTTGAGGGCCTTTAAGAGAGACTCTGGGTCCTGGAGGCAGACAGGCTACTGCTGCCCATTGAGGACGTGGGGTGTGAGCCGGCCGGCCCCTGTCACCCACCGCAGACCTTCCCCGCTGTGTTGTCCCCTCTCCCCCATCCCCCCTGTGCTTTTCGTTCCCTTCTGTTGTTTCCTTCCCTCCTTCCACGTGCCCACACGTTGGGTCTCCATCAGCATCAGCCGGTCCCCTCCACGCCACAGTTTTTTTTTTAACTTAAAGCTCTTGCACTTGGTCCTCCTGACATCTGGGGGATGTGAATCTGGCTTGGAGAAGAACTTCCTTCAACTCAGATTTTGTTCCTTGCCGTGAGTCTCCGTCCCCACGATGGCCCACGTCCCGAAACGCTCTTTTTTTGGACCCCCTTGGACCACATCTGGTTGAGAGGGCCCTGTCGTGGGCCCTCTGCTCCCTTCCTTGTGAAACCTGCATGCGCTCTAGAGCCTTGGGGGCTCCTGGGGGGAGTCCCCCACATGGCCGTAGGAGAGCTGAAGTGAATTTGCTGACTCGTGGGCCCCCCCCCGGTCTGTGTGTCCCACAGGGGCGCGCCCTAGCGAGGACCTACTTTCTCTAGCCCGGGACACGTGTGGACCACGGGGCATCATTCTCCCACGGGAAGGGCAGATGTCACTCTAGGTGGCTCCCATGTCTGGGACTGTTGTAAAGATCGCTTAAAGGAAAAGCACAAGTATGGGCAATAAAATTTCAATATTAAGACTTTCCCCAAAGGATTTATGAACTTAGTGTCTACCGCAGCCTACGTCTGACCTCTTCCCCTCCCTCCCACGAGCCATTAAGCGGACTTTTTCAGTGATGGGACTGTCATGATGTTTGAGAGTAAAAAAAAAATCATCCAGTTCCCACTTGCCCACCTTTGTCAGACGCCTTGAACATAGCATCTTTCTCTCTGCAGTCGGGACCATTGGTCACTTGGCTCCTATTGTTATATAGTGATCACCAGAATAAAACTTGGGTATGAAATTCTGTGGGAAAGGGGCAGATTTTCTTTGCTTTTCTGAGAGGATAACACATAAGGTAAGTGCTCTTTAATAATAAATGAATCGGGAGTAAGACAGATCTGAGGCTCTTGCTGTTACAGGATTTCTGTCAAAAACTGAAAGTGTAGGTGTCGACCGTTGCACAAATTCCTCCCCACGTGAGAGGGTAACGTAATTTCCAGATAATCCTTTCAAAGTATTTGGTGACTGCGTAAATCCCAGCAGCAGGAAGTCCGCATGACCCTGATGTTGCCGGTGTTGACGTGGTTAGACGGGTTTTACACGGAGAGGTTTCATTTGGTCTCACTGCTGGCTGAGTGCCCACCTTAGGAGTCCAGGCGTGAATGAGTCGTGCCGTAATGTGTACAAAATGCCGCCAGGCGATGCCACCCGGAGAACAGTTTTTGCACGACTCCCAAAGAGACAGAAAGGACATTTCTTTAAAATAAACCTGAACAAGGTTAGCGAGCATCTCATTTTCTCCCACCCTGGAAAGTAGAAACAGACAGCGTACTTGCATTTTCCTCGTTCTCAGCGCTGGGCCTCAGCAGCTGCGTTTCTGTCCCAGTGGCTTCCAAGGAAGTTGGGTTTGTCCTTTCCCCAGACAGCAGGGAGCACCGAGGAAGTAACCAAGGTGAAACTAACGGGCCCCCCTGTGCTCCCGTCCCCTGGCACCCGGAGCACTTCCCTCCGGCTCCTGTGAGGGAGGAACAGCCCAGGACCCTTCGTGAGGAACGGGGGCGCTGTGTCCCTGCTTAGAAGTCCACTGCCTCCCTGGAGTCTCGGTCTGTGGGCTCCACCAAGAAGTCCCTTTCACATACGGTTGAAAACCTGTGTCTAAAATCGGTATCTAAATTGACAGAATTTGATGCCCCGCCCCCTTTATTTTGAAGATGGTGCGGGGGCCCCCCAGGGTTAGTGAGTGGGTTCTTGGAGAGGGTGTCCGCCTGTGCCGGTGATACCACCCAGGGGCATGTGGCACACGCACTGCAGCTGCGCGTCCAGGGGGGTCATTCCGGCCTAAAGTGAGGTCACCGGGCTCTCGGTAAAGTGTCCCCAGGCTCCAGTGTGCCCCTCGCCAGGCGTCCCAGTCGGGTCACTCCGGCAGCTCTTGCTTCTGCTCCAGACGGCAGCACATCTGGAAAGGCGTGTGCGCTGTGGACCCAGCCCTTGCAAAGAGCCCAGGGCACAGCGTGTCTGGTCGTTCAGAGGGAGGCAGGTGCCTCCTGGGCCCTGGGGCTACTTTCCTCTGTGAAGCTGAGGAAAGAAAACGCTATTTAACTGCACTGTCTTTGCTCTGCACTTGGTTTAGGGGAGAGAATCCGTCTGTTATGAACCAACGACTACATCCAGGAGAGGACGCGAGCAGGTCAGCGCTCTCTCCAAATGTCAGTCCCATTTACCAGCCAAGTTGGAAACAATGCCAGTAATCGGGAGCGTTCACACTCCGCTCCCCTTGAAGGTTCCTGGCTTCTTAAACTACTCCCCTCCCTCCCCAAGATGATGCTGAGCAGTTGTGTGCCGCATCTTCACACATTCCTCTCCTGCTAAGGGTTGTGTTGAAATGGTGCGTCTGCCCTTCTGACTCGTTATCCAAGCAGTGGTTTAGTAAAGGCTTTGCTGTTGTTCACAGCCTGACCTGAATGAATCCAGGTAAATCCTGGGAGGAAGAAAGGGAAAGGCAGGCCCAGGAGGACTCGCGCCCTGGGCTCCCCGGACAGCACCGGAGCCCCGGCAGGTCCTCACTGCCCGACCGAGCATCGGCAGCTGGCCCGTGAGTGGCCGGAAACCCCCCGGGCGCCATTGCTCCTTTGCGTGTCTCCTGGTCTGTCCCTGCCCTCTCAGCTCTTATCAGCGCCTGTGTCTGTGATTTTCCTGCTCCACTGCTGTTCCACTAACAAGGTCTTTTTCCCTCATTTCCTCCCACTTCCTCCCCACCTCACTGACGGTGATATCATTTCCCGCCCCCCACCCCCGCCAACGCCAGACCCAGATGTGGAGCCTCCCCCGCACCTTCCGAGCTCGTGACCCTGTCCGACACTGGGTGTCTGAGTTGTTTTCCCTCGTCTTTACGAGAAGGAGGTCGGATCGGATGAGTTGATTGCCCACTCTAGCTAAAAACTGAGTCTTGAGAAACTTTATCTCTCCTCTTGGCCTGGCAGGGAGGACCATCCACTGGTCCCTCTGTGACCGGGAGCTGGCCAGTGACATGACCCACGGGGGCCTGGCCTGAGGCTGGGAGGGGGCGGGGCCACAAGGGTGTGGGCGGGCGGTCCAGGGCGCCAGGTGGTTGGGTGTGGACTTGGCTGGACCTGCCGTCTCCATTTAGACCGTTTTGCTTTCCAGTGACTTGCTTACAGCAAAGGTAGGTCAGTAAATACCAATGGATCATAAAGATGAATTTTTAGGAGCTAAAAGTCATGGTGATAGCTTATCTCTGCAGATGCTGTTGTCTGAAAACTATCTTAGCTCACGTTTACAGATCTATAGGAAAGCCGTGAAGCTGGTACAGAGAGTGCCCACGCGCCCTGCACCCACTCTTCTCTCTGGTTAACATCTTACACTAGTGTGGTATTTTAGTTACGATTAACGAGCCGATATTGATACAGCGGAAGTCCACACTTTATTCAGACCGCCTTAGTTTTCCCTGCCATCCTCCTTCTGTTCCGGGATCCCATCCCCTCCCACGTGACGTGTGGCGTCTTGTCTCCTTGGGCTCCCCCTGCTCGAGACGGTTCTCCGACCTTCCTTGTTTTCGATGACTCCTGACGATTGGTCGGGTGTTTCGAAGCGAGTTCATCTCGCCTGTGATTCATTCGTCTGATCTTTTTCTCAGGGTTAGCCTGGGCTTATGGGTTTGGGGAGGAGGCTGTCAGAGGTAAAGGCCCTTCTTATCACATCATATGGTCAACTATAACTTGTCACTGTTGATGTCGACCTTGGCCAGCTGGCCGGGGCCGTGTCTGTCAGCGTTTAAATCACTGTCCTGGGATGCTGTTCACGGTGTGGGTGGCATCCTGGGACCCCCACTGGGTGTGTCCCGTGTGAAAGTCGGGGGCCGGGAGCCGTATGTGCACGGGGGCCCCCTCTTGGCCTGTGATCAGGGGTGCATCACATAGCACTTTGGGCCAACATTTTGGTCCAGGGAAGTGCTTCCCCGGGTAGTGACGGTTACAAGGAGCCCTGACTTGTTAGCAATTCAGCGCTTTTCTGCTCTGGACCTAACTCTGTGTTACAGTGGAGACGGCTTGACCCCTGCCATCTCAGAGGATCCCAGGAAGGTCTCTAAACGGCATTGTCATTGCTATTCAGGGCCTCTGGGTCCTAATAATTAAATTAAAATGTGGTTTGGTTTTCTTTCCCCAGCAGCCCACTTGGAATGGCGTCTTGCTTTTCCTGGCAAATCGCACGATTATTGAGGGCAGGAATGACGTCCTCAACGTGTGCCTCTCGTGCTCCTTCTGCCCGTAGGAGGCTCTTGGTTAAGAACTGAAATCAGTGCGGAGGCTCAGCGACCAGAGTCCAGTCGGCCGGCGTGGGCCTCCGGGCGTTTCTCCCGCTGGTTAAGCCTGAGACCGGGAAGCCGTGGGTGGGTGTTGTGACCACGGGCCGTGGAATCGTGACGTGCAAGGCCTTAGCTGTAGATGACGGCACGGGCGCACCTCGCCGTCCGGCTGCGATGAAGGGTTGATGGTGAGAGCGGGGCGGCGCTGACACACACCTTGTTCTTTCTCTCGGCAGGTTTGAGCCGCAGGATGGGGTGCAAGGCGCTGGTGGGCGTCGGGCAGCAGATGCTGCGGCGGAAGGTGGTGGACTGCAGCTGGGAGGAGAGCCGGCTGTCCCGCTGCCTCAACACGTTCGACCTGGTGGCGCTGGGGGTGGGCAGCACGCTGGGGGCCGGCGTCTACGTGCTGGCCGGGGCCGTGGCCCGGGAGAACGCGGGGCCCGCCATCGTCATCTCCTTCCTGGTGGCCGCGCTGGCCTCCGTGCTGGCCGGCCTCTGCTACGGCGAGTTTGGCGCTCGGGTCCCCAAGACGGGCTCGGCCTACCTCTACAGCTACGTCACCGTGGGTGAGCTCTGGGCTTTCATCACCGGCTGGAACCTCATCCTCTCCTACATCATCGGTAGGTCCGGGAGGCCCGGAGCCTGCCCCCTGCCGCCTCGGCTGTTCCCACCCCAGCCGTGGGCCGCGCCCCGCTCAGCTCCCTAGACACACAGAGTCTGGCGCCTCCCCGGCACCTGCGCCTCGCTGAACTGCTACACACTTTCCCTTTTCCTCTAACGCAAGGCGGAGGCCACCCTCGGGCATCACTGCCCTTGCTTTTTAATGATCAAGTACATGGGATGACCTTAGTGGGGACAAGCCAGGCCAGCAAGGAGGCCAGTCCTGTTAGCACGACAGACACAATCAGTAGGGTGTTTGTATCTAGTTAAAAAGGACGTAGTCTCTTTCAGTATTTTTTTTCTGATTACTTGAGTAAATACATCACTGATACAGAAAAATTTAGGAAATGTAGAAGAGCGCAAAGAAGAAAGTAGAAATTACCCACTCTGACAGCCTGGAGAAATTAATTCTCTTATTCATTCATCCTTTCAGCGAACGTTTATCAGGTACCTCCTCTGTGCCCGGCATCCCGCTCAATGTTAGACCCTGTGGAGGAGCCGGGTGACCTCCGTTCACAGAGTTTAGGGATGTAACACGGTTAATATTTTTGTGAACCTGAATGTATATTTTTCTGTCTAGCGTGTCTCTGTACTTGTAAAACAATATATAGTGTACATTTTTCATAGCGTTAGTTATTTTTCCATAGTAATATTCTTTTTTTTTCTTTCTGTACGTTTATTTATTTTATTTTTGGCTGCGTTGGGTCTTCATTGCTGTGCGCAGGCTTCAGTAGTTGTGTCACACGGGCTCAGTAGTTGTGGCTCGCGGGCTCAGTAGTTGTGGCTCGCGGGCTCTAGAGCACAGGCTCGGTAGTTGTGGCGCACAGGCTTAGTTGCTCCGCGGCATGTGGGATCGTCCCGGACCAGGGCTCGAACCCGTGTCCCCTGCCTTGACAGGTGGATTCTTAACCACTGTGCCACCAGGGAAGCCCCACAGTAATATTCTTGATGATGTACCATTATATAGATTTATATACAGATAATTGATTGGGTGCCTTTGTGGGGTATTTAGATTGTTTCCAGCTGTGTTGTTGTTATAAATAGTAACTTAATGACTTTGGCATAAAAAAGAAAAAGCTGTGCTTTTTCCTTTAAAATGGTCTAAGAAGCAGAATGTCTGGGTCAGCGGGCCTGCGTATCTTCAAGGCCTGTGTTGCCTGCGATCCTCCTGACGGCCAAGGGCCCCTTTTCCTCACGTCCTTGCTGACTCTGGACTTGGCGTCAGCGTTAGAAACAACCAACCAACAAACTAAAACACCAAAAACATAGTCTTTTCTGTGCGATAGGTTTCAGTGTTATTCTCTTTATGTTATTTGTATTTTGATTACAGCCGAAGCTGAATACATCCACTTAAAAGAAACAAACGGCTGAATGTCAGAATAACTGAAGGATACGAGTGGCCGGTTCGCAAACAGAAATAATACAAATGGCCACTAACTGTTCCAGTTCTGCTTTAGCTCTTAGAAGTAATATCAGAAAACTGGGGCGTGGGATGCGTTGAACCCCGTGGGCCCCGCTGGCTCCCGTGCCTGCCCTCTGGGAAGCCGTGTGTGGTGCTGGGCCTCCGCCTGGGCTCCGCCAGGCTCCCTGGGCGACACCCTCCCTTTCTTTCCAGCACCTGCCGAGAGCTTACTCTTCTGGGTTGGAAAATAAAATTCCTAATCACGTTTTTCTCAGTGCAGCACCAAAACTTGCAACCATACACGTCCTTACAAGCTGCAGCCTCTCGGTGGGAACGCAGCTATTTTAAAGGGGCCGTTATGTTTCCAGAGGATTTACCTGCGAATAAAACAGAATGGTGAACGTGAAGCACCTGCAGCTTCTGGACCAGCAGGTGGCGACGGGGTCTTGGCCAGAGTGGTGGTGTCGTGTGAGACGCACCCCCGTGCTACTGCAGGCAGCTCTCGGCCTCACCTCCTGAGCAAGGGCAGCTTTTCTATCAAATGTGTTTCTTTTAAAAGCCACGATTCAAGGGTGGGGAGGGGGTAGGCTGGCAGGAAAAGCTGGGCAGCCCTGTTGGCAGCGAGCTGGCCTCTGGGGCAGGAGAGGTAGTGACCTGTTGCTTCACTGGGTTGTGGCCTCGAAGGACAGAACTCGTCATAGGCTGGCTACTCGGGATGAAGAAATGTGGTTTCCTTTTTGAGTTGTTGGAAGAACACTTAGCGTGAGACCAGACGGTGAAATGGAGTCCTGCAGGTCACTCTGGCCAAGTTCTGTGGAAGATCCAGACCACGGTCACCAGCAGGACCCCCTTTGAAGATAAAGAAACTTTTTGTGGATATTGGAACTTTAGCGACATTTCCCGGGAAGCATTGCTGGAAGAGCAGTGCCGTTATTCAGATTAAGAGACAGAGACAGAGAGCAGTCAGCTGCTCTTGGCCTTTGGGGTGCTGGACGCCGCACCCAGCACGTCGGGCAGACCCTCGGGGCCACGGCCCGCGTCAGTGGTGCCCGCCCGGGCCCGGAGCAGCAGAGGCAGGGGTGAGCGGGGACTTCGCTGCTGGCGTGGAGCCAGCCCCGAGCCGCCGCCCTTAGTCCCCCGCAGCGGGAGGCAGGCCTGTCGGCTCTGCTGCTGGGGTCTTAGGGGAGGCGCTTCCTGAGGAGCGTGGCCCCTGCTCACTGCAGCCCAGGAGCGGGTCGTGAAGTCACCTGAACGGTTCGCCCTCAGGAGTTCTTGTCGGATGAGATCAAATAAGTAGAAGTCAGTACTGCCAGAGTGCCTCTCTGTGCTCAGGGTAACATTAGTTTGTTAGACTTTTATTGTAATTGAGTTCCATGTACGTTCGAAACGCATGCTATACACGTCGTATTGATTGTGATGGAAAACGGGTTTCTTGCCAGGCTCCACTTCTCACGTCTCTGCAAACACTAACTGACGCTCACTTCCGAGTGAGCACATCCCGGGGTCCGGCGGCTGCCGCTGGACCCCCGTGCGCCGGCTGCGATCCCTACGTGAGTGCCGCCGGTGCCGAGCTTGGTGACAGGTGCTCCGTTAACTGTTTCCCTTCAGTTTCGTCTGACGGTGTGTTTCGTGGCAGGTACTTCGAGCGTAGCCAGAGCCTGGAGCGCAACGTTTGACGAGCTGATTGGCAAACCCATCGGGGAGTTCTCGCGGACGCACATGGCCCTGAACGCGCCCGGGGTGCTGGCCGAAAACCCGGACATATTTGCCGTGATCATAATTCTCATCTTAACAGGTAAAGCCACACACCGGAAGGCACTGGGTTGGAGCGAGGGGTCCAAGGTGTAGGACAGGCTCCCATTAAGTTGCTTTCTTCCTTTTCTCTTTCTCCCATCCCCCCATTTTCTTCTCCTTTTTGTAATTGATACAGACATCTTTTTTGTCAAAATGGCTTCTTAGAGATTCACGTAGGATAGACCTCTTGAATCGGTCGAGTTACGTGTCATTTAATTAAAAGAGAATTTCAGGTGTTTGCGTAACTGTGGAATAAGATTTTGTTAATGCTGCAGGCTTTTTGATACAGAAATACAAATTCTTTGCAGTCAGCGGATGACTACTTGGAAAAGGAAAGTTGGCGTTGGTCAGCCAGGGCGATGTGGAGGAATGAGGGCCTCAGTGTTGGCGAAGGCTCGGGTGGTTTACACCCAACGGCCGGCAAAACACCCTTTAAATAAATAAGCTTCACCACGAAGTTGCTGGTACGGAATTTTAAAATCGCAGACATGGCTTGAACACAGCTGATGGCAGCTTCTTAGTGACACTTATCCGAGTCAGCCACTAGGATGGGAGTTTTGTTTACATAAACATTAAGCTGAAACGCAGATAAATTCTCCTTTGAGGTTAGAAAATCTTGGATGGGTTTTAAAAACAACGTGCCGTATTTTACACACCACATAATTGAAATCATTCCGCACAGGCCAGTCTCAGCAGTATTTCTGGTCCAGCTGGCAGGAACATGTATCAGAAATTAAGTCTGCACGAGTGAGATTTTCATAAACACGAGAGGGAGGGACGCTGAAGAACAAACACGGCGGAGACGTGTTCCCTGTGACGAATTGCTCAATTCTGTCCTAATGCCTGTTTTTCAGAATTCAGTCTATTACGTAGAGCGTCTTTTGTTTTAAAACGTATGAGAGACCTACACGGCAGGGCAGTAGTTTCCAATCAGGTCAGTGGTCACGTGTCACCAGGCACCTTCCCTGCCTCTCTTCTTGCCTAGCCAGAGAGTTCACTACAGAAGCGTGCCCTGCGGCAGTGGTGTCATGTGGCTCCCGTGGGCTTTCATCATTCGGTGTCTTCTTTATCCGGAGTTTACAAGCTGGCACTAGTCTAGCTTATACGTTGTTCTCCGTGCTCTGAGTCCCAGGAGGACCCGTACGCGGCAGGGGTCCCACAGCCCAGGTGGCTGTCACTGCTAGCGCCCCCTAGCAGTGAGCGCATGACTCCTCTTCTGGGAAACTCTCACCCTCCCGAGAATCCAAGCAAAGTGTCTCTTGGAGGAAATGAAATCCTGCCCCTGAGGGTGGCTCTGGGGGATGGAGGTTCAGGAAGAGGGAGGGCTCTCTTCCTCCTCGGGGAGGGAGGGCCTTGCTCTCGGGGGCCGTTGGCTGACACGTCGCGGCCTCTGCTGGTGCCCCTGGCCCGGCGTCTCGAGTCCAGAGGGGATCTGGAAGGCCAGCCTTGATGGCCTTGTTCAGCACCCCCGCAGACCTTGGTTATTTTGATCCCTGCCTCTAGAATGAGAATGAATTCAGCCCCATTTCCTCCTCGGAGGTCTGACGCTGCTTGGATTCTTCCTAAGTCACCCTCTCGTCCCCGTCCCCATCCCAGAAGGACGTGCCTGGCGCGAGGTTCACACTGAGAGAGTTTCTGTTGACGCGCTTTACAGGACTGCTGACCCTGGGCGTGAAGGAGTCGGCCATGGTCAACAAGGTCTTCACGTGTGTCAACGTTCTGGTGCTGGGCTTCATCATGGTGTCGGGATTCGTGAAAGGATCCATTAAAAACTGGCAGCTCACGGAGGAGGATTTCCAGAACACATCTGGCCACCTCTGCCTGAACAAGTGAGTGTTGCTCTGTGTCTGGGTGCGTGACAGTCATGAGGTTGGTGATGCCGTCGGCTGTGACAATACGAGTCTTTTTTTATTTTTAGTGTAATTTGAACTAGAACGTTTTGTTATTATTTAATTGTTTTTTTGGCAGTCAGTTAGCTGAGGGTGTTTGATTTGTTTGAAGTTTGGGTTAAGTTTTCTTTCCTTGTGCGTGACTAAGGAAGGTGTCGGGGAAACAGCATCCTCGTTCTAATTCCAGGACTGTGCGTGGTTGGGGCCCATGGTCAGACTCACTCAGGAATCCCTTTCCCCTCATATTTCCCTCATGATCAAGCTCTGAATTTTGCTTTCAGAAAAGATTTTCTCTGCAGCACCGTGGCGGGAGCTACTTTATCTGGAAATGCCTTCCTATTTGATGCCCCAGAACAAAGAAGTAATATGTGGAACTTTCCTCACAGGCTTTTTTCAGAGGTTTTCAGAACTACTGAAGTATCAGAATGTGATTATGATAATCTCTTTCACTCTCACTCAGCTTGTGTTGCGTCAGCCCTGAGAGACCGTGGCCCCATCTCCCTTCCGTATCTGGGGCTCAGGACACCCAGGGCTGGAGGCAGGTGCCTGGCCAGCTCCCCAGGCCTCTGGGTGCACCCTTACCGACAGGCTCATCTTATCCAGGAAACAAAAGCCAGACGTGGAAACGGGCCTTTCTGATCTTTTGTCAGATTTTTGGGTAAATTTTAGGGTCCTAGGATGGAGAGTGGGGAGTTTTCATTTTGTTTTAATTGTGGCTGAAGGTTAAACGGCTCTGATGAAGAGACCTTCCTAACAGTGCAGTGGCTTTAAAATGATGTGTCAGGTCCTGGAATGAACAGTCGGGGGGCGGGGCTGGCCAGCGAGACCACACGCTGGCTTTCAGGGACCACCAGATCATCCGCCCGGCTGTCCCGTCAGCCCTGAGGACGCCGTCTTCGTGCGCCTGGTTGCATCTGGGCTGTGGGCACAGGCATGGCCCAGCTCTCCCACGAGGGGACAGAGCGTGAGGACAGTGCGCTCAGATCCGGAAAACCCACCCCACCCGCACAGGCACCCGCGCCCTTCACCTGCTGCACGGGAGGCAGGGGCGGTTTTTCTCCACTGAGACAGTTCACCCTTTCTAACCGCGGCATCTCTGGAAATGCTTGTTTTCAGACATGAGCTGCTGGTAAACGTGCAGGACTTTGCATTTTGGTCCTGGGCGGGCGGGGACCGCCGCGCCTGGCGGGCAGCTGAGCCATGCTCTGGGGGTCCCGGGGGAGAGGCTGCGGTCGCCGGTTCCTCCCCTTCCTGACGGGCACCCTGCCTTGCGGTCCCTGCCCCACACAAATCAGTGTTTAGCCGGGGCGTCTGGAAAGGGCTTGGTGGCCCCTTGCAGCCCTGGCTGTGAAAAGCAGGGAGGCCCGTCGCCCAGGAGTATGGCGGCTGTGACCGCTGTCCCAGGACCCGTTCACCGTGGGGGGGGCCCGGCCGCAGCGGGGCAGCTGGGATGGTTCCTGTTGGGGACCACGGAGCGGGTGCTGGCCTCTTGACCGTGGCTCTCTCTTCCAGTGACACGGAGGAGGGGAAACCTGGCGTCGGGGGGTTCATGCCCTTCGGGTTCTCCGGTGTCCTGTCGGGGGCAGCCACCTGCTTCTACGCGTTCGTGGGCTTCGACTGCATCGCCACCACAGGTACGCCCGCCCCCCTCGGCCCACCCGGGCCCACCTGGCCAGGTCGCTGCTTCCCTTCCCGGGCGCGCGTGCGTGCCCGTTGCCGCTCTCTCCCTCCTGGGTACCGTGTGCGTGCGCACCTTCCTGCTAATCTTCCGCTTCATCACTCCCCGAGTGGCAGGCCTGACGGGAAGCGGCACCCTGAACGAGACCACCAGTCCCCTGCGGGCCGGGAGGATGGCATTAGCTGCGGCTGATTGCAGACCTGTGCACCCTCCGGGAGACATAGGGCCGCTAAAAACACCGTCGTCCTGGTGACTGAACAGGCCGGGCTCCCGGGCCTCCCGCGTGTTCTCTGCTAAAGGCGGCGAGTCTTCCTTGCCGACCATCAGTGTGAAGGCCGAGAACACTGTCCCTGGGCTTGTGGGTGTCGTGGTCTGTGGTGCCGGGGGAAGGCCCTGGTCCCCACAGGGCCGCGTGCCATGGGGTGGTCCCGAGCCCCCCAGCTGACCCCTTGCTCCTTGCAGGGGAGGAGGTCAAGAACCCCCAGAAGGCCATCCCCGTGGGCATCGTCGCGTCCCTTCTCATCTGCTTCGTCGCCTACTTCGGGGTGTCGGCCGCCCTCACGCTCATGATGCCCTACTTCTGCCTGGACAAGGACAGCCCCCTGCCAGACGCCTTCAAGCACGTGGGCTGGGAGGGCGCCAAGTACGCAGTGGCCATCGGCTCCCTCTGTGCCCTTTCCACCAGGTGAGGAAGCGGAAACTCCCGGGAAGGCGGGTCTGCTGTGAATATTCCTCTTGTCCCTTGAAATAGAGCCAAACCCCAGCCCTGATCGTGTGGCTTCTCCCCTCGTGCTGCTGTCGGTCACCCCAAGGGCTGTTTGTGTTACTGACATTTCATCTCGAAGAACCTGAAGCCCACATTCTAGCACTGTCTACTCAGCAAGGTCCTGGTTCTCTGTCCCCATCTGTGGCCACTGGACCGGGCCGCCTCTGTGAACGCTGTCTTTTGGCCCTTAGTTTGGCCATAAAGCAGAGGCTACCTTGAAAAGGGGAGCACGTGCCTTTTAATGAGAAACACTTTGATGTTTTCTGCTGGCCTGGACACACAGGAAGTATTTGCTAAAAACGGACTGACCACAGAGAAATCCTCATGAACGCAGCGATGCTTTTATTTTCTGCTTGATTCAGCTAGAAATCATCACGGGAATAAATACAAAATTCCTCTTCCATAAAACTGTGTCTAGCTGCCACGCTAGTTTACGTCACACATCTCCCGTTCCTGTTAGCCTTTGCAGTGAGTGCTTTTCCGGGGGTTGGTGTGTTGAGTCCGTCTTTTAGGTGCGGGCTTCACAGGTTGGAGACAGCTGCCTCTCCTCGGTGGTAAACACGCATGGCGCGTTACGGTGCCTTTATTCCCATGAGATATCTTACGGATGCATTTTGCTTTTCTTCCCATCTAGCCTTTTAGGGTCCATGTTTCCCATGCCTCGAGTTATCTATGCCATGGCTGAAGATGGGCTGCTGTTTAAATTTTTGGCCCAGATCAACGATAGGACCAAAACACCAATAATCGCCACGTTAACCTCAGGTGCCATTGCCGGTAAGAACTGGAATTTCACGGGCCAGTCTTTTAACAGTGGAGTCATTATTCCCTAGGGAAATACCTTGACTTGTGCTGGTCTGAGAGACGCTATAACTGGTCTTTTTTAACTTCGGGTTTTTACTCTTGTACCTGGTTTATTTCAAGGTAACTAAGTGCCTTTTTGACCAAAGGCAGAAGCCAGTTTTACAGAGCATGTGATGGAATTCTCAAACAATTTGAATTTTTAAATTGTTATCGTTTCATTGGACAGAGCTTAGAATACACGCTGTCCCTTCAAAGCCCGGCGTCTTTCCCCTTTTCTGAATGTCCCCGAGCAGACCTTGGTGGGATGACATTTTACACGGTACAAACCGGGTGACTTTTTGTTGGTACTGGAAATTCACCATCCGTGCGTCTTAGCTTGTGAATTCTCTGGGAAGTGAGAATCCCTTATGATCGATGCTTTATAAAGCGTGTCACCTATACCCCAGGGGACATTGAGGGTGTGGCTGGTGAAGCCATTCGCCCTGAGTTTGTAAACAATGGCAGGTCCAGAGGAGGCTGATCTGACCGCATATCGGGTCCCTCGCCAAGAGGACAGTTCCGAGAGAGGAGAGCCGGGGGCTAGAGAACCCTTGGAGCTCTGTGTGTGCCATGAAAGCCATGGCAGCCCCGCAAGGAGACTGTGCTTTTTTTTTATGTTTCCTCATTGAATTGCGTTTCATAGCCCAGGAGGCAGGTGCACACAGATGAGAAGCGGAGGCTCAGAGAGGTAAAGTGAGGATGCTCTTGCCCGGTGAGTGCAGAGCTTGCCTCTTGGTTCCTGGTTTGTTTTGGGGCCAAAATGGCTGGTTCCTTCCAGCCCATGAGTAGAGCAGTGGGTCTTGGTAAATGATGACACAGGATACCAGTGACAGTTGCATCACAGGAACTTGTCAAATAGCCTTGAGTGAGGGTAGTGAGGCGCATGACCATCTTACAGAGTGAATTGTTGTCAGTAGCGTTTACGCCCTTAGCAACGTGTGCGTATAGTTTTTTGGATTAACATTACATAATGAAGGAAAGCCAGTTTCTCTTATTTTACACGTTCGTTATGTGAGTCTGCATTCTTGAGGGTGATTGCCGTGGGCAGATTAAGGGGCACCATGTGTCAAAATGTGACCAGTATGTTTAAGGGATTAAGGAATTGGAAATAGTGTTTTTTCAGTATTTACTTGTAATTTGATTGTATTGAAGACTGGCCTTAATTTCCTTCCTGTGCTGATTAAGGGACATCAAACTACAATGTTTAAAGTGACTCACATCGCCAAACCAAGGGTTTGCTTTTTCTTTTCGTTTGGCGGGGGTGGTAAATAAGTATTTAGTTTTCTAAAATCACCTCACATGGAAAAAGTTTGGCTCGAGTTCCTCTGAGTGGGAGCGTAGGCATTTGTAGCTCACACAGGGGGCTCCTCTTCTAATTATCCAGAAGGGCCTCACTGCTCTTTAATTCTGTTTTTTAGCCTCAATTTGAATTTGTTTTACTTGCAGTGGTCTGTGTGGGCTTGAGAAATATTTGTGGAAAAGTTACGGCTTAGTGTTTATGTTTCAACTTGTGTTGATTGCATGTGATTTGAAAATATCCCAAAGTAGATCCAGCCAAGTTATTTTTTAAATGGGAAACTCGACACATATACCCACATAAATAGACATGCATATTCTCATAAAGATCTACAGAAGATTTTCAAAGAAGCATGCATGTTTTGTTTTGCTGGAAGTGGGGTCATGGTGAAGGGACTGTATTGTCTGGGAATAACACTGCTTTCCACGCCCATCTTCTGGGTTAGAATCCTCTGTTGAGGGCAGTGGACTTGCCCCCAGCCGCCTCCTCACCACTGTTGCCTGCTGATGCGAGTCTCCGGTGAATGCCTGGGGAGGCCAGCGGCTGTCTGGTCTGCCTTGTTCAGTGGCACATACCTAGCACCCAGGGACTGGCGTGCTCACGAGTGCCATTGGATGAGGGATGAGGGATGGATGGGTGGATGACGGATGGAAGGATGGATGGATGGATGATGGGTGGATGACGGATGGATGGGTGGGTGGATGGAGGATGGATGGATGGATGGGTGGGTGGATGATGGGTGGATGGGTGGATGGATCATGGGTGGATGGTGTATGGCTGGATGATGGAGGGGTGGATGATGGGTGGGTAGTTGATGGATGGATGATGGGTGGGTAGATGATGGGTAGGTGATGGATGGATGGATGGTGGATGGGTGGTGGATGGGGTGATGGATAGATATACATGTCTGTCTATACGTCTGCATGGTGTAGGGGAAGACACATTGGACTCAGAGCCATAAGAAGCTAGCTTAGAGCCTGACTCTTCCACTTAATAGCTGTGTGACCTTAGGTAAGTCTGTTAACATGTCTGAACTTCACTTTCTCCATTTTTAGCGTAGGGATGGCTGGCAAAATTGCCATGAGGGTCAGAAAGGATCATGTTGATAAAAGTACTCTCCACATAAATGTTAATTACTATTACTGTCTGTTGAGAGCTGCGTATATGGTTAATCCTGAGCTTTTCTCCCCTTTAAGCAAAGTCACAGTGTTTTTCCATGGAAAGGGCCGGGGAGAGCAAGGGGGAAAGTAGAAGCGGCACGCCTCACACAGCCTGGGTCGCAGGTGGGGTTGTGGTTCTGGCCGGCTGTGGAGGGTCGTGCTCGGTCCTGACGTTCGTCTCCTCCCCAGGGGTGATGGCCTTCCTCTTCGACCTGAAGGACCTGGTGGACCTCATGTCCATTGGCACCCTCCTGGCCTACTCTCTGGTGGCTGCCTGTGTGTTGGTCTTACGGTAGGTACGGCTTTCTGGGCTCCAGGACAGGCACACTGCCAGCCTTCTTTTTAGTAGTTTGTGTCAATGGTCTATACAGTGTAAACTTTAGGCTGCGGACAGCTCCTTTGGGACCCGCCTGGGAGAGGGTGGCATCTGGTGGTTGAAAGCCTGGTTACAGAGAATATCCCTGAAGAGTCCGGGGTGGCCCCACCTGTCTCTCTCATGGGCCCTGGTTTTCCTGGCTAGATGTTGGGAGGGTAGAGACAGGTTATCAACCCGACTGTTGGGCCTGGATCCTTGGATCAGAATTTTCGAAGGCTTAGGGTAACGATTTCAATTTGGTCCAGGTTCTGGGACAGAGAGGACTGGGGTCAGGCCCTGGTGGGGACTGGGAGAATCCAAGGCCCGTGACGCGCGGGTCGGTGTGGCGCTCCCATGGCAGCAGTGCGCCGGCCCCAGGGGAGCGAGTGCCGTTGCAGGCCCCGGAGTAGCCGGCGGTGCTCAGGAAGACTCTCCCGGTTCTGGCCTGGAGTCCTGTCTGGACCGGGCCAGCCCCGTGGAGGGCCCTAATAGAGCAGTTCTGGGCCGAGGCTTGGTGTCCTGGGGTCCTCCGCTGCCTCGCTGCCCCTCCTTTCAAGCACACCCCTGCTCCCGTTTCCCTTTGCTCTGGGAGACAGGGCTCTGCTTTCTCACTCCCAGGAACGACCCCAGGTAAGGGTAAGGGTACATGACGGGAACAGATACCTGTGCAGGTGCTCAGTGTGGTCACCTGGGGAGAGCCCCCCACTTTCTCAGGGCTTTACACTTGCCAGGACACTGATTCCATCCCTAACGTGCTCTACAGCTAATTACCTGGCTCTGGAGAGTCAGCTAGAGCTAGTTTGCTAGTTTCCCACCCCTTCTTCCTTCCCAAGAGCTCAGTGCTAAAATCTCTCTGAGGTCCACCCCACTGTCTTAACAGACCGAATGGTATTGTATGAGTGAGTCAGTGAAAAAAGCGGTTAAATATCTTTATATTCGCTCTTAGATTATATGCAGAATAATTCGTAGTGCGCTCCGTTTTGCAAAGCGGGTGGGAAGGATCCGACCTTTGGTCATCTTGGCTGGGAAGATCCGGAGCCTCATTTAAAATGAGTGTCTCACTTGCAGGTGGCTAGTGTCTTGAAAGTCATGGTCCTTCACCCAGCTCTAGAGAGTTATTTATTCCAAGGCACTGGGAGTTTTAAAATAAAGTGATCCAGTTAAGTCTTACAAACAGAGTTTCTCGAATTCATCAGGCTGCAGACATAGTTCTCTGGCTCTCTGCACCAGACACGGTCCTAACGTAATTGCTTTCTATTTGTGTCTGTGCTGTCAGCCCCCTTACAGCCATAGTTTGGTTGGAAGTGGCCTAATATCTTAAGCGTCCAAGGGCCAGTGCTACTTCTCAGAGCAAGAGACACTCTTGGGACCTTCCTCTGGGCTGGGTCATGGTGGAGGTCAAGTTGCCTCATAACAGAGACACCAAGGAGGGTGTTGCCCAGAGAGAGGTAGGAGCAGAAGGTGAGGCCTGGGTCTCCTCCTCTCTTTCTGTTTGCGGGAAAATGTACCATTCTGATCACCCTCTTCCCGTTTTATGCCCTGTGTCCTGGGCAGCTTACCTCTGAAGGCTTACTAAGAACTTGAGTTAGTGTGTGTCCTTTTGCTTGTTAATTAAAGCACATTACGACGGTCAAGCAAACTGCTGCTTCACAGGTACCAGCCGGAGCAGCCTAACATGGTATACCAGATGGCCAGGACTAGTGACGAGCTCGACCCAGTCTACCAGAACGAGTTGGTGAGCACCAGCGATTCCCAGATGGGCTTTTTACCAGAAGCAGAAAAATTTTCTCTGAAAACCGTACTCTCACCGCAAAATACAGAGCCTTCCAAATTCTCTGGGCTAATTGTGAACATCTCAACCAGCCTCATAGGTAAGAGCCTGCCCTTCCCTGTGCGGTGTTTGGGGTCTTGCTTACCCTCGCGGGTGGGCAAGAGCCGCACTTGCCCTGGACCGTGGCGTCATTCTGTCCTACCTGGGGTGGGTGCCTGCAGAAGTGGAGCCCCGCTGTCCACGGGCTCTGGGGAGAGCTGAGGATGTGTGTGTGGGAACTTGGGAAATGACTGAAGTGCGTCTCGCTCTGCCTCTTAGCCCTGCTGGTCATCACCTTCTGCATGGTGGCTGTGCTTGGCAACGGGGCCCTGGTAAATGGGGAGCTGTGGGCAGTCTTCGTGCTCGTGGGCTCCGCCTTCCTCTGCTGCGTGGTCACAGCCATCATCTGGCGGCAGCCCGAGAGCAAGACCAAGCTCTCGTTCAAGGTGAGCAGCTCGGCCTGACCGGGCTGGAGGGAACCCCCCGGGAGGCTGTGAGCCTGGCGCTCCTGCCGGGAGGCCGCCCTGCCTGCCTGGGCTCTGCGAGGCCTGGGTGGGCGGAGGGAGGTGCTCGCTGGCCGGCCTCGAGGGATGTGAGCCTGGGGCTCCCGGGCACAGACGGCGCCTGCTGAGAGAGGCTGGGCCCTGGCTCTCAGGTGGGGTAGCGCCCTGCGTTCTCTGGGCTTCTCATAAATAAACGTTGGCCCTGGTGGATCGCATGTCATCACCAAGCCTTGGGGATGACCAGGGCTTCTGCATTTTTAGATGCTACGCATAATAAGGTAGTTCAGCCTTAGAAATAAAGCAGAAGCCCCTCTTCCGGCCCCTTCAGGGGAGGAGTAAGCGGGGAAGTTAGACGACAGCTCACTTTGGCGATTAGTAGCGTAGGACAAACTCCCACCTACTAGGATTTGCCTGCGGCGGTGTACTTGGGGGGTGCTGGGGGTACGGGGTGTGGGTACGGGACTGGGGACTGGCACTCAGCCCCTCGCCACGTAGACCTGGCCGTCCGTATCAGCCTCGGCTGCGCTCCTTTCTTGGGTAGTTTCGCTAAATGAGTGGAGCAGAGCCGTCTGTCCCGCCCTCTCCATCGCGTCACACCTGACGCCCCGCCTCCTGTCTCCGCAGGTGCCCTTCTTGCCGGTGCTGCCGGTCCTGAGCATCTTCGTGAACGTCTATCTCATGATGCAGCTGGACCGAGGCACGTGGGTCCGGTTTGCAGTGTGGATGCTGATAGGTACGTGACTTGTGGGTTTCGAGGTGACCAGCACGTGATGTCCCAGCGACTCTTGGAGGCCCCCAGCCCCGCCAGCCTATGCTGAGCTGCTCATTTGTCCTCCCTGCTACTGGCTGGATGGCTTGTGCCCTCCAGCCGCCCCCGTTTCAGATTTCAAACCACAGCGAAAACACGCGTAGTCAGCGGTTTCCTCTCTGACAGTGAGGAGCTCCTGGTAGGCTGTGGGTCCTCCCTTCCCTTTTAGATAACTCTAAAGCCTTTGTCTGAACTAGTTATCTCGGGCCAGAGCTTAACATTCTCAGAACGAGCCCGTGAGTCTGCTGTCCATCCCAAACACTGGGCCGTGGGGACTGGCTGGGCCTGTGGGAAGCAGGGGGGTCACCCTTTGGGTGCTGGCCCCATTTAGCACCAACCGTGGCCCCTCTCTGGGCCTCTGACAGCAGGCGCTGCAGAGATGGACCCGGGTTCCTTGTGTAGTGTCGGAGGCCGGGGGCCGAGGCCCGGGAGACTGGCCTTGACCGGTCGGGGCCACTGACGAGAGCAGTGACCTCCAGGCCGTGTTGCGGCCAAACCTCCCAGCCCCAGTGACTGCGGGAGTGGAGGCGGCAGAGGCGGAGGACGCCCGCTTCCAGGCATCCCGACACGCTCCTGGGTCCCAGGGCTTTTGGTGGCCGGGTCCTCCCTTCAAGGCCTGCTCTCCTGTGTCACTGGCACGAAGGTGGCCCCGGGGTGGGGGGACAGTTAGGAGCACGGACCTCTGTGGCCCCTGACACTCACTGGAATGACTAAATTCACGGGTTGCACGCAGTCCCGGGCTACCTGAATGTCTAAGTCACTCAGGTAGGGAGAACGAGGGCTGTACAGACGGCGCGAAGCGCCTGGGGAGCCCTAGTGCCCTGGGAAGTCCGCCGTGGCGGGGACAGCGTGGCTCCTGCAGGGTCTGTCCTGGCCCCCCACCAGCGGCCGCGGGGTACCCCGCCAGGTGGGCAGCAGATGAGGCTGTGGAACCAGCGCCCACCCCGCCCCCGGGGCCCCGAGCCCAGCCGCTCCCCCGGCCTGAGGCTGCCCAGAAGCATGCGCCTTTGCCGAGCGTAGAGGCGACCCTGCACGATGAGTCGCGCCCTCCTCCACGGGGGCCCTGCCTGGGGCCGCCACCTGCCGAGGCCTCCCGGCGGGGCGGCCTGCAGAGGCTGCTGCGGGGCCTGCGCCGCGGACCCGACGGCGCCCACTCACACCGGTCTCTGCCCCCGGCCCGCAGGCTGCCTCATCTACTTCGGCTACGGTCTCTGGCACAGCGAGGAGGCGTCCCTGGCCGCCGACCCAGCAAGGACTCCTGACGGTCACTTGGACCATTGCAAGTGACGCACAGCCCTGCCCCCAAGGCCCCGGCAGCACCTCGCCCCCCCTGCGCGTGCACGGGACCCGCCCGCACCCAGAGAGCACAGTGCCGCGACGGGGCGGCCCGCGGCCTGCGTGCCCTGCTCAGGCCGGCTCGCCGGGCCCATCACCTGGCAGCTCCCAGCTGGGGCCGCGGGGCCGAGGCTGCCCACCTGCCTCTGAGCCTCTCTCTGAGCAAGACAGCAGCCCTTCTCCTCGCCGGCCGGGCGCCCCTGCTGCTGCGGCCTTGGGCAGAATGGAGGTCACCTCCTCTCATCACCTGAGCGGTCCGGCCTCCCTTCCAGGGACTGTGCTGGACACTCCAGTCCCCGCCTCCCCGCCCAGCCCCGAACAGCCGCCCCAGATGCCAGCTGAGCACCGCGACACGGTCTGTGCCCAGCTGTGCCGCCCCCAGCCTGAGGACAGCGTGTACTTAGGAAGGAAAACTAGACGGTCTCCTTCTCCTGCTTCTGCTGAGCTGTCTCCGGAGGGCCCGTGAGGACTGTGACCACCCCCCCTCCTTCCAGGCAGGGGCTCCGGCCCCCCTCGCACACTGCACACTCGGGCCACGGGACCGGGCTCTGCGCGGGGCCAGGGCGGTGGCCACTCCACCCGGACCTCCTGCGGCCGCCAGCCCAGGCCCCGGGCCGGTCCCTGCTGCTCTGGCGCCTCTCAGCGCCGGCCGAGTCCTGAGTAACTGGAATGTGACACTATTTCTGTAGGACCTGCCTCGAGTGAGCCGAGCGGAGAACAGCGCTTTCTGTGGTCCTGGCTCCGCCCTGAGTCGTCCTCTGCCGCTCGGAGGTCGGTTTCTTGGGTCTCAAGGTCTCCGAGGCCGGCGTCCGCTCATCCTGAGTGACGGCGTGGCCCTGCAGCTGCTTCTGGCCCCTCTCGTGTCTTATCCTCACGTGGAGTCCTCCTGTCTGCCGCTGTGAATCGGTCACTCCACTGAACTCAGCAGGCGCTTAACAGTGTCGCGGCACACGGCCGAGCGATCACCCCGAACTGTCCAGGGTGCGGGGTCTGCACGTGACACGGTTTGGGGTCACGTTACTGTGCCTCTCGTGTGGGTGTGTGTCGTCCAGACGCTGCGGGTTTGTGTGCGGGTCGGTGACCCTGCCCCGCACCCCTGCCTCGGTGTCCGTGTGTCCCTGTGCACACGGCGCTCCCTCCCGAGGCCCTGGGGACTCTTCTGGTAGCCGGGCCAAGTCTGCCTTCCCGAGAGAGTGTAGTTCAGTAGACGGAAGGGCCCGTGTTGGCAGGTGAGGGGCAGGCGTGTTGGACTCCACGGGAAGTGTAAACGCTGCTTTGGAAGCTCCGCTCCCCATATCCTCTCACTCTGGCCTTTGTCACAAACCTGGTAGAAAGAAGCCTGATGAACTGATGGCACTCGGCTTTTCTCCCTCTGCCCCAAAAAGTTCTTGGAGGAAAATGCAAGAATGAGTGAAGCAGCCAGTTGGCAGGGTCGGCCTTCGTTCTAGGCTCTGGTGGCCGCTCTGGTCGCTCATGGAAGCTTTATTCTCAGTGTCACTTGTGAATCTTCCAGCGGGAGGACTGTAAGAGCCCAAAGCTTGGATTTCCAAAGAAAGGTATTTAATTTATGTAGCTTGGTGCTTTGCTTGGTACAACATTGTGATAAATAGTAACGTATTTTGTGGGGTTTGGTGTCTGCCGTCCTCTGGGGCCTCTTGGCCGTTGGTTTGCGTGATGTCTGCTGTTTTTCCACAGAGGCAGAGAGCGCGAGGGAGAGAGGGTGTCCCAGAAAGGTGGCAGGTTGAGGTGTTCTTTCCCTTTTTCGTTCTGGCTGACGTTTCCCCATGTGACGCCCCCCAGCAGACTGCACGACTGATGTTTCCGCCAGCAGCGCTCGTGGCTCTCCAGCCAAGAAGGTGTGTCTCAGCATCTCACGGGGCGAGCGCGTCCTGACACGTGGTCCCCTTCCTCACCCAGAGCCGCGAGGCGCCGCGCAGAAGGGCAGTGGCTGCCTTGAGAAGGCCCCCGCGCTCCCCCCCGGAAAGAGCACCTGGGGTCCCGGGACGGGGCCTGTTGAGAGCGGGTCTTCGTGCCGTTGCCGAGGGTTTTCTCTTCTGTGCGTGGGGCGGCGCCTCCGAAGTCAGTGGGCCTTCTGATCACACCCCTCCTTCCTGGCCCTGAGCTGGACACGCGCACAAACACGTACACACAGAGACCTGCCAGACAGACACACGGACACAGACACACGGCCAAAAGTAACTGCCGGAAGTTCCCGACGGTTTCACATCCCAGCCCCTCCCGCACTCGGTTCCACGGCTTGGCTACGTTTTCCTGCAGAGTCAGAAGTTCCACATTTCCAGTGACGCGCCCTTCGGGGCTACCGCGTCTCCTTTTATCTGTGCACCAGCCCCAAACGGTCACATTGGAAAGACCCGCTTGTGATGGGGAAGCGCCCCTTCCTGCCGCCCGCGACCCCCTCCCTGCGTGTCCACGGCCTTGTGAAAACCCACGCGGGGTCCCCGGGACCTGTGCCAAAGAGTGAGGGGTGCGGGGTCTCCGGAGAGGCAGTGGGCCCCGAGCCACCCCCCGCCCCGGGGTGGGGGATGGGGGCCTCGGGCAGGAGCTCGAGCCTCCGCACGGCCCCCGGCTCACCTGCTCGCATCTCCTCTGCCCGACTTTGGGCCGGCTTTGCTTTTACAAACCCAGAGGGCCGCGGGACGGAGCACCTTTCCAGGCCGACTTGCAGAAGCTGCAGAGTTTACACTGTCGTCAGGGTCACTTGTGTCTCCCCCACGCTAGGTTTTGTTCCGTTGAGTCCGTGTCCATCAGGTGGTCGGCTTCCTGGTTCCGTGTAGTTTGGACACCACGGGCCTTGCCCTGCCGTGTCCACTGGCGACTGCAGCACTGCGGAGGCTTCTGTGCCCACCCGGAGCCCCCGGGCCCGCGGCACTCCCTTCTCCACCTCTGACACATCTGTTCACACCTGAGAGGGGCGCGGGCCCAGCAGGAGCCTCACGACGTGTTTGCTGTGCTTTGTGCATGGCGTCAGGGGGGCGGACAGCGGTGGGGGGGGGGGAACGGGGCTGTACCTGGCCTCCTCTCCTCCACCTCGTCCTCCAGGCAGGCAGGGCGAGTTGACAGGTCTTGCCGTCCCGCCTAGGATGGCGTCTAGCCTGACGTTGTAGGCAGAGCTGTCAGCGTCGGGTGTGTGGACACGTCTCCTAACGGCCCCACCCAGACTGTCGGCGAGCCCACGGGCGTTTGACGGGGCCTCGTTGCTGGAGAAAAGCTGCCTGGTTTCATGCTGGGACCTGTCTTTCCTGACCTGGATGCCCCGCCTTGACGCATTAAGAGCCGCTTGTTCTGTTGGCACCCGAGAACCAGCCCCGTGGAGACAGGAGGGAGGGGACTTGGTGCCGGGCCCGGTGGCCCGAGTGTTGTAGGATGGATGGAGAGGCATGGCCGGACTCTGGGCGCAGGTGTGTGACGCTTGTGTGAGTTAACTTCAGACGGAACTGAATATATGTTGTGCATGATTGTTAGGTGTAATTTAAAATGCATCTGTTGGCCTTGGTAATGAGAGTATTGTATGTGAGGCTCCTTAGGGAGAGCAAGATGTACATTTTATCAGACTCTTGTGGACTTTTTTGGGTAATGAAATGCTTTATTGGTCCAGTGGTGCAAGAAGCTACATACATTCTGTATCTCGTCATCGTAGTTACAATACCTAATGGGAGGTTAAGTCAGAAAAAAAAAGGCAACTGACCTTCCCGTTCATCACTATGGCCCAGTCTTTCTGTGCCCACTGCTTCGCTGGGTGGCAGTGCTCTTCCAAGGGGGGCGTGGACTGGCCAAGGGTCTGGGGGCGCAGTTCTCCGGAGCCCCCCGGCCCACCTTGTAAATGTGTTGAACTGCTGAAAACCCCCGTGAGATGGAAGACCTTGGCTTGAAGTCCAAATGGGATTTCTCCAGAGTCGGGGAGGAGGGCTGGGGAGATGCATTCAGACTTTGTTAAATTATTAACAAGGTGTATGATTTTGTGTTTCTTGATGACAAACTTTTTAAGTTTGGGACTTATTTTCCCATTGGAGAAGTTATATATTTAAGATAAGTTTCCTGCGTACGTTGTGCCTTTCAGCATTGATGGGTCTAAGGAGCACAAAGGGTGATGGTCTTCTTGAGGGTTGGTTTATAATCAAACCTGAAGAGCTGTGGTTTCTTCAGTACCCTTTCTTCTACTGAACGTGGAGCCATTATTAAGAGAATTGTGTTTTTTATTATGTAAATTGTATAATATTTTTGCTTGTTTGATGTTCTATTTTTCTAATAGTTTTCTTATAGTTTCTTATAATTGTGATACTAGATTTAGATTCTGACGCTAACTGCAAATCAGATTGGCCTCTGCTGGTCCCCCCCCACCCGTTTTTATTTTAAGGGCAAGAGTAGATGTTGTCCATCGCCTTTAAAAAATGTGAACCTCTGCTCTGTATCCCAGTTTTGCTGACAACACTGTGCATTGATGCCGTACTTCATGTTGTAAAGTCAGGCTATTTTGTGGTACATCCTCTCATGCTTCCGCAAATCCTAATAAATTCCGTCTATGGCCTGGGCGTGCTCAGTGTGACCTCAGGAATTCCGGCAGCTCTGGGGGGCGGAGGGGGTGGGTGCCCCGGGGTGGGTGCCCCGCAGGGAGTTCAGATCCTGTTCTTTGCTTCTTGAGAATCTGCCTGCTTCCCCACAACCGGAAGGATGTCGCGTTGCCTCGTTCTCCTTCAGCCGTTTGGTGGAAATCCTCATTCCGGCTTTAGCGCCTCGGCCAGGGAACCCCCTCGACCCTCATTTAGGATCCTCTGATGCTGTCTCCCCACCTTGCACTCTTTTCCGGACTTGGCTTGGGTTTGGGCCCAGAGGTCTTCCTGCCAGTGGGTCTGCGGGGCATGACGCTGCTCGTTTGCAGGACTTGGGTGTCAGTGCAGCAAACCCCTCTGCCTTGGGCACTGGCCTTGTGTTGCCCGCCACACGCCCGCCACCCATCTGGAGGGTGGGGTGCGCGCAGGAGCGGGAGGGTATGGGGAGGGCTGTAGCTGTAGCTCTTCTCATAATCCTTGATCTCTCACCACCCCCCGCCCCGCTTGAGAAAGGAAGCGCTTGCTTACACAGGAGGCACACGCAGTCAAGGGGGCCTGAATTCCCAGGCCCTGAGGCTTGGCGTGATCACGCTGGGAGGTCTGCTGCCGGCCCCGCACGCTCAGCATCAGGGACGTGAGGGGCATCTGTCGGCCGCGCGGTGAACCACCCACCAGGCCTGGACCGCGTGGACGCTTTCCCTCCTTTTCCCCAGGGCTCTGCGGGGACGAACGCAGGCAGGGTGCCCCTTCCTGCCCTCAGCCGCCCCGCCCTCCCCCGCCCCCAAGGCGATCTGTGACAACTGGCAGGCGCCCGTGAGCCCAGACCCCGACTTGTAGACGGGCCGGCTTCCCCGGGCGCCCCCGAGCAAGTCTTCCCGGGAGCCCGCCTCGGCGCGGTGCGGCCAGTCCCGTGGCGCCACACTGCCGCCTAGCGGCCGGTGCGGGCGGGCGCCTGAAGCGCCCCCGCGAGGCTTCCAGGCAGTTTTCTAGGAAACCCTGACGGGGCGGGGGGGGGGGGGGGGGGGGGGGGAGGGCGGAGGCCTGGGGGTGGGGAGTTACCTGGGGCACAAGTTGGTGATGAAACACGTCTGGTGAGTCAGACGGACAGCCCAGCCTCCGCAAAGGGGAGGAATCTCACGGACTCCTGGGGGGGGGGGGTGCTGTTCAGCCACCAGACGGCCGGGAGGGCGGGGACACCTCCCCGGGGTAGCCCTGTCCGCCCCTCTTCCAAGGGGCATCGTTTCGCTTTACTGTATAAGCCTGTCCACCAAGCCATAAATACGGCCAGAAAAAATGCGATGTGAGAGAGGCTTCGGGAATAAAGCAGGTGGTACGTCCGCTGATGACGTGAGCTCTGGCCTCCTCCTCATCGATCCGCGGGCACTCAGGACTGAGGTGCGGAGCCGGGAGAAGCTGCGCGGTCGGACTTTCCCACGGACGCTTTACATCTTTACTCCTTGAAGCCGTGCGGTTACTTGTTGAGCGTCTGCTAACGCAGCCCTTGCTACGTGGATTTGGGTGCAGGTGAAAGACAGCAGCAGCTGAGCCTGTCCGGGTTGTCTGTGGGGAGGGACCCGGGCATCCCGCAGGGACGGGAGGGCCCAGCTTAGGCTGCACCGCACTTTATCCCGCGTGGTGCTGTCTCTGGAAAACTCGCCCAGACTTGGTGAGGGAGGCAAATTCGCCTGCATGTCCCCCATGCTGAGGGGGAAGGAACAGAGCTGGGCGTTCAAGAAACCCGAGGTGTCCTGCTTTTGTTTTTAAAGAGGTTTGAGAAAAGAAGACAGGTTCAAAAAAAAAAAAAAAATTTAGCAAACTTAAGCGAATGAGCTCTAGCCTGTGATGGTGGTGGTGACTGTTTAGAGCATTTGACCCAAACTCCCCAGCGGGCAGGACCCTGCCTCTTGCCTACAAGGGATGCAGGGACGCGATGCGAGGGTGCCCGTTCGAGGATGCAGCCACGGAGTGAGAACAGCCTCCAGCAGCGGGTGGGACGCCCTGCCCCCCGGTTTCTACCTGAGCTTCGCTCTCCTCAACTCCTTCCAGCCTCACAGGCAGGGAGAGCCGGCCGTGGCCTCCCTTGGCACAGCGGGGACCGAGCGCTGACTTCAAAGGGCTCTCTGCCACGGCAAGACAGCTGTGCGGGACACAGCTCTCCACGGATGCGAGGCCCCTCCACCCTGGTTTCCTCCGTGGGCCGGGCGCCAGCGCCCCTCTGTTAAGCGGCTGTGCTGACGGGGAGGACAACGCAGGGTGGGTATGATAAAGGTGGTGGCACAAGACCCCAGAAAAAACGAACAGGTGGGGACGGGTCGACAAGCAGATCATGAATAGCAGCCGTCGCCGATAACCTGGACACGTGGGTGACCCAGGGGGTCCGGCAGTGGTGCTGGCGGGTCCGGAGTAACTCAAGGGGCCCTATCACCTGCCAAGGGGCTCCTGTCCGGCAGTGGTTCGGGAGGGCAGAGTGGCTGGAGTCTCCGGAGGTCCCTGTAAACCCCACAGGGAACCAGCCTGCGACCCCAGGCAGGGCAGGCCCCGAGGCTGAAGGCCCTGGTGGGGGAAGTGAGCGTGTTTAGGTTCAGGGAGTGGCCTGGCCCCCGAGAACCCCGAGGGCATGAGAAAGCGCATGACAAGGCAGTGCTGTGCCCACGGGGCCCCCAAGCCGGGTGGGCCTTTTCCCAGTGCTCTGAGAGGAGAGCTCTGTGACCAGCCGGGTGCAAAGGGACGGGCTTGAGGACAGACCGAGCTCACTCTGGGGTAGAAGCAATAGGTCCACGTCTGAATTCGACGTTGATGGTGAGGGGACTGGCCTCAATCTCGTGTCCTTTTTCCAACCTCCTCCAACCCACCCGGGCCTCCCCAGGACGGGGGAGACGGAGCAGAGCCGCTGAGCCCCCAAAGCCTGGGCAAGGCTGCTGAAGGATCCGGGCTGGAAGATGGGTGCAGGGATCCTGAGTCCGCCGAGTCGGGGGAGACTCAGTGACGGCAGCCGGCGCACACACAACGCAGGGGGGAGACTCAGTGACGGCCAGCCGGCGCACACACAAGGCGGGGGGAGACTCAGTGATGGCAGCCGGCGCACACACAACGCGGGGGGAGACTCAGTGACGGCCAGCCGGCGCACACACAACGCGGGGGGAGACTCAGTGACGGCCAGCCGGCGCACACACAAGGCGGGGGGAGACTCAGTGATGGCCAGTCGGCGCACACACAACGCGGGGGAGACTCAGTGACGGCCAGCCGGCGCACACACAAGGGCTGGGGGGGGGAGACTCAGTGACGGCCAGCCGGCGCACACACAAGGCGGGGGGAGACTCAGTGATGGCCAGTCGGCGCACACACAACGCGGGGGAGACTCAGTGACGGCCAGCCGGCGCACACACAACGCGGGGGGAGACTCAGTGACGACCAGCCGGCGCACACACAAGGGCTGGGGGGGGGGGAGACTCAGTGACGGCAGCCGGCGCACACACAAGGGTGGGGGGGGGAGACTCAGTGACGGCCAGCCGGCGCACACACAAGGCGGGGGGAGACTCAGTGATGGCCAGTCGGCGCACACACAACGCGGGGGAGACTCAGTGACGGCAGCCGGCGCACACACAAGGGCGGGGGGAGACTCAGTGATGGCAGCCGGCGCACACACAAGGGTGGGGGGGGGGAGACTCAGTGACGGCCAGCCGGCGCACACACAAGGGTGGGGGGGGGGGAGACTCAGTGACGGCCAGCCGGCGCACACACAAGGGTTGGGGGGGGAGACTCAGTGACGGCCAGCCGGCGCACACACAAGGCGGGGGGAGACGCCGGCGCACACACAAGGGTGGGGGGGGAGACTCAGTGACGGGCAGCCGGCGCACACACAACGCGGGGGGAGACTCAGTGACGGCCAGCCGGCGCACACACAAGGCGGGGGGAGGCTCAGTGACGGCCAGCCTGCGCACACACAAGGGTGGGGGGGGGAGACTCAGTGACGGCCAGCCTGCGCACACACAAGGGTCGGGGGGGGGAGACTCAGTGACGGCAGCCGGCGCACACACAAGGGTGGGGTGGGGGGAGACTCAGTGACGGCCAGTCGGCGCACACACAACGCGGGGGAGACTCAGTGACGGCCAGCCGGCGCACCCACAAGGGGAGCCCGGCCTTCTGACCTCCCTGCCTGACCCCACCGGACCTCCTGCAGCCTGGGAGGGCCAGGCCAACGGTCACATCAAGTGCATGTCACAGAGGTCCCTCGGGTTCATTTTAATATGCTTCAAACACAAATCGGCAACACAGAACCCGCAGGGGCCGTAAGAGGAACGAGCGACCCCATTCAGAGGGCCACCAGGTGTCCCACCCCGCCAGAACCTCGCCGGGTGTGTGCCGGGCGGCGGGAGGGCAGGGCGCCGACGGGGTCCCACGCGCCAGGAAGAGGTTGGCGCGGTTTCGCGGGTCTGCGAGTGGCAGGCGGGGAGGCTGCGGCATCTCCGCGTGGCAGCAGCTCGGGCCTGGGAGGCGGACGCCAGGGAGACAGAGGTCAAGGCCTAACGGCGTGGGGGCCGGAGAGGCACAGACGGGGCCCGGTGGCCGCCACCCCTCGGGTTCTGGGATAGGAGCCGTATAGATGGGCGTCCATGACAGGGAAATGAAGCCAGGGCAAGGGGGGAATTAGCTCAAGCACCCAAGGTCAGGGCTGGTTAGAGCCACGCTCCAGTCGCCTGGTGAGGGACTGCTTCGCTCTAACACCACCACAACTTTGACTGCAACAGGCTAACACACTGGACCCCATTCTAACATAACACTGGTGTCTGTATTGCTGCGTAACTGCATTTAGCAAGTGCCGTTAGGGAAGCAGCTCCCAGTTCAGAGGGCTGAGCGATCGTGTCTGCAGGTGTGCCTGCTAGAAGAATAAACACGTGTGTGTCTCGTCAACGTGGCATGATCTACTCTAATGGGAGGCCCAACTCAACATCACAGCATCATGCAGAGCCACTAAAGGAAAAAAATGTTTCTTCAGTGGATACTCCTGCGTATGTCCCCAGGATGGGCAAACACCTGGAGGTTTGCTAGAAATGAGATGTACACGAGGCCGGGAAGCCCAACCTTGACTCACGCAAGGAACACAGACCAGGTCTGTCTTTACGCCGGCCCCGTATTCACAGAGCAGGCAGGGCTCTGGGCCAGCCAAGCCCTTGCATGGGCCGTTTCTTCCCTGCTCTGTGGCTCTGGCCCACGAAGCAACCCTACATGAGGCCGCCCGCCTCGGATAAGCTCAGAGCCAGTCCTGTGCTCAGGACCATTTTGAGGGGCCTTAGGGAGAAAAGCGCAGGGTCTTCGTCACAAACAGTGAACAAAGGCATCATTGTCATCACCATATCAACTGTTGAAACCGCTGCTTTCTTTTGTGTGTCTTGCTTCTAATCGTCCACAGCACTACAGGAATACCTCTCAGGTTCTAATTCTACCGTTTCAGAGCCAAACGCCAGTCCAGAAGCCAGCCACCGCTGGCTGGCTGTTTCCCGGGCTCCTTCCTCTGTTTGGAAGAACCTCCTGGGCCAGAGACGGGACCTCTGTCAGCTGTGGCACTGCTCGATCACCCGGCAGAAAATGCACCTGGGTTTCTGGGAGGCCATGTGATGGTCTAGCACAGCTTGGAACTGATCCCCCAGGATTTCTGGAAGCCCCTGCTGGAACCCCTGAGCTTCTCAATGTACAGGAATGAGGTTGGGTTACGGAACCAGACCGAAGGGGGGTGCCAGTGAAGTGGGGCTGAGGGTCATACTTTGGTGAGTTGACCATTTTCAGCAACACATCAGAGTAAAGCAACTAGGATGGCAGAGTACGCTTTCCTACCCTACGCTTAGTCAGAAAACAGACCCTATTAGCGGTCTTCCTTCTTGAGGATGGAGCGTGAATGGTCTTGGCCAACTCCAAGGTCACTCTCACCCTCAACCTATAAGGTCATGTGCTTCCATATTTTCCCAAAGATGAAAGAGCTTAATGATGGATTCCAAGATGCCATTTAGGGAAAAAAAGCAGAACTTGTGTTTACAAGACTATAGATGATCCACTGTCATGAGTGACACCTGCCAAACTCCTCACCCCCTCCGGGTTTCCCACTGCTGCCCCTTATCCGCTCATGACAGAAGTATTAATGATTGAAACTCGCGGATGGAGTAATGGTGACCTCACATCATGTGGACTAAGAAGCTGATTGTTCCGAAGGCAGGTACCGTTCGTGAACGGCCGGTGCTGGTGTTGAACAGAGTACCACGTGGTGGTAGGTCGGAGGGCGCTGCTTCTCTGTATCTTTTTTTTTTTTTTCCTTTTTCTATCTTGGGTAGAAATATTCCTGGGAAGGTAGATAGAAATGCATTTTCATTTCCCAATAATTCTTAGGCACGAGTTAGAAAACTGCTGACCTTCACCAAAATATGTCAGCACTTCATGTTATAAAAAATGCAATTCAGAACCGCTGCATGTGTATATACGTATATCTAAATATACACACATATCGGTGCAGTACACAATGATTATTCAATGGATATTCAAAACTGAGCTATTTGTAACTAACCTGATATTCTGCAGTGAAAGTTCATTGCTCAAGAACAGTTGGCGTTTCTTTCTTTTGGCTCTAACTACGGTCAAACGTTTGCACATCAGACGCTACCATTTACACTTTCCGAAGTGCCAGTACCAGGACAGTCTTACACGAGGATCAGAAAAGGACTCTGCCTAGGATGCAGCTACACAGCTACTGGGCATGCGCGCAGGGTCAGTCGGGCCGGTCCACGGTCACCACTCCCTCGAGGCGGAAACCCTCGTGGACCAGGCGCCGCAGCTCGACCCGCAGCGTGGTGGCGTCATCTGGGCGTCATGCTGACTCTGGCGGGAGAGGAGGGCCCGGAGGAGGAGCCTCGGTAAACGGGGGACGTGGGGGACAGTTTAATCGGGCTGGTTGGGTCCCCCGTTTGCAGCTTCCAAAGCAGCTCT
Organism: Lagenorhynchus albirostris; assembly: GCF_949774975.1. Classification (NCBI taxonomy): domain Eukaryota; kingdom Metazoa; phylum Chordata; class Mammalia; order Artiodactyla; family Delphinidae; genus Lagenorhynchus; species Lagenorhynchus albirostris. The sequence goes on along the minus strand of NC_083112.1, from coordinate 6,584,417 downwards.
TCGTTGGTTCGGCTCAATCTTTTCTTCTCCTGTGTTTCTTTCTCCACGTATTCCTGGAGGCTAGCATTCTCCTCTGACAGCTGTCTGCACGGGGAGAACAGGCAACTGTCGAGCAGCAGTCACGCCGGAAGGCACTTAACCTGAGGTCTGCAAGGCCGAGGGTTGCAGGGGAAGGGGGTAGGTGGTGGGTGCCCGCGGGGAGAACAGGGTCCTGCCAGACCCCAGGGACCAAGAAGCGGGGTTGAAACGCGATTGCCACACATCCGTTCCCAGAGACCCTCCGCCAACAGCCGATCTGCCCACAGCCCCTCTGCCCGGGTCAGGGGAGGCGCTGGGGGCCAGGGGAGAGAGCAGAAGCCGCCGGGAGAGAGAGCGGGAAGTGCGGCTTGGTGTGGGACGCCCTGCCCCTGGCTCAGGCCTCCCTGGCAGCCATCACCTCTGGTCTGTGCATCTGGAGAACAGGCCCCAGAGCGGTCCTCCTCGAGTGCCCGGCACCCAGTCTGAGGCCTGGTGCGTAACGGATGCTTAGCTGATGTTTGCGGCTAATGGATGCTAAATGAAAAAGGAACCGAGGCGTTCTGTGCCTCTGTCGTGACAGCAGTGGGTCTGCCCCCCATCTCCCTTCCTGGGGCCCTCCGAGCAAGGAAGGCAGCACCAAGATGGAAGCAGTGTCCCTGGGGAGCAGCTGCGTTGGTGCGTCCCCTCCCTGCTGCCCTTTGGCCGGGCCAGCTCTCCTCTGCCATGACCACCTGGCCCAGCACTGGCACAGCAGCCGCAGGCCCCAGCGATGGAGCTCGGCGTCGGCTCACACGGTGGTTCTCTTTAGCCTAGGAACCCCCAGCTGGCAGCCTCTCCAAAACCTCCTCCAGAAATATCCCCGTCACCTCCCAGCTGTGCCCCAGGCTTTGGCCGGTGTCACTCATTTCCACCAAGGTGGGACCCACCGCTCTGCGGAGCCCGGGCATCGGCTGGGTGCTCAGAGCGGTGTGTTCTATGCTGCCCTCGGCGCGGGGAGTGCCAAGAGCCTGTGTGGGGAAGCCTCAGGGCTCGGAGGAGTGAGGATAAAAGCAGAGCGCTCCAAGGTCAAGAGCAAAGCCATCCTGTCGGCGACACATGCTTTGGAAGCTCCGACGCCCAGGCCCACCTACCTCGTGACGACGGTGTTCTGGTCGATCCTGGCTTTGAGGTCTTCATTCTGCTGTTGGAGAACTTGGATCTTTTCCTCCAGGATAATGTTCTTCTCTGCCTATAAAAGATGCAGTGTCAAGAGCTGCTCAGCAAGGCCCTATGGACAGATGGCAGACCAGTGCCCTCGGCTTCTGGGCTTTGGAACTTTATCAAGAACAGTGTTTTCCAAACCGCAGTTTGCAATGCATCAGTCGGTTGTAAAATCAGGTTAGAGGGACGTGACCAGCATTTCTTTTTTAAACAAAACAGAATAGAAAATACCAGAGTGCACCGTGTGTAGTAGAAGTATTGTTGTACCTATTTTAGATACAGTATATATTCCCCTCTTAGATGTATTATGTGTCTGTAATATTAGTGGATATAGCGGATCGTAGGTACTGTATATATACAACTTACGTGTGTGCCTGTACTGGATTCCTACGTAGAATCTCTCTCTCACAGTGAGCGTCCCCAGACCCCTGCCATTGTCGGAAATGAGCCGCGAGCACCACCTGGACCCCGTGTGGCTGATGGGTCCCCCGGTTCTTCCCATCAGGCCGTCTGCCCTGCACTGGCATCTCTGGCCAGGCCTGTGTGCATTCTACGACATTCTGAATTAATGGAGGGCTGGAAGTGCAAACAGCATGGACACGCTCTTCTCCTTCTGAGGCTCTGGGCAGCCAGGAACATGCAGCTCGAGCCCAGCGTGGCACACGATCAGAAGAAAACATCCTCTGTGGTTGCCACTCCTCGCAACTCACGCCCCGCTCTCTCTGTCGGTGTGTCCCCAGGGCCTGAAACCTAGCCGAAGTAGAGCTCCATCCTAAGATGCACTGAGAAATAAATGCTAGAGGAATCTTTAAAGAAAACCGCCGCTTCTCCATGACTCAGGCTTAGGCATCAGAGCCAAAGGACTGGGCTCTGCCCCTGCCCTTCAGCAAGGCCCTCCCAGGAAATGGGAAGTGATTAAATCAGTTCTTCCCCCCACCCCTACCCACCCCTCTGCCTGGAAAGATTTCTGGAATGAGAACTCTTGCGTACCTGCAGAAGGCCTGGAGCATGGCTAAATACAGCCAAAGAAGCCCGGAGGCTTGTGGCTGACCAGATAACGATGCAGGTGGCCCTGCCTGGAGCAGGAGGGCTGCAGGGCTGAGACGGGAGGACTGTTCGCGAGCCCCCCGCTGGCCTTAGCTCTGGCCTTGCTGGGAAGCTCTGGGCTGCTGGAGGGCGCCAGGACGCCAGCATTGCCTCTGATGCTGGCAATAGGCACTCACACCCCCGTCTGCCCTTATCCTGACTGACAGGCATCCGTGCAGTGAGAGATGTCCCCAGAGAGGGACGGTGCTAGATCAGGAGGGGGACGTGCCGACTGAACGCGACAGGTGGTCTGGGACCAGCTCCTGGTTTGGATATAGCGGCTTCAAGGACATTTCCGAGACATACACTCCGTACTTGAAAAGTTAGAGGAGGTGATCAGTTACTGAGATGGTAAGCTGAGGGTTTGCTAACTGAAAGAAAGCAGGATACAAAACACTCGTATGTGTGTGTGGGTCGTATATTAGGGTGTGTACACTTGTACAGAAGAAAGGCTCTGGAAATATTAACAGTGTAGAAATATGTCATTTTAATTTTCTTATCTATATCTTATAATTTCCTTTTAGAGGAAATTATATTTCCCTTTAGAGTATCAAAAATTTATTTTAAATATAACAATAAAAAAGAAAAAATTAATCTACCTGCGACCCTTGGGCCAACCTTCCCCTCAGAATGGCATCTCCCTGGAGGCAGGCTTCTCTGCTGCTGACTCTGGATGACTGTCTCGGCTTCAGCCCTCGCACCCACAGGGGCGGGGAGTGAACTCTGGCTGCTCTACTCCCCCACAGGGGTGCCCTTTGCTAGTTCTGCGGGAGCCAGGCTGAAAGGCGAGGCAGAGCGTGTGCTGAAAGCCGGGGCCTGGAGCTCTGGCCCAGGGCTCACGCCTGGGCTGGACCACTGTTTGGCCCTGGGTGAGACAGGACCTCGTCCTAAGCCTCCGTCTCCGCATCTGCGAAAGGAGGCTCCTGACAGCACCTACTCAGCGGATTGCTGTCAGAGCTAAAGAACACACGCGTACAGCGTGTCTGCGCCGTGCCTGGTGCACAAGAGCCTCGCTCCACAGATGCAGGCTCACCGCACACCTTCCCGGGGGGTGGGGGGGACTGGCACGGCACAGAGGCGGATGCGGAGCCGGGCGGGGCATCAGACGGCCTCCGGGTTTCTACAAATGAGGCCACCTCTGAGACTTCGGAACTCCTGGCTTCCTAAGAAAGGCGTCTGCTGCTCACTTGTGGGCACCGGACATGTAAGGGCCCCCACGTGGATGGGGCCGTGGGTGCTGTTAATATTGACATCCACCGTGGCAGCAGGGATATCATGCAGGTTACTGGGGCCTCCCAAGGGAAGAGGCCGACTCACCAGCTTTTCCAGCTCAATGATCTTCTTTTCCTGCTGGTGTATTTGCTGATTCTTCATCTCTAATACCTGCTTCAGACTCTTCATGTCTTCTTCCAGGTGCTGATAAGGAGCCAATGCAATCTACAGGGGCAGAGAGCAAGGGGCTGTTTACCAGGCAGCCCGGCGAAGCCCAGTATCCACCAGCACCATGAATTCAGCGCAATCTAGTCATCCGTTAACAAGCTTCCTAACGGGCACTGGAGAATGAGAGCGAGAGGGCGAGAGGGAGACAGTGCTCACAGCCTTCCTGATAACAATGCCCACGAGTTTCCACTGGGGGAGCTACTGAAAATCCAGCTCCTTGGGGAGCAGGAGAGATGAAGCCGTCATTCCCTGAAACGTCGGATCCTGGGGTAGCCGGATACCACCAGCCTACCGCCCCAAGGGAATTTAGCGGGCAAAAACAGTACATTCAACATGGGCTTTTAACATTCACGCAGACTACTTGATTCAACAGACAGGTGGGGATTGAAAGGTCCCAACTGTGCCCATGGAGGGCCCCGCCCCCTGCCATGCATAGGAAATGAGCAAAGTGGTTTAAGAAGCAGAAAAGGCTGTTGTAGAAAAGTAAATGTGAGAATAAGGTTGCCAGATGTGACAAACAAAAAGACAGGATGTTCAACTATGTTGGAATTTCACGTAAGTATTGCATGAGACATACTTGTTACTAAGAAACTCACTGATCTGTAACTCACGTGTAACTGGGTGTTGTGTATTTTGCCTCGCGTGTTTTATCTGGTACCTTACATCAGAGGGAAGGAATTGTACCAGCCTGAGGAAAAACCCCTCACCCCACCAACTGGGGCTTCAGGGATGCCTCCCTTGCAGGCGGCACTGGGAGGGAACGGGACGTGGGGCTGGAATGGGGCCTGGCCAGGGTGGGGTGTTTCCAGGCCCAGCTCGTCACAGCAGCCCAGGGACAGGGGCTGGGGAGCCGTGTGCAATGAGGCAAGAATAACACTTAGATGGAGAACCCAGGGCCATCCCGACTCAGCACAGGTGCTGACAGGCACATGCTTAAAATCCCGGGAGGCCCTGACCGCTGTCGCTCTGGCGTCAGATCAGCACAGGGGCCCTGCCTTCGGGGTGACTGCTGGGGGAGCCCCGGGTTTCCTGGAGTCCAACCGAACTGCCTTGCAAGGGCCCTGCGGGTGCTGGGAGACCGGAAGCGCATGATACCTCCAGCTGCTCCTCAGTGTTTTTCCTCAAAGCTTCCTCGAAGCGCCTGGCTCGGTCCCGCAGAGACTGGCTCTGGAAGGTCAGCGTGTCCACCTGGTCCTGCAGGTAACACACGAAACGTCCAGCCCGGTCCCCTGCAGACGTGGCACCTGGGAGGCGGTGATGACGGCCACCACCCTGCCCTGGGGGCTCTTCCCAGGGCGTCCAGATCAGAGGTCCCCCCCACCGGGCTCCACCAAAAGGCCTTCGCATGCAGCAGGGAGAGGCCCCCAGTCTCCCTGCCTCCGTGCCTTGTCCAGAATGGACCACAGAACACTGACAGATGCACGTTTCTGTCGCACGGAAAGTGCACGCACACTGGCGGGGCACTCGAAGCAGGTGGCCCGACTCAGCGCCTCCTGAGATCAGAGAGCTGTCCTCGCCCCCCACCCCCAGGAAAGCAAGGAGCTTGCGGAGCGGAGGCGTTTAATAATTTATCATCTGACTTCACAAAAGCAGCCCATCAGCAGAGAGGCATCTTAGTCTGGGGGGGGCTCTAGCCCCCCGCTTCAGGAAGGACGGTTAATCCATCTCAAAGAAGAACTGTGCTCATCTGTCAAGTTCAAGCCAGAAGCTGTCGAACCAACCTTGACTTCTGGCTCTGCCCGAGCCCCTCCCCCACACTAAACACAGCAATGGCAGGGCCCGGAGGATGCGGCCTCCTGCATCACGTCCCCGGATCCACAAACACTCCTGATCCTACTCCCTCCACCGGGTGGAGCCACTCGCTGACTTTGTCCCGGACCCGGCAACTCGTTTGCCCTCAAGGGGGAGTCAGGGTCGGGGCACGGGGGAGGGGGAGCTTTCTAAAGCGCAAGCCTGAGCCTCTCACCCCCTACGTAAAACCCCGTGCCCTCGGGACCAAGTGCCGCTGACGCAGCGTGTGCAGCCTCCGCATCCGCCTTTCTCGTCTCGCTGCCCCCAACCCACCTTACATCCGCGCTTCCCCCACACCCAGCTCCCGCTCACCCCCGGCCCTCTTCTGGCCTCCGGCTCGGCGCCCCTGGGTGGCAGGCCCCTGGCCTGAGCTGCCACGTGAATGAAATCTGTCCCGTTCAGACGCTCCCCCCCGACCCGGAGGGCCCTCCTGACCCCCATCCCAGCACGTGCCCGCCACGGGGCTGCTCTGTGTGTGAAGATGGAGAGAACGGAGGCGTGTGTGGGGAGGCCCGGGGCCCCAGCCCTGCTGCCAGCACAGGTGCCACCACGCTGAGCCCTCTCCCCGCAGCCCCGGCCCTGACCGATGGCGGCGGGCAGCAGAGGGAGCTGGGCAGAGCCCTGACGCCCAAGCAGAGGGAAAAGACGGTGCCTTGCTGGTGCCGCGTGTTCCAAAATTCTCCACCCCCATCACCACTTCCGTAACATTAAAACCCAGGGACTGAGGTCTTCCCGTGAACACTTCTGGCAAGAGAGATGGCCCCGCTCACCACATGTGAGCAGCTGGGTGCGGTCAACGATGGAACTGCACACGAGAGCACTGCCACATAGCACGTGCTGGCGTGACCGCTTTCTTGTCATCACAGAGCACCCAGCCTTGGCGGGTTCCTTTTCCTTCTCTCCTTTTTTGTTCCCAGTTACTTCCATTTCATTTTGAAGAAATAAAAGCCCCCCACAGTGCCATTAAGTGCACATGCTGCTGTATGAGGGCAAGACAGTGTCAGTGGGAGCTGGAAGGCACATGAGCCAGCAAGTGTAAATCAGGGCTCAGGACAGCCGGCTGGGCCCCAGCACGCATGCGTAGAACGTGACTATAAAATGACTGGAGCTCCGTAGTTTAGCCACTGTGTCCAGGTTTCCCCATCTGTAAAATGGGTACGGTAATAATAATACCTAACCCAGAGGATGGTGGTGCGTTAATACTTAGAACAGCACCCGGCATACAGTAAGTGCTCTATAAATATTAGCTATTATTTTATTGCAAAAATTAAAATGACTGGAGTGCTACCCACCTCCTATACAAGCCTCGTCAGAGCAAGCATTCCTCTCGAGCCTCTTGTCCTCCATTAAAATGTGAAACAGTGAAAAACGCAGGCAAGTACCATCTAGGTGGCATCTAAACTATCACACTGTGTTTTTTCTGCTTTCTTCGCCATTATTCAAAACAGATCCTCAGGCACACAATGGTGCCCCAGCAATCAGACAGGACGTGCTGTTCTTCAACTTGGACTGGCTACTTTATGCCAAGGTAAGAGCACCAAGACCCAGCTGGTGACCTGGCCCGGCAGGGACCACTTGGAGTTAACCAACGGCCCCATAATAATGATGATGGTGGCAAATGTAACAACGCCTGAAACTATTATAATAGCACTAGCTGCTGCCTAGTGCTCTATGCCCTTTACACATGATGAAATCAATTTATTTTTAAGGCAGGACCAGAAAATTTTTAAACAGAAAATTCTCTCTCTGCCCATCTGGGCCACTACCCCTCTTTAGTGTGCACGGTGCATCTGCATTATACATTAACTAGATCCCCTTAGAAGACACAGGAATGCCTGCTCACCGGAAAAAAAAAAAGCAATTTTCTCCTGGAGCCAGCAAGGTAACTCCTTAGGAGCTAACATTCCTTTCTCAATCCTGTAAGGGGTCACGATGACCCACTACCTGCCCTGTTGGACTACGTACACTGTCAATATGTTACTTTGATGTAAGACCCTTTGTCTCAAAAATTTATATAACTGTGCATTGACCTCTAAGGGACAGCCCTTAGCACTTTGTCTTTTAATCCTTAAAAAAAATTTAATACAATTTTTAAAGGTTACTATTTACAGTTATTACAAAATATTGCAATTACAAAATATTCCGTGTTGCACAACACATCCTCGAGCCTATTTACACCCAGCAATTTGTACCTCCCCTCCCCCATCCCTACGTGCCCTCCCCCCACTGGTAACCACTAGCTTGTTCTCTGTATCTGTGAGTCTGCTTCTTTTATGTTACATTCACTAGTTTGTTGTGTTTTTTATACTGCACATATAAGTGACATCATACAGTATTTGTCTTTCTCTGACGTATTTCACTTAGCAGAATGCCCTCCAAGTCTATCCATGTTGCTTCAAATGGCAAAATTTCGTTCTTTTCTATGGCTGAGTAGTATTCCATTGTATACCACATAAAGACTGTCTCCTGGGTTCTAATCCTCAGGTTGGCTCAAATAAAATTCTCCATTTCTTTCTTGGATTGACTATTGATTAATGTTTTCATTGATACACATATTATTTCCCTTAAGCTGCTCACACTTTGAGGAAGGAATTGGCATTATCCCCATTTTACAGATGGATAAACTAAGGTTTACAGCTTATGTAGCTGCCCAAGATTTCAAAGCTATTAAGAGAAGGTACAGTGGGGATTTAAACCTCAAACTCAAATCTTTTACCCCAAACCTGTTTCTCTAGCTGCCAGCAGCCCAAGGAGACTGGCCTAAGCAACTGTACCCACCTCACACCAGAAAATCTCCAGCTCAGATGGATTCTGCCCATGAGTTACCACTAAAATGTGCACAGTTCATGACTGTGTGATGTGAGTGGCAAAGTGAAGACTCGTGGATGAAGCAGAACTCTCCCTTCTTTTGGTTTTGGACTGTTTGGGGTTTTCTGATACATCACAGTATGGCTGTTACCTTCCTGGGTTGTGTTCCTTAAGGGTAATGTATCTGGGTGGTGTGGGATGTGGGGCACACAAAGAAGTTTGGGGTTAATTTGCCAAGGACAAGCTACACAGGGAGCACGTGGGCGTGTGAGGCCCCCCGATGGGTCCATGAATCGATGGACCGGGGGTGGGTTTGCAGCAGGTGGTTCCCCATTTAAAAATTTTTGAATAGTACACTCAATAGTGTGACACTCCATGATCCTAGATTCTTTTCTCGGCAGGGCAGGCTCTGTGCGAGAAACACTGCCTGGGGAAAGTGAGCCATTGAAGAAACAAAACTGCCTTTGTATTAGAATTATGGTAATCACCTCCCAAATTTCCAGGTGTGAATGTCCCTAATATTTAAAAGGTAATCTTTCTATGACTGGGACGTCCACAGCTGGCAATAGAAGCAGGGCCACCAGCCTCCCCCTGGCTTCCCAGGCAGCCCCTCTCTAGGGCTGGGGGCGGTCAACATCTTTTCACAGAAGCAGCTGATTGGGGTCTCTGGAAGGCAGAGACCTCCATTCTCCCCTTCGAGATCAGAAGGAAGCCAGGGAGCGTCCCTGGCATCTGAGACCCACACTCTGTGTAGGTTTCAAGCGGGACGCCAAGAAGCTTCGTTACATCCACAGGGGATTGAAGTTGCTTTTACAAGTCCCAGAACATGTCCTGTGATTTCTGCCCTACATGAGTCTCCTTACCCCGTTACCCCTGCCTAGAATGCTCTGCTCCCTAATCCTCCCCTTTCCCCAAACATGACTCTGACCGCAAGCACATGGGGAGCCGTCTCTCGGAACCCCTGTGGCGCTAACGGTATTATTCATTCTGTGCAAGTATGTGTTACCTTCCGTGCTGGTCTGTCACTATTTGTATCACAGCTCTGAGTAGACAGTGAACTCCTTAAGGGCAGGGAGTAGGTCTTATTTACCCCCATATTCCAATGCTTAGTACAGGATCCAGTACACGGTAGGTGCCGGATAAATGTCTGCGGACAGGAATAACAATGCTGCCATTATCATGATGTTGGAGTCAAGGAAACACTAACCTGTAATGACAGCCGCAGCTTTTCAAAATTTTCTTCCAATTCTTTCTTTTCAAGCTCGTGGGTAGATATCAGTTCTGGAGAGAAGACATCAAATTGTTAGGTTGATCTTTCTTTTGAAAAGGGATCAAACAAGATTCTTTTGCCAGGCTAAGACTAGTGACGTAGGTGAGTAAGGGACACCAGTATATAGCGGACTTAAGCCTAAAGAGACCTCTCCATTAGTTTGAAATTGTATGCAATGTGATTTAGGAGAGAGGGAGAAAGGATGAGGAAGGAAATAGGAGAAAGGGCGAGGGTTAAGAGGAAAGAAAGGAGGGAGGGAAGCAAACAGAGCACACGCACGCGTGCGCGCGCGCGCGCACACACACACACACACACACACACACACACACACTCACTTTTATACCCAGCTCTACCAACACCCTGGCCAAGTCAGATTCTCCATTCACAGCACTCACTGAATTCTCCAACTATTCCTAATGGTAAAACCACTAGGTAATTAAAGTTAAATCTCCCTTTTCTTCCCTCCCAGGATCACTCTTCTTTTCTACACGAAGCCGCAGTCTCGGGCTGAAGCAGGGACCTTTCCAAGGAGAGCGGGGCATGGGCTTGCTGGAGAATGGACAGGTGAACGGGGCCAGTGCTGTGCCTGCGAAGTCACCTTGGTGGCCTCTGGGCCACACTCTGGAAACCACAGATGCTAGGATTTGCTTGAGCAAAGAGTCGATGTTAAGCCACTCAGAAGGAAGGACTCATTGGACTGGTTCCTCTTGGGGAGTTTGGAGCAATTCTATTCCATGAAAAGTGTCATTCCAGTGATAATTTGCAAGATAGGCAGCAAGAGATGTCACGTAAGAGTTATTAAGCAAATGGATTCTATTTTCCTCCAGATGGGAATAGCCTTATTAGCTGGGTGAAGCCTGTCTCATTCTAGCTACACAAGTAATTTGTTTTCATGTTATAACTGGAGAGAGGAAAGGTCTCATTAATCAACCTGGATCATATGCTTAGCACAGGAGAGAACTGGAGACCAAAAATTATCATTCCGGCTGGCATAAGCTGCAATTAAGAAAAATGTGGTTTCCATTGACCCAAATCTTTTAACTAATGATGGTTAAAGGTCTCTTAGAAATCCTGTTGTTATAGCTGAAATTTACATTTGGGAAAAAAGAAAAAAGTTTGTGCTTATTTTATTGACATAAAACCATGTGGGTTTCTGGTCTACCTGCCTTTGTCTAAATGATTACTTTTAATAGTCATTGAGAGCACCATCCATAATAATGAAGGTTTTAGCTACCATTACACACGCCTACATTGTCTTCACATTATATGTAATTCAAAGGCCCTGGATGTGGCGTCTAAGTGGGACTTCATTAGTCAGAAAAATCTACCAAGTCTATTTATACGAAAATCCGGAAACAAAAGGCAACACTCATTGTAACATTTCCGTTCCTGTTCCCTTTCCTGAGACCATTTTCCTACAGTGTAGTGATGGGCTTCAGGGCATTTTCAGATACCCTATACCTCACAAGCAAAGAAAAGTCCGTATCTATTAGGTGGCATAAACCATGGCGACTATCTATGTACTCATAATGTATTTCATTATTTTAAGGTCCTGACACTCTGTCCCATGCTTAAGACTGTGCTCTAAGAGAGTGCTTGTCCAATTCTGCTACATATTAGAATCACCTGGGGAGCTTTAAAAAATCCCGATGCCTGGGCTGCACCCCAGAGCAATTAGATCGGAACCTCTGTAATGGGAGCTACACATCAGTATTTTTAAAAAAAACTCTCCAGGTGGTTCCAATGTGCGTCCAAGGGTGGGAACTGGTCCTCTAAGCATGAGACACGCTCTCAGGAACAGGTAACACATTTAACTAGTTCTCAGGAAATTCCTCTCCCTTGCGTCCAGCTTGGACTTTTCCACGTATGGGTAGTTCCCAGAGGTGGTGGGGCTGGTGCTCGAGGGGGCAATCACATGAGTAGTGATTACTGCACAGTGGGCCTTGCTGTTTACAAAGAACATTCTAAGATAATTTTAAAACTCTGATATTCTCAAAATTTTGGAATTTATTAATCTATTGTTAAATTAATTGTTTTTCATATACTTTAACAATCAGCTGACTGGGGAGGAAAAAATGAGGAAAGGGGAAATTGAAAAACAAATTCTCTATATGACGTAAATGCACGTTAATGTATAAAAAGCTTCTTTCACAGTCAAAATCTTAGTAGTACTTAGTTAAACGCTGTTGCTATTGTTACAACCCACATAAAATCCTACATATCCAAAGATAAGTCAAAGTTATAAAAAATGTAAAAAGAAAGATCCTGAGAGTCCACTTACATCCATGGTGAATGTGGTCTGAGTGCAAGGTGTGGAGAGCCAGGCCCAATCAGATGCTGGCGTGGCCCTGACAACACCACACCTGTGGGACGGTTATAAGGCCACAAAACAAGACAAAGCCCAGGATTTCTACCCTTACTGTAGAACAGTGGGTCTCAAGCTTGGCTACCTGTTACATTCACCTATGAGCTTTAACAAGCCCAGGCTGTAACCCAGACCAGCTACCAAACCCTGCTCTGGGACCAAGGCTCCCAGGGATTCCAGTATTCAGGCAGGGTTGAGAGGACTGGCTTCAGAGGAAAGTACAGTAAGTCCCCTACAAAAGAACCTTCAAGCTGCAAACTTTCAAAGATGCGAATGTGCATTCCATCAGCGTCAGGCGTGAGTGACATTGCAGCTGGCCCTCCGTCCCCTATCGCTGACGATCCTTCAGCTCTACCATCTCCCACCTCCTCTCTCCCCTCCAGTCAGTAACTCTTCTTGCCTGTTCGGGCAATGCCAGCCCCTGGATGCCAGCTGTTGTACTGGACTACTGTACTTTTCAAGGTACTGTACTGGAAGATTAAACATGTTTTCTTTACTTTTGTGTTGTTTGCTTTTTATGTATTATTTGTGTGAAAAGTATTATGAACCTATTACAGGACAGTACTATATAGCTGATTGTGTTAGTTGGGTACCTAGGCTAACTTTGTTGGACTTACGAACGAATTGGACTTACGAACGCGCTCTCGGAACGGAACTCATTCATATGTAGGGGACTTACTGTAGTTACCCGGGTCCTGGATTTCTGTCTTTTCTTAACCCAAGAAGCAACACAAAGGACACACCAGGAAGGAAAGGAAGGAAGAAGGGAAAGGGAAGCAAGAGGGAAAGGGAGGGCTCCCCGTGTCTGCAGCCGGAGAGGGTCAGTGCGCACAGCCCACCCAGCCCGCCCACCACGCGCACCAAGCCTCGTAGCTACCTTGCACCTTGTGGTCGTGGTCATCCTGCAGGAGCGAGATGGCGACCGTGTGGCTGTTTTCCATCTCTAGGAGAGCCGCCTCATGGCTGGCGGTGATGTCTTCCACCTGCAGGAGATCACAGGTCTGGTTACACAGAGAGCCGGGGACCGGGGGCTCCAATGGCCTCACTGCTTGGAGGACCGAGGTGGACTGCAACGAGGGGAAATGTCAGTGGCCCAAACGTCAAGGGCAGGACACTCTGCTGTGACGGCGGCCACCCTCAGCCTTGTGCCGAGGCAGCAGAGCCAGGATCTGTTGGTGACGCGGGAGTCCCGGCGTCAGGGGCGGCGGGGCAGGGGATGTCACAGGGAAGTCACTGCCACAGCCCTGCCGCTCACGCAACGGGAAGCAGCTTCCGGGGTGGGGTGGGTAGCTGCCGAAGCCACCTCTTTACTGCCCTGGGCCCCCTCTGGACCATTTCCTTCCACCCCATTCCTTCCCCTTCCACCAAGCATTCCGTGAGGTAATAAGGGACAGAAGACGGTCCTCCCCTACCAGATGGTCCGTTCTGCTTCCTGGCAGCAGGTGGGAGCTACAGCACGCGAGGTATCTGGAGGGAGCTAACATTTATTGAGCTACCCACTCTCAGCTTCTCCACTCAAGCCTCACAGCAATATGATAAAGTAAATGTTTTCATATTCATTTCCCAGACGAGGAAACTGAGGCTCAGAGAGGCTTGAAGTGTTTTGCCCAAAGGCTAGTAAATGGTAGAGCCAGCAGTCAGCACAGGGCTGTCTGACATCCATGGCGAAGCTCTGAAACGCACTGCCCTTGCCTCCCCCCGCAAGACCAGCAACCAGTGCCCAGGGACCCTCTCACCAGCCCCAAGGCAAGTGGGCAGGTGTGTGTGTGTGCTCACCACCCCTGTTCCAGCCGTGAACCTGCCCCCCGGATCACGGTGCAGACCTCCCCCTGCCCAGGCTGTGGGACCTGCTCCCAAGAAGCTGCTGTTTCTCTGGCTGATGGTACATTTCCAGGAGTTTAATCACAGGTAGTGCAGCCAGTCCAGGATTTTTTTTTTGTTTTTGACTTTTGTTTTTCATTATATATATATATTTTAAACATCTTTATTGGAGTATAATTGCTTTACGGTGGCGTGTTAGTTTCTGCTTTATAACAAAGTGAATCAGTTATACATATACATATATCCCCATATCTCTTCCCTTTTGCATCTCCCTCCCTCCCACCCTCCCTATCCACCGCCTCCCCCCAGGTGGTCACAAAGTACCGAGCTGATCTCCCTGTGCTACGCCAGCCCAGGATGTTTTATTTTCCCCCTTCCTGATCTCTGGCCCCACCACACACCTTCCATCTTTACTGCTTTTGTTACTTTTGTTGTTGCAGCTGTTATTTTAACTTCAAATGTATGACTTACAGGAGTCATTGCATAAGACGACCTCTCCCTGTGATAGCAAACCAGAACAATGTTTTTCCAAATTCTCTGTCGGTGACCCACTGTAAAAACACCATTGTACATTGTTACACACACACACACACACACACACACACACACACACACATGCATACACGGGGCGTGTGTGTGAAACCAAAGTTTCGCAAAATGACACTTTCCCCTGTTACCTGCAGTAATCTCGTTTTTAAATTTTTATTCTATGTTCCTTTGTTGTTTTTCAAAATGCAGTTACAAACCGCTAAATTCATTTCACAACGTACTAAGGTGTCAAAACCTAGCATTTGAACAACACTGAACCAGCGCACCTGCCCATGCCCTGAAGCTCTGCGGCGGACCGGCTCAGAACACTGTCCAGCCACCTCTCAGAGGGTCTCATTTCTCTGGGGATAATCTTTGATCTTTGATCTGTAAAAGGAGGAAGAACTCTTCACAAGAAAGGAAGCCCGCTTGTGAAGGGGACGCATGGGAGTGTTTGTATTTTAAAATGGGATAGATTCCCATTCTGGATACCATCATTGCTTGGGAAAGTTGGCCCGACTTCTGTCTCCTATGGTAAAAGGAAGTGTCATCCACTAAAACAGAAATATCACTGCCAAGACCAACAACGAACTTGACAGCGTTCGGAAAGCTGCATCACGCCATGAAAATGGACATGGTATGCGACGATTCACTTTTACCTACTGGCCATTCTTGATTAAACAATACTTCACTCGAGGCTCAGAGCTATGACTCCACTCAGCAGAAAGGCCGATTACTGCAGTTTTTAATTGTCCAAATCCTGTTTATATGAAGGTTTTTTATGGAATCTTTGTCCAAAGACTTTCAGTCTCTTGGAAAAACAAATCATCGGTTAAAAAAAAATGGAACCGGTTTTCCTTACGCTCCGCTGGTGACTTCCGTTAGAAACAAGTACCCACACATTGTTTGGAGGTATGTTAGTTCAGTATAAAGAAGAATCTTTCATCCGTCCTTAGTATGATTCTAATTTATTGGGTTCTTACCCAAATTGCCACGGGTGGTTTCAGAAAAGAGAGATGGATGCCGGGACTACGTTCCAGAAGAGTCCCTTTCGTCCTGGCGGTGGATCTGCTCTGATCAGCAAGGGTGGCGCTTCACCGCATGCCCTCCTGCCTTGGTGGAGTCAGGTCTTTGATTTAGTGGTGATGGAATACCACACCCAATATACCAAGGATGATGTAAGGGTGTGATCTGTCTGTTACAGCCTCTCAGAGGGGCTTCTGGGGATGAAATACTGATCCCCGAATTCCTCCACATGCAATGAGAGGAAGCCCAGGATGTTCTGAAGGAAACCAGTGAGAGTCAGTGAGCCAAAATCTGGGCATCATGGTCCTTACTCTCGAGTGATTGAGGTTTCTAGACATGCGTATGGTTTTTAAAGACTGTTCCCTCTACAAGGAAGGGGCCGTGCACTGTTGGCCGTCCCCTTTCTTATCCCAGTTTCAATCCCCATGGCTTCTCCTCTATGGCTCTAGGCTTCTTTCCAGAGCACGGGGCAGCAGCCCGTCCGAGCTCTCAGCCTGAGAAGACCTCCAGGTCGGCAGGCATTTGAGGGGATTCAGACAAGTTGACCCAAGGGACACACAAGATACGTTTTGCGTTGTAGATCACCGAAAACGAGACAGAGGCGCTAAGCCATTATCCGGCCACAGCCAACTTATGCTGGGTGAACCTTCATTTTCTTCCTTTTAGAACCCTGGGTGCCCCCGTCCCCCCAAAATCTCTGCTGGGCCAGCCTCCTCCCTCTTCCAGGAGGACAAAGTTCTGAGCTGGCTGCGGAGGTCTGTCCATGTGCCCATCAAGTAGTCCCAGGGGTACAGAGCAGCAGCTGGTCCCTGCACCAGGCTCTGTTCCTGCAGCTGTTTGCTGTTTAGCTGAGTTCCAGCAAAGCAAAGGGCTGGGAAGCCGCCCTCTCCGATGGGTAAGAATAGAGCTGTGGGCTTACTTCATTCAGCCATTTGCAAAATGCAATTATGGGAGCCTTCGGCAATTCACTGAGAGAAGACTTCCATTTAGAATGAAGACGCATGGGCTTCACATTGTCTCGGCTTTCCTCATTAAAGAAAACCAGATTAAACTCCCATTTGCCCCCATCTGCGACGTGTCTTCCTATCTGATGAGACAGAGGGAGCTGCCCCTGTCTTTTCTCTCCAGGGCTCTCTGAACGACTCTCCTTCCACGAGACGACTCACCATCCCTTCTGTCCCTGCATCCCTGCTACATCATCCTGGGTACCGACTCCGAGCAGGCAGCCAGCCCCACCAGAGCTCCTGGGCTGACCTCATGCCCCTCCGGGCTGTGCCTTTGCCCCTTTGCCGCCCACCACGTGGGCAGGTGTTCACGGAGGCTTCTATCTGCCCGGCTCTGCCTCTTTCCAGTGTCCGGAGGCTCTGGGCTGCGATGGGCGGGGCTCTGGCGCCGGAAGACAGAGGGGCCCTCGGGACCTCATTCTATTTGATCAGAGAGCGTGGTTTCGCTGATGGCAGCTGTGCACCTGCTGTGCGGGACGGATGTGGGGCAGAATGCGAGATGATGGCCGAAGTGGCCTCTGCACGGTCTGATTAAGCGTGGGCACGCTGGGCCTCCCAGTTAGGTCTAAAAGGATGATTTCTTTAGGAAAGGTTACAAAGTGTGTCCCGGATATGAGACAAAGCCAACGTAAACGCCAAAGGCTGAACACTACTGCTCCTCTGGAAAGGAGTCTCTGCTCAAAATGCAGAATCCAGAATGCCTTTAGGAACCAGGGAGCCCTGCACGAGGGGCTTCCGGGCCGGGTCAGGGAGAGAGACAAACTACCATAGGGTCTTGGAGGGAGAGGGTCAAAGGTCACAAGTCTGATCACTGAACACCAGGCCCCGTGGGCGAGTACCTTTGGAGCAGAAAAGGAAAAGCATTTGTGTTTACGTTGAAAAATCTGTTTCGTGTGCCCTGAGATAGGGAAGCTTGGGAAATCTGGCTTCTGTTCATGTACGGCTAGCTCTAGAATGAGCACTGATTTGATGAAACACCTTTATAATCCGACTTTTAAGATAAGAGTCCTAGCATGTCTTTAAAGGCACGTAAGAAAGCCAGGAGGCCAGGCCACGCCCCTGCTCATACCCTAACTTGTCTGCAGGGCTAAAGAAGGAGGCCCTGCACATCCCCCGACACCAGACAGCTGCAGCTCTGGGCCCCGGGAAGCCCCAGTCCGTGACTCTGATTCCATCAGCGCGGGGTGCAGACAGGAGGAGTGCTTTGCCAGAAGCTCCCCAGTGACTCCCATGTGGAGACAGAGAGAGAGAGAGATGGTCTTTGCCGCTCGAGGCAAGTGGACAGCTGGATCTTCCTAGGGGCATCCTGCGGTAAGGTCAGAGGTCAGCCGGCCTTCTCGAGGGAGTTCCTGATCAGAGAGAAGCCTCAGAAATTCCTGCGTCAGAACGGAAGCAGCCTCCGCGCTGCCGGCCGGGGCACCGGGGCGCCAGGAGAGGCCCCATTGGTGAACTTGAGTTTTAAGGCTCGAGATGGCAGGATCTATGGGTCAGCCTTGCCGAACGCCGACTGTCCCCCACAAAGAGGCCCTGAGTGTGGAGGGTGGGCACAGATCGCTGGAACCACGGACGTTCCAGACCCCCACTGCGGCCAGGCACCGAGCCCCCTCCTGGACCAAATACATGAGCATTTACTCTACCTGGAAATTAGAATATGGCTTGATGTGCATTTCACCTTCTTCCTGGTGGCCTGCGCGCTCCCTGCTGGAGAAGCTGAAGGTCAAGACAACAGCCAACATCCAGCAGCAGGAGCCGAATCAGGGGCCTGAGTAATACGTAGATTTCAACCATCCATCCCTCCCCCTGCCCCCAAACCAGTGGGTTTCTATAGGAATGATTTACTCGAATGTAAAGCGTGCAGATGCTCTTTCCACCATAAAGCTTTCCCTCATCCTCCCATCTGGAAGGAAACTCTCAGTTCCTAAACACAGAATCTGTATTTCCCACCCAGTATTACAGTTTCTGGAGAAAGTGCCTCAGAACTTCCCTGGATCTATAACCCGAGGCTACGGAACAAGCAAGTCCACGTTTTATAAATGTTGGCATCCCTTGCAGTGTGACGTCATGAGGCCGCGTGTGCGGCGGACCTTCACTGACTATTCTTTGCTTAGATGGATGAATAAGCAAATGAATCACTTCAGCTGTAAAGGATCCGGGAGAACAGGACTCAGAGCTCTCAGGAGACGGAGCACTTTTAAAATATGCATAAGTGGCTCATGTAACTCACTCTCAAGTGGGAAAGTCAGGGCCTCCAATCTCTCCCACTATGAAATCTGTAAAAGGCCGCTGTCCCAGCTCAAAGGCAGATGAGGCCACAACCCCCCAGCACAGGCTCCTGCACCGACAAAACTTAGCGAGGTTCTGCCCCGGCTCCCTCCACTGGCGGACGGGCTCCGCTCGGCAGTGGCCCTGGCTTCCTGGGTTTCCCACACACGACACCCCAGCATGAGCGTTTGTTCAGAGGCTCATCCTTCTGCCAGGGGACCACCTCCTGCCCTTCCTTCCATCTCTTGGCATCTTCTCAACCAACCCAGAACTTTGGACCAAAAGTCAGTGAATATGGGTATAAATACATTCTTTGTGTAAAATTGGGAATGAACAGCCCCAGGATACAGGGCAAAGAACAAGCCAGTATCTGCACCAGGTCTGAGCTGTATCAAGGGACCACGAAGCAGGTAAGACGAAAGACGGCAGCCGTGCAAATGTCCACTTAAAGCCAGCTGAGAAGCCAAGGTGCTGAATCTAATCTTCTAATCTTAGCCCAGCAGGTAACCTTAGCTGTAACCTATCTGTCTCCCAGCCTCTAAGTCTGTACCACCTCAAGCAGGCAGATGCGTCTGGTTTCCACAGGCCTCTAGAAAAAGGGGGATGACTAACCCAAGATGCTGAATAGAAGAAAGTGTTGTCAAACAGGAGACCGTTTATCCCAACAATAGCACTTATTACTACTCTGAGATTTCTCCCATGCCCGCCATGATTCACAAGCCTCTGGGGACCAGCGCCATCCAGATTACCTACCGGGGAGGCAGCCCAAACGTTCATGATAGTGAAGGGCCACTCGGCACCAGCCTGAGATGTAAAGTGAGCTCTTCACAAATGCCAGTTTACCTTAGGGATACCATGAGCAGACTAGGGGTAACGATACACAATTAGAAGGTGGGCATTAAGGCGTCAGAGCCTTGGGGAGTCAGGAGGAAGAGGGAGGGGCAAACGAGCTCCCTCGGAAGCAGAGTGGTCTCGTCTTAACCTGCCTGTCACACCGGCGCCAACACGGTAACGGACACGGCAGCTGGCCGTGGGGATGGGCACGCCAGGCTCCTACCTGCTTTCGGGCTGACAGGCTCCCTGGGAATTCTTCCCCAGCTACGCCAGGATGAATGACCCTCTCTAGGGAGACTGCTGGGCTAAGGTTAATGAGCGGAATCCTTCTTTCATTCAGCAAATACACACTGAAGGCTCGCTCTGTGCAGGCAGGCGGTCCTGTGCCAGAGATTTAGCAGTAAACCCGGCAGAAAACTCGAGTTCAGTGCTCGAGAGCACGGACCCTGGGATCAGACTGGGTCCAACCCTGGCTCTTTCATAAGCGTGAATGCTGGCAAGTTATTTAACCTCCGGGTCTCAGTTTTCTCACCTGTAAAATGGGGACAATAATGGTACTCCCTCTAAGAGTTATCGTGGGGGCTAAATGAGTTAGTACATGTAAAGAGGGAAGAGCAGGGCCTGGCACACAGCACGTGCTAGATACACATGTGTCTGTCATCATCACTGTCCTTATGGAGTACGCAGAAGATCAATAGGGTACAAAGTAAAAGTTCTCATACATTAGGTAGTACTAAGTGCCGAGGAAAAACTAAACAGGAAGAGTGTGCACAACGTGGGGAAGGAGCTGTGATTTTGGATCAGGAAAGGCCTCACTGAGAAAAGTCTGCAAGGGAGGGAGAGAGGGAGCCATGGGGTTTCTAGAGGGAGAGCATTCCAGGCAGAGGGCACAGCGAGCAAAATCTCGGAGGTGGGAGTGTGCCTGGGAGCACAAGGCGGGGAGACCAGAGTGGCTGCGGGGGACGACGGGAGGGGACAGAGGAGAGAAACGAGGTGGGGAGAGCGGGCTTGACCGGAAGCTCACCTGCTTGCTGCACGGACTCCTGGCCAAAGCGGCTCCCCTCCACCTCCCACCCGCGTCTCCCGACGACGGCAAGGACAGGGCCTGGGCCGGGGCGCAGACTGACCTGCCGCTGGTGCTGACACCCGACCCGCAGCAGCTGTGCGCGGTGCTCCTCCTGGAGCTGCGCCACCTCAGTCTCGAACTGCAGCTGCAGCCGCCGCTCCAGGTCGCGCAGCTCAGCCTGCTGCCGCCAGCCCAGCCTGCGCACCTCATCCTCACAGCGCCGCTCCAGCTCCGCCTTCTCCCTCTGCAGCTTCTCGCACTTCGCCGCATGGAAGGCTGGGGACAGGGAGAGCGACACTTAAAAAACTGGCCAGGACGCACCGAAAGTGCTGCAGCCCCCACGAGTACCACATCAAGGTGGACGTAAGGACCAAGGCCAGGTCCCCGTCCTTCTGCGGAGCTTCACCGTTTGTCGAGTGCTTTCCTCCCTACCACATTTGATCCCCAACACAGACCCTGGATGCTGGGGTGAACCTGGGCCCTGGGGAGCTCCGGCAACCAGCCCAAGGTCCCACTCAGCGTGTGAAGCATGAGCTGCGAAGGCAAATCTGGGCTTTCTGACCACAAGCCGCATGTTTCTGCCGCTAGATCAGGGCTCGCTGAGGGTCCACAGACCATGGGCATCACAGATACTGGGTGCTTGTTACAAATGCACGCTCCTAGGCACACCCTGGTGGATCAGAAACCCCAGACAGGAGCCCAGCACGTCAACTCCTCACAAGGGCCACGGTGACTCTTACACCCATCAAGGCTTGAGACCTGGGCACGCCTGGAGGCTGGAGACAAGACGGGAGGCACGGGATTCTCTGCAGGCTGACATGCCGCATGGGACAATCGCAGAGGAAGTGTGCGTGTGGGTCCTTTCAGTGACCGAGACCTCACCAGCAGCATCCTTCCCCACTGGAGGAAGGACGGGTAACCACTCAACACCCCTTTGCACGGGGGGGTCGCCCTGCCGCAGTTCTGGTTTGCTTCGCGGGGAGGGGCTGCGACAGCACTTAGAGTTCGTGCCTCCCCTGGGCCAGAGCAGACTGCTCTCATTTCAAAGTCTCTTCCTCAACTGCAAACTGCTTCCAAGAAGGAGAAAGCCTTGCCTGACAATCCAGTCTGTTTAGGTCCCGTGGAGGTGACGGTGCACACGCACGCAGACGTCAAAGTGGACGGACACCTCACTCGCTCCACCAAGACTGGGGCCTCTACGCTCCCTGCTCTGTGCTGCAGTCAGGGGGGGCTTGTCGCTTACTCTGAAGTTGAGTGAGCAGCATCGGTACTGGTTCAGGATAATCTGCACACTAGGGGTGGCTGTTATGATCAGGACCATTCATCCAAGGTAGTTACATGGCGTTTGAAACACCCGAATCAGAAGTCCCACCCTAAAGGTGCAGCTAATTCAACGGTTTCTTTGCCACACTCGGCTCTCAAAGAGTTTGTTAATTAGCACAGGGGATGTTTAAAAACATTTGTTCCCTGGCGAAATGAGCTATGGACGGGCTGGATCCTGCCCTGTGTGCACAGCGTGTAAGAGTCTGGCCAGCCCAGCAGCCTAACGCTGTCCCCAAAGGCCTTCTTGGTCCAGGGCTTCGACTGGCCCTGTGTCCTGTGTCCCATCATTTTTTGGAGGATTCTGACACACAACCGTGAAGCGTTGTTAGGATGTGCCGGTGTAGTCAGGGTGTACTGAGGGTGGGTGGGGGGCACCCCATAGAGGACGCACCGTCTGCAGGGAATTTTAAAGCAATGACCACACTGACTTGAAAAGCCCTCTGCTTTTTGCTGTCACCTGTGCCAGCAACTCTAAAGCATGTGGGTGAAAAAATACTCCTCCGAAGTGTTTGGTTGGTCTACATTCTAAGCAATTGCTACAATTACCGTCGAGGTTTTTCAAAGCCATTTTTGTATTTAAAAAAAAATCACAAACAGAGAAAAGTCCGAAGTACGGTACAAGGACATTATTGTCCAAATGACGTTTTCCCCCTGAACCATTTGAGAATCAGAGGCTGACTGCTGTCTCATCAACCCCGAATTCCTTAGCATATATTCCCTACAAACAAGGACATTCTCCTACGTAACCACAATGCAGTCATCAAAGTCAGGAATCAACACTGATCCAACAGTGCCCTCCAATGCTCAGACCCATTAAAATTTCACCAGTTGTCCTAATAATGTCCTTTCTAGAAAAAGGATCTCGTTCTGAATCACGAGCTGCGTTTAACTATCCCCAGTCTCCTTTTGTCTGGGATACTTCCTCGGTCTTCCCTGGATTTTCAGGACCTGGACACTTTTGAAGATGACAGGCCAGTCTTTCCATTTGGCCTCTCTGAGCTTTCCTCATTATTACATTCAGGTCAGGTAGGCCTGGCAGGAATATCACAGACTTGGCACTATGTGCTTCTCATTTGAATATCAATCGAATCATCTTTAAATTGAAATTTCTTTTTTCTAATTGTTTATAGAGTGAGTCAGGAAAGTTAGGCTTATGACTGATTATCACGTTATCCTGAAAATGCTTTTGTGGTATAGAGGAGGGTGTGTTACAAATGCTGGGAGTCAAATATGCTAGGGATTCCCTTGAACATATATCTTATTGTCACACCTGCTGTGAGTACGTCTTTCCGGTCAGGTATAGGTACCTCAGGACGAATGGTTGGGCGTGCACCGGGCTTCCCACCACAAGTAGTGAAAGGGCGTTTTGCTCGATCGCTAACAAATACAGCAGGAACAGCAGACTCGGGCTGAGGCTTTCTGGTCCCTGGTAGTGAGGTCACGGGAGGCTATAGTCCCCACAGAAAGAACCTACCAGGAGCTAAAGGTCACAGTGGCTCAGGTCTGGAGGTGGTGGTGAAGAATCACCTGTTCCCAGGAGTCTGAGCCCCGGCTGAAACAGAGCTCCAGCTTTCCCCAAAGACCCTCCAACTTGGGGAAGTTATTAGAATTTCACCAGGGACCCCAGCTAGTGAAAAAGCTATCAGGATCCACAGACTAGGGAAGAGGTGTATATATAAAGACAGGTTTATCCTAGGGTGACTGGGTTTTAACAGAACAAAGACCATGGAACGTCCATTAAAAAACAGTGTTTCATGGATTGAGACAAAGCCAGACTGAGGCCAACGGAGAAGCACTTAGTTACACACACACAGACACTCTTTTTCCTATTCGTTTCCATCATGGTTTATCACAGGAGACTGGATATAGTTCCCTGTGCTCTGCCCATCCTATATGTAATGGTTCACATCTACTAGCCCCAAACTCCCAGTCCACCCCTCCCCCACCCCGCCAAGGAGCAATTATTTTACCTACATTGGGGGAGGGTGGAGTGTCATCCAAAACACAAGAATGGCGGGGGGCGGGCACAGGGTAATGACGGGTAAGTCCCGGGCAGCGAGCCCCGGGGCGGGTTTCTGGGTGCATGGGGGGCCTCTTTGGAGGGTGCTCTTGTTTCCGTAGAACTAACTTCCTAGCCGTCTTTGCCCCATGCATCCTGCCCCGGTGGATGGGATCAAAATGAAGCAGTGACAACAACATGTTTGTTTGTATTTAAAATAGGTCCACAAAGCAGTGCAGCGATGAAGCATAAACAGCCCAGAAACATGAGAACAGATGGTCGGCACCATCCATGATTCAATACGTGCAGATCGAAGCAGGAGATGTTGTCCACCTATGAGGCTGATCAAAATGAAATATTGTGATAATACAGGGAGGCTATGAGGAAACCGGCCCTCGAGGGACCGATGGTGGGGTATGACTGAGAAGCTCCTCTGGAGGGCACAAGTATCTTTATCTTTCAAAATTTAAAAGCTAGGGATGGGAGCTTGAGAAGGGTGACAGCGAAAGGATTTCTTTTTGGGGTGATGAAAACGTTCTAAAACAGATTATAGTTACAGTTGCATAACTGCATATACTAAAAACCACTGAATTGTTTTCAATTCACATTTTAAATGAGTGAATTTTATGGCACGTGAATTATACCTCAATAAAGTTCTTACCAAATATGGAAAGAAAATCTGCAAAATAACATGACAGGAAAAATATCTCAGAGGATAAATTTAGATGTTTTTGTAGAGGAAAAGTTCACGTTTGGACTTTGAGATTCTGTATAACAATGATGACGATGTTTGCTGACAAAATAAAAATTCCACCACTACACTGTTTTATACGCGCACACACACACGCACACACGGATATCTGTGGAGCCTAAGGGAACCTGAGAACCACTCTTACTGTTTCTTAACTAGAAATAGCACATAAGACTCAAATGAAGATAATAAAAAATGCTCATCATGTATTTTTCTTTAACAAGTACTATTTTGTATGGGAAATATGTATTTGTCATATACTAATATCAGTATCTTTAGGAAATCAGAACAGTAAGTTGACTATATAGATCGCATAGATGGAATAAAACAAAAAAGTAAAGAAATGAATAATAACAAATCAGTTACACTGGAGGAAAAATTAAATGACACATATCTTTTAACCTAACAATTTCCCAAGGGCACAAAAAATTTGGTCAAGGATGACTGCTACAGCACGATTTGCCTTCAGGAAATAGTGGGGGGCTAGTTAAATAAATGATGATAAATCCACTATTCACATAGGACAAATCCTACGTGCCATGGGATACGGGTAACCAGTAAAAAAATAAGGTGAATCTTTTCATGTTATCGTGGAATGATCTGTAATACACCGTTAAACAAAAAAGGCAAGATGCAGAAAGAGGATGACAGTGTACTTGTACTTGGAATGGAAATGCATCTGTATTTCTGACCCTCCCTTAGAGGCTGTGCGTTTCAGTTACAGGGCTCACTGCCCAACAAACCTGCAACAGTATGTATTTGAGAAAATCCTATTATGTGTTTTCATATTTTATGAGTTAAAACATTTAAAAAAATTACTACCATGACTAAGGAGAAGACTAGGTTTTCAAAGGTTATGTAGCCTGTGGTCAGAAAGGATAGGACTTTTCCATCTAACTTGCGATTTTATTTATGTTCGTGGCAGGATGATTCATGGGCCTGGCACTCTTTTGAGGGGTCAGAAATGATTGATTTTCATCCGACAGCTGTCCCTGAACTGTACTGTTGCCTTCAATAAATCATGAGCTTGGCAGGCCTCAGTTTTGCTGTCTATGAAGTGGCAACGTAATCACTTTCCCACATATAGCACCAACCCCCAAATTCCCAATCGCTATTATATATGAGAGGTGACACTTCTATTCTTGAAATGACCCCATGTCATAAGCCCCAGGCCTGCAGAAGATATTGGATAAGAAGCGCAGCTGAGGCACCAGGGAAAGAGCTCCAGTAACAGAGTCCCTAAAGAAATAAACATCCTCTTGCCTCTGGTAAATCTTGAAAAATTTATCTATTGGGGCAGATAGGGATTAACGCAGGCTAATTTAATGGGTAACATCTGGAGTCTTGCTTTCATTATTTCTATTCATGAGAAAACATTTGGTACTTTATAGTGTGAGAGGCAAACACCACAATAATAAATCCCTAGAACCTAAGAAGCTGAGAAAATAATTTCTAAAAGAACAGGATTATGACAGGCCAGGAGTATTATGACATTTCTAATTCATAAGCATGAGTTTGAAAAGCAAAAACGAGATTATCAGAGTCTGTTGTACAGTTTTAAACCACTGAACATATATATGTATGTATGCATGAATATATAGTGTGTGTACCCAGTATATACATATATACCACAGTTCATACATCAAATGAGAGAGAAAAAAACCCAGTGAGTAAGATCAATTTTCTTTAAACAATTGCCCCAAATGTCCCTTGAATAATTACAACTTGTTATTGGTTTACCAAAGAGGCAGCAAACATGAGTAATTACAGCACTAGACTTAAACTGGAGAAAATTATCTGGCTCTAACTCATGATAAAGCATACGGAATGATACTATACTGCCTTTTATGTCACAGGAAGTGCTTTAGATGTAACGATCATAAGATAAGCCATCTAAATATGAAGAAATGATACTGTATATAAATACGTGGTACTATTATAACAGTCACTGTTACGGGCTCAACTGTGTGCCCCTAGAATTTATATGTTGAAGTCCTAACCGCCAGTACCTCGGAATGTGACCATGTTTGGAGACAGGATTTTTACAGAGGTCATTAAGTTAAAATGAGGTCACTAGGGTCAGCCCTAATCCAATATGACTGGAGACTACAGGACAAAGACACCTGTGTAGCCATCTATAAGCCAAGAGGAGAAGCCTCAGAAGAAACTAACCCTGCTGGCATCTTGATCTCAATTTCCAGCCTCCAGAACTATGAGAAAACTAATTTCTGTTGTTTAAGTCCCCCAGCCTGCGGTACTTTGTACGGTAGCCCTAGTAAAATAATAGTCAGTATCGTTACATAGTGACAGGACATCTCACAGTAGATAAAAGATTAAGTTGTTTCTTTGAGAGATGGGGAGTAATTGAAAAGACAAAATAACTTTCAAGGAAAAAATGTAATTTAAAAATTACCCGCAACTCACTACACAAAGAAAATGAAATTTTCCCTTTGTGTAGTCCCTTCATAGCTGTTGCAGTGGTATGACTTCTGAATATTCTGTTAGGACGTTTCCATGTCTTCCTACTTAATATTCTTACGGCTACCTTGTACTTCCATGTGGATGCACCGTAATTTACATGTCCTTATTGTCGGACATTTGTTTTGTGTCACTCATATACTGTTCTGCTTTGTTCATCAGGGCAAATTTCCAGGAGTAGAGTTACGTGGGGTTAAAGATTGTGAGCGTCTTTGTGAAGCTTTTTCGGGGTTTTTTTTTTTTTTTTTTTTGGATGGCAGTGATCCTGTAACAAATCAGTGCCCACCAGGGGGAGCTATAATGCCTGGGAAAGCCCTCTGGTGGCGAAGGTCTCTGTTCACACTTGTCAAATCGACCCACAGGAGGCCGCAGGCTCAGTCCATGAAACGCGCTGCCTGAGATCCTGGCCACACTGCCCTCTACTGCCCCGCTCTCTCTTTCTCTTTCTTTAGGACCTTCTTTTTGATGAAAATGTCAACAAGAGAGAAAAGGAGGGGCTGAGATGGAGGAAAGGTTCAGAGACTAGGAGTAGAAATGGGAGTGAAAGAGCCAGGGGGAGAGTCCTGGGTCTCCCGGCATCTTTGCAGGTCCGTGCGGTATCCCCAGGGCCCGGTCAGAGAGGCAGGTGGAACATCAGTAGACAGTAATTGAATTTACTGAGCACCTGCTACGGGCCACGCCCAGTCCCATGGTGAATCAGACACGCTGTCAGGTGGGCAAAGACAGACGCGGGCAAAAATTTTAAACGGCAAAAAGTTAGATCGTGAAAACCTGAGACAACTGTAGTGAAGGACGTTAAATGAGAGCAACGCTAGGGAAGGGCTAGGGCCGGGGTCAGATTCCGGCGGCCGGCGGATGAAGGAGGTGCCGGAGAAAACACCACCCAGGTGGATGTGAACGACGGGGAAGGGGCGGCGTCCAGAGAGCTAGAGGTAGGGGTTTCGAGGCGCAGGAACCGCCAGAGCAAAGGTCCGGAGGTGGGAACACTCGGCTCACTTAAGGAACAGGAAGACAACACGGGGCTCGAGGACCCGTGATGGAGCCAGTGGAGGGAGGTGAAGATGGAGAGAGGCGGGGTCAGATCACGCGGGGCCCGTGGTCCCCGGAGAGGAGTGGGGATTGTAGTCCTCTAACTGGAAGACCGCCCGCCCCCGCCCCCGCGAGTCTTAAAACGGGGGAAAACAAGAGCTCATGAAGCTTTTACAAGAGCCCCCTGGTGGTTGCATGGAGAATTGCCCGACAGAGGCAAGGAAAGCCGCGCGGAGGACATTTCTGGGGTCCAGGCGGATATAACGGTGCCCGGGACTGGGGATGCAGACTGGTGAGGGCTGGATGGGTGTGCGAGGCATTTGGGAGGCAAAGCCACCTTCTTCTGCTCCTGGATTGGACGAGGGAGGTGAGGGAAAGCCAGGAATCGGCATCGAGGATGACTCAGGCTACTGGTCTGAGCGACTGGGGACGGTGGTGCCGTTTAAGGAGAGGCAAACATCAGAGGAGGAGTCGAACTGGGGAGAAAAGCACACATTAGGCACCAAATAAATCTCTACTGAACTAATAGCCGGATTCATGTACATACAAGGGCCCATGGTTCACAAACGTTATGGTGGAATTCACCTCTGGTTCGCGGTACGCAAGAAGGGCCCTTCTGGATGCTGTCAATTAGTATGAAAAATGTGAAATTCAGGACTGCTGAATTTTGACAAGCCTTGCGACACTTCAATCATTAACGATAATATTTCATTTCACGTGGGCATATGCTGTGGCCTATTTTGTAAGTGTTGAAGTCTTAAAAGCATGAGACCTCAGGATAAACTCTCATTATTAAATCTCCCCCAGTGAGGCAGGCACAGGTTGACAGATGTGCTTCCCTACCTGAGGGTGTGTAAATGGTTCGGGGGAGAATACGAGAGGCACGGGATGCAGTAAGATGAAGGGCACTTTCTAGCTGCTAGGCGTTTCCAATGCTATGGAACAAATACGGAAAGGTTTCTCATCAAGGTGGCTTTTTAGAGTGCATTAACATTTACCTGTGGGTCAAATTTTGGGAACACGGCCTCCAAACTGGATGACTATATATACAGGAGCCTCAAGATCCCCAAATATGTGTCCTGAAGTGCCCACTTACACCCCACCCCTTTACAACTTAAACTTCCACACAGAATGACAGTAAGAAACCCTTCCTGCACACTGAATCCGGACTGTCAGAGTTTCCAACAGATTAGAAGGGGTGGGGAGGGGTTGGGGAGTGAGAGCCCAAGACAGAAGTGGTCAGGTGACACCCAGAAGGGACAGGAGACAAAGGCAAGACTCAGTAAGGCGGGGGAGGCAGAAGGAGCCCTGGTCTCCAGGCCAGGCTCTGCGGACACGAGCTGTGGGAATTTTGGCAACTCACTCAACCTCTCTGGGTCTCCACATCCTTATCCATAAAATGAGGAGGTCAGGCACTGTTACAGGCTGAAGTGTATTCGCCTTAAAGCCACATGTTGAAGCCCCCATCCCCAGGACCTCAGAGTGCAACCCTATTTGGAGATGGGGTCTTTGAAGAGGTGATTAAGTTAGAATGAGGCCATTACAGTGGGGCCCTAGTCCAACATGACTGGTGTCCGTACAAGAAGAAAAGCCACCAGGGATGTCTCAGAGGCCAGGTGAGGACACAGGCGGAAGATGTCCTCCCAAAGGCCAAGGACAGAGGCCGCAGCAGAAACCAGCCAGCCCCTGATCTGGACTTCAGCCTCCAGAACTGTGGGAAAACAAATGTCTGCTGTTTAAGCCACCCAACGTATGGTATTTTGTTATAGCAGCCCGAGCGGATGAAGATAGGCACCTTTAGTGTTCAGCCCCCTTCTGCCCTGGCATGCTAGAATTCTATGGATATTGTAATGGTGACCAAGGGTCATCAAGAAGAGTTTATATTTGCCCACTGTCCTCTCTTGAAGAAGACAGGGAAGGGTATACCATTTTTATGATGATCTCCCTCCAAAATGGAGCCCTAAAGAGAGAAGCTTCATCTGCAGAGAGAATGTGCTTTGCAGAATGACTCAGTGCCCAGCGACAGGAGACATTAGTAGCAATATCAACGACTGACGTTTCTGTGTCTTCATTTATGAAGCTCTTTAACACACAATATTAACTTGTTTAAATCTTTGCAACACATTTCAAAGCTGGGGGAAGCCAGCATTTTTGCTCTGATTTTATAGAAGAGAAAATGGAGGCTCAGAGGGGTTAAATCACTTGTCCAAGCTGACACAGCGAGAACTCGGGAGGTGGAAGTCCCTCCAGGTGCTCTGAATCTCAGCAGTGCTCTTTCGAATAGTAATAGTAATACTGCTCTTATGTTTTGGGAGAATGGAAACAAAGAAATATAAGGAGAAACAGATACAAAAATCCCAATTAGTTTAAGGTGCTTTTCGAGTCATAAATTACTTTGTGCCATTTTTATGTGTTCCTTAAGATAAAGGATGAGCCTTTCAACAAATGGATAATGACCGATCCTGTGTGAATGTAACTGCAATGCTTAGAAGTAACCTTCTTGGTCTGAGAGGAGAAAAATGCAAGTATGGGGGCAAAGGAGGAAAGAGGAAATGGATGTAAGAGGATGGTTATAATGATGAGTTTTGAAAAGAGAAACCAATGCCATCTACATAAGAACTAATAAGACCACTGCCCATAAACAGGAAGCGGCTTTCTGGGGAGATGATTCTGCACAGCTCTTTCCTCTCCTCCAGGTTAATTTGGGCTGCAAAGCCGGTGCCGGCTCATCTAACACACCATGGGAGCCGCTCTGACGGCTGGCTTTGAACAGGCCAGATAGTGGGTCTAGTGAGCATTTACTGCTTTTAATATTTTTAATATTTTTTTGTCCTGTCCAAAATGGTATTGAAAAATGACCCTTTAATTTTACCTCAAATTAATATTTGTTACATAAATTGAACAGTGAACATTATCTCTAGGTTGGACATCCTTTTTAGAAGGAGCTTTCAATAACTTCCTGAAAAATGTTTAAACAGAAGCTTCAGTTGCGATTTTGGACCCCTTCTCACTGGCTAGAACCCACCCTACAGGCTTCTAACCAGTGAACTCCTGTGACCCTGTCCCTTCCTTAGCTTCCTAGCTGGCGGGGATTCCACGGCGTGTTGCTGACCTCCACCCTCTATCCCAGTTTGGGGGCCCCACTGCCCTTATTTGCTTTTGGAGGGGATGGAGACCAAGGGGCTGCTAGATAATACATTTCAGTCCATTTGATGGTGGTGAGTTTAAATACTGTCATTCCCTTCTTGAGGATGTCAAATGCATGGCCTGGATATTCTGTGTTCTCCATGGGATTTGGGACATTTTCTCGGAGGTTTTCCCAGACTTATGACTCTTTACTTGTTGTTCGAGGGTTTATCGATGAAGGGTTGATGTTTGAAATCTATAGAATCTAGTTTTTAAAGAGGTGTGCATTTCCCCATGGACTCTTCCCATCCTTTTGCTATACTACTTCCAAATACATCAAGTCGACTCCAAGGAACAAAATGGACCACCTCGAATTATTTCCACCCACCAGTTTTAAGCATAGACACAGAAGAAGTTAAATTTTTAGGCAATTAATGATAGCTCAAGAGTATGTTTATGATGAGCATTAATACTTCTCTATTACTCTAGCTAGACCCTGTGCAGCCTTCCTCTATGGACGCCCATCTCAGCACAATGCCAGGCCCGGGCAGATTTCCATAAATACATGCTGGCTTGAAGAGTACCAGGGGATCACTTCCCTCAGAGGAGACAGCGGCCTGGGCAAGCCACACCCCTTTTGAGTTACCCAGGGCCTTCTCCAGTTGCAGCGAGCAGGGGCTACTGTTCGTTGCGGTGTGCAGGCTTCTCATTGCGGTGGCTTCTCTTGCTGCAGAGCATGGGCTCTAGAGCACGGGCTCAGTAGCTGTGGCACATGGGCTTAGTTGCTCCGCAGCATGTGGGATCTTCCTGGACCAGGGCTCGAACCCGTGTCCCTTGCATTGGCAGGCAGATTCTTAACCACTGAGCCACCAGGGAAGCCCATGGCTGTTTCTTTATGCTAGGTCCCACCCTAGCATTCATGAAGGGTGGGAAATATTCTTACTGTAATATTTCAGTGGTTCTATGTACCCCCCCAAAAAAACAATAAACAGCTAATAATAGAGGCCAGGCACGATGCTGAGCCTGGCACTTACTCTGAATTATCCCATTTCAACCTCACACTAGAAGCTGGGAGGTAAGTCCTAGTGCAACCCCCATTTCACAGATGAGGAAACTGAGGCTAAGAGGGCTTAATCTCCTGCACAGGAGCATTGACTAAGACCAAGTCTGTTGGACCCTGCAGCCCATGCTCCTGCCACAGCACTTGGAGGAAGGAGGTCTTTAACTCAGCACTGTGTAAAGACAATAACAGGACTGACCAAGAATGACTGAACCTCTTCTGAAATAACCGAGGATTTTACGTAACTGAAATACGTTATAACCTTTCTTAAAAGCTATAACATGGACCTCTGATATGGTCCCCAGATGTCCCCTACTGGGGATACCCACAGTCTTACTCAGGCCCCCCACCAGCACAGCCGGGATCCTGCTGGTCCAGAGCCTAGCCCAACCTCTCCATACTCATGCCTGTGTGTGCGGTGACTCTCCCTCTCTTACAGGGTCTCACCTCCATCTAACAGCTGCTTCCCACCCCAGCCTGTCATGTACAGTAAGCACTGCCCGACTGGTTCCTTATTTATTGCTGGAGATTGTAAGCTCTTTGTGTTTCCATCACCCAGTACACCTGAAACTAACAACACTGTAAATCAACCATGCTTCAATGCTTTAAAAAGCCAAAAAAAAAAGAAGAATAGAGAGGCAGACATGAAAACAGAACCAAACAAAAACGCTGTCTCAGAGTAGGTCTGGGAGGCATGTTAGACGCTCTAGCTAGAGGCAAGTGCTGTTTTTGTCACAAGCATTTCTGGTTACTGATGGTTTTTAATCGGGGCAGTGACAGGGGATGGACGCTAGGGGCAGGAAGGAAAGGAAGGGAATGAGTGAGAAGGCGTTTGCAAAAGGAGAGATGAGGTCACTACAGGAATGAAAAGGAGAGGACAGAAGTAGGACGGACCTCTGAGCTAGAATCAACAGAACCTGGGACTTCCTGGACATCAAGCATGAAGCAGACGCAGAGGCAGAGTCGGCGATGCCCCCCATTTCCTGTACCGGTTTCCTCTGCAAACTGTGGTGTCAGTAATGAGCTTCAAACTGTGGTTGAGCCTACCTGTCCCCCATCTCCCTTTCTTTCTTTTATTCAAAATACTAAGTGTTAGCAGAAACGGATGCCCTGCTGGACACGCCATCTTCCAGCCTCCCTTGCAGCTCCATGGGGCCACATGACTGTCCTTGGGTCAAGGGATGTGAAGAAGTGATGTGGCAACTTCTAGACCAGATTCTTACGAGGGAGCTGCTTGCCCTCGACTTTCCCTCCTTCTCCTTCCCTCAGGCTGAAACCTGGGGCTTCTTGTCTGCGGACAATTACACGAGAGAAAAATACCCCTCTTTATTTATTCCATTGAATCTGGGTGCCTTTTTGTTACAGCAGCTTAGCTTGTACCTGAAATAAATCAGGACTGTAACAGGAGAAGTGGTGATTTGGTTCTGCTTTGAAGTGGGGAGCGTGGGGTAGGTGGAGACGAAATTAATTGCTCCTGAAGAGCTGTACTGCCTGTGGTTCACCAAGAGGTGACCTCAGGAGAGACCAGGACTGGGGCCATGGTCTCGGGAGGGCATTGCTTAGGGGGTAGTTGAAGCCATAGGGGTAGATGAGATCACCAGGGAGACCACGGAGAGTGAGGAAAGGGGGCTTAGGACAGCATCAGGGGCAAAAAGGGATTTTTAAGGAGAGAGCCACTAACTTTATTTCATGCTATAATCATTCACTGCCATGTCTGCTTTTCCAACTAGTTACAAACTCTTTGAGTTCTTGGATTGTAGCTTACTGATCTCGGGACAAAACACTGAGAACACGTTTATGCAAAACAGGCATTCAAACTGATCTTAAGAACGACACTTAAAATGCTTCATATTTCAGGAATAGGTTTGCTTTCTACTCTTGATATTTGAGGCTGTAGACTGAGGCCATCCTGAGTCAGTCTTTAAGTGCTGGGAATCAGAAGACAGATCATGAGCACGAAGAGGGTGGGCCAGGTGGGAGCGTGGCAGCCTTGAGAGCACCTGCGTGCCCAGGTGAAGGGGGCGTCTGCCGTTCAGCAAAAAAACAAACCGCGCAAGAAAAAGTGGGCGACAGACGGCTCATGGAAGATATCCAATAGCTAATTAGCACATACAAGTGCTCAATTTCCTTAGTGGTCAGAGAAACGCAAATTAAAACCACGATGAGACACTGTTCACACCTGCTCTAACGGCGAAAACAACAACAACATAACTGACAACACCGAATGTTGGCAAGCATGTGGAGAGACTGGAACCCTCAAACACTCTGGGGGACGGTGCAAGAATGGAACAGCCATTTCCAGAACTGTTTGGAAGCTTCTCCTAACGTGAAACTCACATCTGTCCTATGAGCCAGTCATGTCTCGTGTAGGAATTTAACTGAGAGAAATGAAAAACATCTCTGTCCACAAGAAGACTTGTGCGAGGATATTCATAACAGCCTTATTTATAACAGCAAAATGTGGACACAATCCAAATGTCCATTAGCGGAAGAGTGGATAATTCATGTTGGCATATGCATGCCAATGGAACGCGACTCAATGAAAAGGAACAAACTACTGATATGCTCAGCGACGTGGATGAATCTCTCATGCAGGGCAAAAGCACCCAGACACCCAGACGCAAAAGACCATATACTGTCTGATCCCATTTGTAGGAAATCCAAGACCAGGCAAAACTAATCTATGGTGACAGAAATACGGAAGTGGTGGCTTCAGAGGTAGGGAGGGGGTGGAATTGACTGGAGAAAGAGGCCTGGGGGAACTTTCGGGAGTGATGTAAACATCTTACGTCTTGTCTTGGGTGGTGATTATATGGATGTATTCACAGACAAAGATCATCAAGCTAAACACTTAAAACAAAATGAATAATCAGGGCTTCCCTGGTGGCGCAGTGGTTGAGAGTCCGCCTGCCGGTACAGGGGACGCAGGTTCGTGCCCCGGTCTGGGAAGATCCCACATGCCGCGGAGCGGCTGGGCCCGTGAGCCATGGCCGCTGGGCCTGCGCATCCGGAGCCTGTGCTCCACAAGGGGAGAGGCCACAACAGTGAGAGGCCCGTGTACCGCAAAAAAAAAAAAAAAAAAGAATAATCACCTTAAAACAAAATGAGTAATCTTTTATATTTATCCACACATTTACCATTTTGACAATCTTATTTCTTTCCTGTAATTCCAAGTTTCTATCATTTTTAAAAGATGTTTTCTCTGGATACTGACTTCTGCTTTTGTTTTTTTTATTATTCTTTAAGCAGTTCAAACATGTCATTCCACTGCCTCAGTCTGTTTCTGGCGAGGTTAACTGTCACTCACAGCCCTGTCCTCTGTATGTGATGTGTGTCTTTAGCTGGGCTGTCTTTGGTGTGATGTGTGTATTTGCATTTATCCTGTTTGGGGTTCACTGCTTCTTGGGTCTGCAGGTTGCTCTTTTAAAAAATCAAATTTGGGATGTCTTTGCACATCATTTTTTCCAAAAAGATTTCCCCCGATCACTCGCTCTTCTCCTTCTGACAAGCCAATTACACATCTCTTACACTGCCACAGGTCCCTGACACTCTGTTCATTTTCTTTTAATCTTTTTTTTCTCTCTGTTCTTTAGATTGGATAGTATCAGTTGACCCCTTTTCCTGCGGTCTCCAACCTGCTGTAAAGCCCAGCCAGTGAGTCTTTCATTTCAGAGATTCGACTCTTGGGCGCTAACATTTCCGTTTGGTTCTCTTGTAGTTTCTGTTTCTCTGTTGTGCTTCCCCACCTGGTTACTCACTACATTCCTCTTTTTCTGGAAGTGCTTGAACATGTTTATGACAGTTTTTAAAAATTTCACATCTGCTAGTTCCAACACGCATGTCTATTGACTACTTTTCCCTTGACTATGGGCCCTGCTTTTTGCAGGTCTAAGTTTTAAAAGTAAGTGCTCAACATCATGGATGGTATACTGTAGAAGCGTGTATTACTTTGTCTTCCTTTAGCAGGTGTTGGGTTTTGTAGGCAGGCAGGTAAATTACTGGACGCCTTTGACTCCACCACACTTGGTTTTAGTCTTTGTTAGGGTGGGTCCACTTGAGTTTCCTAGAGAGACCCTTACTCTCGGTCATGGTCCTTACTCCTAAAGCCTGGCCTTTCTCAGGTCTTGTCTCGAGGTGCTCAGTGAGGTCTCTCCACCCTGGCTGGGCTGGAATCCAATGTCTCCCAGCACGATGCAGCCTCTGTTGCCCTCACCCATGTCAGTCCTGCAGCAGCTGCCCTCTGCCAGGTCTCCCCGGACATGTGATGCCCATGCTTCATCTAAGACCACCCGGGAACCCCCCGTGCAAACTCCTGGGGCCTCCTCTGCATAGGTTACTGCTCTCCACTGCTCGGCCCCATGATTTCTTTCTTTTTTTAAAAAATTTTTTGGCCACGTGGCATGTGGTATCTTAGTTCCCCGACCAGGGATTGAACCGGCGCCCCCTGCACTGGAAGCACGGAATCTTAACCACTGGACCGCCAGGGAAGTCCCAATGGCCTCACGATTTTTAGCTGCTTTAATCACCTGGATCTCTGGTAACTGCTTCTTCAGCTCAGCAACATGGCGGTCGCTGCTGGAGCACCTCTCTGTGCTGTGGTCTGGTAAGTGACTCCAGGCAGAAAGCTGGGGCCAACAGGGGACTCAGTGTGATCCCTTTTCTTCAAGGATCACGGGCCTGTGCTGTCTATTGCTTGGAAACAGCTGCCTTTTATATTTTATGTCTTATAGCTGTGTACAGTGGGATTGTTAAGTCCAGTACTAGTTACTCTATAATAGCTGGAAGCAGGACAGGCATGGGTACTTGGTAGAAGCTCCCAGGTGATCCTAATAGGCTTCCATCTCCTCCCATGGGGATCCCTGGCTAAGAACTGAGGTCCCAGGAACAAAAGCGGTATGCAGATGGCTGCCCAAGGCTATCTCAGTGAGATGCCATTATTATAATAGCACATGATTGATTCTGGTCCACTAAGCTGTCCTCTGATTACAATTTTAGCTTTCTAGGTAGATGTGCCTATAAGGAGACATATCATTACTTATTGTAAATTAATAAATTGGGATTTTCGTTTTCTATATCAGGCTCTAGTGAACTTACTTAAAAGGCGTTTCCTTGGAAGTCAGAGCCATTCTTGGTGCACTAACGATGCCCACACTTAGGTGCCAGCCTGGTCTGTCCATCTGGAACCATCATTCTGATTAGCTAAATTCTGACCAAGTTCTTCAGCACTAGCTTTTCCTTTTTTTTAAGAAAACAGCTGTGTTAAGGGGCCCTGAGATCAGAATCAGATGCATTATCACCAAAACCTAGTAAGTCTTTACACGGTTCCTTGCAATGCAGAGTTGGTCTAGTTATCATCTTCACCAGAATTAACCTCCTGAAGACCTGACATTTGGCTGAAAAACTGCAATTTTAATCAAAAAGAGTGATCTGAACATAACATAAGCATATACTGCAATTTATATATTACTTGATTCAAATTAACTGCCAAATTAAGGAAATAGATTGACAGTACTCTTGAAGCTGGACCTGGTGGTATCTGTGGTTACCTGAATGAGTGAGAGTAATTTCATAATGGCATTAGACAAGAAAAAACAAACGTCTAAAAAATCTATGAAGAGAGATTCACTGGAGTCTAATATCCCAAACACTGCCCTGCTTTGTATGCAAGTAGTTTAAAGAGTTTCACAGATAAATTCATTTGCCCTATTCCTCTGGTTTAGGGGTCACCCCATGGAAAACCAGTCTTTACTATTTTTCCCATCTCCCAAAGGAGAAATTGAGTCAATGACGTCATTAACGCTGTTGATATAATTGCTCAAGTGTAGAAGAAGCACTTCCTCAATGACTCCTCCATTGCCTTCAAGCTCAGCTGTTTTACCCCTAAAAGCCCTTCCTGGACCCCTGACTGGGTTACAAACCATCCTCTGAACTCCCAGACCTCCAGCACCTTACTCAGTACCCTGGGTCTTAAGTATCTGCTTCTGCATCTGCCTCCCCAGTGCCCAGGTGTCCCCTGAAGTCAGCGACCATGTCGCATCCATCTTCCACTCCTGGTACACTAACAGGTGCATCTCCTGGGTTCAGTCAAGTTTATACAATGAAGCAATGAATGGTTCCCATTTAATGCGCTAAGCCCTGGGATGGGGCTCAAGATACAAGGAAAAATAAGAGGGATCCAAGTGCACGGGAAACTCACAAGTGGGCGGTGATTACATTTGCATAATTTGTATGTGATTGTCATTTAAAGCACTGTGTTTTGCAAGATGCTCTTCAGCAATTTTCAGGTTGAATCTATATAGCAGGTCACGTCTTTTTCTGCTTTTTCTTATCTTCCCCAAGACACCAACTGAAATCTTACAACACAAAGGCAGCATGCTATGGTCACGCTGGAACAAGGTAAGGACCCAGCTCCATTATCCTTAGTAGTTACGTGATTTGGGGTTTGCTTTCATTCTCTATAGCCACAATTTAGTCACCTTTGAAACGGTGGTGGTATTATCTACCTTACCTGTCTGTCTCCTAGGGTTGTTGTCAGGATTAAATGAAATAATATGTGAAAGAGCTTTGTAAACCACACACCACTGTAGATATTGGATTTATTATGAAGTCACAATTGTATGGAAGCTGCTGACTCCAAGTTTCAAGACACTGCTTGTCCGCAGGGTAGTTTACGGGCAGCCCTTGGTATCCTTATTTTTTTCGGTCAATTCAGGTTAAGGATTAAACCCACAGATTTAAAAATATTAACATTATTCATAAAGGAGTAAATATTTCAGAGCATCACAAAACAGACATCTCCATATAAAATAACTAAAAGGTGCTATACCTATAGACTTCAAAGAATTTTATAAATATCAAAAAATGTGTTGCTGCCAATTGGAATAAATCACTGTCTCAAAGAATGTAGCTGCTTTGTGGAACTGTAGCTGATGATGTATTTTCCATGGCAACCAAACCCAGTCTCTGGTACATCTAAGGGAGTTTGTGGTTTTGATATTACTGTGCATGGGTAAGCACCTGTTTGAGATAGAAACTAAAATGACTTTTAAAAATTACATTTACTGGGATAAAATCTAATCATGGCAGTTGACATCACTGGCTTGAATTTTTCCCAGCTCAGAACATCATTTTCCTATAGGAGGGACAGGTAACTCCCAGACCTCGTCACGCTGAGTGGTCCATCTTGCAAAGAAAGCAGCGTATTTGAATCTCTACTGTCACACTCAAATTTCTGACAGCAGACCAAACCTTCTAGATCAAATCTTCTAAATAACACTATTTGCACCCCACCATAGAACCTAGGACAGTGATAGTTAAATAGTAAATATGTATTTGGGTCCCCCCTGCCAAAGTTGTTGAGAAGATTGAGAAGATTCAACTCTGCTGATCAGAGAGAATTTCGTATTCCAGAGATGTTGTGTTTTTTTTTCATTCAATTCAACATAAATTTCTAATTTACTTTGTGATTTTCTCTTTGACCCATGTGTTAGTTGTGTGCTGTTTAATTTCCAAGTGTTTGGAGTTTTCCAGGTATTTTTGTGCTACTGATGTATAGTCAGATTCTGTTAGAGTCCAAAACAGTCTGTATGGTTCAATTCTTCTATATTTGTTGAGGTTCGTTGTATGGCTCAGCATATGGTCCATGTAGGTCAATGTTCCACATGTATTTGAAAAGGATGTACATTCTGCTTGTTGGATGCAATCTTCTATGAATGTCAATTAGGTCCTATTGGTTGATACTGTTGTTTGGGTCTTTTAAATACAACTGATTTTCTGCCTGTTCGTTCTCTCAGTACTGAGAGAGGAGGGCTGAAGTCTCCAACTGTAATAGTGGAATTGTCTATTTCTCCTTTCAGTTCCACAAGTTTTCGCTTCATGTGACTTGAAGCTCTATTTTTAGGCACACAGATATTTAGTATTTTTATGTCTTTTTGGTGAACTGACTCCTTGATCGTTATGTAATGGCCATCTTCATCCTTAGTAACACTCCTGGTCTGAAGTTTACTCTATGATATTAACACAGACACTTCAATTTTCTTTGGATTGGTGGTAGCATAGTATATCTTTTTTCTATCCTTTTACTTTTAAATATCTATATCTTTATATATGAAGTGGATTTCTCTTCGGCAGCCCATAGCTGCATCTTGCTTTTTTATCCAATCTGGCAAACTGTCTTTTAATTGGTGTGCTTCGAAGAGATATTTTTATAAATCAGAAAATGTACATTATTTTTGTGATCCCAAGATTAGTTATTTTTTCTGAGGTGTCCTCTTGGGTTTTGCATTTTAACTCATCTTTTTTAAAGCTGTGAGGGGAAGGAATACAACAGAATCTAATCTGAAACTTAAGGGAATTAGCATATACTGTGCCCTCAATTTTCTGCCAAACATTCTGCTAGATCCTTTGCTCCCATTCAGCTCGTGTGACAGGACTATTCCCTCCATCTTACTGACGGAGGCAAGTGAGGCTCCACAGCACAGCTCTCCCCTTCCTCCACAGTAACAAAATATCTGGGCAAGGTCACCAAGAAAAAAGAGCACATTTCCCAGTCCCCTTGTGACTAGGTTTGCCCTGTGACTTAGGTCTGGCCAAGGAGATATAAGTTCCGGGAAACTTTTCCCCAAGAGGAGCTGACTCACTGTTTCTGCTTCTTCGTTCGTTCCCTCCTCCATCCTACTACTGGACTAGAGATATGATGACCACGTGGCACCCAGTGCTGACCACTGCCACCCGGGACCACAAGGAGAAGCACCACTGTCTTGGGGATGGGTGAACGCTGAGCTGTTGGAAGCCTGGGCCCCCTGT
Source organism: Lagenorhynchus albirostris (assembly GCF_949774975.1). Classification (NCBI taxonomy): domain Eukaryota; kingdom Metazoa; phylum Chordata; class Mammalia; order Artiodactyla; family Delphinidae; genus Lagenorhynchus; species Lagenorhynchus albirostris. Next base: position 6,543,327 of record NC_083112.1, on the reverse strand, counting down.
GGACTCTGTGGAACAGAACCACACCTGCTTCTGGGTGCTCACCTCCTGACTTTTATATAAGGGAGGAATAAACATCTAGCTTGATTAAGCTACCGTTGTTTAGGGAGTTTGTTATTTGTTCCTGAATCCGATCCTAATGGCTATAGCTTAGGGATGAATTAACTGTTACATAATTTAATCTACGTTTGGACAGATTCATACTAGCATCTATCATGGTTTTGGGTGGGAGTCATAGAGAACTGGGATACAAAACTATTTTGTTTACCTGATTTTTCAATCTATTAAATTAAAAGTTACCAAAAAAAGGTGGTGGGGGAGCTGGGGATGCCGTGGTAAAGTTACACATGATGTGTAAAGTCACGCACCGTGTGTAAAGTCACGCACCATGTGTAAAGTTACTCACGATGGGTAAAGTTACATACGATGTGTAGAAGAATTCTAGACTTGGGTTAAGACCTGACTCTGTCCCATCCCAGCTGTGTGCTCTTATGGAAGTCACTTAACCTTTCTGAGCCTCAATTTCCTATAAAAGACACCAGCACCTACTTCACAGAGATGTCTGAATGAAGAAATAAAACATACCATATGACAGAGCTTGGTAAGTGCTAAGTGCTTTGTAAATACAAGGGATTATGATCATAAACTGGAAGACACATTTTATGCATAAACCCTGGAAGGTGAAATCATCTCACAGATACACTTACAGTAGTGTGTGTAAACATATTTAGGTTGCTAGTTATAAATGAGAATAAGTTGAAAAGTTCATTCTATTTAGTAACTTAAGAACGTAATAACAAGTCAGTGTTTACTGTCATAAACTGAGATTTCTATCATACCTTTATATCAGGCTCTCAGAGGTCTTTAGTATGACTTTATTTCATGTTATAGAAAACATTCAGGTATGATGTTTTGTTTCAATAAGCTAACTTTAATCTAAATGGGGATTTAACCATTTAGCTTCCTGTACAATACCTGAGAAACTTTAACAGAAGGATTGCTTTGTTAATTACTGCCTTCTGTTTTAAAACTGTATTTCATGTTAAGTGTTTTTAAAGTTTTCAGTAGAGACGAAAAAGCAAAGTCCATCTTAAGTCTGAGGCTGGCAGAAAGCTAAAAGCCCATGGCCGTGGCTTGGGAACAGCCAGAGCAGAGCTAACAAGTTCAGGAGAGGAAGGGGTGACAGAGCCACACGTGGGTGCAGAGAGCAGCTTTGTCCATCAGCAGTGGGACTGGGGCAGTAGCAGGTAAAGAAGGCTAGGAGGAGGGCGGCTGGGTGACTGAGAGCTTCAAAGATGAGAGGCAATTTCACAGCACATTCAGACAGTCACAGTTCTGAGCAGCCTCGAGGAAGGAATCTGGTGGGAGATGTGCAGTGCTGTTAGCGTTGGTCCAACTTGTGTCTGCACGTACATCTCAGCAGGGCTCTGGTCTGCCTGTGAGAGCACTGGGGCTAAGTAAGGAGTGTGAGCCAGAGGCCCCATTTGAACCTAGCTATTTATTGCGTGTTTTTCTGTGGAGTTCATCTAATTCATATTTTTTTAATTCGCATTTCTTATAGCTCAGGTTTTCTAATAAGGCAGCTTTGCTGGAGAGAAGACCATAAATATCTACCTGATGGTGGTCAACAACCTGAAGCGTAACGTCTCAAAAGGAAGTAATCTGCTTCCGGGAAGAACATCTCACAAATCTATCTCAGCAACTACAAATGTAAAGGATGAACCTTCAAGGATCCAGTATTTGACTTCCAAATCTGGAGAATGCCACTTTATCCAAAAATCAGGGCTCATATTTTAATAACTGTACTTTGGGGGAAATTTTAAGATGTGATTAAAAAATCATATATTAAATATGTTTCTAGCATCTTTACTCCTCCTTCCCTGGATGTGATGCTGGATTCTGGTTTCCTGGAGATCCGAAATGCCCTTTCATCCCACAACCAATACAGCTAGAGGAAGGCTTTTCCAAGGATAGACCTAATTCAGGCCAACTCCAAAGACAAGGCAAGAGCCATCAACCCTGGAGGGTGACCTGAGATGAGAAGCTTTCAGGAGGATGACTAGAGATCCCTGTCTTCATAGGAGATACAAATACCACAGATGACAGAAATTTCAGCCACTCCACAGGGACTCTACCCTTGGACCACAAAAAGCTCCATCCCAAACTACATCTTGGCATATGACTGGCAATTACGTGTCCCTTCTCAGGTGTGTGTGAGAGAGAGAGAGAGGGAGGGGGAGGGGGAGGGGAGGGGGGAGGGGAGGGGAGGGGAGGGGAGGGGGAGGGGAGGGGGAGGGGAGGGGAGGGGGAGGGGAGGGGGAGGGGAGGGGAGGGGGAGGGGAGGGAGGGGAGGGGAGGGGAGGGGGAGGGGAGGGGAGGGGAGGGGAGGGGAGGGGAGGGGAGGGGAGGGGAGGGGAGGGGAGGGGAGGGGAGGGGAGGGAGGGGAGGGGAGGGGAGGGGAGGGGAGGGGAGGGAGGGGAGGGAGAAATTGATTTAATTCCCTTCTTATAAGGCAACCCTAGCTACACTGAGATTAAATCCACCATAATCTTGTGCAGTGATTTACAGAATAAATATCCAGGACACTGCACATATAGATGAGTTTAAATCAAATGTGAAATCCTACCCAAATTATTGGTCCACACTTTTGAGATTATATTCCAACAAAATAACACAAGAGGAGAAAAGTAATTTGCAAACAGTACACTCACTGTAGCGTAACAGCAAAAGCCGGTTAAGACCTGACTCTGTCCCATCACTCAAACACTCAAAGGCGAAGAGTAGCTGATTCTAGTTTACGACAGAGTGTTTTATAACTCTTAAGTGACAAGCGCGATAAGTGTTTTTAATCCGTGGAAGCAGGAATGGGTTTTCCTTTCCAGAGGTGCGCAGGATGGGTGGTGCCCCAAACGGTCGTGGCGCCTGTGGGCCCAGGGCACGTCCACTGGGCCAGCAGGCACAGCTGGTGCTCAGTAATTGTGCTCCCTCCCTTCCCACGCGCATCTACCCGAGCCTCAGTCACTGTACAGGCCCATCTCAGATGGCCCCTCCTGCACGGAGTCTTGGGTCATAAGCTCCTCGAGGACATGAGCTGTGTCTTATCCACCACTGACTTGTCCGTATACGGCACCAGGTCATAGCTAGTCCACATGGTGCCTTTGTGCAAATCAGAAAAAAAGACCCCTTCCTGTGGGTGGCAGCAACCGCAGGCTGGGGTCCAGGGCTTGGTGAGCGCCTGCAATGTGGGTGCCTTTCAGCCCCCACTCAGAGGGGCGCCCCCTGCAACGTATGACTGCTTCACCATCCATGGCGACCCTGCCTAGCCTGTGCCTGGCACATACTAGGCACCTAATAAATATCTGTTGAATGAACGAATGGACTGAGATTAAGGAGAACTAAGGTTTTCTTCTTGGTACTTCTTACAGACGTCCCAACTTTAGCCAAGATCTTTGACCATGTGTCAGTTTACCGATCTCACAAATGTGGTGAATAGACTATAGTCATTAAGACCTGGATCACCTCTGAAATGCTATGAAGCTGCCTGCTACATAAAGGTGCTCAGAAGCTTGTTAAATGAAGGAACTGGGCAGAGCCCTGGCGAGGTACCTTGGCTAGGTGTGGTAGAACAATACATTGCTTTTTGTCCCTGGAGCTCCTAAAACCCTTTGGATTTCCTGAGTGACAGGAGTGCCTTTGTATTTATGATGAGCTCCTTCTCTGAGTTTATGCTAACGAGGTAACTTACTGGGGGGCCGCTAGAGAGCCTCAGGATGGGGCTGGTCACAGGACAGACCAGGTGATTAGAGGGATGGAATTTTCAGCCCCACTCACCAACCTCTAGGGAAAGGAGACGCTGGAGAAGAGGTTATAAAATCTCTTGATTCAGAGAGCTCCCAGGTCAGGGAACACAGCTAGCTCCTGGGGGAGGGACCTGTCCTGGGAGGGTGTGGAAGCTCCGTACCTCCCCCTCCCCCCAAACACCTTGTCCTGTGCGTCTCTTCCATTGGGCTGTTCCTGAGTTGTATCCTTTATGATGAACTGGTAAACGTAAGTAAAGTGTTTTCCTGAGTTGTACAAGTCATTCTAGGATGGGAATGGGAACCCCTGAATTTATAGCCAGTTGGTCAGAAGTATAAGAGGCTCCTGGGACTTAGGACTGGCCCCTGCAGTCTAGTGGGACTGGCCCTTCACCTGTGGGGTCTGCACTCACTCGGAGAGTTAGTGTCAAAACTGAACTGAACTGTTGAACACCCAGCAAGTGTTCTCCATGTGGAAAAATCTCCTACACACCTGATGCCCGAAGTGGGATCAGAAAACACCACTTGGGCTTTCCTGGTGGCGCCGTGGTTAAGAATCCGCCTACCAATGCAAGGGACACGAGTTTGAGCCCTGGTCTGGGAAGATCACACACGCCGCAGAGCAACTCAGCCTGTGCGCCACAACTACTGAGCCTGCGCTTTAGAGCCCGTGAGCCACAACTACTGAGCCCATGAGCCACAACTACTGAGCCCATGAGCCACAACTACTGAGGCCCACATGCCTAGAGCCCGTGCTCCGCAACGAGAGAAGCCACCACAATGAGAAGGCTGCGCACCACAATGAAGAGTAGCCCTTGCTTGCCGCAACTAGAGAAAGTCCATGCGCAGCAACAGAGACCCGACGCGGCCAAAAATAAATAAAAATAAATTAATTAAAAAAAAAAAGAAAACACCACTTATTTGGAGCTGACCTCAAAGTTTACTTGTAAGTCAATTGCCAGAAATTTCCTACTTAAAAACTACTATGGTCAGAGATTCCATCAGTGTGGGATGACACATCTCAAAATCTCTGAGAGGGATTCTAACTACACGCCTTCTAGAAGATTCTGTGGTAGCTCCCCCAGAGAAGTCACAGATGGAAATGTATTGTAAATGTGAAGTGTGTCAGCGAACACACCAGGGGGTTCCTTTTTGTGTTTAGTTCCCGGAAGCTCATCTAATCCAGATGGGAGTGGACTCAGAGGATGGACACCCAGCCTGACCGGCAAAGGCAAGGGAAGGAGGGGGACCTCCCTCCCCTCTCCCGGGAGCCAGGACAACCCTAAGGGTGAGATCAAAGCAGGTGGAATCTGTCTTCTTTCGGCACCCTCCCTCACCCGCCTGGCTCCTCTGCCTGGGCCCCTCCTGCTGCCCGGAGCCCTGGCCTGCGGGAGCCTCCCACTCCCCGGCCTCGTTCCTGCTCCAAATCAAAACCCCTGTTCCTTCAACGCAATTCAGTGATTCTCAAACTGCACCTAAGAAACACCTGGGGAATGAAGCAATGCCTCAGCCTCACCCTCAAAGATTTTGATTCCGTTGCCCTAGGGAAGGTCCCGGGAATCGATGTTCTAAAAAGCATTCCAGGTGATTCGAACACGCACCAGGGCTGGGAACCACCAGCAGAGCTGATTCTGGCTGGAGGCTGAAGACCTTTGATTGAATTTCTTCACATCAAGGGTGCAGAAAGCTGACGGGTACTTACGAGCAGGTATCGGTAGAATTTAGGGCAGCATTTTAATGGTCGTGAAGAATTTTAAGCAGCGATTTCTGAATGTGGGGGACAGGCCAGCCCTGTTCTGGGATCTGTAGAAGTGCCCCTAAAGGATTCTGACTTTTCGCAGCTTCTTTTTTTTCTTCTATGTCAAATTTACAATCTTTAGAAATTCCATCTCCCCCTCAGAACCGCACCCCTGGCCCCTCCCCTCCAGTGACCCCGCCCCCCAGACTCTGCTGATAAGAGGTCCAAATAAGGCTGGGGGGTAAGAAGACAGGACTCATCATCTCTCTACAGGATCCCTGGGAAGTCTGGTTTGTAAGCTCAATACCCCTTTCCCTTCAAGGGAATACCCTGCAGGTCAGGACACGAGAATTTATGACTTTACGGTTAACAGGCGATCCTGATATCCCCGTCTTTCCCTCTCACCAATGCAGCCTCTCCAGTGGTGCAGGAACTCGCTGCTAAAGTGTCCTCTGGGGCCGAATGCTGGGCCAACGGGCCCAGGCCGTGGTGCTGCCTTCCCCTCCCCCATGGCTTTTTCATTTGGCAGGTGAATTCTTGTTCTATTCTTAGCACTCATGCAGAAATCAAGTAAGGCTTAAACACAAAATCCCAGCGTGATCCCCGTGGGGTTCCTGCCGCACTCAGAAGCTTCGGGACAGCACAGAGGGAGGGGCGCTGGCTACCGCATCCCAGCCTCTGGGGATCTTCCCGTCATCGGCAAGCTGTCCTGCGGGGCAGCCGGAACTACACCATCGTATCAGAGAGAAGGAGTTTCAACATGAACCCCAGCATTTTCTAAGCCATCCAGATTCGTGTTCTAGATCACAGAGTACTTCACGGCAGGGTGTACAGTGGCAGGAAGCAAGTTACAGGGAGCACCTCAGTTACCCACCAAAGCTGAGCTGCTTCTGCTGCAGCTGTGCCTGTCCAGGGGTGGGGCGTGACACGGAGGGGTGCTTGTCACCCCACACGAGGCAGACAGAGATGTGCTGCCATCTGGGAGGAGCAGACTCAAGCCTGATTAGTTCCACCGTGAACTGTTAGGAAGCTGCCCGTATGACAACGGAGACATGACATAGAAATCATAGCTCCCCGCAAGGCTACAAGAACCCACCACTGCGCTGGGGATGATACTTCCTTTTGTCCAGGCAGGTGTGCTCTGGTCATTACCTGAGACATAACTGCTTTTGTTATACATTCACAGATAGCAGAAAAAGACACTTTTTACGTTCCTCATTGTCAATGCCCTACTTACCAACTTCATCCCTGATGTTTGCAAGTTCGATTGACAGCTCTTTTTCTTTCACAAGGGCACTTTCATTCTGAAAAAACAAAATGGATACCGAGAGTCCCCTCGTTTTAGGCTAAGTAAGCACTTTCACATGTTCAATTGATGAATCATATTAAGCAAATATTTATAAGTTGAGCCCTTAAGGAGATAATTTTCTCATTATATAAGCATATAGAAAACGTACAAAGCCATGTCTGACTCACTCATTTGTATCACATTCAAATCGCAAAGCTTGCCGTATAATATTAATAATATTAATAATACCCATGTATTATTTCTGCACTCTGTATACCTGTACTGCACTCTGTATACCTCAACCTACAGTAATTCTTTGCATGTTTATGTCCTACACATTAATCTGCTGTTATATATTATTATATATTTTTAATTATTGTCACTATTACGAGATTTTTGACCATGAAAATACCATATTTCTCTGAGGGACAGATGCTTATTTTCCCAGCTGTCCCCTTAAACTTACCCTTTTGTCCATACATGCACTATTACCTACCTAATGAATAATGGGCAGAAAACCTAACATGAAACATTTCTCTTTGTAATAAGACCAACACCGAAACTTAAGTTTCCAAGGTTTTTTGTTCCATTCTCTGCATCGGTAGAAGGAAGACGAAGAAAACTCACACTCAGAGTGTTACTTACTGTGAAGAACGCCATTTGTCACTAAGTGCTTGCTCAGTTGTTTTCAAATCAAACACATACTATGACATAAAATAGATGAGTTGAAGGCATGAGTCAGCACCAATATTTACATTTGTTGTGATTTTTATTACTACTAAAAATAACTAGGAAAGATGTGGTACATAAATTCTCTTCAAGTGACAGATGCCAAAAGTACAGGCCCTCAAGGAAAGGCTCCTTCATCATGTAGAATGTACTCCCAAAGCAAACGTTTCCAAAGAGGGAATTTTGGCCAAAATGGGTACCAAGTATCTAGCACAGACATCCTCAGGGCCTCGTGAATGCTCTTTCTTTCTTAAACTTGCTTTGACTTCGATGTCAGCACCACTGGACAACCTGTGCCGAATGGGAACAGACAGCTGTCATGATCTTGTCTCTGTGTCTGCTGCGTTTAGACCCCGGTGACACGCGTGCTACGCTGGCTTGATGGCAGGGTCGCAGGTTATCCAAAGGGCATTTGCTGAGCAATGTTAGAATGTCATGCCTAGGAAAACTCTACTTGCATAATAAGCTGCGAGCTGTTTTAGTCACAGGCATTAACAATGATTAAGTCATGCTTCTCCTAAGACTAATGTAGCAACCATACACTACTTGAGGAACAGTGGACCCCCATTCCACTCATGGAGCTCCCTCCTCACCCCAGCCCACAGCATCCTCGCCCTCCCTGAATTTGAAGGCTGGAAATCACCCTGAAAGTGTACATTCTCCTAATCACTACGTGACACTGCCTCAATGCCACGCCCATGGCACAGGGCTGTCCTGAGGGTTAAATAAATTAACGTACGTGAAGCAGTTAGAACGGTGCCTGGCACTTACTAGCTCTATACAAGTGTTAGCTGTTACTACAACTCTGTTGTTTCCTTTGATTCTGTTTGCCACTGGATGACATCCTATAGATGACGGGCTTTTCCACGTTGAGTGCCTGAATGTGTTTAGAGTTGGCATATGTCTTGTTCTCTGTTTTGTTTTTTTTTTAAAGCACCTTCCTGACTCTGTCTTGATTCTACTCTAAGTTCAAAGACTAGAGAACTCAGAACAGGCGAAGTGTCTAGTCAGACTGATCACAGGCACAGGTGCTTGGTCTAACAGCCGCGTAATACAGCCGGCTGACTTGTTACTACAAATTAAGAAAACTTGGTATTCCTGAGAGGGTAAATTTCAGTATTTGCCCTGAAATAATCTCAAACTAGTGAAAAAACTAACTTGTTTCTACTCTCAAGAATAATTCTGGGGCTTCCCTGGTGGCACAGTGGTTGAGAATCTGCCTGCCAATGCAGGGGACACGGGTTCGAGCCCTGGACCGGGAAGATCCCACATGCCGCGGAGCAACTAGGCCCATGAGCCACAATTACTGAGCCTGTGCGTCTGGAGCCTGTGCTCCGCAACAAGAGAGGCCGCGACAGTGAGAGGCCCGCGCACCGCGATGGAAGAGTGGCCCCCCACTTGCCCCAACTAGAGAAAGCCCTCACACAGAAACGAAGACCCAACACAGCCATAAATAAATAAATAAATAAAATTAAAAATAAATAAATAAAAGAATAATTCTGAACGCTCCTATCCTCAATTTCCAAAGCACAGCCAGAGAATTAAAATATTGTCCTCATTGGTCCAGAAATAGCATCACCAAGGATTCACTCTTGGGCCGCTGAGAGTTGCAAAGACTTAGACGAGGTTAGGCAGGGATCGACTAGAATGTAACAAAAAACAACAACTGACTCTAATCTTGCACCCAAAGCCAACGTTTCCCTCAGCGCCTGCAGAAGCCCTGGGACGAAGCCCTGGGTGGGTGTCACCCGTGCAGAGGGATCCTGCGTCACAGCCCATCACACCCCGCTTTCCAGCCACGGAAGAATCAGGCATTTGGGGACGGAGTGGCTTGAAGGTCCAGCGAGGAGGACAGGCCTCAGCTGGAGACGGTAATGATGCTCATGAAGATCTCCAGACTCGAGTCACTTCGATGAAAAGCCACCGCTGGTATCTGTGGCCAGGCCTGCCCGCCCATCTTTGCTTTAGGAGAAACGTAAGTGAGAGAATGAAAGAGAAGACGCGAGAGAGGAAAGGGAAGAGGATGGGAAGGGAGAAGAGGTGCCGGGGAAACAGGAGGGAAAGCAGGGAGGTGAGAGACCCTGCACCTTCTGCCTTTTGAGAGGCAGAGAGGAAGACGATCCGTGAAGACCCAGGCCCCCCTCACCCCAACCTTCTGCAGGCGCAGATGACAAAACCAACCGATCTCAGGGTCATCAGACAGACACGGACAAGCAACAAACCTGGTGGCTAAAATGTCACGGAAAACGAGCTTGGGTAAGGTCTGCTGATCACTACGTCAGTATTAACACCAACCTTGACCAAACACTTCCTAGATGCCAAGGCACAGTGCTGGGTAAGCCCTTTTGCTCACTTACTCCCCCAAATACTGTCAAGCAGGTCCTGGGGTTTTATTTCCCATTCTGGAGGACGGGACTGGGGTTCTGTGGTTAGGTAACTGGCCAAGTAACCTGCACAACCAGCCAGGAAGTGGCCAAGCAGGAGTTTTCACCCAGGCTCCACACTCTTTATCAAACACTAACACAAGGAGAAGCTCCCCTCTGTCCCGTGCTTACCTAGACCCAACACCGAGATCCCAATTGCACCCATCCTCAGCTTGGATCCGAGCTCTCATTACCACGAAGCTTTCCCCGTCTAACTGGAGGAGAGGCAGCGCCACCCCCGATGACTGCTCCAATGGAAGTGTTGCCTGGCTGCGTTCACACCCCACCTGCCCCAGGCCCTCGCTGTGTTTGTCCTTGGTGTGGATTTGTCAGTTGCACTTCATTTCCATTCTAGCCTCTGTGTGGCGGTAACATCGGATAGGGCAGCTACTTCGCTTTTCCTCAGTCAGCTTTCTCAAGCCCTTCCCGATGGCCTCCCAACGTGCTCCTCCTGCAGGCGCTGGCATGGCTCTGCTCACGGAGGCCAGCGGAGCAGTCTGGCTGCAGCCCTCCTTCCTTAAGTGCTTGATTTTGAAATGATATCAACTCTTCTAATCTGTGAATTCTCTGCATCAATTACGTTACGTTTTGTTTCCTGCAAACCAAAGCAGAATGATGCGATGCTGCCCTGCAACGGAATGAGTCAACAACTGAGACTTCAGGGACACTGCTCCTTAGGCAAGAAAGGGACCTAAAGGGAATTGCCACTCTCCACTCCCTGCCTCCGAGAGTCACCTTTCCAGCCACTGTGGCTCAACGGAGCCCAGCAGCCTTCCTGCCGGGCCCTGAGGTTCTGCTCAATGTCTGGAGTGAGGCTGCCCCAAAGGCTCCCTTCCGAGGGCTCTCATGCACCATCCCCCCTCCCCCACCCTAAGCCAGGTCCGGGAGTCATGATGCAGTGGGAGGGCTGAAATACAAGCAGGGCCTCCTCGAGGCCTCAGTGTCAGATCAGTGCTTCCCTACATGGGGAATGAGTGGAAAATTCCTCGCTGGTGCCAAGCACATGAGCCCCTGCGTTCAGCCCGATGGGCTAAAAATAGAACTCAGCATTAGGCATCCCAACTCCCCTAGTGATACAGTCCAGAAACTGTCAAGTCGAAGACGCCCGTTTCTCTAAAATTACTGTTTACTCTAGGACGGGCTTAACTAGAAACGGACACTTGGAGAACATTCATCTCGGCCCCTCACCAGCAGCTGTGTTTCTTAGCCGCCTCTTTTATGCTGTCACGCACCTCTCCTTTGCAGTCCGAGTCCTCTAGTGTCTCTGGTGTGGTCCGCTGCGCTCACAGACGGAATCCCAGATGTGCTCTCCCCACGGAACATCCGAGTCTCCCCTCCACCTCTTGTCCTACCAGGTCTGCTACAGTGAAGCCCATACTTCTTCTTAGACATGGCGCTGCAAACTCTGGAGAAACGCTGCCTTTGATCTTTCCTGGCTACGGAAGCCTGGCAAAGGGTACAACCCGCTCATCAGCCCATTAACCTCGAGCAACTGGATGTGTGGCCAAGCCCCAAGCAAGCCTGCCACACTCCGTCATCCTAACACGCTTGGTCAACGGGGGGCTGTCTGTTCTGGGGCTGCTGCTGCCTTTGTGACTGGTGGTGGCGGGAAGTGAAAACGCCCATCTGTGTTATCATCATCCACGTGACCCTCACTTAGGCATCAGCCACCTAAGCCCCTCCCCCAATCAGAAATCGACAGGACAGCCTGGTTTTGATTAAAATTGAACAGATCTGTTTTGAATGATAATCAACACATAAAACGCTGCGTGAATCTGAGGTGCTTTCACCCCAAATGATCCAGAAACAGGAATGTATCCAACATTACACGTATTTACTTAGTGTCTACTATGTGGCAGGCAGACAGGCCAGGCAGGATACTTCTGCCTTCAAGACGCTTAAGAGTCTCCCAGAGAGTCAGTAAATAAATAAGCAATTACAAAACAATGTGATACAACTCAACCAGGCAGGGCTGGCTTGGAGATTTCCTGAGACCGGAGGATGCGTAAGCAGGGGGCCCTGGAAGGGAGCAGTCCAGGCAAAGGCCAGAAGGGCCATCGACACAAGACAGCACCTGGGGCTATTTCTGGGAACCTCTGTCACCCCCATCAGAGGGGCCCTTTGCCTTTTCATGCCAAGTGTCTGCTTCTGGTCTCTGACTGTCCCTGAAAGAATGCTTGATCAGCTACAAGCGTACTGATGACAACTTCATAAAATTCACTTAGTTCTGAGTGTTTTTATCAGCTCCCTCTTCCCCATCTGATTTTTTTTGCAGTACGCGGGGCCTCTCACTGTTGTGGCCTCTCTGGTTGCGGAGCGCAGGCTCCGGACGCGCAGGCTCAGTGGCCATGGTTCACGGACCCAGCCGCTCCGCGGCACGTGGGATCTTCCCGGACCGGGGCACGAACCCGTGTCCCCTGCAGAGGCAGGAGGACTTTCAACCACTGCACCACCAGGGAAACCCTGATGTATTTTTTTAAAGAGGGACATATGTATGTACATTAAAAAATATATATATATATATGTAAGCTTAAAGACTCCCAACTAATCTTTCCTATCTTTTTAGCCTGCCCTGAAATTGGTGCAGATCAGGAAAATTCAATCCTGTGAGCTGGGCCACTTTTTCCCAGGCTAAACAAAAGAACCCTAACGAGGAGTGAAAAATTAAAATATCTACAGAATTCTGGTATTTGAGGAAACATCCAGATCCTTTTTATTATGAATTTTTGAAATCCTAAGTCATATACCTACACATGAAATTACAAAGAGGTTAAGGGATTTTTTTCATTCTTCCCAGAAACAATATTGCTTCTCACTCATGAGTTCACAGCTGAGGGTTTAATTCTACACGGTAGAACTTGTCTTAATAGGGAAACATTTTCTTTTGTATTTCAAAATGAACCAGCCACCAGGTGACATCAACAGAACACCTAAGTCTTCAGTGTTGTTCTCTTTTCACCCTCTGTGAATACTGCATTCATTTTCAATATTAGTATTATTGTGAAGACTGGCCAGATTCATAATATAGCTCTGTGGAAAATTCCTTTGGGAGGTGAACTGACCTTTTATTCATTTCAGTTATTATGGCTTTAAGGCAGCATTGATGCCATGCTTTGACTTAATCAATAGGTATTATTTCTTTCACATATAATTAACACAGCCCACTGTATTTTATGTCTGCTTTTCTACTCGGAAATGAAATCTAATATAGACTGGTCAAAGGGAAAGCATCATTCACATTTAATATTCTTAAATACGTGTCAGTGTCTAGTCGCGTGGAAAATGAGCAAAGCCATAACTGGTTTCAAAAGAAACCAGACTAAATTTTAAGATGCATCATTCCAGCCTTTGCCTTTGTGCATGCTTGGGTGTTGACGACCGCAAAACATCTAGCTTACCTAAGAGGTGGTAGTTAATAGGGGGGCATCAGAACAAACCCGGATTACCTAGGAACATTTGGGAAGGACAGAGACTTGTGGGGCCCAAGGAGAAGAAATGTGAATCGAAAGAAGTAAGGCTGGAAAATTCTGGATCCCAGAGCAAGCAAAAGAAAGGAAAATTAGCCAGAACCATGATTTTTAATCCACTTATGTCTCACTGAAGAAGTCTCCTGACCTTTCTGGATTCGTCTTTGAGTGACCTTCCCAAATTTATTACTGTCCCATCACCCGTGCATACCTGGGAGAAGCAGTGAGGTGCCTTCCCCCAACTCACACCCCTACCAAGAATTTAGAGAAAAGGTAAGTAAGATTAGCCTCTGAGATGATAAGCAACACAGAAAAGGTTAGGGTAGAGATATGCAAAGTAACCCCTAAAGGGAAAGGACCGGACCTAAAGCAGTAAGACAATAGCGGGTCATAGAAATGGAAGCAAAGCAAAGGGAGATTGGAAGAGGCAGTCACCAGGGTGAGTAACCATCGCACAGCCTCCCACGTGATTTCAGGCTGGAGTGGGGATGGGACATGAGGTCACTGGATGCCTAAATAACATTCCATCCTCATCAAAGCTTCTTATGAGGCTAGACTTTGACTCTAAAAAGAAACCCCATGTTTATCGGGCTTGTAATCATTCGCTTGCTTGTCAGGTGTATAACTCATTGTTAAAAAACAAGTTGGCGTTCTAATTGTACATCTACTTGATTTCTCTTAGTACCTCAACGTTCCTAAGAGTGACCAACTCTGGGAAGTGTCTGCATGTGCAGAGCTGCTGGCTTGAGCCTGGACCACACTGAGTCCGCTGGTGAATGGACTCTTGGGGATCCATCTGGGTGTCCCAGGGGCCTTCCTGGGTCATACTTGTCCCTTCCAAATAACTGTAGAGAACGAGTCTTTCTACAGACCGCCTCTCAAATCCCAAGATGGATCCCTACTTCTTAACTCAAGTTAAAAAAACTGGAGCTGGTTTTCAGCCTAGAAAACATTTCCCCACACTCCTTATGTGCTTCTGTGTCCCCATGTTCACTCTCATCTTTCACCAAAGTGGGCTAAAACATCTTCACCCCTGCACTCTTTGCTTAGAGGTACAGTCCTTCTCAAAACGCTACCCCGTTCCTCAACGTGCAAGTCAGGATCCACTCCTTCCAAGAAACCTCGCCTTTGATTCCAGCACTGACTTCTCCTTTCACTGGATGCCAGAAACAGGTAGGATCAGTACCACATGACTTTCACTTAATGATACTCCAGTCTTGTACTAATGCTTGAATTGCACTGTATGTGTTACTGTTGCCTACCTCCCTTGCAATTTCTCTGGAAAAGGTGGAAATACAACCAAACAAATAACTGGTAAACTCCATAGGACAGGCTGTGCCTTTTAAGAATTCTTTGCTAGTCCCCATAATAACTGGGCACAGAGCAAACGAGTAAGAAATACCGTCGATGTTTTTACACGTGTTTTTAACGTTAAAATGCCTAGTCATGATCAGCTTTTAAAAACTATTTGTTCACTTAACAACTTTTTATGCATTTTATACTCTAGGTAAGATTCCTTACTTTCCGCCCCCCCCCCAATAAATTCATGTTAAAGAAGCATCTTAAGACTAACATTTCTTGGGGCTTCCCTGGTGGTGCAGTGGTTGAGAGTCCGCCTGCCGATGCAGAGGACATGGGTTTGTGCCCCGGTCCGGGAAGACCCCATGTGCCGCGGAGCTGCTGGGCCCGTGAGCCATGGCCGCTGGGCCTGTGCGTCCGGAGCCTGTGCTCTGCGACGGGAGAGGCCGCGGCAGTGAGAGGCCTGCGTACCGCAAAAAAAAAAAAAAAAAAAAAAAAAAAAAGACTAACATTTCTCGGCGCATCTCTCAACTGATGACTTATCTACAATTGTCTCCCCACTCTTTTCAAAACATCTTTAGCTGCACTACGATCAAACTGTTAAAGACATTTTTACTTCACAAAATAAAGTTTTCTATTTTGTATCTATACAGAGTTCGGAGGGAATGTTTGTTTTCTTTTTTTACGGTTTATTAAAATGGGCTAAAGTAATCAGAAATAACTTCATCGACCATTTTATCAGGTCTCTTTCAAACCAGGTTGATGCTGGGATTGTCACAGCTGATCAGCAAACTGAAGGATTTTATTGTGGGACTTAAAGAGTAAACTGATTTCCAGAGTTTGGAATGGAATCCCATAATAGTCCTAGTAGACCATGCCTGGCCCAATAGGTAACTATTGAAAAAACAAATGATTTTGGCATACTGCCTGCGAAGTTATGCTGAAAGGTGGGTAACTAAATAAAACAACAAATTTTTTAATGAAAAAAGGAAAGCCCTTAATCCCTAAAATGAGCACCTATGAACATACATCTATAAAACCGCCAGTGGGAATACCATTCTAAAACATAGCAAAGAAACATCAAGAAATGTGGGTGTAAACTTAATGAGAAAGTTTATAAGTGCTGCGTAAGCTTTTAAGTTTTCATCAGGAAAGAATAATTTGCCTTAAGTTTGAAGTTTCAAAGCTAAAACATTTGCAAGTCACTTAAACATCACACTGCGATGAAATAACATTTAATTATCTTCCTAAAATCTCCAATTTAAAGATTGACACAGGGATAATAGTTTTCAACAACTTGATTTGAAACGAAAGAGGAGGATGGATTCACTTCAAAATATATTTTCTCTAAAAAGACCTTTAATCAGCTACTATTTCGAAAACTTTTGTACCAGAGCTTAGAAATATGAACATTATAATATTGTTGTATTTGTAGCAAATCCTTCCCTTTTATAATAATTACTGTTACAAGGCTTCCTTCAACACCTTTTGGTGACCATTTCTCTTGAAAAAAGGGCTTAATCACTTCCATGTTGGATCTGCAGATAACTGAGTGCAAATGTTGCATATTTCTACTTGTCAAAAGCACATAAATGTGTACATAAATATCTCAGTTCTTAGTCATGGTAGCAAAAGCCAATCCCACTGAGATAGTTATTTCTACTGGAAGAGAAGGACCAGGGGACTTGTAAGGCATCAGTTTAACTTTCCTAGGTGGTACGTAACCCTCCTTTAGGTCAAGGTTCATAAACACAACTGATAACTAAGATGTTCCCAAGTGACCTCCTCGTAATGTGTTTTATATTAAGCCATTCATTTCCCTTCACCTGGTCACATACTATACCTCAAGCCATACAGCTGACGCCCATGAGTAGAAAGGAGGCAACTTCAACCTCTCGTTAAACTCCATTTCATGCATTTTGAGAAATCCAAATGTGTGTGATAATAAAATATACCACAGAGACAAGAGTGATATATTTTATTTTGTATCACTACTAGAAATGCCAGCACATTTCTAATAGTGAAATTCAAAGCATATCTTAATCCCTCTGCAAGCTCACAGGCAAATGTCAAAAGCAAAGAGGCTTTGTGTTGGAATTGTCATACAATGCTTGCTCACACTCTGTTCTCCATTCCCTGGCTGTGAATTTTCCTTCCAGTGAAAACTGGAACACACCCTCAGGCTCTCCAGCTTCTTAAGTTTTCACCTCTATGTTCTTCACCCCTATGTGAGGCAAACACGTACAGAGAGAATAACTGGACCGGTGCTTGCTTCTCTGACCTTAAGAACAGAAATTACAAGGATGGGTGCTGTTTGTCAAAAAGAGTGGCAAACTTTCAAAGTTACCAGTTGGCCAAGGGAAACACGTCTAGCTAATCTAAATTCCCCACTGAACCGTCTTAGATTTCGCAGGTACATTAAAATGCAGTAAGAATATTCCAAGGATTTCTTGGCAGTTTGAATTTCAAGATGTTGGAGCAGAGCCCTCCTGTTTCAGGAGAATGCAACAGTTACATCTGAGACTGCAGGAAGGCAATTATGTAAGGCACTGCAGAGTATGGGAGACCCTGGTGTTTCTGCCAACACCGCTCCCATTCGGCACCGGGAGCCAGTCAGGGCGGCCTCATGCTCACCCACAAGACAAGTGCACACGCATGCCGGGGACAGGGACAGAGGCGCTGGCTCTGGCCTTCTCTCTGCCCTTTGGAAGGAGGAGGGGAGGGAGAGAGAGACAGGGAAGGCAAAGTACCGTCTTGTCCAGGCACTGAAGGCAGTTATAAGGCTTGCAGCAGCAGTGGCCCATCTCGGCAGGCTGGCTGGCAAGGGGACCTCCTTCATTCAGTGTGTCGGCGGGTAATCGCTAAGGCGAGGTGATGGCTCCAGCGAGAGGGGCGCGCCGCTGGGAGCTGTCACAACTTCCATGTGGTCCCCTCGGCTACCTTATTTCTCCTAATAACTTCTGGAATCCGGGAACCAGAGGAAGGAGAGGAGGAGGAGGAACGCGGGGCGGCCGCGTTGGGTTCCCGCTGCGGGGAGAGGCAGGGCGGGAGCCAGGAAGGGAGGGGACAGTTGTAGGGAGGGTCACTTTGCCACTGGAATCCTCAGAGTGAGGCAAATCAATCGTCGCGTAACAATCGAGCATTTACCAATGCCACCTCCCGGAGGGGACGGACGGCCGGCGCGCCGCTCCCAGCCCTCCCCCTCGCGCGGTCGCGCCCCAGCGCGACGCAGCCACGCCTGGAGAGGACGCAGGAAACACAAAAGGGCTGGTCTTCCAGGGATGCTTGGGCTGAGGACCACGGAGATGACTGCGAGAGACGTGGCTCTGCTCAAATACTGGCTTTCTATTTTCCCGAGAAGTAAAGACGCTTATAAACGTGATGCATAATACACGGCCTTTCCTCCACGTAACCCGCCTCTCAGGGCATCGTTGCCTGGGCGGAGGGGGGCGGCGCGGAGGGGACCACCCATTGCTCCTTTTCAAATTTGTGTGCCACGAACAGTTTTGCCCCATTGGAGGAAATCTTTATATTTGAAATACAATCGTGAAATCGCTTGTCTTATTTGACAGACCAAACCATTCAAGTGGCTTAAGTAATTAAAATTGGGGTGTGGGCAGCTATATCTTGTGGGCATATCAGCATAAAAGTCTTAGCGGACTGGATCTTTCTGGACGATTTGTAATTTTTCAAAAAGTTCAAAATCAAAAAGGGACAGGGGTGGGAGCGAAGGTTTTTTTTTTTTAATTTCAAAAGAAACGTAGTATTTAAAAATATGTTTGTGTAATCCTGAGAGAGATGCAAATATTTATGAAATTAACTTTATACTTCCTGATATCTCAGGGGAGAAATCCTGAAATTTACTGTCTGCAGAAGTATACAATTACATTTTTGCCCATTAAATTTACCTAAGACTGGAAGCAGACAATAGTTAAAATTAGATAATCTTACTAACTTGAGATTTTTCCAAGACGATTTTAATTAAGTAGCACAGGCAACTTAGATTTGCTTGTAGAGAGGTCAAGGATATTTGGTGATTAAATAACAACAGACCAGAATGTTTGTCCTAAACTTGAAAGAATAAACTCAAATCTTTCTTTAGCACTAACAGGTAAACTGGTATAATTCTTTAGGCTGTTTCTATTAAAATTTTAAATGTACATACACTTTGACCCAACAGATCGACTTCTATCCTACGGTAACACATATATACGAGAGTGTATGTATAAGGATATTCAGTTTAGCATCATTTGTAACAGCATAAAAATGGGAACACCCTCGATATCTAGCACCTTTCCAGTGTATGGAAACTTTTATGAAAAATGAAGCAGAACTATACACACATATGCGTTTGTATATGTCTACAATAAATCTCTTGGAAAAAATCCCACCGTTCATCCAACAGCAGCTGATCCTTGGGGAATGGAAAATAGGGGTGAGGGAGTGAATTTCCACTGTTTACCATCTTGCCAGAATGTATTACTTTTATTGTTTTCAGACAAAGTGTATCAGGGGAAGGCAGTGGCCACCGCCTGGGCTCTTTGGTGTCAGGAGGTACACAGGTGCCTCCCTCTCACACAGGCTTGCCCTCTCTGGCAGTGAGCTCAGGCAGACCTCTCAGAGAGAGAAGAGCTGACAGGACCTTGAGCTTCAACCTGGGCTGAGAGCTGTCGCTGGAGGCTTTTGACACCATGGGAGAAAAACTTGATATTGCAAGAAGCGATGCCTTGGTACACCCATGTTCATAGCAGCACTGATCGCAAACCAAGACACTTGGGAAGCAACCCAAGTGTCCATCGATGGATGAATGGATAAACCAAATGTACCCATCCATACAATGCAATATTATTCTGCCTTAAAAAGGAAGGAAATCCTGTCACATGCTACAACGGATGAACCTGGAAGACCTTACGCTACGTGAAATAAGCCAGTCACAAAAAGACAAATACGGTATGATCCTACTTACGTGAGGTCCCTAGAGTCGTCGAATTCCTAGACACAGATAGTAGAACGGTGGTTGCCAGGGGCTGTGGGAAAGGCGGGAATGGGGAGACACTTACTGGGGACAGAGCTTCAGTTTTGCAAGATGGAAAGAGCTCTAGAGGCTGGAGCCTCATAATGTGACTGCACTGAATGGTACTGAACTGTACACTTAAGTGGCTGAAGTGGTAAATGTTATGTCATGTGCATTTTACGATAGATAAAAATAAAGAAGTGGTGGCATGCATTCCCCTGGGCGTAGGCGGTCCTTGCACAGTAAGTTTCTGATCAAATGAAAACAGAGCAAAGCCTCTCTTGTGGGTGGAGCAGCAGGGCAGGGGGGCTCTAAGAAGCTGGCCAGCGCCGTGTGCAGAAGGCTTTCTTCGGGCAGAATTGCTTTTCTGCACCTGAGGACACCCTTTCCTTCTAACTTAGGATTTAGATTGCAGCGTCCTAGAAAATGACTGCTTGTTCTTGTGCGAGGTCTGAGCATGCTTGCTCCCGCTGCTGCCCACAGGAGAGAGGGTGAGAGGCGAGGCTGCCCAAAGAAAGATGGATTCAGCTTCTCTTCCTGTGCACAGGGGGCGCCAAGGGGCCCGGGACTGGCTGTGCTCAAATCGCACACATGGTGAGATCTCAGAGCAAACAACCCAGATTTTGAGAAATGTACCAGTGTCCTAGAGTTACACCGTCTTCATTTTGTCAGTGAAAAAACTTCAAATGTACTCAAAAACAGAGGGATAAATATGAAGGACCTTCACATACCCAGTTTCAACAGTTACCAACATTTTGGCACATACGTTACATCTATCCCTTTTTTATTTAAACTTTTTTTTTTCATATGTCCATCACCCAGATTCAGCAGTTATCAAGATTTGAAACTTTATTTTCACTTGTCCCTTTTCTTTCTTTTTTTTTTTTGTTAAAGTATTTTAAAGTCAAGCCCTACATATTTTAGTATGCATTGCTGAAAATTCTGAGCATTTTCACATAATCACAATGCCGTTAAAACCCCGAACAAAACTGACAATATATCCTTGGCATCTAACACTTAGTCTGTAATAACATTTCCCTGGCTTCTCTGAAACAAAATTATTTTACAGGTGGTTTTCTTGACCCAAACTAGGTTCACATATTACATTAGGTGTTAAGTCTCCTAGGCCTCTTTTATCAACCAGTAGGGCCCACCCTCCCCTTCCTATCTCCCTGCCGCCAGTGATTTGTTCAGAAACTGGGTTGTTTGGCTTATAGAATGTCCCACATTCTGGACTTGCCTCTTTGCTTCCTTGTAGTGTCATTTCCCTTGTTCCTACAACCCTGTAAATAAAATTCAGTTCTTGCGGCTGGATGAGATTCGAGGTTGAATGTACCTGGGCAACAATACCTCGGATGTGATACTGTGGACATGACCCTGCAACCCAATGGGAAGCACACAATGACTGAGGGTTCCATCGTCAGTGACACTACAGTGAATCAGATGTGATGGCTTCATCTCTTCCATTATAAAGTTCCCCATCATCAGCTCATCTAATGCTTTCATTAATGCTTATTACCTGAATCGATTATTTCATTAGGAGTTACAACATGATGTTCTGACTCTATCATCCTTTTGCATTTCTTGGCTAGAATTTTTATATAAGAAAAGAAGTTTTCTTCATCAACTAGGGCGATTTCAATTCCCAGCAATACAGGCTGTACAGGAAAGATGGGATAAATGCTCACTCCTTTCCCTTTAAGTGCCAATTTTCTGAATAAAGACTTGGGGTTGTAATGGTACCCAATGAGGTTATTTGCTTTCTCTCACTTCTTCCAAACATCATTATAAATTCATGTTTTTATGTTAATATACACAATGTGTTTTAGTCGATTGCATTTATTACCCCTTTTAGATGCTCAGTTTATCTCATCTCTGACCAATGGGAGCACCTTCTTAATAGCCCCTGTGTCCTGTTGACACAACTCATTCGTCTCCCTTTCTTGCTTTCTGACACAACACGGTATCTTAGGCTCACCTGGGATGTTTCCTGCTACAGATCTGGGACCAGCCATCCCTCCCCTCCAGGTGCCCTGGTTCCTTCTAGTTGGGGATGGGAGTTACACATCACAAATCCCGTGTTGTTCGTTGCCTTTTGAGGGCCACCTGTTTGGACTGAGATTTCCCTTGAAGGAAGTAGTCCTTCCCTCAGACAAAACGTCCTTGGAAGATGTCATGAAGAAATCAGGATGGGGCCTTAGGATGGAATGAGGCAGTAACAGCTCCTTCTCTTGGGGTCTTTACATGAGAAAAAGTGCTCAATGAAACTCAATTTGGGGGAGATCAACTGGCCTATACAACATGCCCAAGCCAAGGGCCGGCATAGGAATTTTCTAAAGAGTTCCCCAAATGCATGGATATCTGAAGAAAAGGCTGAACTTCTTGAAGGCATATAGAAAGGGGGATTAGACTATTGTAATTTAGCACAAAGGAAGCTGTGACCTCGCAGCCTGATGAAATCTGGGACATTTTAGTTCCTAATATTTAAAAAAAGCTTGAGATGCGTTTTATTCCTGGTATATATTTTTTTGCATGGGAGTAGGAACAAACATTCAGAAAAGTTATAAGAAGGTCTACTGGGATACCTCTTCAGAGAAAATCTCATAAACACGTGATGTTTTAGAGCAATAAATAATGATGAACATTAACTGATCATTAGTAGATGCCAGGCACTGTGCTTAGGGCTTGCATGCAAACAGTTCATGTAACCCTCAGAGAGCAACGCGGAATCAGCCCTATTATCATCTTCATTTTGCAGATGAGGAAAATGAGGCTCAGAGATCGGACATCCTGCCATGCAAACATCAAGCAAGGAAAAGATGGAGTGGGGTCCTGAACTCAGATCTGACTCCGAAGCTGTGTGTTTACCACTGTGCTTTTATCCGTAAGGCCTACATAATTATAAGTCTGTGTTATAATCTGGATGAGGGATGTGAGTATATAAAAATATAAAAGAAATTCAAACATACTTATGAAATTGCCCCACATTTTCAGGATTTGGAGCAAGAGCCTCTACTGTAGTGTGTTTTTTTTTTTTTTAAGGTACATTTACAAACCAATGTACGAATAACTTTAAACTGACACAGTAGAAACCTTGGGCATAAGTCAATGTTAAAATAGTTTTATGATTCTTGTTTCTCTGTCTTCCTTGAACTTGGAGTTCCTGACCTATCCCCCAGCCCCAATCACCCAACAGACGCAAGGCTCCCTCGGCTCAAACCCAACTGCGCTGTCCCATCAGTGCCGCTTCACCTCTTCTGCCTGACCCTTCCACCGGAGTGAATTTTCTCCTTCTGATTTCACGTCACTGTGTGTACTTGCTCTTGCTCATGACATTCTGCTCCATGTAATCGTAATTGTTTACATTTGCCTTCCCCAAAATATCCCGCCCCCTTGCTGTGCCTCCCTCAGTTCACACCCACGGCACCAGCAGTCTGCCTCGGGACTTGGTCTCCGTGACCACTGCCTCAAGTGACGTGGGAAGGACCTCGCAGGAGTGGACCTCAGTGATGGTGGCTTCCTG
The DNA here is from genome assembly GCF_949774975.1 of Lagenorhynchus albirostris. Classification (NCBI taxonomy): domain Eukaryota; kingdom Metazoa; phylum Chordata; class Mammalia; order Artiodactyla; family Delphinidae; genus Lagenorhynchus; species Lagenorhynchus albirostris. The sequence goes on along the minus strand of NC_083112.1, from coordinate 6,520,052 downwards.
GCAGAAGCGTTTTGTTGTTTTGTGCAGTTTGTCAGCCATGGGCCATGTGCAGGAGGTCAACGAGATCAGAACTGTATGTCTGTCTCACTACTTATTTCAAAAGAAAAACCATGAAAACCGATCACGAGAGAGCCTCTTACAGACTGTCAAGGCAACCATCTGTTTATTGTGGTTCCGCCGTCCATGCCCCTCCTGTCTCCATGCATCTAAAATATGGGCTGCAGCTCTTGCACTGGATTTCAGCAAAGGGGACGCCAGGAAAATAGGCACAGCATTTACCAGACACAAGCCATCTAGAGATTTTAATGAGGTGGGAACGGGCTGGAAAGGGAAAATATGAAACAGAAATTTTGAAACTGGAAGTAATTGATGGTTACGATCATTTGCATACAGACAATAGATGCTCTGAAACACCTTTGATGTAATAACCAGGATCTAGAATATTAAGGGTATTAAAAAAAAAGAAACAAATGACATATATACTATTCTGTTCTTAGATACTTGTCAAAAGAGCTGTCACTTTTCTGTAATACCCAAGTAGGAAGGCTGCTATTTAGGTATGACAATCTTTTTTGTTTTTAATCTGTTAGTCTTTGACAGTTACCTTTATTTTTTTTCCTTTTAAGTCAGTGACTAGGATGACTGCAGGAGAGGTATCCTCCTTAAGTTTCTGCATTATATTCAGAAGAGCTGTCTACTCTTGTAAGAGCCGTGAAATTCAAAATGACCTTTACTTGCTGGATAGATAGGCTGGACAAGACTGGATAACTGATAGAATCAGATACAGAGATGGGCAACAGCTGGCAAAGCTGCAAAGTGCATCTGTCTATTTGACACACATTAGATAAGAAGGGTGGTCACTGTGGACCACAAGCTGGATATCAATCAGCAGTGCGACTGACTGGCCATTATAAAGAAAGGGTGAAAGGACTTGGACACTGGAATGGTGTCTGTGAATCTAGGTGTCTATCCCAGTGCCCTAACCCTTCTTACTATACCATGATGAAGCAGCAGCCTCTCCAAGAACAGACGGGATCACTGCAGGAATGGGAATGATGTGTAACTCACTGAACTCGGCATACGGCTTCTTCCTTTTGTTAAGACTAGTCCCCAGCACCTCAGTTAGGTGAAGGTTTTCCCAGAAACCTCTACTCTTCCTTTGTAGCACCTCTCACCACGGCAATCAAACAGTTCTCTGACCTGTCTGCCTTCCTGTATAAGGTCACCAGCTCCGAGAGAGCCTCTAAGGACACGACAGCATCCTTATCACTCAGCACAGCAGCAGGTACACAGTAAGTACCGGTACACGTTGAATAAATACATTAAACGTTGAGCAGACTCATCCTAGTTAAAGTTGAAGAACTTCAAGACATAGAGACCTGCTAATAGGGAACAACACGGCTGTTGCTCTAATGTTTGGTGGGGGGTGTTTACGACCCCTGCAGAACATTAATCCTCAGGCCCAACTGCATAGATATCATCAAGCAAAGACAGAGAAACCGCTCTGACATCCGCCTGGACCTTTCTTTCGATTTGCAGCTCTGAAGAAGTGCAAGACATTAAGCGTGCCACTGTGCGTTGTTATCTTTACTACCTAAGCGTGGGAGAAAGCTGACTCTCCCAACCGCCCTACTAGTTTCCTCTTTCTCTTTTTCCACTGATGAGAAGACCCTGGCCATTTATCTGTGTGGGTCGGTCGCTAAACGTTATCAGCAATGCTCACTGTAGATTGCCACATGGCCTCCAACCAACGGCTCCATAGCTTCTATGCTACATCATACGCCCAGATTCTCAAATATGCGACCACTTCAGGGAAGGAAATGGTAGCTGCCTCACAACTAGTGACTATACCTGATGTTTGCAAAAAGTCTGCACTTGCAGTGAAGGTGACCACGATTCTTTGAAAATAATATAATGAACTCTAATCCTACATACAGTCCAGCAGCAAATCCTGTCAGCTCTCCCTGAAAAATAGCCCAAGAATCTGACCACCTCTTACACCTCTGCTATTGATTGAATTTTGAAATGGAAAAAAGGACAGTGATCTCAAAAATGAAGATTAAAGTACTCAAAGCAAGATAAATTAAAATGAAAATTTAATAAAAGGCACTTTAAAAGGCAGAAAAGCAAACAAGAAAATAAAAATGAGAAAAAGAAAGAATTAAAAAAGGGCCATGGAGAAAATACGGGAAATGAAAAACAGATAAAGAGGGATTAATACTCATATTATTAGACTCCTGAAGAGAAAAAACAAAATAATGGAACAGGTATGATACTTAAAAAACATACTGTAGGACAGGAATAAAGATGCAGATGTAGAGAATGGACTTGAGGACACAGGGAGGGGGAAGGGTAAGCTGAGACAAAATGAGAGAGTGGCATGGACATATATACACTACCAAATGTAAAATAGATAGCTAGTGGGAAGCAGCCTCATAGCACAGGGAGATCAGCTTGGTGCTTTGTGACCACCTAGAGGGGTGGGATAGGGAGGGTGGGAGGGAGACACAAGAGGGAGGAGATATATGTATACGTACAGCTGATTCACTTTGTTATAAAGCAGAAACAAACACACCACTGTAAAGCAATTATACTCCAATAAAGATGTTAAAAAAAACACTGTAAGAAAGCTTTTCAGAGAATTGAATCTTCATTTTGCAAAAACGCACTGGGTACCTGGGAAAAGTAGCCCAGATTTAAACAACGTTAAGATGTTTAACTTCTACTAAGTCTGTTAGAATTTAGAGATTAGAAAAAAAATCAAGATCTCTAGGCAAAAAGATCACCTAATTACAAGGGCAGAAATGTTAGATATTCAAAGTAAGACAACAATGGAGCAGTATTTAAAGACGAACAAAGAACAACTTAATGAAAGAACATATAAAACAAGGACTTTCTAAAAAGTCAAGCTCCCCAAGTATCAAGGCTATAGAGAAAGTTTAAAACACAAGGACACAGGGAATTTTGTACCTATGAGTCTTTCTGAAGGAATAGCCTAGAGTTTGTGTGTCATTCAACAGAGAGATGACTGGGAAATTTTCATCAAAAGGACTGACGTAAGGATTTATGCACAGAATTGTAGATCTAAGACAAAACCAAACGTGAGTACGAGGATGGAAGACTAATGTACAAATTCTATATGTCGTGACAACTAAAAAGAAATAATGCAACTAAAAAACTGGTGAGAAAGAAAACTAGGAAGAGGAAAACTAGAAAATAGGAAGAGGATAAAGAAAGTTAAGTTAAGCTCCTTGGCTGCTGTGAAGGCAATAGGTAGGAGTTAAAGGATACAATTAAAAACTGGCAAACCAGATGGTCAAAGGTGAGATAAGAAAACAGGACTGGGAACACTGAAAAAGGTGTAAGTGTAAAGGTAACCACTAAAATAAAAATAAAATGTTCCTAAATTCCATTCTTTAACATTAAAGGGCAAAGAATATACAGCTTTAGAAAAAGAAACACATCAACAGAACATAATAGATGTAATTATAAAACATTATGATAGAATTGAGACCAAACATATCAGCCATATCGATGCGTGTAATGGGCTAATTTCACCAATTATAAGAAAAAGATTCTCAATTCAGCTCACGATGTAAGACCCAACTATATGCTATATTCATGTGATATATAAAACAAAATGATATAGCAAGGCAAAATACAAATGGATGGATAAAGGTATTCCAGGAAAATGAAAACAATAAGAAAGCAGAAGCAGCAATCTTGATATCTAACAAATAAGAATTCAAGCCTAAAAGTGTTAAACACAGCAAAGAAGGGCATCTTTTAATGCTAAAAGCCAAATTTACAATGAAAATAAAATACTTACGAATATCTATGCTCCAAATAACAAAGTAACCAACTTTATGAAGCAGATTTACCACTCTCAGTTCAAGACAGATCAAGTGGATAAACAAACAAAGCAGAATCAATTAGGTAGGCCTTTTGGATATATAGTGAACTTTATATTTTGATAATTTAAGCAAATATATCTTGTCAAGAGCCTTTGAACCACGCATAAAAACTGATCATAAAGAAACATCAGTAAGTTCCATGAATGAGAAATATTATAAGCAATACTCTGATCACAGTGCAATAAAAGTAGAGATTATTAACCAATGAAATGAAAAGAGAAATCATTAATCAAAACTAAAAACAGGGCTTCCCTGGTGGCGCAGTGGTTGAGAGTCCGCCTGCCAATGCAGGGGACATGGGTTTGTGCCCCAGTCCGGGAAATCCGACATGCCACAGAGCGGCTGGGCCCATTAGCCATGGCCACTGAGCCTGTGCGTCCGGAGCCTGTGCTCCACAACGGAAGAGGCCACAACAGTGAGAGGCCCCCGTACCGCAAAAAAAAAAAACACAAAACTAAAAACAATCCCATTAAACAACTCTTGGGTGAAAGAGAAAATACAAATTGAAATTTTTTAAAGTTTTAAAAACCACTAAAAACAAACCACCAAACCCCTAACACATGGGATACATTTAAAGCAGTTATGAGAGGACAACTCATAGCTGGAAATGCTTTCATAAGTGAAAAATGAAAGGATGCAAATAAATGACTTATATTCCTAGCTGAAAAAACTGGAAAACAACAACAAAGTAAACCAAAAGAAAGCACTGGGAATGAAAGAGTAAAGGCAAAAGCAGAAATTAATGAAGTAGAGAATAGGAAACCAGTAGATTTAATTGAAAGAAGTTAACAAAATTGCAAGCCACTAGCTAACTTGAGCAAGGAAAAAGAGAGAATGTACAAACAAAATAAGAAATGACAAGAAGAAAACAGAAACAAGATTAAAAGTTGTAACAGGCCGCTATACAAATAAATTTGAAATCCTTTATTAAATGGATAATTTTCTAAAGAAATATAGATAACCAAAATTGAGCCCATCAGGAAAAGTTTAAACAGAGCAAATTTCCACAGATTAAAGAACTACCACACACACAAAAACAACAGGCCCAGATATTTTCACCGTGGTCTTCTATCAAACCTTCAAAGATCTGACTGTTCCGGTGTTCTATAAATTGATCTAGAGCACTGAAGATTGTGGCAGGCAGAATAATGCCTCCCTTCGCCAGAAAGATGTCTATGTCAGAATCCCCAGAACTTATGACTATGTTATGCTCCATGGCAAGGAGGAATTAAAGTTGCAGGCAGAATTAAGGTTGCTGATCAGCTGACCTTAAAATAGGGAGATTATCCTGGATTATCCAGAAGACCCAAAGTAATCACAGGCACTTCTAAAGGTGGGAGAGGGAGGTAGGAGAGTCAATGTCAGAGAAACGTGATAAAAGAAAAACCACTGCTGGCTCTGAAGGTGGAAGACCGTGAACTGAGGATTAGAGGCAGCCTCTAGAAGCCGGTACAGGCAAGAAAGTGGATTTTCTTTTAGAACCCCCAGAAATGAATGCAGCCTGCATTCAATCTTAGCTCAGGGGGACCCACTCTGGACTTCTGACTTTTACAACAGTTAGATAACAAATCTGTTTTATTTTAAAGCACTAAGTTTGTGGTGATCTGTTACAGCAGCAAATAGAAAACTGGCTCAAAATACTGATGCAAAAATAAAGGAAAATTTCCTAATTCTTTTAATAAATTGAGTATTTTGATACCTAAACCTGATGAAGCCTCCAAAGAAAGTAGAAAAAAACTTGCCGATCATCGTCACTCGTGAATATTGATACAAAAGGACTGAAAAAAAATATTAGCAAACAGAATCCAATAGCATATAAAGAAAATAATACACCATGACCAGTTGAGATTTATTCCAATAATTTAAGGTCATTTCAATATTAGGAAATCAATATTGATAGATCAAAGGGAAAAAATATAATTATCTCCATAGATGCTGAAAGAAGACTTTGACAAAAATTCAATACCCATTCCTGTTAACAGCACTCAAGAAAATAGGAATTGAAGGACCCTTTCTTGACATGATAAAACACCTTAACACGGGCTTCCCTGGTGGCGCAGTGGTTGAGAGTCCGCCTGCCGATGCAGGGGACGCGGGTTCATGCCCCGGTCTGGGAAGATCCCACATGCCGTGGAGCGGCTGGGCCTGTGAGCCACAGCCGCTGAGCCTGCGCGTCCGGAGCCTGTGCTCCGCAACGGGAGAGGCCACAACAGTGAGAGGCCCACGTACCGCAAAAAAAAAAACCAAAAAACAAAACTTAGATAACGAGCACATACCTGTCATTAAATAATTCCTTATACTTTTCTGTATGTTTGGAGTACTTCACATGCGTAAGAACCTCACTTGTAGCAAGACATTCTCCAGTGTCATGGCAAACCTGCAGAGGTGACGATTCTGCTCTCTCACTACTAAATACGCCAAGTCTTTTCTGAAAGGTTTTATAAGTCACTTATACTCTGCAGGATTAAAATACAGAACCTCAGAAGCTAACTTTTTTGGGTGGGCTGTGCTATGTAATTTGGGTTTCTGTTCCAATAAATAAGAAACAGTACTAAACTGGACACTTTCATTTAAAAATTTTTGCTGCTTATAAAATTTCTAAAAACCCTTACCCTCAGGACTTCCCTGGTGGCACAGTGGATAAGACTCCATGCTCCCAATGCAGGGGACCCGGGTTCGATCCCTGGTCAGGGAACTAGATCCCACATACATGCTGCAACTAAGAGTTCACACGCCACAACTAAGGAGCCTGCGGGCTGCGACTAAGGAGCCAGTGAGCCACAACTAAGGGCCCTGGAGCCGCAACTAAGGAGCCTGCTTGCTGCAACTAAGACCTGGCCCAACCAAATAAATAAATAAATAAATATTAAAAGCCCTCACCCTCATATTTGGATAATAGAGTCAAGAACAGGTTGTCAATATGATTTAAAGCTGAAAAAAATCTGTCGGGATTCTGATAAGATTATTTAAGAAGCAAATCAAAATGCTTAAGCCATAGCTATTTAACATGATTATAAGTGCTGATTACTCAAATGAAATTAATCACAAATTCCCCCAAGAACATTAAACTACTCCTCAGTGGCAAAAAAACCAGGTACTTTTCCTCCGTCATTGACTATAAGCTGGATTATTTTATTTTCCTGAAAATATGAAAAACAATTGAAGATTTACTGCTCAGTATTTTAAAAAGATAAAAAATTTAGTTCCACAATCAATATAGCAATGGTGAACAACAAGAAAAGCTTCTTGAAGCTTAGTAACTCAATGTAACATTTAAAAAACAAAACATGCTATTACTGAATCTCCAGTGACCTCTTATTTGGAGTTAAGTAAGGATTCCAGGAGACTGGGCAGAAAGATTTCAGGAAGGCAGAAGGAAACCCGGATTTCGTGTTTATCAGAAGTTTAGCCACAAGCACAACTTTGAGCATATCTCCCTTTTTGGTGACGGGGCAGCTATTTGCTTCACACATTCTGATTTGTCATGAGGACAAGTCCCAAGGGAACAAGAATGAAGCACATCTTTTTTCTACCCAACCTCTTCCCCTTCCTCATTCTGTCCATGATGTAGGTTTAAAGTCTAGAGGTGGTTCAGGGAGTCTGATAGGACACGGGGCTGACTCAGGCATTAGCACAGAATTGAATCTATCAGTTCGGTGGTCTCTGTCTGGGGTAAGTAAGCCAGGGAAGCCTCCGGTGGCTCCAAGGACAATGTTAAAATGGGATTTCTGTGGAAAGAAATAAAGGCAGGGAGGCAGGCAGGGGACAGGTAATGGCCTAGACGCTCAAATCAAGGAGCTTGGCTCTATTTTGTTGACCCTGTGACCCTGGAGGGCTGCTGGAAGGTTCTTAATAGGGAAGGGACAGGGTGACTGGTATTTCAGGTAGCTCCTTCTCAAGCAATCAAGACTTGAGACAGGTGAAGTACTAGACAGACTGACTGTGGATGGAGTGTCCTGGAGAGACAAGATAAACAGATGTAAGAAAGGTGTATAGATGTAAGTATACATATTCAGGAGAAAAAACTGGAGAGAATAAGGCAAGGAGGGTGTATCAGTCCAGGTTCTCCAGAGAAAAAGAACCAATAGATATATACATATCTCTAATTACATATCCTATATATATGCATCTGCACAGTTACACAGAAAATGTATGCTATGTATAACGTATATACATGTGTATATGCATATGTATACATACGTATGTTTTAAATATAAGAAGAGATTTATTTTGAGGAATTGGTTGATGCAGTCATGGAGGCTGAGAAGTCTCACAGTCAGCCGCCTGCAAGCTGGAGTCCCAGGAGAGCAGATGGTGTAGCTCCCAACCTGAGTTCAAAGGCCTGAGCCAGTGGTGCAGGTCCAGTTGGAAGGCGGGCTTACTCAAGACCAAGGAAAAGCCCATGTTTCAGATCGAGTCTGAAGGCACGAAAAAGCCAATGTACCAGCTTGAAGGCAGTTAGCCAAAGAATGCTCTCTTACTCAGCCTTTCTGAGTAAAAGTCTGTTCTGCATCAACTGATTGGATGTGGCCCACCCTTAGCGGACAGGGCAATCTGCTGTATTCAGTCTACCATTTCAAATGTTAATCTCATCCATAAACATCCTCACACATACACCAAGATAACGTTTGAACAACTGCCTGGGCACCCCATGGCCTAGTCAAGGTGACACGTGGAATTCACCAACAGAGAAGACTACCAGTTTCCTAGTTTAGGTGATGGTGGTGCCAAAATGAAATAGAGTGAACAAGGGCAGGAGAAGGTATTACAGGAAGCCCAGGAACACTGTTTGAGATCTGCTGAATTGATGTTCTTGGCAGCTGGGCGGAAACAAGCAGGAAGCTGGATGTACACATTGGGATGCTCAGGGCTAGAGTCTGGGCAGCCCTTAGTAGTAACCTAGTAACCAGGACAGGATTATCCAGGGATGGGATAAAAAAGAGGAGCTCAGTTTAAAAAGAAAGAGAGAAAAGAAATGGTAAGAAGTGGTAGAAAACAAGGAAAATCAGAAGAGTGTGATATCAGAGGCTAAGGAAGTGAAGTTTCTAGAATTAAGGCACAACCAAAATGATCAGCAAAGAGAGTCTAGATAGGGATTGAAAAATACCCTTTACCACCGGCAACTTGGACATCATTGGGGATGCCCTCCATGAATGCAGCACCCACAGGAAGCTGATTAAGATGGGTGAAGGAGCAGAAAGATTAGACCACAGATAGAGAGGGGGCGTGACAGGAGCTGTACCTTAGGGAGAAGAGCATGTTTGTAGGGTGAGAGGGGTCAGGAAGGAAGGAGGAACTAAAGAAATAAGTAGGGAGGGTGGTTGACGAGCAAAGCCCCCAGAGTAGAGGCCAGGGATTATAATCAAGAGCACAAGCCTGTGTGCATGGGGTCAAGAGGTGGGGGGAGAAGACACTGAACTTGAATCAGACGGAGGGGCTACTCATCCTGAGACTGGTGAGAAACAAGGGAGGAGTAATAGGTGTGTTTGCAGGAGAGCAGGGGTGGGAGAAAGTGAGGGAGATCGTGCTTATTAGTCTTATTCTTCATGACGAAGAAGGTTTTCTGCTAAGAAGGAGAAATAGGTTTTTCATTTAAGATGGTAGCTTGAGGACATGCATCTAACTCCCTGCCCTCCCTCCCAAAGCTGAGCTTTAAGTTTATGGGCATTTATTGGAAAGAAATACAGAGAAGTAAAAAACAATATCACAGATCAACTTCATAGAAGACTGGAATACACAGGAGACAAAACAGCTCTGGGTGGCTTGATAATACGACTATTCAAGAGGCTGCCCCAGTGATCGTCTCATCCTTCAGTAACAGGTGTTCCCTGCTTCCCACACTTGCAACTCTGCCATACGCATGATTCAGCTCTTCCTATATTTTGTATTTGCTTTACTGCAGCTGATGCCCACTATTACCTCTAAATGCTTTTCTTTATCACGTGCTTTATGCTTACTCATACTGCCTCTTGGCTTTTGCTCACTGCTTTCTCTTTTTCAGCTTCTTGACTCCACTACCCCTGCGGATTCTATTGCTATATCTCAAAACAAAATCCCTAAGAGAGAGGCTCTGACTGGTTCAAGCAGACACTCTCCAGGACAGAACATGCCACTGGGCAGAGTTCTTGTCTGTTGATGGTCAAATTTGTCGGGTCCAAGGTGCTGGGGTTTGGGTACCCAGCACAGTGACATAATCAAAAGGCACTCGCATATCATTGGTGATTCTTATATAGGTGGTTGTGGGCGGAAAGTTGAAAAGAGGAACAAACCCATGCACATATTTCATATTCAGAAATGTACAGTACCAATACGAAAAACGTATGGATATCGACACAGACACATGTGCGTGTGTGCACACGCATGCACACACACACACACACACACACACAACTTAATTCCTGAATAAATGAGGTAATACCATTTTTTGCTCTTGATTAAATGATCCTATATTGCAAAGATGTCAATTCTTTTCAAATTAATCTCCAAATCCGGGGCAATTAAAATTTAAATCCCAATGAGCCATTTTTTATTAAAATTGACAAGTTGTTTTAATAATTCAACTGAAAGAGAAAAATGCCTGAGAATAGCCATGAAATTTATTTTTAAATAATGATGAGGAAATGCTTGATATCTCTATCTCTATCAACTAAACTACAGTAATTAAAACAGTTTGGTCTGGACCAGGTAAGTTGATCAATGGAACAAAAGGAGGCAGAAACAGAACAATGTACCTTTTGGAACTTGGTATTTGGAACTTGGTACCTTTTGGAACTACCCTTTGGAAGGTGGCATTTCAAATCCATGGGAAGTAACGGAGTATCCATCAGTGGTGTTAAGACAATAGACTACTTATGTGGAAAAACAAAAAGGTGAACCCACTACCTCAAACCACATACCAAAGCAAATTTCATATGGATTTAAGATCTAAACATTGAAATTAAAACTATCACGGTATTGGTGGCAAATATATATGAGTATCATTATCATCTTGGGGATGGAAGGTCTTCCTAAGTATGAAATCAAACCCATAAGACATAAAGGGAATAGTCACAGACTTGACTACAGAGCAAAGCAATCTTATATATGTTAAAAGACAGCATAACCAAGTAAAAAGAAATCTACAGATCAAAGAACATTTTTGCAACGCTTATGATAGATAAAATGCTAACGTCTCTAATATATAATTTATCATAAATCAACATGCAAAAGACAAACAACCAAAGGGAAAAAAGATAAGTAGGAGATGTGGAAAGTGGGCTTGTCCCATCTCCTCTGAGTAATAGCAAAGAGCGTAAGATTTGAAATTTTAAAAATGATACCCAGGCCCACTCTGCTAAAGCACCAGGTGCACCTCTGAACTGCGATGCATACTATATCCTAGGGAGAGGGTTTGTTTAACTCGTAGGAATGAATAACTAATGATGACGTTTCAGCATTAACTCTGGCCATTGTTGACAAAGGGCCATCCTACGACCCTCTGTTCAGTCCATGGAAGAAAAAAGGCCAGATTTCAGAGATTCCAGGAGAGATTACTATCTTCTCTGATTAGATATTAGGTCTTTTCAGTTTATTAAACATATGCCGCAGTAATAACATCACACAATCTCCTCTTTTCCAGAACCTTGGGTCTTTATCATTTCATCATTTCTGTGCCACACGGAGATGTTCTTAAGGTCTCAATCAATTCATAAGCTCTTCCAAGGCAGTCTGTATCCTTATTTCTTCTTTATTGCCGCCCACTGTTTTACTGGGGTTCTTCCTTCATTCCTCATTAAGTGCTGACTGCTTATAACACATCCATTTCCAGACATAACATCTCTTCTTCCAAATCAGACCTTCTTTCTGAGATTATTTTTTCTCATTTTTGTTATTTGTAAGTTCCTTTAATGAGAGTCTGTAGGCGGGTAAATCTTTTTTTTTTTTTTAACATTTTTACTGGAGTATAATTCCTTTACAATGTGTGTTAGTCTCTGCTGTACAACAAAGTGAATCAGCTATATGCATACGTATATCCCCATATCCCCTCCCTCTTGTATCTCCCTTCCAACCTGCCTATCCCACACCTCCAGGGGGTCACAAAGCACCGAGCTGATCTCCCTGTGCTATGCTGCTGCTTCCCACTAGCTAGCTATTATACATTTGGTAGTGTATGTATGTCAATGCCACTCTATCACTTCTTCCCAGCTTACCCTTCCCTCTCCCCATGTCCTCAAGTCCATTCTCCACATCTGCGTCTTTATTCCTGTCCTGCCCCTAGGTTCATCAGAACCATTTTTTTTTTAGATTCCATATATATGTGTTAGCATACGGTATTTGTTTTTCTCTTTCTGACTTACTTCGCTCTGTATGACAGACTCTAGGGCCATCCACCTCACTACAAATGACTCAATTTCGTTTCTTTTTATGGCTGAGTAATATTCCACTGTATATATGTGCCACATCTTCTTTATCCATTCATCTGTCGATCGACACTTAGGTTGCTTCCATGTCCTGGCTATTGTAAATAGAGCTGCAATGAACATTGTGGTACATGACTCTTTTTGAATTATGGTTTTCTCTGGGTATATGCCCAGCAGTGGGATTGCTGGGTCATATGGTAGTTCTACTTTTAGTTTTTTAAGGGACCTCCATACCGTTCTCCACAGTGGCTGTATCAATTTACATTCCCACCAATAGCGCAAGAGAGTTCCCTTTTCTCCACACCCTCTCCAGCATTGTTTTTTTTTTAAACATCTTTATTAGAGTATAGTTGCTTTACATTGTTGTGTTAGTTTCTGCTGCATAACAAACTGAATCAGCTATATATATACATATATCCCCATATCCCCTCCTTCTTGCGTTTCCCGCCCACCCTCCCTATCCCATCCCTCTAGGTGGTCACAAAGCACTGAGCTGATCTCCCTGTGCTATGCGGCTGCTTCCCACTAGCTATCTATTTTACATTCGGTAGTGTATGTATGTCAATGCCACTCTCTCACTTCTTCCCAGCTTATCCTTCCCTCTCCCCATGTCCTCAAGTCTATTCTCTACATCTGCGTCTTTATTCCTTTCCTGCCCCTAGGTTTTTCAGAACTATTTTTTAGATTCCATATATATGTGTTAGCATACGGTATCTGTTTTTCTCTTTCTTACTTCACTCTGTATGACAGACTCTAGGTCCATCCACCTCACTACAAATAACTCAATTTCATTTCTTTTTATGGCTGAGTGATATTCCATTGTATATATGTGCCACATCTTCTTTATCTATTCATCTGTCAATGGACACTCAGGTTGCTTCCATGTCCTGGCTATTGTAAACAGAGCTGCAATGAACACTGTGGTACATGACTCTTTTTGAATTATGGTTTTCTCTGGGTATATGCCCAGCAGTGGGATTGCTGGGTCGTACGGTAGTTCTATTTTTAGTTTTTTAAGGAACCTCCATCCTGTTCTCCATAGTGGCTGTATCAATTTACATTCCCACCAACAGTGCAAGAGGGTGCCCTTTCTCCACACCCTCTCCAGCATTTACTCTTTGTAGATTTTTTAATGATGGCCATTCTGACCAGTGTGAGGTGATACCTCATTGTAGTTTTGATTTGCATTTCTCTAATGATTAATGATGTTGAGAATTCTTTCACGTGTTTGTTGGCAGTCTGTATATCTTCTTTGGAGAAATGTCTATTTAGGTCTTCTGCCCATTTTTGGATTGGGTTGTTTGTTTTTTGATATTGCGCTGCATGAGCTGCTTGTATATTTTGGAGATTAAACCTATGTCAGTTGCTTGGTTTGCAAATATTTTCTCCCATTCTGAGGGCTGTCTAATTTCATTCTTTTACAGGGAGCTGTCCAGTTTTCCCCGCACCATTTATTGAAGAGGCTGTGTTTTCTCCATTGTATATACTCTTGGCTCTTTTATCAAAGATAAGGTGACCATATATGCGTAGGTTTATCTCTGGGCTTTCTATCCTGTTCCATTGATCTATATTTCTGTTTTTGTTCCAGGACCATACTGTCTTGATTACTGTAGATTTGTAGCATAGTCTGAAGTCAGGGAGCCTGATTCCTCCAGCTCCATTTTTCTTTCTCAAGATTGCTTTGGCTATTCGGGGTCTTTTGTGTTTCCATACAAATTGTGAAATTCTTTGCTCTTGTTCTGTGAAAAATGCCATTGGTTCTTTGATTGGGATTGCACTGAATCTGTAGATTGCTTTGGGTAGTATAGTCATTTTCACAATGTTGATTCTTCCAATCCAAGAACATGGTATATCTCTCCATCTGTTTGTATTTCTTCAGTGTCTTATAGTTTTATGCATACAGGTCTTTTTTCTCCTTAGGTAGGTTTATTCCTAGGTATTTTATTCTTTTTGTTGCAATGGTAAATGGGAGTGTTTCCTTAGTTTCTCTTTCAGATTTTTCATCATTAGTGTATAGGAATGCAAGAGATTTCTGTGCATTAATTTTGTATCCTACTACTCTACCAAATTCATTGATTAGCTCTAGCAGTTTTCTGGTAGCATCTTTAGGATTCTCTATGTATAGTATCATGTCATCTACAAACAGTGACAGCTTTACTTTTTCTTTTCCAATTTGTATTCCTTTTATTTATTTTTCTTCTCTGACTGCTGTGGCTAAAACTTCCAAAACTATGTTGAATAATAGTAGTGAGAGTGGGCAACCTTGTCTTGTTCCTGATCTTAGAGGAAATGGTTTCAGCTTTTCACCACTGAGAATGATGTTGGCTGTGGGTTTGTCATATATGGCCTTTATTCTGTTGAGGTAAGTTCCCTCTATGCCTACTTTCTGGAGGGTTTTTATCATACATGGGTGTTGAATTTTGTCAAAAGCTTTTTCTGCATCTACTGAGATTATCATATGGTTTTTCTCCTTCAGTTTGTTAATATGCTGTATCACATTGATTGATTTGCATATATTGAAGAATCCTTGCATTCCTGGGATAAAGCCCACTTGATCGTGGTGTACGATCCTTTTAATGTGCTGTTGGATTCTGTTTGCTTGTATTTTGTTGATGATTTTTGCATCTAGGTTCATCAGAGATACTGGCCTGTAGTTTTCTTTTTTTGTGACATCTTTGTCTGGTTTTGGTATCAGGGTGATGGTGGCTTTGTAGAATGAGCTTGGGAGTGGTCCTCCCTCTGCTATATTTTGGAAGAGTTTGAGAAGCATAGGTGTTAGCTCTTCTCTAAATGTTTGATAGAATTCACCTGTGAAGCCATCTGGTGCTGGGCTTTTGTTTGTTGCAAGATTTTTAATCACAGTCTCAATTTCAGTGCTGGTGATTGGTCTGTTTATATTTTCTATTTCTTCCTGGTTCAGTCTCAGAAGGTGGTGCTTTTCTAAGAATTTGTCCATTTCTTCCAGGTTGTCTATTTTATTGGCATAGAGCTGCTTGCAGTAATCTCTCATGATCCTTTGTATTTCTGCAGTGTCACTTGTTACTTCTCCTTTTTCATTTCTATTTCGCGATCTCTTGGTTATTTAGTAGTGTATTGCTTAGCCTCCATATGTTTGTATTTTTTACAGTTTTTTTTTTTACTGTAATTGATATCTAGTCTCATAGTGTTGTTGTTGGAGAAGATTCTTGATATGATTTCAATTTTCTTAAATTTACCAAGGCTTGATTTGTGACCCAAGATATGGTCTACCCTGGAGAATGTTCCATGTGCACTTGAGAAGAAGGTGTAGTCTGTTGTTTTTGGATGGAATGTCCTATAAATATCAATGAAGCCCATCTTGTTTAATGTGTAATTTAAAGCTTGTGTTTCCTTATTTATTTTCATTTTGGTTGATCTGTCCATTGGTGAAAGTGGGGTGTTAAAGTCCCCTCCTATGATTGTGTTACTGTTGATTTCCCCTTTTATGGCTGTTAGCATTTGCCTTATATATTGAGGTGCTCCTATGTTGGGTGCATAAATATTTACATTTGTTATATCTTCTTCTTGGATCGATCCCTTGATCATTATGTAGTGTCCTTCTTTGTCTCCTGTAATAGTCTTTATTTTAAAGTCTATTTTGTCTGATATGAGAATTGCTACTCCAGCTTTCTTTGGTTTCCATTTGCATGGAATATCTTTTTCCATCCCCTCACTTTCAGTCTGTATGTGTCCCTAGGTCTGAAGTGGGTCTCTTGTAGACAGCATATTTATGGGCCTTGTTTTTGTATCCATTCAGCCAGTCTATGTCTTTTGTTTGGAGCATTTAATCCATTTACATTTAAGGTAATTATCAATATGTATGTTCCTATTATCATTTTCTTAATTGTTTTGGGTTTGTTTTTGTAGGTCTTTTGCTTCTCTTGTGTTTCCTGCCTAGAGAAGTTAAGGTTTTAATTTCTTCGTTGAACCTGAATGAGATCCTTGCTGGGTAATCTTGCTTGTAGGTTTTTCCCTTTCATCAGTTTAAATATGTCCTTCCACTCCCTTCTGGCTTGCAGAGTTTCTGCTGAAACATCAGCTGTTAACCTTATGGGGATTCCCTTGTATGTTATTTGTTGCTTTTACCTTGCTACTTTTGGTATTTTTTTTGTATTTAATTCTTGATAGTTTGATTAATATATGTCTCAGTGTTTCTGTTTGGGTTTATCCTGTATGGGACTCTCTGCACTTCCTGGACTTGATTGACTATTTCCTTTCCCACCTTAGGGAAGTTTTTGTCTATAATCTCTTCAAATATTTTCTCAGACCCTTTCTTTTTCTCTTCTTCTTCTGGGACCCCTGTAATTCGAATGCTGGTGTGTTTAATGTTGTCCTAGAGTCTCTGAGTCTGTCCTCAGTTCTTTTCATTCTTTTTTCTTTATTCTGCTCCCTGGCACTTATTTCCACCATTTTATCTTCCAGCTCACTTATCCGTTCTTCTGCCTCAGTTATTCTGCTATTGGTTCCTTCTAGAGCAGTTTTAATTTCAGTTATTGTGTTGTTCATCACTGTTTGTTTGCTCTTTTAGTTCCTCTAGATCCTTGTTAAATGTTTCTTGTATTTTCTCCATTCTGTTTCTGAGATTTTGGATCTTCTTTACTATCATTACTCTGAATTCGTTTTCAGGTAGGTTGCCTATTTTGTCTTCATTTATTTGGTCTTCTAGGTTTTACCTTGCTCCCTCGTCTGTAACATATTTTTTTGTTTGTTTGTTTGTTTTTAATGGGTGGGGCTGCATTCCTGTCTTACTGGTTGTTTGGCCTGAGGCATCCAGCACTGGCATTTGCAGGCAGTTGGATAGAGCCAGGTCTTGGTCCTGAGATGAGGACCTCTGGGAGGCCTCACTCCGATTAATCTTCCCTGAGGTCTGAGGTTCTCTGTTAGTCCAGTGGTTTGGACTCGGAGCTCCCACCACAGGAGCTCAGGCCCAACGTCCAGCCTGGGAACCAAGATCCCGCAAACTGGTCACTGGGGGTTCCTCCTGTCACCTTAGGTGTCTGTGGTGCCCCACTAGTGCCTGGTAGGGGCCCTAACTGTGCAGAGACACGAATTCCATGTCCTCCTAGTCTGCCATCTTGACTCCGACCCCCCGGGAAATCTTGTTTGTTTAAAAATGTCCTTGTTTTCTCCACATTTTGGGAGTAAGTTTTATTAACATGGAATGCCAGTTATTTCTTCCCAGAACTTTATTCCACTGTTTTCTCTCCATTCTTGTTGCTATGGAGTTACTCCCCAGTTTGTGTTGCTCCTTTTGTAGATACTCTTTTTTTTTGGTCCCTATGATTGCTATAAAAATCTTCTGTTTGTTTTTTGTGTTCTGCAATTATACCACACAGTATGTGCGTGTGCATTTCTTTTTATTTATTTTGATTCATTGTTCTTTTTAAGTCTGAGGGTTCCTGTCATTTATTAATTCTGAAAAAAGTCTTGGTCATGATAGTTTTTAATGATGATTCTCCTAATTCTCTCTCTTCTTTCTTTCTGGAAGTCTCATTACATATGTTGGCCTATTTCATTCTTACCCCCACCACCCCATGTCTCTTAACCTTTGCTATTTTCCATTTCTTTGTCTTCGTCTTCCTGGGCTACGTGCTGTAATTTCTTCAAATCTTCAATTTCATGAATTATCTCTTCTGTAGCTGAACCATAAAGTTTTAAATTTCAATTAATTATTTTTCAAGTTCGAGAATTTCTACTTGATTCTTTGGTGATTTTTTACAGTCTTTGAGTCATACTTTGGATTGACTCTCTTCTAAAACCACATATTGCTTGTAGACCTTTTGAGGATGGCCATTCTGACTGGTATGAGGCGATATCACATTGTAGTTTTGATTTGCATTTTTCTAATAATTAGCGAAGTTGAGCATCCTTTCATGTGCCTCTTGCCCATCTGTATGTCTTCTTTGGAAAAATATCTATTTAGGTCTTCTGCCCATTTTTTGATTGGGTTGTTTGTTTTTTTGATATTGTGCCACATGAGCTATTTGTAAATTTTGGAGATTAATCCCTTGTTGGTCTCATTGTTTGCAAATACTTTCTCCCATTCTGTGGGTTATCTTTTCATTTTGTTTATGGTTTCCTTTGCTGTGCAAAAGCCTTTGAGTTTGATTAGGTCCCATTTGTTTATTTTTGTTTTTATTTCCATTATTCTAGGAGGTGGATCCAAAAAGATACTGCTGTGATTTATGTCAAAGAGTGTTCTGCCTGTATTTTCCTCTAAGAGTTTCATAGTGTCTGGCCTTACATTTAGGTCTTTGATCTATTTTGAGTTGAGTTTTGTGTATGGTGTTAAAGAATGTTCTAATTTCACTGTGTTACATGTAGCTGTCCAGTTTTCCCAGCACCAGAATGGCCATCATCAAAAAGGCTACAAACAATAAATGCCGGAGAGGGTATGGAGAAAAGGGAACCCTCCTACACTGTTGGTGGGAATGTAAGTTGGTACAGCGACTATGGAGAACAGTATGGAGGTTCCTTAAGAAACTAAAACCAGAGTTAACGTATGATCCAGCAATCCCACTCCTGGGCGTGTAACTGGAGAAAAACATGGTTTGAAAGGATACATGCACCCCAATGTTCATTGCAGCGCTGTTTACAATAGCCAAGACCTGGAAGCAACCTAAATGTCCATCAACAGATGAATGGATAAAGAAGATGTGGCACATCTATACAATGGAATATTACTCAACCATTAAAAAGAATGAAATAATGCCATTTGAAGCAGCAGGGATAGACCTGGAGATTATCATACTAAGTGAAGTAAGTCAGACAGAGAAAGACAAATATCATATGATATCGCTTATATGTGAAATCTAAAAAAGAAAAATGATACAAATGAACTTATTTACAAAACAGAAACAGACTCACAGACTTAGAGAATGAACTTACGGTTACCAGTGGGGAAGGGTGGGAGGGGATAGATTGGGAGTTTGGGATTGACATGTACACACTGCTATATTTAAAACAGATAACCAACAAGGACCTACTGTATATTACAGGGAACTCTGCTCTATACTCTGTAATAACCTAAATGGGAAAAGAATTTGAAAAAGAACAGATACGTGTATATCTATAACTAAATCACTCTGTTGTGCACCTGAAACTAACACAACATTGTTAATCAACTATACTCCAACACAAAATACAAATTTAAAAATTCCACATATTACGCACACTGTTTTCTTTTTTTTTGCTGTACGCGGGCCTCTCACTGTTGTGTCCTCTCCCGTTGCGGAGCACAGGCTCTGGACACGCAGGCTCAGCGGCCATGGCTCACGGGCCCGCCACCCCGCGGCACGTGGGGTCTTCCCGGACCGGGGCACGAATCCGAGTGCCCTGCATCGGCAGGTGGACTCTCAACCACTGCGCCACCAGGGAAGCCCCTACGCACACTTTTTTTTTAAGCAGAATATATATATATTTTTTAATTGGAGTAAAGTTGCTTTACAATGTTGTGTTAGTTTCTCCTGTACAATGAAGTGAATCAGCTATATGTATACCTATATCCCCTCCTGCTTGGACTTCCCTCTATGCATCCTTTTTTTTGAACACTGTTTATGATAATTTTAATAATGAAATCTTCTGTACGTGGTTCTCTTGTTTGTTGTTTTCTGCTGGCTCTAACGTGGGACTTTTTGTGTGCATGTTTTGTGATTTTTTAAAAAATTGTGTGCTCCTCTTTTTGGAACTCTGTCTGCAAGAATTCTTTGAGGTCTGGGTTGAGAATGCATTCCTCTCAGGAGATTTTTCTTTTATTCAGACCCAAGGTCATTTCAAATTTAAATTCTTCATTTGCAGTTTTTCAGATTAGGCAAAGGGTATAATGAGAGACACGTGGGCTGGCCAGTGTACATATTATCAAGGGAAACTTTTAAATTTCTCTTTGCACCAGCATGATCTTTAAATTTCCTTTGAAAATATAAAACATCAAACTCACAGAGAAGTACAGTAATAGAACAGATATCTGCAACGGTAACATAATCAAACAGGTGGTTTTTGTTCCATTTGTTCACTTTTTTTTTTTCTTTCTAATTCCTAATTGTTCCACAGTTCTCTTTCTTTCTTGGAAAAAATTTGTATTAACAAAATATAACAATTACATTCAAAGAGATTAAAAACATGAGCAAATATTTTACTCTAACACATATTAAACAAAACTAGTTTAATTTATGAAGAGGAGTCGGGGTTTGAATCAGGGCTTGAAGGAAATGGTAAGCATTTGGAAAAGCTGTTGAGAGAAACTGCAGATGACAAAAACAAATAGAAGGGTTGATAAACAACAGCCTGACAGCTCCACCGTGACTGGAGGCACAGATCCGCCATGGCTCGTAACTGGGAGTATCCACACTGCAGTGTCCTCGTAGGACCAGAGTTCTGCTGGGTGGATCTGGCAGAAGGACAACAGTTAGGGAACCTGCAGGTAGAGCAGCTTACAGAAGTGCTGCTTAGATTTACTATGCATATAGATCACCTGGGTATCTTGTTAAAATGCAGATTCTGATTCAGGGGGTCTGGGACGGGGCCGGAGATTAAACATTTCCAAAGTTCCCAGGCGTTGTTAATGCTGCTGGTCTAGGGACTCACCTTTCAGCCAAGGGGTCCTGGGTCATGGAGGGAATGGAGATAAGAAGGGTCCTGACACAGTGGAAGAAACCAGATGGCCCTAGCAATTGGAGGGAGGTCTTTGTGTGTTGAAGAAAAGGATTAGCAGGAGTCAGAGATGAGAGCTGGGCAGAGAAAGCAGACTGGTCAGAACGAGATATGACCATTTAGGGTATAAAGTGGATCTGGCTGAAGGCAGAATCCAGGACCTGTTCATGGAGCAGATAGCTGAAGTGGAATTGTAAAGGTATCGGGAGTTAAGAAGGCCCAAGAATTGGAGGTTTAGTTGTTAGCTGTTGGTAAAACCTACAGTAATTGTGGGAGGAGTCGAGGTAGCAAAGACGGGGAGCCTGCCTGACGGTCTTTGATGAATGGGGCTTGATGGGGTGGTCATGAGAACTTTGAGAAGTTGGTAGCTGAGCCTGGCAAGGAGGGGTAGCAGGCAGACAGCCTCAGAGTAGGATGAAGTTTGAGGTTTGGGTGGGAAACACAAGAAATAGTTGGTATGTGCACAGTTAAGAGCCTTAGTTAAGGCAAGGAAATGGAGAGAACATTTTAGAAGAAGGTCAATGTGGTTGTCCTACAGCTCGTTACCTCTGGACAGGAGAACGCTGGGGGCAATTTATGTCCTTGAGGCTCTTTGTGGATCAGGCATGACTAGACCTCACCCAGGCCACACCCTTGCTCAGCTGCTTCCCTTTTCTTGCGCTGCCTCCCTAATGGCTTTTTCCTGAAGATTACACCCTCAATAAATGCCAAGCACCTGAGTCTCTATCTCAGCTCTGCTTCTGGGGAGCCTGATGTAAAGCAGGTGGTCCCAGAAGTAGTGCTGGGAAGCAGACCCTCAGGATGGATTCTGGAGGTGAATCATCCACCAGCCCCTGGCGATGATGGTGCAGGAGGAGTAGCGATGGTCCCTGGAATTCTACAGCACGTGTGCTGAACTGGGAAAGGACGCGTGGGGGGGAAGGACACACTGGCTCGTGCGTTGTCTCTGGCTTTGTGAGATCTGAAGGGATACAGGGATTTGGGGGACCACGAAACTGGGTGGCTACTGCTGATGCTTTGATGCTTTGAAGAGAAAAGGACAGACTGGGGCAACGAAGCATCAATCGAAGCTAAGTATGAGAGCCAGAGGTCTCCATGGCAGCACATAAGGAACCCTTCATCCCCGTCAACTAGGCTCAGGATCTAATCTAAGAGTAGAGGCACGTCCTTTCAGAGAAGGAAGACTCTCAGCTCTGGTAAGTCTCCTACATCACAGGCAAAGCCCTGAGGGGGAAGGGGTGGGATCTCGACACTCAGTATGAAGGTATCTGGGTAGATGCGCTCATATTTCCCTAAACGCTGCGGGCTGCAGAAGTGATTACCCCGCTTTGTTGGTGAACAGAACCACCCCCCCACCTCTCCCAAATGAAGCGGGTGCCTTAGAGGACCACACTTGTCCTCCTCAGGTCTGCCCCACCTCCGCTGGTAGTGACCACACTAATAACTAGGGTCAGATCTCAGCAGGAGCCAACCAGAAAGTCCTGGGCCTGCAGAGGGAGGAGAGAGATTAAAAACCAAAGGACCGGCAGGAACTGGTTAAGGTTTCACGGCAGGAACAGGAGAATACGCCTGGGGGTGGATCCCAAGGGTGCGGGTCGAGGGGAAGAGCAGAGTGTGAAGCTGGGTGATGGGGAGACTGTTGATATGGCACTCTCCATGACAAAGATTTCATTCCCTGCAAGGGTTTGGGATCCGGCCCAGAGAAGCCTGGAAAAAGCGAGAGCCCACAAGAAATGAAGAAGGGACCTCAGAATTGCCACAGCAGCCCACGGAGGAAGGGACACAAAGCTGGAGAAGTGGGCAAGCTGGGAGACTGGAAGACCCACCAGCTGACTATGGTCCTCAGGAGGACCTTTTACTAAGGTGACAGGGGTTACACCGCTGTCACCAAGAAGCTCAGCAGAGGCTCTCCTCTGTAAGCCCCAGCTGATAGCAGGAGATGCTGTCACAAAGCAGGACTTTCCAGTATCCATGGGAATAAGAGGATCCCAGGATGCCCAAGGCCATGTGGCAGCACTCAGCCATCAGCCAGACTCTGAGGACAGTATGCTGGGTGAGCTGCAAGACCTACAGAAGAGAACACAGTGTTCCTGGAGACAAGACATATGGGCACCCAACAGGGCACTGCTTGACATACAACCAAAAGAAACCAGGAGTGGGCAAGCCAAAGACTGAGGTGAGTCACCTCAGTGGAAAGCCAGGATGCCTTGTCCAGCTTCCAGACTGAGATCAGTTCTCAGACACAAAACCCATTTGCTGAAGAAGAAACTGGGTCCCCAAGACTCTGAAACACCATGACACACATACGTATAGTGATTCCTCTAGTCCTTCAGCAAAGAAACTTACGGTCTTGACTTGGCTAACTGTGTACTGTAGAAAGGGGAACACCCAGACCTCCTGAGGGATGTTGGATCCAGGGCCGTGGCAGACACTGGCACCCAGTGGCCTGGTTCTAAGCACTATCAGGCACCCCTGCTAGAAGAGGCGCACACGGGACCCAGGTAACTGATGGAGTCCTAGACCAGGTTCAGGTCATGGTGTATCCATCAAGTCCATGGACCTCAGTGATTATTTCCTTAATTCCTAAATATATGATCAGAATAGACATTCTTAGCAGAACCCTCACGTTGGTTCCTTGACTTATGGAGTAGGAACTATTGTAATAGGAAAGTCAAAGCAGTAGTCCATGAAACCGTCCCCTCCCATTCCAGGTAAGACAGGACATTATGAGCACGACTGTATCCTAGAAGGCATGGCAGAGGTTAGTGCCACTTCCAAAGGCTTAACAGATGCAGGGCTTGTGGTCCTCATCATACCCCACTCAATTCACTAGCCTGGCCCCTAGAAAAACCCAGGTGGATCATGGTGAGAGATACAGCTCCACCACAAACCTAACCCACCAGCTTCAACGTGCCTGATGTGGTAATACTTTCTAGAGCAGGTGGACACGGATCCTGGTGTGTGGTTTGTGGCTACTGAGTTGGCAGATGCATCCTCCACCCCGATCAAAACAGAGAATCTGAAGCCGCTAACGCCACAGGGAATGACCATTACTCATGGAAGCCTCGTCCACGGTTGGTTTAATTCTTCTGCTCTCTGTCACAGTAAAGTCTGAAAGGACTTAGGCCATCTGAACATTTGCAGAAGATCACACTGGTCCAGGACATTGATGAAACTGTGTTAATCCACTTGGGTGAGCAAAGAATGACAAGTACTTTGAAGGTCTTGGTCAGAATCATGTGCTCCCGAAGGTAAGGGAAGAACTCTTCAAAGATACAGGGGCCAGCACGTCAATCAAGTTTTTAGGAGTCCGGTAGTCTGTGGCAAGGGAGAACATTTCCTCCAAAGTAAAGGACCAACTACTGTACTTTGAACTTCCTGACACCAGGAGAGAAACATGGCCTTGGAGGCTGCTGTGCGTTGAGGGGGCAGCATATCCCTCTCTCGGAAACACTGCTGTGGCCCATTCATCAGGTTTCAGCATGGTCCTAGCAGCCCTGCCATGTCCCTACCCTGACTCCCTCATGGGTGTTCTTAGAGCACAATTCCCTGTAACTCATGGGCACCGAGATCCCTGTCTCAAACTCTGCTTCTAGGAAACGGAACCGAAGACAAGTTCATAAAAGGGATGAGGTAGTCATGGACGAGGGAGCAGGGCTGGCTTTTATGTGATGGCTAAGGAGTACAAGGATGAAAACAAACCGTAATTAAGTGTGATCGGCCTCAAGTATCCTAACTGGATGTAGGTCTCAGACGGAGGCTGCCCCGGGGCAGTGAGTGAACAAGAACGAAAACCTTGCTCCACTCCCTCGTCACTGGCCTAGCATCTCCCCAGAAGCGTTTGATTTGGGGGAATTGCAGACATGTGGTTCCCATGTCCCAATTCTCCAGACATATTTGGAGAAAATATTTTGACGAGAGGCGCTACAAGCAAGCCCCCCAAACCCACTAAGAACGTGGCTGACTTGGATTCCTTCTTTGGATTCCATGCAGGCACGACGGTAGCTACACAGGAAATCCTTCCTGAATTTAATTTTATTACAACAGCAAATCTGTACCAAGCACTGTGATGGTCACCGCCTCCACTCCTAACATTACATTTTCAAAGGTTACAAATTGTATGGCACTCCGTAGTAATCCTTTTCATGTCATTATTTCATTCAGCAAATATAACTGATGGATCTGAAGATGATCACACTAAGTGAAGTAAGCCAGACAGAGAAAGATAAGTATCATATGGTATCACTTATATGTGGAATGTAAAAAAAAAAAAAAAAAAAAAAAAAAAGATACGAATGAACTTATTTCCAAAACAAAAAGAGATTCACAGACATAGAAAACAAACTTATGGTTACCAAAGGGGAGAGGGAGCTGGAGGGAGGGATAAATTAGTAGGTTGGGATTAACATATATACACTACTATATATAAAATAGATAACCAGCAAGGACCTACTGTATAATAGCATAGGGAACTATACTCTATATTTTGTAATAAATTATAAGGGAAAAGAATCTGAAAAAGCATATATATATATATATATATAATATATACATAATATATATATTTTATATATATATAAAACTGAATTGTTATGTTGTACACTGAAACTAACATATTGTAAATCAACTATACTTCAATTAAAACAAATTTATTTTTTTTTAATTTTAAAAAATTAAAAAAAAACACAAATATGATTGAATGCTTACTATATACCAGGCATTATTCCAGGCTAAGCTAATAGCGACTCTGGGATTTTTTTCAACACATCATTTACCTATATAGATTCAAATGCCAGAGAACTGAAACATATAGACCAGGACTTTTTACATACTCATTATAGGTTCCCTTTGTTTGTGTTTCCTGGTGTTTTGAGATGTGGTCCTCTTTCATTCTTTGGATTATAAGCTTCTAAGTGACGCAAACTATGTGACTGTTCTTTTAAGGAGTCTTTCATCAATGTCTGGCAGTGTTCTCCCACAGGAGGTGACTGAGTGACATCCTTCCCACAGCTGAGCACAAGACCACAAAAATACAAGTTCATTAGTCCACAAACAACTGTAATTAGTTTCATGAAGCTTGGAAAGCAAGACCCCCAAACGGTGTCAGTGCAGGAGTCCTGGATGGGTGTTATGTACTTCACTTCAATTCTGACAGCATGAGAGACAGACCAGGACTTTTTCTCCTTTTCTCAGTGTACTGCTGATGAATTTTGCAGGACAGCAATTTTAAAACAATCCAAAAGACATTATATTTTGGAAACATGACATGACAGTGTTCCCCCAACATAATGAATATATTAATGAATTCTGACAAAAAGAGTTATATTCTGGTCTTTTTTTTTTTTAAATCTGCATGCTATTTTATTTCCATTAGAAAAATATTATCTATATAAAATTTGGTCAGCTTCTTCTCCTTTACCTCTACCATTCAAACTTAAGTGCTTTAATTTTACTCAACTAAAAGCAGAATCATGTTATCTGACACGAGAACTAAATATTTCACACCATTAAATTAACAGGGTTTAACTGAATTAGGTGTGCTCTTTACTATTTCTCAGGAATAGTAACTCATCTTTCCTACACGGCATTTCCCTTTACTTTTATTTTTCTGAGTAACTATGTAATGCGTGTCTCTTCTCCCACATCCAGTAATATGAGTGTTATAGAGGTGTAATTTATAACATCAGTAACTAGATTCATCATTAATCTTCAATTCACATTCAATTCCCCTTATTATATGGTATTTCCAAAATAACTTCAGATATTTCAGTCAACCTTACACTTCCCAACAAAGATTGTAAAAATTAAGATGTTAATTTAAAAACATTATTAAGATTCCAGACTAAATAACACTGGGCCCACTCAGAGCGATGCTGTCATGAGAGGTCCTTGCACAGCTACTGCTTCAGTCTCAACACTTTGCCCTCCTCTGGGCAAAGCAGCAACCTGAGCAGCTCTCGCGGGAAGACTACTCTGGAAATACTGCTTGTAGATGTCATTGACAGTATTGAAGTCGTTTATGTCAGCCGGCAGAACAGCTGTTCTTACCACATTCGTGAAGTCACAGCCCGCTGGCTTTCAGGATTTCACCCATGTTTGTAAGAGCTTGTTTAGTCTCTTCTGCCACCCCTCCTGGCACAAGCTATCCACTTGCAGGACCCACGGCTAGCTGTCCTGAAATGTAAATGGTCCCGTCGACTAACACAGCCTGACTGTAGGGACCAATGGCCGCTGGGGCTTTCGCGGTGCTGATCACCTTTCTGATCAAAGACGACATGGCTAATGCTTTTCCCTTGGAGACAACTACCCCGTATACTGCTCCTACACGCGTCTCACGGGTCTGTTCTGGTCTTCTTAAAATTGCCATTTAAGCAAAACAGGTAGCATCCCCAGAAGGGTTTGTTAAGTGGAAGTACAGCATAGCCTAGTGAACAGATGATAAATATGGATTTTAGACATTCTAATCAAAAATCTTGGCCCTGCTGTGCATAAACGCTATGGATTTTCCTTTTTTTTTTTTTCTTTTTTTTTTTTTTGCGGTACGCGGGCCTCTCACTGTTGTGGCCTCTCCCGTTGCAGAGCACAGTCTCCGGACGCACAGGCTCAGCGGCCATGGCTCACGGGCCCAGCCGCTCCGCGGCATGTGGGATCTTCCCGGACCGGGGCACGAACCCGCGTCCCCTGCCTCGGCAGGTGAACTCTCAACCACTGTGCCACCAGGGACGCCCTATGGATTTTCTTAATAAGGCAAAACTCAGCCTGACTCTCTACGTGCCCTTGGAGCAAGGAGACCCCACCTTTTCAACGGCATCATTTGCAGTGACTCTGCTCCCAGCCAATGCCTCTTTCAGTTCAAAACATCTTTTCAGATTCAATGTAAATGCATCTTACAAACCCACTGTTTGTCCAACGCATCAATTGATTTGACTCATAAGCCACTCTTGACCCTCTTGTACATCCCTCTCCTACAAATAATTTGGGCCTCATGCTTCCTTACTCTTCCTTCCTTCTACTAGTTTCTCTTTAATTAAAAAAAAAAAAGATTATTGTCAAAACAACCTTTGGTTTCTCCTTTCTGTCAGTAAAAGGAAACAATGATTGAAACAGCTGTGCCCAGGAGCACACAGCCATCCAGAATATAACAGCGTCTAGGAGATGTTGACAAGCGTAATTTACAGATCGTCACCGTTATGAGAAAAAGAAGGGATGGATAAACAAATGCAATGGCACTTTGTGATGGCAGTTCCACTAGGACAGATGGCTGGGGGCAAGACAACAGCCTTGGGCAAGATATATACAGTGAGACACAAAGTATGAACCTGTCTTTTCAGTTCAGATGGAGACAAAAGGCGAAAACGTGCCCATCAAAAATCATATACTAACAGAGTCAAACTCAAATTCTACTCAGAGGTGATAATCCGATATAAGTCATTCACAGACCATGTGTCATAGGGCATTTCCCTCGTTTTTAGCCCAATCTGCAATGCCTGCAAAGGTGGCTTAATTATTTCTCAGTTTGAAGATAAAATGATGTGTAGTAGGAAAGTCAAAATTGACGTGATTATTATAAGCTATGAACGTGGCTTTTAGCTGTCTTGATAGCTAGGAAGCCAAAATAAAGAATTAAATCCAAGCTCTGCGTGTGCAGACAGAAGCCGGACTTTGGATCCTAGAGAACCGAGTTTAGTCTGAGCATTCTTTCCGTTTGGGGAGATGGCAGAGGACTCTTCTGTTTAGAAAGCTCGGAGTGCTGCATTTCATCAAATGTCACCTCAACTACCCACAAAAGGAATCAGGGAAAGCGTAAAAGATGAAGAGGAGAGGACAAAGCCAGCCTTCTGGGTCGCACCTTGATTCTTCCACTGTTGAGATCCGCAGCTCCCCAGGGCCTGGCGCCGGCGGACTGAATGCCAACCCCGGGCATATACGCTGGGGTTGAGAGCAGACTGAAGGCCAATCCCGGGGACATGCTGGGGTTGTGAGCAGGCCCGGGATGTGCCGTAGCCCCCTCATCCTGGTTGCTGCCCAACCACGGGGTGATTTCTTGTAGGCTGGTAGAGCTGGGGACAACCCACCTTGGCTCTGGGGCAGGGGCTGTGCTGGGTCCTCAGAGCCACACAGCTGTGGTTTCACAGGGCAGCACAACAAAGTTCTGAGCTCCAGCAAACGGTGCACAGGGCGAAGCGCTGCCACCACCATATACGCACTGTATTTCCTTCTTTCTTTCTTTTTTTTTTTGATTATTTTACTTGAAGTATAGTTGATTTACGATGTTGTGTTAATTTCTGCTGTACAGCAAAGTGTATCAGTTATGCATAGACATATATCCACTCTTTTTTAGATTCTTTTCCATTGTGGTTTATCATAGGATATGGAATATAGTTCCCTGTGCTCTACAGGAGGACCTTGTTGTTTATCTATTCTATACCTCATAGTTTGCACCTGCTAATCCCAAACTCCCAGTCCATCCCTCCCCCTCCCCCTCGGCAACCACAAGTCTGTTCTCTATATCCATGAGTCTGTTTCTGTTTTGTAAATATGTTCATTTGTGTCATATCTTAGATTCCACATATAAGTGATACCATGTGGTGTTTGTCTTTCTCTTTCGGACTTACTTCACTTAGTATGATCATCTCTAGTTGCATCCATGTTGCTGCAAATGGCATTATTTCATTCTTTTTTATGGCTGAGTAGTATTCCATCGTATATAGGTACCACATCTTCTTTTTCCATACATCTGTCGATGGACATTTAGGTTGTCTCCAAGCGTTGGCTATTATGAATAGTGCTGCTACAAACATAGGGGTTATGTGCTCTATTTCTAGGTGGGACAGGCTAACGGAGCTTCTGGTTTTTATAATGATAGCTGTAAATATCACTAAGAGGATTTTAAAATGCTAACTGCCACTGACAGGACCTCAGTTCCTTAGATTGTGGAAGGTACCACATCAGTCTCAGCAAAATGGCATCACCGTCCACCCAGCTAAGCAACTGGAAACCAAGCTCTCCCTAAACACCTTTCCTAAGCACCCCGCACCTCACAGCCAACCCTTCACCCACTCCTGCTGGTTTTCCCAGTATGGGAAGATGCAAGGAAAGGTTTGATCAGAAAGCTAAAATAATCATGTCTTTCTCCCAGTGGGTGAGAATCTTTCTCCTCTTCTGGCAAACAAGAAAATGTCTCACTTCAGTTCACGTCCAGATGAGATGGTGGTGTAGGTGCTGGTGATTCTGTCACTGATTGACTTGACACATGACCGCTCCACCCTGCCGTTCATCTGCCCCTAAGCTGGGGTGACAGGACAGATGGCCACCAGTGGAGGGAGGGCTCCAGTAATGCCAGGCAGTAGGACGCCTGCACTAAAGACTTCAGCGCTGGGGAACACCGGGGCCCCTGCCCAGTGTGGGTGTGATGGGGCAGGGGGCTAAAGGAATTCTCTAGCCCCCTTTTCTGATGGGAAGCGCAAGACCAGTAAAGAAAAGGCTCTGGAAGGAAGCAATTGGGACCTTCTTGGCTGTCTCTGCCATCTCTAAACTTCCTACCCCCTCTCTGCCTGGGCATTTGGGCAACAAGGGCGGGCAACTCAGTGACCTGTGGGTGTGGGGTGCCCAGCACCCAGGGGTGCTCCAAGCATCGCTCCTCAGAGAACAGGAACAGGCTGAAAGAGTTACTCTCGGCGCCACTGGGACAAGGAAACCGGAAATGATCCGGTCAGACCATAAAAGAACATGTGCTGGGAGAGTATTTTGGTAGAATCATCCTGTATTTCTTACAAATGATGACACATCTTCAGCCTGCCTTGCGACGCTCCTGATCCCTTACCTCACGCTCACCCGCTGTAGCCCAGAAGTCAGGGTGCCTCTTGTTCCCTGAGGGACCCTGGGGGCCCAGCAGCATGGCTGGCACACCAGAGGCCCAGAAGAAAAATGAAATGAATGGATGAATCGAACTGGGATTGGAATTAAAATCTGGTCCCAACACTAGTGTTATAAACTGATATGGTGGTTCCCCCTAATCGTATTTTGAAAACTGTAGTTAGATGTTTTCAGGTCACCAGTACTATCTGAGCAGCAGCTGTGGTCTCTTTTCAGCTGGGAATAACTGTCTCAGGTGAAGGGGCTTAAACTAAGGCAGTCTGGACACAGGAGTGGGGTGGGGACACTGCTGGCTGGCGCTGCCGCGTTTGAATGACTCCCAGGCTGGACTCGTGGCGGCACTGGCTGTCTGCAGTGTGTGGCCCGGAGGGAGGTCGGCAGCTGTGGCCGCACAGCTCTCATGTGTCCGAGCTGTTGTCGGGACCGAAGATAAGAGAAACAAACCACACAGAATACGAGCCTCAGCGATCCCAAGTAGCAGAGGCCTCTGTTTCAGTCCTGGTGCTCTCCAGGGGCCCAGACTGTTCAAGGATGTGGGAATTCTATAGTTTGGGCCGAGCCCGTCTCCTGGACTGTTTGGATTCCCACCCTACGTGCTGAAAGAGCACCCAGAGCATGAACACACGTGCTTCTGCATCTGAAACTACTTTCTCCTGGACAGAATATAACAGATCAGACCCTGGACTGCAGAAAGCTGGTATTTTTGTTGAGTGGGAGCATAAATCCTGACTATATCAGAAGTTTCGGATAATATCAAGAGTCCAATGAACACAGGATCTCCACTGGACTTGGACAAGTAAATGGAATGAACCCATCAGGACTTTGTTTCATTATAAAAAAGTCTCTTCCAACGGAAGAGAAGATAATCCTTTTGGCTGTGATATTTCCCCTTGCTGTCTTCCTCTCACAAAATATATTCATCCAAAGAGGATGTTTTATAAATACACACAGATATTTTTTCTCCCTTTCTTTGGGGATTCTGCTGTGGTGCACTGAAAAAGGATAAATCAGCTTAAGAGAATTTTTCAAAACGCAATCCCCTCCAGGTTTAATTATAGACAATATAGGTCAAGTTATTTTAAATAGGCCCCAAAGTGCTTGTCCCTGAACTACTTTGTATGTTTCGCATGAGTCAGTTTCCCTATTACTGAAAAGAGTGGACAGTCAGAAGTTAGACAAACGCCTCCTCTCTGTAAGTAGCCTGTGGACGGGCTCCCTGGACAGTAATAAGCAGATGGAACTAGAAGATGCTGATGTTATGGTCACTGGGTCTCCTTTCCTAGCACATCAGGAGGGCGAGCCCACACCCGCGGCTGCCCTCTCCTATGCTCCCGTGTGAACACTTTCTGATGGGCTCTGAAATCACAGGGGCTGGCTCCCACTCCCAAAGGAGGCGAGGGGAGACGGCAGGCCTGGCGTGGCAGCAACGCAAAGCCCAAAGCCTGGGAAGAGACATCCTCCCTGTGCCGACACATGTTTTTATTCAAATCAGAAGACATTTTTCCAGGTGAACCAAAACCCGAGAATAGTCATTTACTCCATCTCTGGCTTGGCTCTCCAGAGCTGTCCATTCCCTCTCAGTGCAGGGCCCCCAGGTTTGGTTACAGGTCACCCCAGCTGCCCCCAACAGTTGAGATTAGGAGTGGAAATAGACATCATTTCCTTGAGGCCCTCACATCTATTTTAAAATATCATTTTCACTAAGCTGGCTATTAGATACTGCCTAAAGCTTTGCATGAGGGTGGGAAAGAAACACACATACATAAACGCGCACACGCACACACACTCAATTTTCATGTCATTTGAACTTGGGTCTGCCGTTTGCCATGACTGATCTGTCTTTTAACAAGACCAGAAGCCACTGAAATAGAAAGTCACAATTCCAAGAATACAAGTCTCATCTTCAAATACATCTCTGTGTTAAGCGGCTGGATGCCGTGACCCAATGTCTTATGTATACGCTGCAATCTTCAGTCGGCCTCCCACCTCGCTCCCGCTGCCCCTGTCACAGCACAGAGCTGTGTTAATTCTCTCTTCTCCTGCTCACGTCGGTGTATCACTATCTTCCCTCCCACCTGTCCCTCAGCCTGCCAGGTGTGTCCCGTGTGAGTATCAGTTTTCCCAGGAAGCCTCTGCACTCACTTCCAGCACAGCCCGAGCTCTGCTCATCAGTCACACACTGACTTATAATTTCTCACTGTGTCACGTGGTCATCTGATCTCACAAACGAGGCCAACTCCGGAAGGAAAAGCACTGTGTTTTATACCAAAGAAGAATCTCTTTGGACCCAGACCATGAAGGCCCCCAGGAGATGCTCTGCCACTTCCTCTTAAAAGTCAGACAACACGTACCAGCTACCGGTGTCAAGAGTACCGGTTCTATTTAGCCTACTGGAGATCTTCAGTGATGTCTCAAAGGACCTCAAGCTCTTCATGTCTGAGAACTCAGTCCAGGAACCTCCGCGGAGCCCACCCATCACATCTTCCATCTCAGTGAGTGGTACCCCATTCATGTGGTTCCCCAGCCAGAGACCTTGACCTCAGCCTGGCAGCTACCTTTTCCTCACCCCTTATTCCAACACATCACCACTCTTACCCGACTTACCTCCTAACATCTCTCCCACCACCATGGACATCTCTCCATCTCCACATCCATCACGCTGGTCCAAGCCACCACCATCCACGCCCGTGTGGACCACAGCCTTAGCTTCCCATTTGGTCTCCCTGCCCGTCTGTTCTGGAAACGTGAGTCTGCTCAGATCACCGTCCACACAGGGTCTTCCTTTTGCTCCTCCGTAAGGAGCGGGCTCCCCCTCACTGTTTAGGAGGCCCTGCAAGGTCGGGCCTGTCAACCAGCTACCCAGCCTAGGGCTCTATCGGCGCCCCCTCAACTCCATGGACTCGCACGTCCCCTCCCCTCCGCAGTGATTTTCCACACAGGCCCCTCTCCCCGCCACACCTGCTGCCATCGTGTCCCCTCTTTCTTCCATCTCAGAGCCTGCACCCCGGAGCTCCCAGACGAGGTTGCACCCTCCAATACCGTTTCTTGTATTTAAAAGACGTGCTCAATCCCTCCACCAAGCTCCACGAGGGCACAGAGCACGTCTGCTTTGCCCTCTGTTGTATTCCCAGTCCCGAGCACAGCTGCTGGTCCAGAGCAGGCACTTGACTTGAGGATTATTTTCTGATTCCACAGTCATCGTCACCAAGTGGTAGCATCTCCCAACCACTTTCGTGGACACTAGCTCGGTTCACCCTCAGAACGGTCTCCTTTCACAGATGAGGAAAGTGAAACAGACAGAGGGTCTGTGGACTTTCCAGACCGCAGTGCTGACAAGGATCGGGCTGGATCCGTTTTCTGATGCCCAGTTCTGTGCTTTCTCTACATTGCGCTTTCTCGCTTTACTGTACCAAGTATGAATGTAGTGATGAAGTCTGAAGGACCCTGCCCCTGGGTCAGACTCCAGCCTGGCTCTGCGTCACTGTGTGACTTCAGGCAAAGTGACCCTTCTCTCTAGGTCCCAACAGTGCCCATCCACAGGGCCGTGGAGAGAATTAAACGGGACAAGGGGTGGTGAGCTCCTGCCAAGGGCTTGGTCCACAGTAAGATACATAAATGTTAGCTAGTAACAGGGAGGGATAAGCAGTCTTACTTCCAGTACCTCTACGTAATTCCCCTACGCTAGCAGGTTACTTTCTACACTGTAACTACGCTAAATGCCAGAAGCACTACAGCTTCTGATTATATAGCATCAAACCCTTTTGCTTCGTCGTGTTAGGAATTTTAGCCCTTCTTTGCTTGCTACAGATGCAAACTTTCTCCTCACTCTGGCTAGCCTACTTTATATGCCCCAGAGCTTCCCCTCTCTTCCTCAACTCCGGGACCACCTGTATCTGGGCAGAAGCCCAGAAATCCGCCCCTTTGGTCCCCCGGCTATAGACTCCCAGGGGCAAGAAGGATTCTAGCCAGCCACAGATTCTCATTTGGGTTGTTCTGCCTCTTTCTTCCCTGGCTAGGCCCAATCCTCCTAAAATCAGTGTAGACTTTCCTAGAAGGGAAAGCAGGAGCAGGCGGCCACGGCTGTGCCCGGGCAGGCACTTGCTCTGGGGCAGCCCAAGCTGACCTGCTTCTGCTTTGCTGAGAAGCGTACTCTGTGCGTCCATCTCGGGTGCATTCTTTCTTCTAGCAGAACAGCTTAACTATCACAAATAGAGGTTAATGACTGAGACTACCAGCACGGGACAGCTCACTGGCTACGCCAAATCCACCCCACGGAGAAATGAGCCCCCTGTCTCCTGGGAACTCCCCACTTTAAACCCTGTGATCTTTAAAGCAAGCGCTAATATGTGTTACTTGAAATAACGATACAAACTCACGGAGTACGGGTGAGTTCACGGTCTGAGACCGTTCTCCGGGGTCAGCTGAGATTCACAGCTGCCCAATGTCAGGACTGATGATGGCCACTCTGATGCCAGCACGACTGTGTCCCCTAAGCCTCTCTATGTCCCCGGCTATGGGACAGGGGTACCCTGGGATCTGAACGGCTGGTTACCCTTGTGTTTCTTCCTGTTGTGAGAGGCTTGTGAAACACCAGGGAAATAGGACAGGTTGAGAGTCAGATGCCTTCAAATCCTGGCTGTGCTATGCAGCCTTTGCGACTTAGCCTCTCTGAGCTCCAGTGTTCCATCTGAAAAAAGAGACTGTCTCACGTATAGTCTCTGGGTGGTTGTTATAGCCCTGGGGGGCCTCATCTGGCGGCTAGAACATATTACCAGGTCAAAACACACGACTTCCACCATTCCTCCCTATTTTCAGTTATAACAATTCTTTAAAGGTATGTTATATATATGAACTTCAAAAATTCAAGTACTCCCAAGTACAGTTTTCTTTTTCTCTGACTGCCCGTAATCTCTACCTCAAGCCTCTGATTTTCCTCAGTTTGGGGAAAGGTAGTCTAGTTGCTTTTAGGCAAAAGTTAGATCGCATAATTTCTCAATTTAGATTGACAGAAATCAGCCACTTTCCAGTTCGAAACCCCCCTCTCCTGGGTTTTCTTCTCTCCTATGCCACCCCGGCTTGATTCCAAGTGGGTCCTGGCGTGGGCAGGGGCGGGTGGCCTCTGTTTCTCCTTCCATCATGTCCTGGGCTGGCAGCCTTTGAGCTGTGACTCATCTGGAAGGATTCTGAGTGTCGTCTTTCACATCACACCCACTGCTGTGTATAACCATGCCTTAAGGGCTGTGATCCCTGGCTCTGTCCTCACAACGTCCTCACTGTGGCCTCTCGTTGTCATGTCCACGCCCATCCCCTGTTCCACCTCATGTTGGTGGTGTTCTCCATCCTTTGAAGCTCTCGGGAGTCTTATTCTGCCCTCCCCACTCTCCACCCACCTCTGCTCTGTCACCCTCAATCCACTGCAGCTCGAGGGAGGTCAGGGAGGTCTGTCACCACCAGGAGTCCAAGTGAGACGAACAAGGCAAAGCTCCCCATCACCCTGGGATCCCCCAAATTATGGGGGTTCCACTGGGTTTTAGTCTCTCCTCTTGGACTTATCCTGAGGCAGGTGCATACAGACTAAGATTGCATCTTGAGATTCTTCTGGAACACTCTTCCCCCTTCCCAGCTTGGATAATTTCCCTCTAATTGAGGAAGAGTGGGAGGCTGGAGATTAACAGCTGCCCAGATTAACGGCCCTCTTCAAATCTTCTGGCTCTCAGGCTTTTCAGGGCGAAGCTGAGAATCTGAGTCCTTGTTGAACTACGAGGCTGTACTGTTTCGAGTGGCACCCTGTCAGAGGCCAACCAAGTTAGAGGCTGGGCCAGAGCACATCGACGGATGCTTTGAAGATGACTCACCACAAACTGACACTTTACACACTGTCCTGCTATAGCTGTAACTTATTGCCGTGACGAAGTGAGAATCTGTCTCACCAAACACTAAATCTATTTGCCTTTCCTATAAGCTTCAAAAGAATAAGACCCAAAGGATAATAAGAAAATGACCATATGGACTGTGACTTTTTCTTTTCAGAAAAATTTACTTAAAAAATTAAAAAATAGTATCATTGACTGTGTTGTGTGTGGGGGAGGCTTTTATGTGTACGGTTCTATGAATTTAAAAACATGTATAGATTTATGTAACTACCACCACAACCAGAATATAGAACAGCTACACTACTCCAAAAATCTACCTTTGCACACCCCACATCCCTGAACCCTGGCAACTACCAATCTGTTCTCCATCACTATGGTTTTGCCTTTTGGAAAATATCATATACATAGAATCAGAGAGCATATGCAAATTCTCGAGTGTAGCTTCTTCAACTCAGCATAATGCCTCTGAGAATCACGCGAGGTCTTACGTGTATCAATAGTTCATTCCTTTTTAACACCTGTGGGGTCTGTGGAGATTTCCCCTCTTTCATTCCTGATGCTGGTAAGTTTGTCTTTTTGTTTGTCAGACTTACAATAGGTTTATCGATTTTACTGACTGTCTCAAAGAACCAGCTTTCAGTTTCATTGATTCTATTATTCTTCTGTTTTCAATTTCATTGATTTTTCCTCCTATCTTTATTATTTCCTTTCTTTTGCTTGCTCTGGGGTTATTTTTGTGCTATACTGTACCCTATGATACATGCTACAAGCATACATTCTTTTTCTAGTGTCTTGAGGTAGAAGCTTAGATCACTGATTCAGACTTTTTGTCTTTCCTGAGTTTCTAATACTATAAATATCATCCTAGGCACTATGTTAGCCATGTTCCACAAATTTCTAAATGTTGTAATTTTATTTTCCTTCGGTTTAAAGTATTTTCTAATTTCCCTTGAAACTTCTTTCTGATACACGGGTTATTTGGTAGTATGTTATTTAATTTCCAAATGTTTAAAGATTTTCCTGTTATCTTTCTCCTACTGATTTTTGTCTAATTTCATCAAGGTCAGACAACATATTTTGTAAGATTCTAATTAATTAATTATTTATTTATTTTATTATTTTTTTTTTTTGCGGTACGCGGGCCTCTCGCTGTTGCGGCCTCTCCCGTTGCGGAGCACAGGCTCAGGTCGCGCAGGCTGAGCGGCAATGGCTCTCGGGCCCAGCTGCTCCGCAGTATGTGGGATCTTCCCGGATTGGGGCACGAACCTGTGTCCCCTGCATCAGCAGGCAGACTCTCAACCACTGTGCCACCAGGGAAGCCCCATGCTTTTATGTCTTTTGGAGAACTGACCCCTTTATACATAATGCAGTGTCCTCTTTATCTCTGATGATCCACTTTGTTCCAAAGTCTGCTTTGTCTGAAATTAATATTGCTACTCCAACTTTCTTTGGATTAGAGTTAGCATGGTATAGCTTTCTCCATCCCTTTACTTTTGTGAGCATCTTTATTTTTATTTATTTTTCTTTTATTTTCAATTGGAGTATAGTTGATTTACAATATTGGGCTAGTTTCAGGTATGCAGGACAGTCTTTATATTTAAATCAGGTTCCTTGTGGACAATACATAGTTGGGTTAAAAAAAATCCTTTCTATCTCTCTTTTAATTGGTATGTTTAGACCACTCACATTTAACGTGATTATTATTCTAGTTGGATTAATATCTTTGTAACTTTTCTAATCATTGCATTTATTCTTCGTTTCTTTATTCCCCTCTTCTTCGGCCTCCTTTCTGCCTGTAAAATAGATATAAAATTATGGCCCTGCATTTCTTTCAAACTGAAAAAATAATGGGGAAATACTGTTGCAGAAAAGTTTGAGAAATGATATCACTTCCTATTTATTTTGTCAGCACAGTTCGCATGTTGTCTCTGTTTTCAAGAGAGTACTGTCATGTCATAGAGGCTCAGTACATTTGAATTTTAAATGTTTCTTCCTCTGTTCCTGTTAAAGCAGATGTCACGGGCCTTCACGCTCTCCAGGGACTGAATTACAGATATAGATTGTTTGACTCTCAGGTTTGTGCAATATATAATTGCTTTTATGAATTATCTCATAGGGAAGCTGCTTGCAGTGTGTGACATCAATCTCATTCTTGCTTAGTACTTTGATTGTCAGGAATAAAATGAAAAATGAAAGCAGTTGTGTGATTTTAGTATCAAACCTAATTTCAATTACGTCTGTGGAACAGGCAGGTCTGCAGTTCGCACTTTAGTGAACAAGGGGCGGAGAGTGGCACCTGCTTTTTGTAAAACGCCCTGGAATTTAAGGGAATATTTGGCAAGCACTCTTCTGGGGGCACAGATTTCATTTCCAGCCAATGCCCTGTAGATGTCACCATTGCCACTTCTCACAGGGAAACGTTCACCGCGGGCTGACAGAGGCCAAACTTGCTAAACCATTTGGTTGTCAAGGAACCAGGAGAATCTGGTCGTCCCGACCTGTTCACAGATACTCCTGTGAGCGTGCCAAACTCTGGGATATATCCTCATTCTGTGTCATTTTCATCCACTGTCTGGTACCTGGTATTACAAATCACTCCAACCTACAGAAACTCCTCCCTCGTTTGGCTTCTTTGAGGTGGGACTTCCCCTGTTTTCAACAGCCTTTCTCACCATCTCCTGCGTTTCCTTTCTTTCCTGCTCCTCCTTGGGCTGAGGGGCTGTCCTGTGTCTGCCTTCCTCTTCTGTACACATGCTCTTGTCAATTTCCTCCCTCTATGATGTCACTTCTATACAAATGTCTCCCAAGTCTACAGCTTCCTTTCTACAGCTTCCTTTTTCCTCCCCTGACATCTAAACCCACGCTTAACTCCCTAACGGAGCTCCCAGCATCACAAAGCACAAAGAATCTTGGAAACCAACGAAGGGGAGCCACACCAGGTAGGCAGGGATGCTGCCTGTGGGATGGCCAGAACCCATCAGCTGAGCTAATTTAAGAGAAGCAGAAATTCACAGCCACAAGTAACTATGAAAAAATAAGCTCATCCCACCTGAAATTCCTGAGAGGACGGGAGATAGGGAGGATGCTCCTGGAATGTGGGATGGCTTCCATAACTGACACCCCAGGCCAGGGATTCTTACTACTTCAAAGAGCTGCTTGGCATAGCTGGGGCGGGGAGGGGGTGTTCTATCCCTTGATATTGGGAATATTTTGATATCTGGGGGTTACGCTAAGCATTTCCTTAAGCTCAAGTCCTAAGGGTAAAAGCTAACACTCATGGTTCTCCCAGCAAAGGAATGTGGTCACAATGACCTTTGGGACACAAAAGTTCTTTTAGAACAACAATCGCTGGAATAGCCAATTTACTATTTCATCAACATTCCCATCAGGTCATATACTGAACTGTCAGAAATGCCAACCTAGGTGCTCACTTTTTCTCTAAGGCTTTAGTTATTCAAGGTAAAATTAAGGAAGAAAAGATAATCACAGGGCACTGTTTATAAGGGGGAGAAGCACAAAATACTATATTTAAATGGACATTTTTAGGATTTAGGGAGCAACAGAGAGCGTACGGTTTTCAGGGTTTTTTTTTCTTTTTTCTTTTTTCTTTTTTTGGTTGCATTGGGTCTTCGTTACCGTGTGCAGGCTTTCTCTAGTTGCGGTGAGCGGGGGCTACTCTTCGTTGTGCGCAGGTGTCTCATTGCTGTGGCCTCTCTTGCTGCGGAGCACAGGCTCTAGGCGCGCGGGCTTCAACGGTTGTGGCTCGCAGGCTCTAGAGCGCAGGATCAGTAGTTGTGGTGCACGGGCTTAGTTGCTCCGCGGCACGTGGGATCTTCTCGGACCAGGGCTCGAACCTTTGTCCCCTGCATTGGCAGGTGGATTCTTAACCACTGCGCCACCAGGGAAGCCCCTCGGTTTTCAGTTTTGATCAGATGTAATCATTGCCCTGAAGCTCCCGTCGGTGGGAAAGTGTCCTGACACATAAACTCCCTTGGCAGCCGGATACAACAGCTTCTCTGCCGTTTTGGGGCCCTAGGGCAGACTTTCATCCGATGATCCATGCGAATGTATCAAATGGCAAAAGCAAGCAAGCATGCATTTATTTTCCAAAAGGATTCTACACAGCCTGCTCGGATGGAAGCAGCCAGCTATGGAGCCCGGAAGGTGAATCTGGGCCACCTTGACCAAGAGGAGCCGCCGTCTGTTACAGAGGAACCTTCGCACTTCCAAAAATAGTTCCGAGTCCCTGGATCTCCATCCGCAAATCATTAACTAATCTACCCTGGGCTTCAAGATAGGGAGGGGCCACCACTCTGCAGACAACCAGGTTGGACTGTCCTCTGCCCGTACACACGCTCCCCCTCCTCTTTACTCACAATAATCCCTCCCAGCTCTCTGTCCCGGCCCCTGCCAGTCTCCTTCCCAGGGCGTCCCTTCCCACTCACAGTGCTGGGCTTCTACCAGAACATACACCATTTTTGTTTGTGGCTTCAGGTTGACTATTACCTTAGATCATTTTCTCTAAGCATCCTCTACATGTGTTTAACTTTTAGATTATTGTTTCACATTTTGTTCTTCCCCCTTAACTACATCAAAACCTTGAAGGCTGGGTGGAGAGAGAGAGAAACGACCACAATATTGTGGGAAAAATATGGGGTGGATACGGGCTGACCTGCATTTGTATCGTGGCTCCATTGCTTTCCAATTCTGTTGTCTCTGGAAGGCTACATAACCTCCCTGAGCCTCGGTCTCCTCGACTGTCACATGAGAATAGTGTCCACACCAGGGTGGGTTAAAATACTATATGTAAAGTGTCTAGGACATAGGAGATGGTCAATAAACAGGAGCGATATTGTCATTAAGGTGCTTTGCCTTCTACTTTTTTGAACCCTCCACAGAACCTTTCATATGGTCGGGGCAGGGTTGATAAAAATCTACTAACATAAGTGAATTAAAGATGAAAAGTTAAGTATATGAACTATATTTAAAAATATGTATCCCTAACTAACAACAAAAACATAGATAAAATGGGACTAAAGCTGCAACTAAAGAGCTGGCAAGACACAACTAAGGAGCCTGCCTGCCACAACTAAGACCCAGCACGACCAAATAAAGAAATAAGTAAATATTTTAAAACACATAGATAAAGTGAATACGGAAACATGTCATTAAGTATTAAACCTAAATGATGAGTATTTGGGTGTTACTCTTTCCACACTTCTCCACAATTATTCAATATATTTTTGTGATAAAACGTCAAAGAGTAAAAGAAAAAAATATACATTCATATATATACACTTTAGGGAGAAGGAGGCTGATGCATCATTAATTTTGATTAAGCTTAGAAAGTACACAAATGCTTGACATAAATTTTCATGCCTTGTAGGCCTAAACTATTTAATAATAAATAAGAAATAGTTAAAAACCATCGTCTATCACATTCATAAAGTTAATGATAAAAATGACACAAACCAATATGAAAAAATATAGAATAAATATAATAAATCTGATTAAAACTAAAATGAAAATAAATACACCCTCAGATGTAACCTGTGTAAAACCTGATGCTACAGGGCGAGGCAGGACCACCTCCTGGATTAGCCGCCAGGGGCTGCCAAAGAGTAGCGTTCCCGGGGAACCAGGCAGCAAAAGGTAAAAGTCTTTTAACTTGACCCTGAGAAGTGAGAGTCCCTGAGAATCACACTTATTAGTACAGTCCCCCCAGAGGTCTGGGACCACGGATTTCAGCACAGCTGTCTGGCCTGTGGTGAGGACCGTGCCTTGTTAGGGGGAACAGAGCTGCCTGGAACGAGCACAAGCGTGAGGTAGGTGTTGGCAACTAAATGTGGCATCTTAGCATCCCTGGACGCTGGGCTCAGGCTGTACCACAGCTGACAGCTTTCACAGCCGCCCTGCCAGGAGCTGTGAAACATGGGGCAGAAATGAAAGATCCCTATCCAGGCTCCGAATTCCTTTTTCCAGTGACCTCCATACTTAATAGCATCAGCACATTCTGGAAAAAATATACAGCAGCAGCAGCTGAACAGCTGGACTAGAAGATTAATTCTATTCTTAAAGTTCACCCCAAGCCAAATCCTTTATATACATAAAATGAAATAAGAGGGGTGTGGTCTGTGTTTCAGCTTTACACTCCTCACATATGTCTTATTCAACCCGCTGGAGAGTAAAACATTTGTCACATTTTCCTTGTCCTCAAAAAGAATGTTTTACTGAATACTTGTTCAAAGCACCTTTGCCCATTAATTCACTCCATTCTCACAATAACCTTGTAAAGAGTTATTATCAAACCTACTTGAAATTGAGGAAACTGAGAGTCAAAGATGACTCTCATCAGAGGTGATTCTGCAGCGGGAAGCCGAGGGGAGCAAGGATGTACTCCTGTTGGTGATGCTGTCACGGCTCAAAGAGGGGCCGCAACTCGCTCAAGGTCTCGTGCAAGATGGAGGTGGAGGTGGGACCGGCTCCTTGCTGGCACGGCCCCCTCTCTCCACTACGCCTGCTTTGTAGACGAATATGCTACAGCGTAGAAAAGATACAGGTGTAGAGTTCCAGCAGGGTCTTCTAAGCAGAAGAGCAAAGAGATACTGGTTTTTCAGGCTGGCTATGGAGGCCACGCCCTGCACAGCTGCCATGCTGGGCTGTGACCACTGCCCCATATATAACAATAATAATAATAATAATGCATTGGCTTCCCCCAAGAGGGACACGAGTCATGAGAGCATCTCAGGATCCTGAGCCCTTGTAGTAGGGGCCCCATCATCAGAATTCCCAGGTTGCCTGGCCTCCACTTCCCCGCGTGCTCCACTCTGGTCACACCCCCTGGTCTAGTCTGGTATTCCTGGAAAACTCTCAAATCAATCATCTTAAACCATGTAGAACACATGCCAGCCTGAGTGGAAGCCACTTATGTTCAACTGCAGACTTTAAAAATGTCCATTTTTTCTTCTGAGGTGTCTCTGGAGAAAGAGTTGAGATCAGAAGGACGGAAAAAAGAGCACACCGTGTGGGAAGTGAAATGCCATGGCCATTGGGGAGGCCTGTCTGGAGCTGCTGGCTGTGACTTACTGCAAAGAAAATGAAATTCGTGCCCACCATCCATCTTGCTGAAATGTCATGCCGAGTGCGGCTCCAGCCAGTAGGGGGGTCTGATGGAGATGGCTACAAATCACCTGCCCTTGGGTCTCTGCTTGAAGAGCCATGTGTATGCTGCAGTGAAATAAAACTCGTGGTCCATGGGCCAAAAGGAATTTTCCTGGGGCCTAGAAATGCATCACTACAGGGAACCGACCCTTATTCAACACAGGAACTCTCTTCTCTGCCATGACGCCATAAATGGGGTCCAAAAGTTCTAACTTGAAAACACAGCGTATGTTACCAATGTGTTAATTCGATGTCTGCTGGCATATCTATCCACACGAAACCTTTATCAAGGATTTGTCATGAAGCTGGATGATGTATGGAAGGTGCAATCCCAGAGCGGGCAGAGTTACAAAGTAAATGTTATCACTGAACTGCAACGAACAACGCTGTTTTCCTCTCTTTATTAAAGACTTCACAGTCAGTGGAAAATACACATCCAGCTGAAGAACGGAAAACACGTCACTCTTTGTCTAATAAGAAAAATGCTCAATATTTACCATGGCAAGTCTGGCCCCTTTGGCACCTCAAAAATGTGTTTGTAACTTTAATTCTTACAGGGGTGAGAACGCAGCAACTGCAGCTCTTTAAGGTTGACCCCAGTGGTACTAGACCAGAAGGGAAGACATAAAATTCAAATTGGCCATTTACTGCTGGTGTTAACACTTTGATCAGGGAAGAGGCAGAAACTATTGGTAAAACTGAAACCTGTTTGTCTTGTCTTCCATCACAACAATAACTTGGTAATTAGCTCTTTGGGCCAGAAGCTTTAAGCAAGAAAGGAAACAACAGAACAGGTCAGCTCAGGCTTCCACACTGTAGGGCAAGAGAGGCTGCCGGCTATCGTCAAAGGTCAGAGAGCCCTCCACACTTCACGGTACAGATAATAAAGGAAA
Source organism: Lagenorhynchus albirostris (assembly GCF_949774975.1). Lineage (NCBI taxonomy): Eukaryota > Metazoa > Chordata > Mammalia > Artiodactyla > Delphinidae > Lagenorhynchus > Lagenorhynchus albirostris. Next base: position 6,475,269 of record NC_083112.1, on the reverse strand, counting down.
CCAGCGGGCATGGTGCTGGTTAATATTCTTCTGATTTTCTTCTTTACATTAGTTAGAAATTTAGTTAGTTCATTTTCTTAGTTGGGGGGCATTTATATAGCATTTTTACCTTCATTTACAGATACCGGAAGGTCCATACATGAAACTAATGCCTTATGGGTTACTGATGTGCTAACTGATAATGTTTAAACCTCAAAGGTAAATGTTCAAGTTCTCCCCCAAACAGGGCTTGGCCACCTCAGGGTGGAGCACGAACGCACAAAGTCAGACAGACCCACGCTCCCACCACCGCCCTTTCACATTCAGAGGCAGGAAAGCCAAACTACACCATGGCTGGTAACAGACTCGGAGTCCGGATGGCCCAGGAGCCTCTGGACACTCAGGCTGAGGAAACCAAGCCTCTCTGCATTGTCAGAAGAACCGAGGGGGCAGGGAGGACGCCCCTACCCCATGCTGTCCCGCGCGCACTGTGAGCGTGGCCCCGAGGAGAGGCCCCAGCCCGGCACCTTCCAGGTCCCCTCAACAGCCAAAGTGGCACCGCCCTGTGGCCCTGGCTCCCTCTGTACTGAAAGGTGTAGACAGTTCAGACCTGGCCGTCTCGGGTCTAAAATGCAAACAATCACGTGCTCCTTTCTCTTCCAAGACCTCACCTTCAAGACGTTCATTTATGCCCTTTCCCTTCTTTTTTACACCATTTTCTCTTCTGCAGTCCAGGTTATGGATCCTTCCTCCCAGACTAACGTCTTCCACGCTCAAGTCTAAACTGGGCACCCAAAACATTACGCGGTGCTGGCGGACATGCTGTATGACCTGAAAATCAAACTGGTCTCTAAGCCCAAACTCGAACTGAAACACACACACACAACAACCGTCACCACCGCCATCCTCCCCGCAAACCGAAAGCTCTTCAACATTCACCAGATGTGGACTCACCTTCCTGAAGAAAAGCTGAGTGGACACGGCGAGTGCCTCAAAGCCCCGGACGGCCTTCCTCAGCTCCCCCTGCACGAGGCCCAGCTGCCGCGCCTGCTGTTCGTACCGCTCCTTCAGCCGCTGCACCAGCTGCCGCTCGGCCTCTCGGGCCTGCGGGTCCGGCTTGGGGGAGGCCCCGTTGCGGGGGGCCGTGGGCCTCTGCTTGGGGTATCCTAGAAAGAAAAACAGTCACCTGTGAGAAAACATTCAGCCCGAATGTGACAACTGCTCCTTATGACCGAAGGATTCCATCAAGTAGCTGACAAGGAACTGCCCATCATTTGTCATTTCAGGTGTTACAAATTAAAAACAGGGACTTTAAATATGGCTCTGTTGATGTGGTCTGAAGGGCAAGGTTTCAGGCCTGGAAAAAAGAGTACCAGACAAAATGGCCCAATTCCTTCTAGCTGCCTGCATTTCCTCTGGGTCTGCTTAGAGAGACTGGAGCAGTTGTGTTTTTGTTTTTGTTTTTGTCTTCTTCAAGGGGATTCCTCTTTGAAAATGTCTAATGGGAAATCAATCAGTCAATCCAGGTCGAAGTCAGAGTTAACACCTAGCAACTCTTTCACTGGGCATCGGGGAGTAACGCCTACACGTCCTCCCCTCCCTTCAACCCTTTCTTTAATGTCCGGTTCAAGTCACGTGTCTGATGACCTCTGCTGCAGGGATTTCTGGCTTTAAATTCCTACAGCACCCATGCCCTGCATGTGAGCATTCACACCACCTCCACGGCTGAAGGTCCAGTCCCAGCCACCGTAACCTCTCACCTTCTAACGGGAGCCCTGCTTTTTCTCATCTTTCACTGCACAGAAGCCAGAATGATCTCTATAAACAGAAGAGAGCCCACGGCCCGCGTGGACCCCTCCCTCCACTCCTTACGCTCCGCTGCAGTAAGAAGAAAGTGCTCGTTCCTTACATGGCCCACAAAGCCTCTGAGATCTGGTTCCTGCCGGGCAAATGTTAGGGGTGTGTGTTGAGGAGGGTGCAGGGAGGAAAGAACCAGAAACTCTGCCTGGGGTTGGGGAGGCTTTAAGAAGATTATTAGGCTGAAGCATTAAGGCGTAAAGGCCCAGGAAAGAGCTCAGAGACAAGCACTGCATCACGGTCCCAGACCCTCGGGTAAGCAAGAGTCTTCCTTGGATCGGCTGTACTTCTAGCATGAGGCTCAGACAGACCTGACACCCCCAGAGAGCCCCTGCGGTGGCCAGTGGACTTACGTTCCCAAGAATATTCCTTCCTTGGCTCCAACAGGTCACGTCCTAGAGGACATGACAGGGACACTGACCACACAATCATGAACAAACTTTAATGTTTCCACCGTTCTTTCGTCTCCCCGCTCTGCCTCCAAAACATCAGGGCGTAACATACAGAACAAATCGGAAAGCACTGGCCTCTTCAGTACCTGATACCGTGAGCTGCAGCAGAGTCATGGGCCTGAGAACACACAATGGCCTCACCTTTTAAGGGGAAAAGATTGTTAATTGATCTAACTACTTCTGATTGTTAATTTAATGGTAACCATGCTAATTTTAATCAAATCTTCCTCCTTTTAAGAAATCATCAGAGGGCTTCCCTGGTGGCGCAGTGGTTAGGAGTCCGCCTGCCAATGCAGGGGACATGGGTTTGAGTCCTAGTCCGGGAAGATCCCACATGCTGCGTAGCAACTAAGTCTGTGCGCCACAACTACTGGGCCTGTGCTCTAGAGCCCATGAGCCACAACTACTGAAGCCTGCGTGCCACAACTACTGAAACCCGCGCTCCTAGAGCCCGTGCTCCACAACAAGAGAAGCCACTGCAATGAGAAGCCCGCGCACCGCAACGAAGGGTAGCCCTGCTCACCGCAACTAGAGAAAGCTCGCATGCAGCAATGAGGACCCAACGCAGCCAAACCTAATTAATTATAAAAAAGAGGAAATCATCAGAGACTGGAATATGACATATCTTCAACTAGTACGGCTTAATGGAATCGTAGAATGTGAAATTATTGCTTCTTTAAAACTGTCTTTGCGGCATAAGAGTATACAGCATTCCAGAAGGCAAATCAATCTTAATATATACTTAATCCCAACATTCTCAATACTGAAAACAAAAGAAAAATAACTACTGACAAAGTGTGAGAAATTTCACTGCCTGCATTAAATTCTAAGGCACAGTCTAAGGCCCAAGGCACACTTTCCTCAGGGTTACCGTTTGCCGTTTTATCGCTGCGGCTGGTGATTTTATAAACACTCCAGTGTTTTCAATGTGTTGAGGTACCGGGTGCCTGACACCATTACAACAGAAGGTACTTCTTTTAGAAATCTAAAGAAATAATAAAACATCCTTCCAGCTCAGTCAATTAAAGCTAACTGCAATCTATAGCATACAGAGTTACCTCTGAACTTGTGGATATTAGCAAATGTTCATGTTGCCCTGTGTTTCTGGCTGTCAGATTTATCCTCTGTTATTATTACCATCATCATCATTATTTTTAGGTTAGCAATTATATTGTAAACAGCCGATATGAAAGGATTTGGTGAAATCCTATTCTTGGTGTTTACTTTGATACTGGGGTTGTTATTAAACTGGTTTTATTCACACACTCAATATTCGAGGGTTCTACTGAACACCGGTATACTCAGTCCACGTTTCTACTCCTGGGGCCACCAAACCGATGTTCTGAGCCAGGACATTGGCTCCCCTGTTAACATCAGCTTTTGATATGAACATATCAAGCCAATGTTTAGCCGTACTGTGACACCACACCGCCTGATGAAACCAGTCCTTGCGTGGGACTCCAGGTTGGCTGCCCTTCACAGCACAGACCAACGCTCAGGCCTCAGTGCTAAGACTACTGGAAGGAAACGTGGAGAAACAAGGTTGCATGTGAAGTTCTCTATCGCTTTTAGTTGAAAAGGGATATGGGGAGGGGGAAGGGTAAGCTGTGACAAAGCAAGAGAGTGGCATGGACATATATACAATACCAAACGTAAGGTAGATAGCTAGTGGGAAGCAGCCGCATAGCACAGGGAGATCAGCTCGGTGCTTTGTGACTGCCTGGAGGGGTGGGATAGGGAGGGTGGGAGGGAGACACAAGAGGGAGGAGATATGGGAACGTATGTATATGTATAACTGATTCACTTTGTTATAAAGCAGAAACTAACACACCATTGTAAAGCAATTATACTCCAATAAAGATGCAAAAAAAAAAAAAAAAGAAAAGGGAACTGCCATCTTTTTAAAAATTGGGTTGGCCAAAAAGTTCATTTGGATTTTTCTGCAAGATGTTATAGAAAAACCCAAATGAATTTTTTGGCCAACCCAATATATCAAATATAACTTTGCCTGTGACTAATAATCATTTGACTGTCGTCAGCATAGCTCTGATCCTCGCTAAAAACAGCATTCTTTTCCTGTGCTGTGGATTTTGTCAAATATGTCTACAGTTATTCCCTGAAGTATCGTTCTGTCACTCACTTTCCTGTCCGCCCATATGTCCGACCATCCCCAGGATGGTACGGAAGGATGGCCTCACAGCCTCACCCACCGTCCTGGGGACAGAGAGCTTATGTTGAAAGAAGATGAATGACACTCAGCCAGCTTCACCTGGTTCATTAAAAATTAAAAAGGATTTTGCTTCCTTCTGCTGTCTTTTCTTAAAAGCCAGCACATGATGAAGTTTAAATACAAACCTGCTTAGGAAGTAAAGGGTAAATGGGAACACGGGACAGAAAAGTTGTGAGCCAGTGATCACAGGCAGCTCATGGAGCACACGGTCGGCACTGGAATGACTGTGATGACGGTGACCCACTTCTGACCTCTTACGCCCAAACTTCTCTGGAAAAGCCACCATACACGCTTCAAATGACGGCCGTGCCACATCCCCTGAGGACATTTCCATGCGCTGGAAGATTTTATTGCCTCCTTCCCTGTTCTTTGTGGTACTTATATTGCTTCTGGGGAGATCAAAGGTTCAAGGCAGGCAGACATGCCACTGACCTCTGTCTGCAGCCAGGTAGAGTCAAGTTACGTGTGTTTAGTCTCTTTCCAAAAAAAAAAATCAAAACTCTGGTCGCCTAGAATATTCTGATTTCCATCCAGTTAAACTAGGAAACTGAGATAGCCTCATCCACCAGAGGGCAGACAGCAGAAGCAAGAAGAACTACAATACTGCAGCCTGTGGAACGAAAACCACATTCACAGAAAGATAGACAAGATGAAAAGGCGGAGGGCTATGTACCAGATGAAGGAACAAGATAAAACCCCAGAGAAACAACTAAATGAAGTGGAGATAGGCAACCTTCCAGAAACAGAATTCAGAATAATGACAGTGAAGATGATCCAGGAGCTCGGAAAAAGAATGGAGGCAAAGACTGAGAAGATGCAAGAAATGTTTAACAGAGACCTAGAAGAATTAAAGAACAAACACCTGGAAGAATTAAAGAAAAAACAGACAGAGATGAACAATACAATAACTGAAATGAAAAACACACTAGAAGGAATCAATAGCAGGATAACTAAGGGAGAAGAACGGATAAGTGACTTGGAAGACAGAAGGATGGAATTCACTGCCACGGAATAGAATAAAGGAAAAAAAATGAAAAGAAATGAAGACAGCCTAAGAGACCTCTGGGACAACATTAAACACACCAACATTCACATTATAGGGGTCCCAGAAAGAGAAGAGAGAGAGAAAGGACCGGAGAAAATATTTAAAGAGATTATAGTTGAAAACTTCCCTAACATAGGAAAGGAAATAGCCACCCAAGTCCAGGAAGCGCAGTGAGTCCCAGGCAGGATAAACCCAAGGAGAAACACACCGAGACACACAGTAATCAAACTGACGAAAGTTAAAGACAAAGAAAAATTATTAAATGCAACAAGGGAAAAACGACAAATAACATACAAGGGAACTCCCATATGGTAAACAGCTGATTTCTCAGCAGAAACTCTATAAGCCAGAAGGGAGAGGCACGATACATTTAAAGTGCTGAAAGGGAAGAACCTACAACCAAGATTACTCTACCCGGCAAGGATCTCATTCAGGTTCAATGGAGAAATCAAAAGCTTTACAGACAAGCAAAAGCTAAGAGAATTCAGCACCACCAAACCAGCTCTACAACAAATGCTAAAGGAACTTCTCTAAGTGGGAAACACAAGAGAAGAAAAGGACCTACAAAAACAAACCCATAACAATTAAGAAAATGATAATAGGAATATACATATCGATAATCACCTTAAATGTGAATGGATTAAATGCTCCAACCAGAAAACACAGGCTTGCTGAATGGACACAAAAACAAGACCCGTACATATGCTGTCTACAAGAGACTGACTTCAAACCTAGGGACACATACAGATTGAAAGTGAGGGGATGGAAAAAGATATTCCATGCAAACGGAAATCAAAAGAAACCTGTAGTAGCAATACTCATATCAGATAAGATCAACTTTAAAATAAAGAATGTTACAAGAGACAAGGAAGGACACTACATAATGATCAAGGGATCAATCCAAGAAGAAGATATAACAATTATAAATATATATGCACCCAACATAGGAGCACCTCAATAAATAAGGCAAATGCTAACAGCAATAAAAGAAGAAATCGACAGAAAGACAATAATAGTGGGGGACTTTAACACCTCACTTACACCAATGGACAGATCATCCAGACAGAAAATTAATAAGGAAACACTAGCCAATAGACCAGATAGATTTAATTGATATTTATATAGGACATTCCATCCGAAAACAGCTGATTACACTTTCTTCTCAAGTGCACACGGAACATTCTCCAGGATAGATCACATCTTCGGTCACAAATCAAGTCTTGGTAAATTTAAGAAAACTGAAATCATATCAAGCATCTTTTCTGACCACACCACTATGAGATTAGAAATGAATTACAGGGAAAAAAATCGTGAAAAAAACACAAACACGTGGAGGCTAAACAATACGTTACTAAATAACCAAGAGATCATTGAAGAATTCAAAGAGGAAAGCAAGAATTACCTAGAGACAAATGACAATAAAAACACAATGATCCAAAACTTATGGGATGCAGCAAAGGCAGTTCTAAGAGGGAAGTTTATAGCAATACAATCCTACCTCAAGAAACAAGAAAAATCTCAAATAAACAATCTAACCTTACACCTAAAGGAAGCAGAGAAAGAAGAGCAAACAAAACCCAAAGTTAGTAGAAGGAAAGAAACCATAAAGATCAGAGCAGAAATAAATGAAAAAGAAACAAAGAAAACAACAGCAAAGATCAATAAAACTAAAAGCTGGTTCTTTGAGAAGACTGATAAACCTTTTGCCAAACTCATCAAGAAAAAGAGGGAGAGAACTCAAATCAATAAAATTAGAAATGAAAAAGGAGAAGTTACAATGGATACCACAGAAATACAAAGCATCATAAGAGACTACTACAAGCAACTCTATGTCAATAAAATGGACAACCTGGAAGAAATGGACAAATTCTTAGAAAGGTATAACCTTCCAAGACTGAACCAGGAAGAAATAGAAAATATGAACAAAGCAATCACAAGTAATCTGTGATTTAAAATCTTCCAAAAAACAAAAGTCCAGGGCCAGATGGCTTCACAAGTGAATTCTATCAAACATCGAGAGAATAGCTAACACCCATCCTTCTCAAACTCTTCCAAAAAATTGCAGAGGAAGGAAAACTCCCAAACTCATTCTACGAAGTCGCCATCACCCTGATTTCAAAACCAGAAACAGATACTACAAAAAAAAATAAAGCTACACACAAATATCACTGATGAATATAGATGCAAAAATCCTCAACAAAATACTAGCAAACAGAATCCAACAACACATTAAAAAGATCATACACCATGATCAAGTGGGATTTATCCCAGGGATGCAAGGATTCTTCAGTATATGCAAATCAATGAATGTGATACACCATATTAACAAAGTGAAGGATAAAAACCATATGATGATCTCAATAGATGCAGAAAAAGCTCTTGACAAAATTCAACACCCATTTATGATAAAAAACTCTCCAGAAAGTGGACATAGAGGGAAACTACCTCAACATAATAAAGGCCATATATGACAAACCCACAGCAAACATCATTCTCAATGGTGAAAAAATTAAAGCACTCTAAGATAGGAACAAGACAAGGATGTCCACTCTCGCCACTATTATTCGACATAGTTTTGGAAGTTCTAGTTTGGGAAGTTCTTCTCTAGAACTAGAGAAATAAAAGGAATACAAATTGGAAAAGAAAAAGTAAAACTGTCACTGTTTGCAGATGACATGATACTACACATAGAGAATCCTAAAGATGCCAGCAGAAAACTACTAGAGCTAATCAATGAATTTGGTAAAGCTGCAGGATACAAAATTAATGCACAGAAATCTCACGCATTCCTATACACTAACAATGAAAGATCAGAAAGAGAAATTAAGGAAACAATCCCATTCACCATTGCAACAAAAAGAATAACATACCTAGGAATAAACCTCCCTAAGGAGATAAAAGACCTGTACTCAGAAAACTATAAGACACTAATGAAAGGAATCAAAGATGACACAAACAGATGAAAAGATATACCATGTTCTTGGATTGGAAGAATCAATATTGTGAAAATGACTATACTACCCAAAGCAATCTACAGATTCAATGCAATCCCTATCAAATTACCAATGGCATTTTTTATAAAACTAGAACAAAAAATCTTAAAATTTGTATGGAGACACAAAAGACCCTGAATAGCCAAAGCAGTCTTGAGGGAAAGAAACGGAGCTGGAGGAATCAGACTCCCTGACTTCAGACTATACTACAAGGCGACAGTAATCAAGACAGTATGGTACTAGCACAAAAACAGAACTATAGATCAATGGAACAGGATAGAAAGCCCAGAGATAAACCCACGCCTAATCTATGGTCACCTAATCTATGACAAAGGAGGCAAGGACATACAATAGAGAAAAGACAGCCTCTTCAATAAGTGGTGCTGGGAAAACTAGACAGCTACATGTAAAAGAATGAAATTAGAACACTCCCTAACACCAAACACAAAAATAAACTCAAAATGGATTAAAGACCTAAATGTAACACCAGACACTATAAAACTCTTAGAGGAAAACGTAGGAAGAACACTGTTTGACATAAGTCACAGCAAGATCTTTTTTGACCCACCTCCTAGAGTAATGGAAAAAAAAACAAAAATAAACAAATGGGATCTAATGAAACTTAAAAGCTTTTGCACAGCAAAGGAAACTATAAACAAGATGAAAAGACAACCCTCAGAATGGGAGAAAATGTTTGCAAACGAATCAACGGACAAAGGATTAATCTCCAAAATATATAAACAGCTCATGCAGCTCAATATTAAAAAAACAAAAAAAAAAAACCGAACAAACAAAAAACAAACAACCCAATCCAAAAATGGGCAGAAGACCTAAATAGACATTTTGCCAAAGAAGACATACAGATGGCCAAGAGGCACATGAAAAGCTGCTCAACATCACTAATTATTAGAGAAATGCAAGTCAAAACTACAAGGAGGTATCACCTCACACCAGTTAGAATGGGCATCATCAGATAATCTACAAACAACAAATGCTGGAGAAGGTGTGGAGAAAAGGGAACCCTCTTGCACTGTTGGTGGGAATGTAAATTGATACAGCCACTATGGAGAACAGTATGGAGGTTCCTTAAAAAACTAAAAATAGAATTACCATATGACCCAGCAATCCCACCACTGGGCATATACCCAGAGAAAACCATAATTCAAAAACACACATGCACTTCAATGTTCACTGCAGCACTATTTACAGTAGCCAGGCCATGGAAGCAACCTAAATGCCCATAGACAGACGAATGGATAAAGAAGATGTGGTACATATATACAATGGAATATTACTCAGCCATAAAAAGGAACGAAATTGGGTCATTTGTAGAGACGTGGATGGACCTAGAGACTGTCATACAAAGTGAAGTAAGTCAGAAAGAGAAAAACAAATATCGAATATTAACACATATATTTGGAATCTAGAAAAATGGCACAGATGAACCAGTTTGCAAGGCAGAAATAGAGACACAGATGTAGAGAACAAACGTATGGACACCAAGGGAGGAAGTGGGGGGGGTCTGGGGGGATGAATTGGAAGATTGGGATTGACATATACACACTAATATGTATAAAATAGATAACTAATAAGAACCTATTTTATAAAAAAATAAATAAAATTCAAAAAACAAACAAAACAAACACAGACCTTCAAAATGGGGCTTAGTGATGGTTTGGCAGTCGTTAAATGAAAGAGTAAAAGTACTAGTTTTTTACTCTCTGACCCTTGTAAACTTCCCAACTGTTAATGAGGCTTATCCCCAATGCAAGTGTTCGATGTGAAATGTATGAACAGAAATACCTAGACCAGTGTCTTGTGGTGACCTTCAGACAGACGATTTCACATGTGCACTTCATGTCATGTGTTTTGTGGGGACCAAAATATCTGACGACTTTTACCAAGCACCTGCTCTGTGAATGACACACGCACGGCCCAGTGGATATGCAAAGGAATGAGGTCCTGCCCTTGCCGGTAAGCAAGCGTCAGGAGGGGCCCGGACGCGTCTGGGTTTCTAGTATTGATTCCTCACCGGGGCTCTCACCACTCAAGCGCACTGCTGATCCACTCTGCAACATCTCTGACAGATCTCACGGGTTTGGGGGCATACCCTAAATCTAGAACATTCTCCCATTATCTCGGTCTTGCCCCAATCACATCCTACTGGTTGCATTACTCTGATTAGGGGCAGAGAGAATCTACGATGGTCCCAGTGACAGCTGACAACCCAGAGGAAAGAGCTAGTGACCTTATATTGTTACAAAGGTGAATGCAAACAGTCTGCGTGCAAAGGCTGAGCGCCAGCCAGAACACAACCCTTCAAAATGGAAAGAGAACATGAAAAATTCATCTGCAGTCATCTGGTCGCTATCCAGAGGATTCTAATGGAGGGAAAAGCCTGGTTTAACTTTAAAGCTGGAAGCTTAACTGACATTATAACAAGCAAACTGTGCAGCACTGGGACCTGCATATTTATAATCTCAGAGAAGGCCCATGATCTTAATACTTGTAAACGAGAAAGAAAAGAATGAAAGGACACAACTTTGACAGCCCTCCAGCTTAAGGAAAAGCACTTCATGAGTTTGGTCCACATCCTAACAGAGAGGGGGTCTGTTTCTTGCAGGCTAGCACCAGCATGACACCCCGGGGAGCACCCCAGGCCAAATTCTTTGTGGTCCTGGACAGGCTTTTTCTTAAACGGATCTAAATTTATTTCAGAAAAATTTGCCCAGCGGCACACTCCCTTCTACTTAGCACTGGCACTCGTTTGCCTGCATGTGGTTAGTGGTGGGGAGAGGTGAAGCGCAGACGGCATCACGGTAGGAAATTTCCTTCCGGCCAGTTCCGAGCACGGGTGAGGGCAGGAATTACTAAATTGGGCAGCGCCCGGCCGTATAATAAGTACCCTAGAAAGAAGAGGTTTACCTTTCCCACTCCAACGGAAGAGCAGACTTTTCTATTTTGATGTATAGAAAAAGAGAGAGAGAAAAAAAGGATGTTACAAGCAGAGTTTCCAAAGACAACTATGAAAAATCTGTTACTATAATCCACGCTCTAGACAAAAATTGATGTAAAATATTCTCATCTTCAGGAAATTTCTTATTATTTACCAGAAGTACAAGTGCTATTTATGAAGGTAAATCTGATTGCCTCCTTTCTTTGAGGGTGAAAAATCATGGTTTAATAGTATTATAGCAATTGCTTAATTTTTATATTAAAAATTATAGCTACTTCTGGCCAAGATGAAGTAAGGATGGGATTTCCCTTCTCATCTGAAACTATCCAAAACACTTGACCAAAATATATAAGTCAGTGGATTTCAAGACATTAAATATTAGGAAATGAAGCACAGTGATCCCCAGAGTCAGAAAACAAATGAGGTGCCCCCCACAATCCCTACAATCACCTGACCCTATGGCCTGGATGGCCTTCCAGGCCATGGCACAGAGAGTCAGGAAACCCACGGGGAGCCTGGTGGCTTCCCCAAGTCGGGAAGGTGGAGCTGCGGGCTCGGGAAGTTCAGAGGTCAGAGGTTACAGGTCATAGTAGTCAAGAGGACAGAGACAGACAGAGACACACAGAGGGACCCCTCGAGTATCTGGACAAGTCTGATCAGTGCAGCCTGTGAGGACAGTGTCCAAGGTCAGGGAAAGCATTCCAAGCAGGATTAGAGGGAACACTCCCAAGAGCTCACAGGAGGCCAGGATTAGTTCTTGTTCCCACTGGTAGAGTGGAAAACCTCACAATTCCCAGGGTATCTGAACACCCGGGAGGGTCACGCCCTGGTGCTGTGTTAAAATCAGCCTTAGACTGATCGCTAGTCGGGACCATGTAACAAGGCTGATGAGAAAGACCCAAGATGCTCAAACTCTTTCCAAGTCACATAGTTTCACCCAAGAACAAAGCTTAAGAATATTTACAGGATTAAAAAAAATCCAGTACCCAAAAAGGAAAAATTCACAACGTCTGTCAGCTAAAAAAATTTTCAGGCATGCAAATGTGCAACCCATAATTGGGAGGAAATGCAATCAATTGAAGCCCGCCAAGAAATGACACCTGTGATTAACAGTTATTATCACTATATGCCATATATCAAGAAGCTGGAGGAACAATTGAACACGTCAAGTAGAAACAAAGAAGACAAAAAAAAAAAAAAGACCTAAATAAAAATTCTAGAGATTGAAACCTCAAATGTCTGAGATGAAAAATACACTGGATGGGATTAAGAGTAGATTAGACACTGCATAAGAAAAGATTAATGACATGGATTTTCATAGCAGCATTACCCACAGTAGCCAAATGTTGGAAACAACTCAAATGCCTATCAACTGATGAGTGGATAAACAAAATATGATATATCCATGTAACGGAATATTATTTAGACAGAATCAGGAATGAAATATTGATCCATGTTTTGACATGCATGAACCTCGAAAACATGCTAAATGAAAGACACTGATAGAAAAGGGCACATACTGTATGATTCCACTTATATGAAATGTCCAGAATGGGCAAATCCCTGAAACACAGAGTAGACTAGTGGTTGTCAGGGGCTGCGGAAAGCAGGGGATGGGAGTGACTGCCGAGGGGTGTGGGTTTCTTTTGGGGGTAAATGAAAATGCTCTGGAAGCAGTGGTGACAGCTGTGCCATTCTGTGAATATACTAAAAACCACTGAACTGTACACTTTAAAAGGTGAAACGCACAGTATGTGAACTACAGTTCAGCTAACAAAGAAACTCAGTCAGAATGTTCTGACAGACCCGTCTGGACAGGGGGACTCGGGGCGTTTCGCTGCCGTTTTAGCAAAATGCCAGGGTCAAAACAGCTGCCTCAGAATGTCCTGTGTCCCTTTAAAATATGCTTTCTGCTATCAAGAAGCTTAGAGTCATGGAAGGGTAACAGGTCTGATATGTTGGTGCAGCACATGGCCATGACCTGCAGCACAGACATAACTCCTATTTTACCAAAGAAGCAGTTGAGACTCAGAGAAGTTATGTTATTTGTCCAAAGTCATATATCACGTGAGCTACTGAGCCAGGATTTGAACCTGGTTCAGTCTATTCTTTTGGGCCAAGCAACCTGGCAACCTTTAGAATTTGCAGAAGAGTTTCGAGTGAAGGCAACTCAGTGTAAGCATTTTCAGATGCAGGAAGAGAGCCAGTAGGAATTGGTGTCACAGAGTTGAAGGAAGGAAAGCTTCAGGAAGGGAGTGATCAATAATGCCAAATGCCACAGAGATGTGATAAGGAACAGGACATGTCCACTTAGACCGAATACCCAGGAGGTCACTTGTGGCCTTTGCAGGGCAGTGGAATGGGCGGGGTGGGGTGTGGCGCTAGCCGGCAGCAACGGGAGGAGTCCCTTGTAAGCAAATGGACAAAGACGGGGATCACGGAAGACTCTTTCCCAAGCCTGGCTACAAAGGTGGGGAGAGAAGTGGGTCAGAAATACGCAGGTCAGGGGAATTTTGTTGTTATGGCTTGTTTTGTTTTGGGGATGGGACTGATGACATAAAACACAGTGACCATCCTCAGCTTATCTACAGATCAGCAGGGGAGGGGAGCACACCTCAACTTCACCAGCCACTCCTCACCCAGATGACAGTAGAAGGCTCAATATAGGCATCACTGGTCCAGTTCACTTTCTTCTTTGGTATCCAGTAATCTGAAGAAAGGAGAGTCACCCTCAGAGAGGGATGAAGGAAGCAAGGAGGGGAGGCTGGAACCAAAATACTATGCCCCCAGGTCTGTCCATTATCCATTACATAGGTTTCTGTTCACCAAAGCTGGCTTGAAATTCCCCTGTGGTAATCTGGACTCGTGTTTCTGCTCCCTTGCATGCATATCCTGCTGTTTTGAACTGAATGTTTGGGTTCTCCCAAAATTCATGTGTTAAATCTCTAATCCCCAATGTGATGGTATTCTGAGGTGGTGCTTTGGGGAAGTAATTAGGTCATGAGGGTGAAGGCTTCATGAATGGAATTAGTGGTCTTAAGAGAAGAGACATGAGAGAGATTACCTCTTTCCCCCACATGATGACACAGCAAGAAGGCATCCACCTGAAAACCAGGAAGAGGGTCCTCACCAGTAGCCAAATCAGCCAGTACTTGGATCTTGGACCTCCCAGCCTCCAGAACTGTGAGAAATACATTTCTGTTGTTTAAGCCACCGGTATGGTATTTGTTATAGCACCCTGAGCTGACTAAGACACCTGCGAAACGCCCTTGAGTGTGAGTGGAATCTGTGAATAGGACGATTATGTAACATTACATACAAAGGGGGAGATTCTCCTTGGTGAGCCTGACCTAATCAGGTGAGCCTGTTAAAAGCTGAGTTTTCTCCAACTGGTTGCAGAGTGGGAAGTCAGAGATTTGAGGCCTGAGAAGCATTCAACACACCATTACTGCTTTGAAGAGGGAGGGAGCTGCATGGCAAGGAATGAGGGGGCCCTAAGAGCTAAAAGTGCCCCTACAGACAGCCAGCAAGTAAACAGAGACCTCAGTCCCACAACTACAAAGAAGTGGTTCTACCAACAACTTGAACGCGCTTGAAAGTGGATTTTTCTCCAGAGCATCTATTCAAGAACTCAGCCTAGCCGATACCATGATTTCAACCTTGTGATATGCTGAACAGAGAACCCAATGAAGCTACACCTGGATGTCTGACCTGTGGAATTGTGACCTACAGAACTAACAATTGGGTGTTACTTTTAAAATGTATTTATTTATTTTTATATTTATTTTTGGCTGTGTTGGGTCTTCGTTTCTGTGCGAGGGCTCTCTCTAGTTGCAGCGAGCAGGGGCCACTCTTCATCGCGGTGCGCGGGCCTCTCACTGTGGCGGCCTCTCTTGTTGTGGAGCACAGGCTCCAGACGTGCAGGCTCAGTAGTTGTGGCTCACGGGCCTAGTTGCTCCGCGGCACGTGGGATCTTCCCAGACCAGGGCTTGAACCCATGTCCCCTGCATTGGCAGGCAGATTCTTAACCACTGCACCACGAGGGAAGCCCGGGTGTTATTTTTTAAAAAGAAAAGGGAAAGGAAAAGATTAGCAAACATATAGCAGGAGAAACTAGCCAAAATTAAACACACAGAGAAAGAAGACTGAAAGAAATGAACAGAGTATCAGTTTGGACAGGTGTGGGGCAACTACCAGGGGCCTAACATATGCATAATTGGAGTCCCTGGAGATGAGGCTGTTAGGGTGGAAAATTTTTGAAGAAATAATGGGCAAAGATTTTCAAATTTGATGAAACGTACATACCTACAGATCAAAGAATCTCAAGAAAATTCAAGCACACACAAAAAAATCCCACAAAGAAAATGACACCAAAGTATAGTGTAATCAATTTGCTCCAAACCAGTGATAAAGAGAACATCTTTAAAGCAGTCAGAGAAGAAAAAGACACACAGGCACAGAGAAATAAAGATAAGGATGACAGTCCATTTTAAATTGGGAACCATTCAAACCAAAAAAGACAGTGGAACAACATCTTTAAATACCTCAAGAAAAAAATAATGCCAGCTTGAATTCTGAACAAAATAAAAGTATCTCTCAAAGATGAAGGTAAACAAAAACAGGAAGATTTTATCACCAGGAAACCTCCACTATAAGAAATTTTAAAGGAAATCCTTCGGGTAGAAGAAAGATGATACCAGATAGAAATCTGGATCCACATAAAGGAATGAAGAGCACCAGCAGTGAGAACTAATTGAGTAAATCTAAAAGACTTTTGCTTAAGAAGAAAACTGAGTGCTGATAATCAAAAATAACACTGTCGTGTGGGTTTATACACAGAACGTACGTAGAAGGAAAATGTTTGCTAACAGTAGCACAAATGCCAGGAGGAGAGAGATGGCAGCATACTGTTGTAACTCTTATACTATATGTGAAGTGATATAATAATACACTTGAAGCTAGAATGTGTAAAGATGTAGACTCTGAACCTTAAAACCACCACTAAAATAACACGACAACAAGATATAGGTAGCTAATACATCAACCAAGGGGAGGAATGGAATCATAAAAAATAAGTAATGTAAAAGAAGGTAGTAAAATAGGGGGAAAAAAGAACATGTGGGATAAATAGAAAATAATAGCAAGATGGTAGATTTACTCCCGATCAAACCAATAACATTAAATGTACATCAAAGGTAGAGATTTGAGACTGGATAAAAATGGAAGAGCCAATGATAAACTGCCTATAAAAAACCAACTTAAATATAAAGAGACAAATAGATGAAAAGGAGAAGTATGGAAAGAGGTATTCCATGCTGGAATGAATAGAAAGCTGAGTGGCACTATTAATATTGAATAAAGTAGACTTCAGGGAAAAGAATATTACCACGGATAGAGGTTCATTTCATAACGATAGTGGAAAATTCATCAAAATGATAAACAATCCTAAACATTTATGTACCTAATAACAGAGCTTCAAAATACACAAAGCAAAATGATGATAGAGCTGAAAGGAGAAAGACAAGTCCCCAGTTATACTCTGAGATTTCAATAACCTTCTCTCAATTACTGATAGAACAGTAGACAGAAAATCAGTAAGGCTATAGCATACTTGAACAATGCTATCAACAAACTTGAACTATGACACTGTAGAATATTCCACACAGAAACGGCAGAAAAGGCATTCTTTCTAAGCACATATGAGAGATTCACCAAGACAGCCCTTGGTGTGGGTCATAAGACGAAGTCTCAATAAATTTGAAAGGATTCAAGTCATCCAAAGTATGTTCTCCAACCACAATGGAATTAAATTAGAAATAAAATCAGAAAGATCTCTGGAAAGTCCCAAATACTTGCAAACTAAAAAAACACATTTCTAAATAATCAAGGGGACATAAGAAATCAAAAAGGGAAACTTGAAAATATTGTGAACTCAATGAAGATGAAAACCCAATATATCAAAATTTGTAGATTATATATCTAAAAGCAGTATATAGAGGAAAATTTACTGTACTGAGTGCACACTAGAAAAGCAGAAAGCCTTCAAATTAATGACATTAACTAATTAAATCCAGTGTAAGCAGAAGAGAAATAATAATGGTCAGAGTAGAAATCAATTGCATATCCTTCTGCAAAAAGAGAGTCAAGCCATACCTCACACTATATACAAAAATTAAATTAAATGGATCATAGACTTAAATATAAAACCTACAATTATAAATCTTTTTAGAATAAAATGTAAGAGAGAATCTTTGTGACCTTGGGTTATGCAAAGATTTTTTAGATAACACTCACAATATGGTCCATAAAAGAAAAAAAATATGAATTGGACTTCATGAAAATTAAGAACATCTAATATTCAAAAGACATTGTTAAGAGAAGCAAAACAAGCCACAAATTGTGAAGAAAAAACTGCAAATCACATAGCTGAAAAAACTTATCCAGAATATATAAAAACTCTCAAAATTCAATAAAAAGAAGACCAAAAAAACCGAAATGATGAAAGATTGGAATATATATTTTATCAAAGAATATACACAGATGTCAAATAAACAAAAAGATGCTCAACATTATAACATCATTAGTTATTAGGGAAATGCAAATTAAAACCACGAGATACCACTGTGTACCTACTATAATGTATACTATTAAAAAAACTGCCCATACCAAGGGTTGGCAAGGATGTGGAGAAACTGGATCTCTAAGACACCACCGATGGGAATATAAAATGGTAAAACCACTTTGGAAAACAGTTTGGAAAACTTTTAAACAGTTTTAAAAAGTTAAACACATAGCTACCACATGACTCAGGCATTCCACTCCTAGTTATGTGCCGAGAGGACTAAAAGCAGAAGGCCATACCAAGACTTGTACAAATGTGCATAGTAGCTTCATTTATAACAGCCAGATCCTTGGGGAAAAACCCCCGAAGTCTCTCATAGGTAAATGGATAAACTGTGGTATTTACACAGTGGAATTCTATTCACCAATAAAAAGGAATGGACTATTGCCATGTTGGATAGATCTCAAAAAAGCCATGCTGAGTAAAAGAAGTCAGATAAAAGTAGAGTATATATGATTCCATCTGTATCAACCTTTAGCAAATACAAACTAATCTTTAGGGACAGAGTGGGGACTGGGGTGTGGGTGCAGAGGGCTAGGTGGAGGGGATGACAAAGGGGCACCAGGAAACTCCAGGGGATGGTGGACATGTTTGCCGTCTGCACTGTGGTGATGGTTTCACATATGCATACATATGTCGAAACTCACCAAACTGTACACTTTCAATATGTGTAGTTTAATCTTTATTAATTATACCAAATAAAGATGTTTCAATACAGAATGCCACACACTTTCTTTTGTTTCGTATTTTCTTGGCATAAATATTTCAGTCCTTTTATTTTCAACCTTTTAGGATTTTTTTTTTTTTTTTTTTTTGCCACGTGTCATGAGGGATCTTAGTTCCCCGACCAGGGATTGAACCCGTTGAGGAACTAAGATCCCTGCAATGGAAGTGTGAAGCCCTAACCACTGGACCACCAGGGAATTCCCTAGTATTCTTATATTTTAGGTGTGTACTTTGTAAAACAGTCTAAAGCTAGATTTTACATCATACAATGTGCACTTAATAAATACTGTGTGACTGTTTAATAAATGAATCCAGTCTGGTAATCTAAATCTGTGATTCAGTCTAAGAGTTTAGTTCATGTACATTCATTATGACATATTTAAATTCATTTCTTTTTCTTAAAAAATTTATTCATTTATTTATTTTTGGCTGTGTTGCTGCGCGCGGGCTTTCTCTAGTTGCGGCGAGCGGCAGCTCAGCTACTCTTCGTTGTGGTGTGTGGGCTTCTCATTGCAGTGGCTTCTCTTGCTGCAGAGCACGGCCTCTAGGCACACAGGCTTCAGTAGTTGTGGACGCGGGCTCAGTAGTTGTGGCGCACAGGCTTAGATGCTCTGCGGCATGTGGGATCTTCCCGGACCAAGGCTGGAACCCGTGTCCCCTGCATTGGCAGGCAGATTCTTAACCACTGCGCCACCAGGGAAGTCCCTGAATTCATTTCTAATACCTTATTTTATTCTTTCAATTTCTTCCATATCCCTACCTCCTCCCTTCCTTCTTTCCTCTCTCTTCCTCTCCCTGTTTTCTTTTTCCTTTCTCCCTCTTTTGCTTTCATTTATATAGATTTAAATTTTTCTTAACCCCTCTTTTCAACTTTTCCCCTTACTGGTTCAGAACTCTATTTTATTGGTAATTCTAAAAATGTTAACATGTATAGTTTAACTTAACCAAGTCTGAAATTACACAATGTAAAACATCTTTACTCTCTTATTGGTGAATAGAATTCCACTGTATAAATACCACAATTTATCCATCTACTTACAATATAAGGACCTCACTCACAGTGGCTTATTTCCTTGTGTGTGTAGCAGTTTCACATTTTATTCACCAAGTGGACACAAGTACTGTAGCATTTTAAGTTGAATTTTCAGACTGTAGCGGTAGCAGGCATTCCAGCTCCCTGATTGAGGCAGGGCGGATTGAGGTGAGGATTTCCTAAGGGAGGACTGGTTCCCTTCCCACCTTCTCTCAGAGCCAAAGCACAACAGGCCAGACTCCTCCTGCAGGGTGAGCTTTTTTCCCTTCCTAATTTGTCTAGTGAGAGTGTTGCCCTTCAGAAATTCCAGATTTATGAAGGGTTCTCCGATCTCATCTCCCACCCTCTTTAGGCACTGGGCTTGTAATAGGGAAGAACAAATCTGACTCCATATTAGATCTGTTTCTTTTGCTTTGCTGCCTGTGCTTAGTCATGCTGGCTCTGCACCTTTTGTAAAAGAATGTTGCCTATAGCCTGAACTATACAGGATAGCCGATTCTCAAGGCGCTGACCTTTAAGAAGGTCATTCTTATAAAGAAAAAATGTTGCAGAACAGAGAAAAGCATTTGTCTTGTTGGAGGTTTACAGGAACAGCCTAACCTGACCTACACCCACAGCTGCAAGAACAAAGGATTTCGACACCAAGAAGTTTGCAACAACTAACCACGCCCCTCCCTTACCTTGCCTTTAAAAATGCTTTGCTGAAACCCTTTGAGCAGCTGGGGGTTTTGTGGGCACAAGCCACCCATCTCCTTGCATGGCCCTGCACTAAACCTTTCTCTACTCCAAACTCCGAAATTTCCGTTTGTTTGGCCTCGCTGGGCATCATGCACACGAACTTTCGATTGGTAACAGGTTTTGTCTCCTGACCCTCTCGTGTGTGGCTTTGGATTACTTCCTATACATTTTTAATTTACCAGAAATATTAAAAAGTTCACTATTCTCCAAGCTTTCTGGTTAACAGTGTGGCAACTAAGAGTGCAGTTTTGGGATTCAGAGTGTCTGCATTCAAACCAATACTCTACTACTTACTTCCTGTGGCTCTGGGCAAATTAACAAAAATCTCTGTACCTCAATTTCCTCACGTGTACAGGGAGAGGCAATAATAGGACCTGTCTCCCAGTTATTGTGGGCCTTAAATACATGGATATATCTAAAGAGCTTAGGACTGTGCGTGGTAGACGGTAAGAACTCAAACATTAGCTGCTATTACTGCTACTACTTGTGTGCTTAAAGAAAATGTTCTGAGGTTATATCGCACTCTATTCTACAAAGGGGTTGATACCTTACAGCATGAGTTTTCTTAATAAACCATTTTCAGCTTTCATGTGACATTACGTAGCTTATTCATATCAGGATGTAAATAAACAAAATAACAAGTATTTGATGTCTACCATTTATTGCTCTGTTTTTCTTCTTTTTGGGAAATATTCTCTCTTGAAGTTAGATCTCCAAAGTCTATTTTTCAATTATAAATTATTTTATATTCTGTTGGAATAGCAGATACTCCTACACAGAGAAGATTCTACCACTTAAACGTAGCATAACATTTTGTGTTTTAAGACAAAATGATGCCAACAGCTGGTTCATTTCAGCTAGACTCAGAACACATCCATACGTGTATGTCAAGCCCTGGAACCATCACTCATACCACATGGGCTGGCACTGCTCCACTAATGACATTTGAACACAATAAACTCCAAGTTCAAGTCTCCGCAGATAACACAGTTCACGCTTCTTAAATACCTGGCGAATGAAGCTTGGCGGCTGAAGCCGACATTCTCTTAGGAGATGAAACTGCAGGTTTATTAGCATCTTGATCTTTCTGTACTTCTTTCTTTGTTCCTATATACAGTTTAAAAAGAGAAAAAGAAACAAAGAGAGTTCATTACAATTGAAACAAACACAGACTGTTTGTGCAAAGGGAGGCTTAACAAAAGGCACAGAGAACAAATAATATTTGGGTGATTTGTTGCTATGGTCACCACCCCCTGCGCTTCAGGAATGACACACTTGTTTATAGCAGAGGGAATTTCGTTTTGAGTGGTCAGAGGAATAAGTACACTGCTGTCTCTGATTTGATGAAAACCACCCCTATCTCTGGAGGTCACCGCACCCCAAAGACCCTGACAAACTATCTGGGAATTAAAATTGTGCTGTCCTCAGTCTGCCTGCCTCCTTCTGCCAAAACAAATTTTCATGACATGGAGAAGGAAGCTGTAGCCGAATCTAACTGCTAACGACTCCACCATCATGACAGTCGAGCCGCGGGGGACACAGTCTGCCTCTAATTAATTTCCACGCAGCTGGTCCACTGAGGTGACCTGGACAGCCTCTGAGCTCTCTCTCTGCTGCAGCTGAGCCTTTGTAGAACCTGCTGGCAGAGCCGGCTGCAGCAGCACGGGACAGCCTGAGCTCGGGCCATGTCTAAGACCAGGCACTCAGGACACAGCACCGTTTCTCCCTTGTGTGCTGGGCACAGACCCTCCCCGTCACATCCCCTTCATCAGAAAGTCCAAGAATGATGGATGGAAGATCAGGAATAACGCCGACCTGGGTGTACCTAGACCCGTCTCCGCCTCAGCACAGTTTATTATGTCGTTTCAGAAATAAACCCTCGAGATGGTGATGGCTCCTTAGAAGCGGAACACAAACTTCCCACTTTGCCCCACGCCCTGCACCCTTACTCCTCTTCCAGAGGTAACCAGCTAGCAATTTGGCGTTTACGCTTCCAAACCTTCTTCTAGGTATTTCTAAGTATATCTACCCAAATACAAATACAGCTATTAATTAGCTAAATGCATCCCATACTGCAATTTCTTTTTACGTACCCACACTTTTGAAGATCTTTTTCATATCATGTATTCATAGGTCTTTAAAAAAATGCCACATCATATTAACGGGCAAAGATGTACCATAATTTACCCATCCTCCTGTTGACGAACGTTTAGAGTGTTTGCACGTGTTAGCTATTAAAATAGCTAAATGTGCTATAATAAACATACTTCTACTTGTTTCTTTGTACGCATGTACCAGTATCCTTACAGGATAAATGCACAGATACACTTTTGCTGGATTAAGATCCTGCTCATTTGCAACATTACCAGACACAACCCAACTGTCCTCCATAAAAAGCTACTAAATTTACACTCCCAACCAAGTGTAGGAGGCCAGTTCTTCCTACACGCCCCATGCCCTACCGACACTGAAGTCTCATCATTTCAATTTTTGCTAGACACTTAGAATCTTTTCAAATTGGTCATGTGCATTTCTTTATTTGAAAATTGCCTAATTAAACCCTCTGCCCATTTTTCTTACTGGCGTGTAGGAACTCTTCATTTATGCTGGATATTAATCCCTTGCCTGCTATACAAATTGTATTTTCCAGCCTTTCACTTTTTACAACTTATTTAGAGTACCTTTCCTTGTACAGTAGTTTTAAAATATTTAAATGTTCAAATATGTCAACTTTTCCCTTACAGCTTTAAAAGCACTATTACAGATCATTTATACGTATGTGTGCGTGCGTGTGTGTGTGCGTGTGTGTGTGTGTGTGTGGATGACTGGGGAGAGATCATTTCCAGGCTTTGGAGAGGGAGGCAGGTATCTGGAGCCAACCTCTCTGTCCCTGTCTCCTTTTCTGGCCGCCTGACTGGGCTACTGCTTCTCTCGACACCATCGGACCTGCCTCACCCCTCTCTATCCTTGTCCACCTGTCTCCTGCGGTTCTTCCCACACACCTGTGAGCACGTCCTCTGTTTTACCGCCTTTGGACAAACTGTTTGAGTCTCGTTGGTTTACCTCTTCTTTGCATGTCTAGCCATTACTTTTTTTCTTCCTACTCTCAAAAAAGGTGCTTCACGCATTTAGCGAACATACCCCAAGCCTTTCCCATCTCAGCAAACGGCTCCACCCTTCACTCACTGTGCTCAGGCCGAACACACAAGGAGTCACCTTGTTTGGCTCCCAGCCCCCATTCAGTCCATCAGCAAAGCCTGCTGGATCTCCTCGGTGAACATCTCCCAGGTCTGACCACTTCTTCCCCCTCCCCACTGCCCCTGCAGAGCCCAGGTCACCATCGCCCCTTCCTCCTTCTTCAAGGCCTCCCACCGCTGCCCCTCTACTGCATATGCCCCCAGGGCAGCAGGTGAATTAACTTCAACCCAACTTAGAGCAAGTCACTCCCAATCTCAAAACCCTCCTCTCACCTCCCAAGCTACTCAGAGTGAAATGCAGACTCCTCGCCACACTAACAAGGCCCTACAGACCAGCGCTACCCAACAGAAATACAATGTGAGCCACTTATGTAATTTCAAATTTTCTACCAACAACATGTAAAATGTACAAAGTCCAGTGCGATTACCTGTAATAATATGTTTTATTTAAACCAACATGCTGAACATCACTTCAGTGTCCAGCACTGGTCATACTTCAAGGGCTCACTGACTGACTGTGGGCCAGTGAACAGCACAGCCCAGAAGTGCTGGTCCCTAGGCTACATCAGACACCTGTGGGAGTTCATTTTATGTGTCAACCTGATGGGGCTACGGTTGCCCAGACATTTGGTCATAGCTTATTCTAGATGAGAGTAACATTTGAACTGGTAGACTGAGTAAAGCAGACTGTCCTCCCCAGTGTGAGGGGGCCTCATACAATCTGTTGAAGGCCTGAGTAGAACAGAAGGTTGGGTAAGATGGAACTTCAGCTGCCTGACTGGTTGATCTGGGACATCAGTCTTCTCCTGCCCTTGGACTGGAACCTATACCATGGGCTCACTGACTGCATGTCTTGAGACTTCTCAGCCTCCATAATCATGTGAGCCAATTCCTCACAATAAATCTCTTTTTATATATATGTATTCTATATTCTATAATATATATAATATATACTATACTATACTATATTCTATAATTATATATATACTATATATGAGTATATATAAAATATAGACATAATTACATATTTAAAATATATATTTTTATATATTATATATATTTATAAATATATAAAAATATATTAAAATCTATATATTTAAAAAATATATTTATTATTATATATTAAAATATATAAAGTATATATGTAATAGTATATATGTTATTCATAATAAATATAATAGGATATTCTGTATTATAAATGTATTAATACATAAATATATATTATTTTCCTATATAAAATATGCTATGTATGTACGTATTTATCTCCTACTGGTTCTGTGTCTCTGGAGAACCCTAGCTAATACACACACACACACACACACACACCTCTGCACCTGCTCACACACTCCAGCCACACTGCCAGCCTTGCTGGTGCTCAGACTTGTTGTACTTCCTCCCATTCTGGTCACGTTAGCTTGAGCTCCTTCTGCGTGGAATATGCTTCCCCGAGACCTCAGGCTTGGTTCACTCATCTGCTCATTCAGGTCTCTGCACAGATGGCAATCTTCAGGGAGGCTGTGCCTGACACTCCAGGTAAAACAGCCCTCCTGCCACCTGCCACTCTGCCCCTCACCTGCTTCATTCTTCTTCACAGCACTTGTCACCGCCCAAAACATCCACACATCTGTTTGTTTACTGTCCACCTTCCCCACTAGGACATAAACTTCAAGCAGAGGACACACCCTGCCCTGGACAGCGTGGCCATTCAGTCTATGCCCCACTGTCCGCCCATCTCCTAACGGGCTCTTTTCAAGGCAGGCCATGTCCAGGCATTTGGGGGTTACAGAAGGCTGGACCGGCGGGGTCCTGAAAGCCCAGCCCTGACTCCACTCCACTGAAGCCACGCCCACTCTGCAGAGTATCCCACTTATGGATCATCTCACTCTTCTATTGCCTCCCTCTGCTCAGATTTTAGGTTTCAACGAACACAGAAAGTCAGCCAGACTCCTAGGAACTCAGAAGGGAAGAGTTAAAGGCCAAAGTGTGTGCTAAACACCACACTTTAAGGGGTAACTAAACGTAAGTATTTATTCAGAGTCTCAAGAGTTTCCATCCAGCCTTCATGGAGTGCTATCTGGCAGCTTCCATCAAAAATTTAAACACTGATAGACTTGACCCAGCAATTCTGCTTCTACAGATCTCTCTTTGGAATACTTCTACAAGTGTGAAAAGATGTACATTTAAAGACATTTCATACATTATTCACAACAATAGAGATGTATAAATAACCAAAAATGCACAAGGGGAATGATTAAATAAACTACTCTATAACCATATGATGTAGCACTATGCCACCATTAAAAAGAATGAGGTTGTTCTGTATTATACTGGCATGGAAAGATGTCCACGAGAAATAAATTAAAAAGCTAGCTGTTGAACAGTATGCACGGTATTATCCCATATTTATACGCAAAAATGTTACCTGTATTATAGTTGTAAATATATAAAAATAACTGAAAGGCCATTTTACTAGGTTTTTTTTTTCATTTACTAGTTTTTAAATGTTTTTAATAATGGTTACTTCTGAGAAGCAGGATCAAGGGAATTTTACTTTTTATTTTAATATGCTTCTGCATTATCTCCACTTTTAATGATGAGCACACATATTACTTTTATAATAAAAAATAAAAGGCCTGAAACCAAAACCAAAATGAAAATAATCTATCAGCTCTCTGAAAGGATAAGGAAGGAAACCAGCCTAGTGCAACCAATTCTACGAGAATCACTTTGATCGGAAGTTCCACGACCCTTCCCCCAGGAACACAGTGCTGCCTGGAGAATTCCTGTGTGGTTCTGGGAGCTCTTGACGGCACAGAAAATTAAGGCGATTAGTCAAGACTTAGAGCTGTTCTTGCAGTTTTCTTGCAATCTGGACTCAGCTTAAATGTTTTTTGAGTATACCGTCAGCTTTCGTTTTACTCTGTAAGATCCCAGAGTACCTAGCAATGCCAGTTTTGGTCTCACGGTTTTCCTGCTGCCCCTCTGGCCACTCTCCCTTAGTCCTTTCCCTACGCCTAGGAAAGCTGCCCCAGGATTCTGCCTCAACCTTCTCCAGGCCACTCTTCTGGATGAGCCTGTCCATTCAGCATGCTTATACCACTGAATTATACCCACTGATGACTATAGAAATCTGTTATTTCCAATCCAGATGGGCCCAGACACCTCTCCTGAGATCCAGACCCGTTTCAAGGTGTCAACTAGACATGACCACTTACCTACTGGATGACCAGATCATCACACCCTAAGCGGAGCTAATTATCTTCCTCTCCAATCCACTCCTCTTCCAATATCTGCTTTCCTGGCCACCCGTCCCCCTAGTCACTGAGACCAGAAGCTAGTGAGTCCTCGGCCTTATCCTCCCAAATCTAATCGGTTACTAAGTCTCTCTGATTCTGCCCCTTTATCCACCCTCACGGTTTCCCTTAGCTAAGTCCTCCTCATTTCTTGCTGGGACAACTAGGAAAGTCTCCTAAGTGATTTCTCAGTCTGTGTCTCACATTCATCTTTAGTCAATTCACCCTCCTTACAGCTGCCAGAACGATCTTTCAAATTACGTGATTTTACTTTTAAACGCTTTCCAGGGGCTTCCCTGGTGGCGCAGTGGTTGAGAGTCTGCCTGCTAATGCAGGGGACACGGGTTCGAGCCCTGGTCTGGGAGGATCCCACATGCCGCGGAGCAACTGGGTCCGTGAGCCACAACTGCTGGGCCTGCGCATCTGGAGCCTGTGCTCCGCAACGGGAGGGGCCGTGATAGTGGGAGGCCCGCGTACCGCGATGAAGTGGGTGGCCCCCACTCGCCGCGGCTGGAGAAGGCCCTCGCACAGAAGCAAAGACCCAACACAGCAAAAATAAATAAATAAAATAAAATAAAAGCTTTCTAAAGCTTTCCCTGGTCTTAGTAGGAAGCCCCAATTCTGTGTTGTGGAACAAGCAAGCTCCAGGATTGCACTTCCTCTGCTGCATGTCCCCTGCTGTGACACCATGGTCCCCTACGATGCTCTGTGCTCCCACTGTGCTGTCTCGTAGTCTGGAGGGCTCAGTCTCTCCCTCAGCTGCTTGGCCCACCTCATCATCCTCAAATTCAGCTCATCCCCTCTCTTAAGCCCTTCTGTATGAGTTTCTGGTTTGCCACTGGTACAAATTACCATGATCTTGGTGGTTAAAAACAACACACATTTATTCTCTTACAGCTCTGGGGTGGGGGGTTGTCAGAAGTATGAAATCAGTCTCACTGGGCTACTGTCAATGTGTCAGCAGGGCTGGTTCCTTCTGGAGGTTCTGGTGGAGAATCCGCTTCCAGCCTTCCTTGGCTGTGGTCCTTCCTCCACCTTCAAGGCACTTCACTCCGGGCTCTGCTTCCATCATTACATCTCCTTCTCCTCCAACTCCTCGCTCCTTCCTCTTATAAGGACCTTGTGATTACACTGGCTCTATCTGGATCACTCAGCACACCGTCCCCATCTCAAGAGCCTTAACTTAATCGCATCAGCAAAGTCCCTGTGGCCATGCAACGTAACATTCATAGGTTCCAGTGACTAGTACATGGACGTATTTGGGGGCCATTATTCAGCCTATCACACCTTCTCTGTCTACCTGAATGAAAAAATGAAGAAACTCTTTTTGCTCACCAAAAAGGTACTCAGTACTTGGCCTATATTAGCACCCTGAATCCCTGTCACTTATTTATGAAGCTTTTCCTAATTTCATCAACTCCTCTTGAATAGCAGTCTTTCCTTAGAGCCCATTCAGCTTTCCCTGTTTTCTTTCACCCAGCGTAGACTGTATGCCTCTCGTGGATGGATGTCCCTTATCTGGCCTGACCAGCTTCTATTTACTGAACCCATTGCTGACCTTTGGGGAACCAACTCTTCCCTGCTCTTGGTCCATGTGGTTGGGTGGGGCTGACCTGCCTGGATCTGGAGGTGGGCATGTGACCTAGGCCTGGCCAATCAGAGCTCTGCATCACCCCAGTGTGACAGAGCATCTTGGCTTAGCAATAAAAAGATCCAACCTGGGATAATGAGAACCCTACCTTGAGAACTTTGCTGGAATTACTAGAAAAGAATTCTTTTTCTGATAGATACCTAGGCTGGTGGGACGTAAATCTGAACTGCCTTTGACCATCTCTGACCAAAGGGGAGAGCCTTTGTGAACAAGAAGCTAACCAAGGGGAAAGAAGGGCCAAGAGTTGGAAAACATTGATGATGACCTTGTTTAAGTACCGTGTACAGCCTCACCTTACCTTAGCATCATCTCCTGAACTTATCAGTTATATGAGCCAAAATCTCTCTGATCTTTTGCTTTCTTTTTTGCTAAGGCAGTTTGAATTGGGTTTCTGTAACTTGCAACCAAACAAGACCTGAATTACAGGATGCCAGCCAGTGGAAATAGCTCCTTAATGAATACATATACACACTCATCTCTCATGGGGCTGTATATTGGCCAAAACTACTCCTTGTGTACCTTACACAGGCTGAGATTCAGAGCTATATAAACGAATGTGTATATACAAGATCCAGAGCTCTATCATTGGGGTGGAAGAAAGAAGGCGGCAGGTGGGGAAAGAAATGCCAGCCTCACTCTGGTCTCAGACAAGAAGTCATAGAGTTTCATTTGAAACATGGTCACAGATGGTAGTCACCCATTTCCAGACGATCCCTACACAGTCAAATGGCCCTAAAGCGTTTCACCATAAATAGAGCAGCAGAACGCCGCCCTAAGGCCTAAGCTGGAAGGTGCTCCCTGGCAAAGCGTACAGAGCTCCTTGGAAGAGGGAAGAATAGCGAGCGAGCTCAGCTTCTCATGCGGACAAGGTCTTCCACGGTGATCTGAGTGACTCTGACAAGTGTTTGTGTTTTATTCCAAGACCCACCTTGTGTTTTATTACAACCTGTTCATCACAATGCTTAACGCCAAGCCCACCTGTGTGGGAGCCGTGAGAATGTGACTAAAGCTGCCCAATCAAGAGCGATGGATGAGCACGAGGCTGTCCTCTTAAAACAATATGATGGGCTTCCCTGGTGGCGCAGTGGTTGAGAGTCCGCCTGCCGATGCAGGGGACACGGGTTCGTGCCCCGGTCCGGGAAGATCCCACATGCCGCGAAGCGGCTGGGCCCGTGAGCCGTGGCCGCTGAGCCTGTGCGTCCGGAGCCTGTGCTCCGCAACGGGAGAGGCCACAGCAGTGAGAGGCCCGCGTACCCCCAAAAAAAAAAAAAAAAAAAAATGACGACAAATGTCAATGGCTAAGTCAGGATCCTCACTGAGCACATCAAAATGGAAGGAAAAATTCAATTTAAGATAATGGTTAGAAGAATGCTATATACTTTTTTTTACAATACGCACATCAAAAAAAAAATCAAAGGGAATTTGCAGAGGCTCTTAACCTCACCCACAATAGGCCACAAATCCCTGCAAATCAATCTTGGTAGAAGTAAGAAAAGATAAGAAAAAAAGGATAAAGAAATATGCACAATAACTGACTTTATCCCCCAACCGTCTAACCTTCTCACTCCATCCACCTGTGAAAGCACAGGTAACGGGGCTAATTCTTCCCCCAGCCCTACAGACCTCACCCAAACAACATGAAAAGCCATGTTAGGAAGATGAAGGGGAGCAAGAAGAAAAAAGAAAGGTCAGCGTGGCAACAACGAGTGCGATGAGCATCAGGAAGGGAATTGGAGGAGGTGATTAGGAAAAAATGAACTATGTCATCAGGAAGTAGGGATTCTGATGTCACTTACGAGACAAACAGAATGAGGGAACATTTCAAGGGAAGATTTATAGGGGTTGAATAGGATGAAGAAAGGAAATGTTATCTAGATACGAATACATCAAATAAAAGAGGAACCTGGATGAGGTATAAATGAGAGACAGAGTGCGTAAGAGAGGATTCAGGAGGGCTTGCAGGGATAAAAGAAGGAAACAGGTTTTAGCTGCTTTTAAAAAAAATCAGCAGGAATATCTGATGTTGGTGAGAATGGAGTTAATGAGGGAGCAATCTGAATACACTCGAGAAAATGCTGGATTTAACCTGTTTAAGGTTCATTCCATGTCAACTCCATTTATTGCACGCACGAGGGCAGACCTTGTAGCTGGAAATTTAAAGTAAAATAAAGGAGGTCTCTGTCCTCAAATAGAGACCTACAAAAAAATCAGACTCACAACAGAGACCTAATTACTTCCTGGGATAAAAGCAGGGATGATTTAATTCTGAAGATTGTTATGAAAAGGTAAGGATAAAAGAATGAAGAAGTGGGTTTGGGGGGAAAATATTATATCTGTTTAAAAGCTTTGTAATCCCCCAAGTATATTCTTATTCATTCATTATTAAGCACCAAGTAGGCGCCAAGCACTGTCCCAGTGCAAGAGATATCTCTTTTTGGATCTCTCCTGGTGCACATGACACTCAGTACTCCCAACAATGAACTCTGTCACCTAACGAAACTTCCTCTCAGTCCTATTTTCTCTGTCCCGGTAGATGTGTCTTTTGCCTGAGCCAGTAACGTGGATCGCATCCTTATCCCCTCCCTCATTCTTACTTCTTATATGCAATAAGATGCCAAATCCTATGAAACATACATCTTGTATCTCTCTTAAATTTAGTCCACCTCTTTTTTTCGTAGTCACTGCAACTCCTTAATTCAGATCACTGTCACTTGTCTTGCAGAACTGCACACCACCTCCTACCTTCTCTTCTCTCCAGTGAACTCTGCTCCAACTCATCCTCCAGACCTCAACCTAGAGGTCTCTGGATACTGCTAATATGCTCTGTGGCTACAAGCTTATTGCACTATAGGTTGCAAGCCCTTCACCTGTCCGTGTTCCCCATTAGACAATGCATCACATGAAAATCGCCCACTCAGTAAATATTTGTAAATAAATAGAGCTGGTTATCATTACTAACTAATCATGTTCTTCCTTTGTGGAAAATGAAGTCAACCTTGAGATTAGGTAAATTCCTGATATTCTGAAACCTCTTGTTATTTTCTTTCTCTTTTTCATTTCTTCTGCAGTACCTCTCTCTCCCCACCTAATAAACAGGCACATCCTAAGTGAGTAATGAGAAATCCCCTTACACACTCTTAGAAGAAAAATAAGTAAAGCTCTGCATATGATGGATCTGTGGGTGGAAAATAATCCAGTTCTGGGGAATCAAGACACTGCGTGATCCATTAGGCACTGAGAAAATGTGAATAAGTAAGTCGTGGTGCAAAAAGTACTTTGTATTTTTGAAACTACCCAAATAGATACTGGGGCTTTATGCATACTGGGGCTTTATGCATTACCTAACTTTAGTTAGGTAAGCCCAAATGAAAGAAATGGACCGGGATTATTTGTCTCATTCCATCCAATAATTTACTTTCACATTAATTCAAGAACACAATAAAATTGTGCTTTTCACAGCTAACGTTTTCCCCATATAAATATGGTCTACTTAGTATTAAATGAGTGCCCACACGTTAGTTCCCTGTAGTTTTATTCCAAAGGCTGCATCATCCCTTTCTTATTTTCTGAACTATTCATTCCTTGAAAACTCCAAAGCATTCCCTTATTCATTTGTTCATCATGTATTTATTGGGTGGGTCTACCGTACTTGATGGGGTGTTAGCTGTTGGAGAGTCCAAGGTGAAAGACAAAATCCTTACGTCCCGAAATTCACTAACTAGTGGGACATGTAAGTAGTGACAAGATGATGCATCAGGAGCCAGCCCAGTGGTCTGGCTAAAGATTTCTCAGGGAGCTCAGAGGAAGAGGCAGGTAGGGCCTCACCGAAGAATGTTATGTTTGAGCTGAGGTGTGAACTATGAAGGACAATCACCACGAAGGACAGGACACAACAGGCGTGGGACCATGTGCAAAGGTACAGCACGTTCAGGGGCAGCAGGGTGGGGTATGAGACGTGAGGGTTTGCTCGAGTCCCACCTTCCTGGTCTCTAGCCCTCTACGACCTCCAGCTGCACCAGGCAAATATTAAAAATGCTTAGCATAATGCCAGGCACCTACAAACATGGTACTTATTAACAATATTAACTTAATTGTTATAAATGTTTGTTTAGAACCTATGGATTATAAGTGCAGTGCCAGTGTATTAAATCATTTCTGAATCAGGGTGACAAGAATTACACATTCTTCTTTTTCCAATAAGGAACTGAAGATTAGAGAAGTCAGGTAACTGAATTAAAGTCACCCAGCTGCTGCTGGGTCTAACTTCAAAGCTCACTCCCTGTTTCCTCTGCCATCCGAAGTCTGTGTGGTAGAAACTCTCAATTAACAGTGGCTTACTAGTAAAGTTATTCCACTCATTGGAACAAAAATCACGTGGAGACAGAAATATGTCCAAGGTATCTTTGTTTTTTTAAACCTAAAAAGATGTAGCCAATGAATAAGAAAAGGGTCCCGTAACCTTGCTGTTATATTTTCCCAGGTCATGGGCACAGAAGCACTGCAGGCTGGCAGCCCAAGCAGGTGGGTTCTCTGCTGGGTGATGTTGGTCACAGCAGCTGTGTGAAGAGGCCCGTCACTGTCAGGGCTACAGAAAGGGCACCGGCACTGGGTGCAAGTACGGGCTCTGCAGCTGGATGCCGGGGCTTACACCCAACCCGTAAATCTCCTCGTTTTGTTATCCTGGGAAAACTACTTGATCTCTCTAATCCACAGTTTCCTAATCTATAAAATAGTCTTAAGAATAGTACCTACACATCATAAGGTTTTTAAGTGAGGATGAAATGAAAAGGTGGGTACGACTAAGCATACAGTAAGTACTCAATAAATGCTGGCCATTATTATTATTACAGTTGCTCATCAATGAACCATCACATCTGTTTGTCCTGTTTAATATTTATCCCATTGTCCCAGCTCGGATACACAGCATGGTACTGTCACATCACTTAAAGCTGCATATACTTAATGAGTGAGGCATTCGGCTTTCATTCATTCCCCATCTACCTGCCATGTGGACTGTTCAACAATCAGAGCTACTGCTAGGCTGGGGGACTCTGTATTTCAGGGTCCTGCGTCTGGTGGTCGTGTGCAGGCTTCTCATTTTCAGCATGGGCTTTAGACTCCTAGCAGTGAGGCTGCTTTGGGGCCCAAAGCGGTTCTCCACACAAATATGCTGATTGATGGATTGAAGACGGACAATATGAAGACTCTGCAATGTCCAAGAAACGTGTTATTCTTTGCCACTTATCTTAGAAAACGGATGGCTGGCATTTGTCTCTTTCTTATTATATTTGCATTTATTCTAGCTCCCCCCATCCCTGCTCGAAGACAGTAATTAGTATTTGGTATTTCATCAGTGTAAGGTAGCTAGTAAAACATATAAATCTGGAATGAATTGGAAAGTTTTAAACACTGACATGTAATTAAAAGTTCCATGATCCTCAGGCTAAGAGATGGGGCTACACCATGGTAGCACTTTGCATAACAATGCATTTATAGTACAGGAGGCAGAGTTCTGAAGCATATAAATGTCAGAAATCACAATGGAAAACCGGCTCTCCAGGACCATTTGCATTAATTACTTCTGGACCAGCTCCCATAGCTCTTCGAGGCTGACAAGCAGAGTGGGCAAAAATACCAGGCGTGTAACCTCTGAGATGCAATGCATGCATACACTCTTAAGTGAGAGCTAGGGTTTTGCGCCTTACCTTGGAGGGACCACCACACAATAAAAGGTTTCACATCAGCCTGCAGGGGGCCTAACAGCAAGGAGGGTCACGGCATTTTATAAATTCTCTCTGGTACAGTGAGCGCGTCCCCCAGTGCTTCCCAAAATATTATCCATGCCGCTGTTTCCATGGAAGAATTTGAAAGGCAAAGCAGAGAAAGGGAAATGTATCCTGTCCCTTACTTGGATCCTCCTGTGGCATTTCATGATAATTGTTAAACAGCCCTCTAGGCCACTAAACTGGCAATAGAGGATGAGGGTATCAGAGCTTTAAACTCAAGTGTCCACACACACACACACAAAATCAAACTGTCCCAACGAACTGCTTAAAGGGCAATGTTTGTGTAATGATTAAGGCCAGGGTGGACTCACCAGGAAAATCAGACACTGATGAAGCAGCTGTAAATTTTCTGTACATTTTTTTCACGCTGTCTGTCTTTTTACCACTTCACAGCTTGCAAGTTTCTCCATAAAAGGGACGGAAGGGGAAAGGAGGGTGTTTATTTTAAAATTAATAAGGAGTCTAGTTTTTAGCAGTCCTAGCCCAAGATTTTAAGGCGAGGGAAGCTTGGGAACCTCTAAGATTTACAAAGAGGGAATCCATGTGTTCACCTGCACGAAATGCCGTTCCCCACCATTGGTGCCTGGCAACTTCGACTGACCCGTTAGGTCTCTGCCTGCGCATTTTTTCACTACAGTAGGTCTGTATGATACGCCTCCACTGTGCACTCAAGCATAACTGTAATTAAATAATTACGTGTGTAAGTACAAGTTTTATGTTCCTCTCTCCTGTTACACCATGGGCTCTGTAGCAACAGAGACTGTTTCTGTCTCATTCATCATGATTTCCCCAAGCATCCAGCACGGAGCTCAACTCAAAGAAGGTGCCCTGTAACGTCCGTGGAATGAACGGATGCCCGTCACTCCCCGGGGTGACTGAGCTGGACCCTGGGGTCACAGCGTGTGACTCACAGCGCCTCCTGGCCACTGCGAGGAACCTCCCCACTGCTGGCCAGAAAGAACAGCAAACAGGCCTTCCAGGACACCCACGAATGCCACCCTCTGAACGATGAAATGGACAGTCACTCCATCCATCATCCCGCCATATTTTCCTGTCTCTATGACCTCATGCAAAGGAATGGGTCTCAAATGTATCGATTTTTCTCCCACAAAAGTTCTTTCTAACACTTCTACTCTCCTCTATCCCCAACCCATTGCAGGTTCCCCTTTGGCTTCACAATGACAAATGAGCTAAAGTTGGGCTAGCCACGGGGAACCAGCCTCAGGGAGAACACAGCCAACACCAAGTGATAACACCATCTGCACTGAAAAGCCCAGCACAGCCTAACTGCTTTGAACTTGCCTCCTTCAGGTCCCACTCCCGGGTCAACGCGGGCTTCCACATTGTGAGGTACCGTGATCCCCTCACTGTCAGAGAAATGATAGGCTCTTAGAGCTGTTTATGTTAAAAGAGCATATGCGATGGCAAGGAGAACCTCTCAAACCATCCAGACCCAGGATTCCAGTGGCAAAGTGATCCCTTTACCTGTCCTGTCCTTTCCTAGAGCAGAACATTTTATTTCAGCAAGCTCTTACTCAATCTCTTCATTGAAGACGTGCCCGGAGAGGGGAGATGATGCTTGGCCAAACTGAAGAGAGGCAGGGGAGAACGTGCTAGAGCAGCTGTTTCCGGAAGCCTGCACCTTAAAGTGCTCGGGAAACACATTCTGATGGTGTTGACAAGCTACTTGTCTTTTTAAATTATAGTATGCCCAGAAATACCTAAACGTGTGGAATTTAATGCAGAAATAATAATCCCCTGTTCAAGAAGTAAAATTAAGTTTTATGATACAAGTGGAGTTTCTGTAGCCCATAAAATAACAGCCTCATTATTTCCAGAGAATATTTTCCTTAGGGCGAGAGGAACCCAAACAATAAGACATCAGCTGTTCATCTTCTGTATAACCATGGGAAATCCTTCTACAGCTTAGTCTGAATAAAGGAATTTTATTTTCTGTTATACATCATGTCAACATGACAGTACCAGAAGGCATACTGACCTAGAAGTACTCTATCACCAGATCAATACTTCAACTGAAAATATTTTCCGTTTTGCTACAACTGAAAACCAGTTGGAAAAGTCAATCGGTAAAGCCTGATTATTTGTGTAAAATTATACGGATCAAAACCCTGGTGAAATTTTGTATTTGACATACGAACAACAGAACAACTTTTCATGACAATTCTGAGAAAAAGAGTCACCAAAAGACCAAGGTTACGTTTCTAGAATTCTTCCCTTTACACAGCCACAGAGAGGATGTTCAGTACTTTTTTTTTAACCATTAGCACTAAATCCACAGCACTTTCCTTTGTCGTCACACTGATGTCAAGAAGGCAATGGGGCTTCCCTGGTGGCGCAGTGGTTGAGAGTCCGCCTGCCGATGCAGGGGACACGGGTTCATGCCCTGGGCCGGGAAGATCCCACATGCCGCGGAGCGGCTGGGCCCGTGAGCCATCGCCGCTGAGCCTGCGCGTCCGGAGCCTGTGCTCCGCAACGGGGGAGGCCACAGCAGTGAGAGGCCCGCGTACCACAAAAAAAAAAAAAAAGAAGGCAATGAAAAGAAAAATAATAATAAATAAATAAAGGGAATTCCCTGGCAGTCCAGTAGTTAGGACTCCGCGCTTCCACTGCAGGGGGCATGGGTTCAATCCCTGGTCGGTCGGGGAACTAAAATCCCACAAGCCGAGGGGTGTGGCCAAATAAATAAATAAATAAGAAGGCAATGATCATTATTAACTTACAGGAAGATGATATTATAGAAGTGGATCATGCTTAGCACAGTGCATTAGTTCTCAACCTGTGTCTGGAAACCTGGGGAAAGAGGGGCATGGACAGAATACAGAATTATTATAGGGGTTCTGGGCGCTGTACGTGCAGTAACTAGCATTGTCCCAGAAAGAGGATTCAACCTCTAAGCTGTATTTTTCAATGATAGTTATTTCAATAAAATGTAATTAACTGGCCTCCATCTGTGTAGGAATCTGTAAGTGGCACAGCACAAAGGTTAGGTATATACCTTTTAAAGTCAGACAGATCTAGGTTGATTTCACGTTCTGCTGCATAGAAGCTGTATGACCGTGGGTGGGAGGGGGGTTTACTTAATTTCTCTAAACCCCAGTTTCCCCTAGAGCTAAATTAAGTAGCATATAGAAATCCCCAAGCATACTGCATGGTACACAGAGAATGCTCAGTAAACATACCTTTGAAAAGAAGAAAAGAAAAAAGGAAAAGACCTGAACAAAATAGTTTTTTGTTATTTATATTCCTGATATCTAAAACATTTAAGCATCCTTCCAATTATCCAACATAGAATATTACACTTAAGACAAATTAATATTGACTTATTTGCCATCATAAACTGAACTAAGACAACTCTTACTTTAGAGGGACAGCTGAAAACACATGCCAATCATTTCCTTCTAAGGGTCCTCTAAACTCTCGATTATAGAGTTAAATTTCATAAAGGATGTACTCCTAGATTATACTTTAGCTCCAGTAAAATCTCTCTCCAAACAACTCATTTAATATTGTCTCCTTGACTTAGTTGATTTATGGCTATAAGAAATAGCTACAGTCAAAATATGTCTGCGTTATTTGTAAAGCCGTATTTCAATGTGACTCCATATTTCTGCCTTTAGGAATCCATCATAAAAACACCCTGCATTGCTCAAGCCCTGCCCATTCCCAGGAAGGGCTTGTTTTCCTGACTGGCCCTTGGCCAGCTCCTGGGAGCTGAGCTTCTGGCATGTTCTGACTGAGGAAAGCGTTCTGCCTACCTGAGGTCTTGGGTCACATGGTACCAGTTTGCCTAGACAGTCCAGCAGGTGATATATGCCAATGTAACTGACCCATAATAAAAACCCTGGACAACCAGACTCAGGTGATGTGCTGCTGCATATCTTGCTGAAGGAATTAAGCACACCTGTATGACTCCACTGGGAGGGGACCCTTGGGACCTGGTGTCTGGTCTTCTCTGAACTTCGCCCCGTGAGCTTTCTTCCTTTGACTTTTTACTCTGGATTCTTCCACTTTCACAAACTGTAATGATGAATATAACAACTTCTGAGTCCTGTGAGCACTTCTAGGGAAATCATCAAGCCTGAGGGTAGTCTGGACAACCCCAGCAAAATATGTTTTTGCAAAATAAGCTTATTGCAATTCCTTGCTTTGTGGTAATGAAACACTGAAAACAACCTAAATGCTGAACAAGGGATAAAGAGTCCTACAAATTGGGGTAAATCAATATGAAGTTATTACGACAGGACTAAAAGTTAAATTTTCACATGTTTATCGTGACATTGGAAAATGCTTAGGATATAATGTTAAGTGAAAAAGCAAGATACAGAAGTATCTATAAAGCATCAGCTCAATTATGGGGAAAAAATCCATACCTGTTTAGAAAAAAGAGTGAAAGGAAATATGTCAATATATATTATTGGTAGCTATTCATGGACTGAGATTATGAGATATTTTATTGTTTCATTTTTTTCTATATTCTTCATGCATTTTTCTGGGAGCAAATTATTATCCCATTTTTTACTGAGTTGTTTTTATGTATTTCATTGTAAAAACTGAAACATTTGGAAAAATTCTAACTATAGAAGGAATACAAAACTTAAAAATGAAAGTTCTTTTTCCTAATCACAATTTTTCTCCAATTGGACACCACACTGATAATAGCTATTAACTATTTAAATGATACTTTCCACCTTTTTTCTATAAATATACAAAAAGGTATACGTTAAAAAAAGATTTATTTTCATTTTGGGTTTTGAAAAAATGAGATCATGTTCTGTAGCTTCTCTTGCTTTAACAATATATTATGGACAGTTTCTGAATAATTCATATCGATCTAGCTCCACCTTTTCAATAACTAAATGAGCGTCTATTGAATGGATACATATTGTAACCTATTTAAATATGTCCATATTGATGGATATTTAGATTGTTTCTAATTGTTTAGTATTATAATCAGTGTTGCAGAGAATGTTCCTATACATATATCATTGCTGCTTGAGCAAGTATTTTTGTAAAAGAGAGTCCCAGATGTAGAAATACTGGATTACACGGTAAAGATAGTTACATTTTCATAGATATTAACAAACTGACCCCCAAAAGACTGTCCCAATTTACATTCCCACTAATGCTACAAGAGTGTTTTTTTGCCATGATCTTACCAACACCGGCATGTAATAAACCTTTTTATTTTTTCTAATCCAATATGAAAAAGATGGTATCTTATTAAAAAAAACTGAACGTATTTAGTCATTAGTGAATTCGAACATCTCTTCATGTTTATGGCCACTGACCTCTTTGTACTTCTATTGTATAAGTCACCCATTCATATATTTGACCTAC
The DNA here is from genome assembly GCF_949774975.1 of Lagenorhynchus albirostris. Taxonomy (NCBI): domain Eukaryota; kingdom Metazoa; phylum Chordata; class Mammalia; order Artiodactyla; family Delphinidae; genus Lagenorhynchus; species Lagenorhynchus albirostris. The sequence continues at coordinate 6,435,353 of NC_083112.1, read as the reverse complement.
TTTTCAAATGAAATTGTACTTTTTCTATTGATTTTCATAATAACACTTTGTTGAAGCATTTTCATTCAGTTTATCATCCTTCTTACCTCTAGGATGTCCTTTATTGCAGACAATTTAAAATTTGTATGTAGTTAAATCTATCATTTTTTAAAGGTTTCCAGGTTTCACATCATGTTTAGAAAGGTCTTCCCTATTCCAAAATTTTAAAATATTATCCAATTATTTTCCTATCAGAAAAGATATGTCTAAACTATACAATTAAAATTACTGTCCATTATGTTGTTCAATATGATTTTTTTTAATTCACAGAGTTAAAATTTTACACATTTGTGCTTAAAAAATAAGTTTCTCTCTTCTGATAAAGTGGCGCACTCTTTTTTTTTCCCCTGATTGTGTTTCTTCTTTTGCCCTTGCAGTCAGGAAGCTCTGAGCCCAGTTTTATCAGGCTCTTCTCTTTTTTATTGTTTGGATTTTTATCCTTGTATCTCTGTTATTCTGTGCCCTTTACTACATGCTGCCTTGTATCTTTTCTGAAATCAGAAAGTGAAAACATAACGCATAAATTAGAAAATGATTAAATAAATAGAAAGTGATTAAATAATTTTAAAAGCCTATTATATTTAATTTAAACTTCTTCAGGTCATTTGTTTCTTAATCCATCTTACTATGAATTCCTGGTCTGCTAGAATTAACTGGCAGCCAGCTGATCGGATTATAGATCTCTTGCTCTCACTCTAATTATCAGTGTACAAATCTGTTTACCTTATTTTGAGCCCCTCAAGGTTAAGGACTGTTCTAATTATTCTTGAATCCAAGTCACCTGGAATCACCAAGGGAAAGAAGCAAAGCATCACAGTTTAGAAATGTTTCCAACAGCATGCCCTTAAAACAAGGGTTGGTGTTACCTAAGTAATTAAAATAACCCAAACACCTCACAGTCCCAAGAAATACAATTATTTGGAATTTAACTGTAATTTGCACACCTGCCTTCTGCTTTTTAATTAGCTTGATGACAGAACAAGGTGATGTGAAAGCTGATTTGGTAGTAGGAACTAGATTTTATTTAAATGAAAAATTCATAGCAGTGGAACAAATGCAAACCTAAAATTCGGTAATAAAATTTATCTTTTAACCACAATTTTATACTTGTTGTTAAATTAGGTGTTGGAGTGGGATGCAAGTTCGAAGAGAACATCCTGAAATCTCTCAAGGGGGCCTTCTGCTTCATTTTCCCAATCCGTGCCTTCCCCTGATGACTGCATGTCACAGGGGTCACAGCCATAGTCTACACGGCGGCTGGCCTGGGGTCCTCCGTCTAGTAAAGGGTGGTGCTTAATCCTCGTTCTAAAACACCCTTGGGACATCCTTGGCAGTCCAATGCCTTCCAATGCAGGGGGTGCAGGTTCAATCCCCGGTCAGAGGGCTAAGATCCCACATGTCTCACGGCCAAAAAACCAAAACATAGAAAACAGAAGCAATATTGTAACAAATTCAATAAAGGCTTTAAAAATGGTCTACATCCAAAAAATAAATCTTAAAACAAACACCCTAGCACCTCCTCCTTATGTCAATAATGGGAAAATATCTAAGAAGTTTTATGTCTTTGGAAAAATCGGAACACAGAGCCTTAGGGCGTCATTGAAATAGGCTTCCGAGCAGACCTTGACTAAGGCTCGGGAGCTCTGTCCACTGCCTGTCTCACCTCCAGAGTCTGGGGCTACCCCCTCTGCCCCCCACTCCCACCCCTGCGGACCCTGAAAAAGGAGGCTGCAAGTAACAGAGCAAGGCTGGCAGAGCTCACAGTTACAGAGAGGAAACACTGGGGGAGAGAGAGAAGGGAAAGAGACATGACTGGGGGCAGCTGCCGGCTGCTTCTGCCGGACGAGGCCTGTGGAATTTGCCATCAGAGCCTAAGAAGCTGACCTCGGGGCAGCTGCATAAGGGTGTGAAACAGGTGGGAGTCTCCGAGCATCTGCTGGAGCCTGTTCCAGGACACGGGTAAGGCAGGACTCTCACTTGTCCTCAGGAAGTGGTCTCTTGCTTCATTATGTAACAACCTGCCCAAGTCACAAGTACTTTCTGAGCCCTCGGCGTGGAAACTGGTGACATCATGGTGACCCTTTCTCTGCTGGGAACATCCCTTACCCCCCATGAACACGCAATCCCTCCTCACACAGTATCATTCCTTCCCCTCTCTTCCCTCTGGTTAAACACCTATTTTTCATGGCATCACCAACCGAATTCTAACCAAGACGTCTCAAGGAGAGCCTGACCTGAGGCAAGGAATCCTGTGTACCATTTCTGTTTACCACCATCCCCAGTTCACACATGTGAAATCTAATGGTAATGGGGGACCACAGATGGAATTCTTATACTCCACAGCGGGATATTTATATTATTGTGGAAAAAGCACAGGACACATACACAACCTATGTGATTTCCTGACGCCACCACATGACTTGGGGCAAGTCCTTTCACCTCTGAATCTTGATTTCCCATCTGCAAACTAATACTTTCCTTGTCCACCACTCTAGGTTTCTGTGAGGACCAAATCATACTTAGCACATTAAAGTGTTTTATAAAGTAATACAAAGTGGAAGAGAATTCTTGTTATCAAGATCACATGGCTTTCCAAAATCCTCTACAGAGCAGAAGTATTTGAAAAAATAATGAAATTTTTATGGTCTTAAACACTGTTGCTGCCTTGCCCTCTATTCTTCACACCTGAAATACCTTACTTCCACTTAGCTCTACCTCCACTAAAACAGCTAAAACAGCCACTCTCTCTGCACAGTTTTCAATGGAACACTTTAAACATGTACTGAAGCAGAGAGACTAGTCTAGTTAACTATGTATTCTATCACCCAACTTCAACAACAAGCAATACCCATGTTTCATCTTCTGTAACATGTTGACTCCACGTGCCACCATCCTGGGTTATTCTGAAGCAAATCCCAGAAAGCGTATCACTTCATATTTGTGCGTTTCTAAAAGACGGCTTTTTAAGAAAACATACCCACAGGGAGGGATAAATGAGGAGTTCGGGATTAGCATACACACACTACTATATATAAAACAGACAACCAACAAGGACCTGCTGTATAGCACAGGGAACTCTACTCAGTATTTTGTAATAACCTCTAAAGGAAAAGAATCTGAAAAAGAATAGAATATATGTATATGTACAAATGAATCACTTTGCTGTACACCTGAAATTAACACAACATTATAAAGCAACTATACTTCGATTAAACAGAAACAAAAACATAACCACAAATACTACCATCATACTCAGAATAATAGCAATAATAGTTTCTTAATGTCATCTAAGAGCCAATGTTGGTTCACATTTCTTCAGTTATCTTTAAAAAAAAATTTTTTTGGTGTGTTTGTTTGAATTGGGATACAAAACAAGATCCATACTTTGCAACTGGACGATAAGTCTAAGTTTTTTATAATCTACAGGTTCCCCCTCTATGTCCTTTGTCCCCCTCCCAGAATGTTTGTTTATCTGCCTTTTTTTTTTTTGCAATTTTTGTTGTTATTTCTACTGTTGAGTAAGTTGGATGGTTTGTTTTATAGAGTTTTTCAGTCTGGTTGGTTGATTTTATTCCCATGGTGTTATTTAATATGCTTCTTTGTCCTTTCTACTTCTAGTAAATTAGTAAATCTAAAGGCTAGGGCGGATTCATTTTTCCCCCAAGACTAATTCACATGTAATGTTGTATATCAGTATTAGTTCGTAACGTCTGGTTTTCCCTTTCCACTGATGATCATTGCCTTTACCTACTGATTCACTAAAGCTTTGAAAAGGTGATATTCTATCATACCTTATTTATTAACTAGAATGCTTTTAAACACTAAAAGAGAACCTTCCCCTCGCCAACTATTTGGTTATCATGAGATACAGACTGAATAGGAGAAGTGGCTAAAATATTTTATTCTTTTCTTTACCAAATTTCAAAAAAAGTTTCTTAGCATCAACCAAAGTGCCTAGTTTTTATCTTATTCTGTATCATTATGACCTCATGGATACACATATATTTTGATTTGATGAATATTATTCTACTGCAATTATGAATCTTATTGATATTCAATCTCTTCCTTCCTTCCTTCCTTCCTTCCTTCCTCTCCCTCCCTCCCTCCCTCTCCCCTCCCTCCCTCTCTCTCTCTCTCTCTCTTTCTTTCTTCCAGTAGGAGCTTATTCAGTCTGACTCTTGAGTTGATAGAATCCTAGTAGTCTTTGAATTCCTCTTGGCTGTCTGTTCTGGGGTCTACAGTTCCTGCCCTAGACCTGGAACCAGCCATTTCTTCAAAGACCCTTATCTCCTGTTAATGCAAAATGTATTGAGAGATCACAGTCTGGGCACTGGGGGTACTCTATGCTATTGGTCTAATCACTGTTTATAACTTTTCAGTGGACAGAGCTGGCAATACTTTTTTTTTTTGCGGTACACGGGCCTCTCACTGTTGTGGCCTCTCCCGTTGCGGAGTACAGGCTCCGGACGCGCAGGCCCTGTGGCCATAGCTCAGGGGCCCAGCCGCTCCGCGGCATGTGGGATCTTCCCGGCCCAGGGCATGAACCCGTGTCCCCTGCATCGGCAGGCGGACTCTCAACCACTGCGCCACCAGGGAAGCCCGGCAATACTGTTTAATGATAAATTTCAGATAAGTTCATACTTTATCCCATAATGCCCATATCCTATTTTTCCCATAATACACACATTCAGAATAACAGCAGATTTGGAATCGCCATAGCCACGCTACCACCAATAATGTAATTACTAAAAACAGTTTAAGATTTTTTTTGCAATTCTTTTTGAACATAGAGTACATACTATTAGGGTGGAACAACCAAATTACTCTTTTAAAGTCACTTGGAATAAGTCTTCTTATTCCATGGATGTATGACAATCCATTCAGCTGGTCCCCTGTGGATGGACAGCTGAGTTGTTTCAGTATTTTGCCATCTCAAATAGCACTGCAATGAACCACTTTGTGCATTCTGCTTTTGCCAGTCTACCTTTGGGAAAGATTTCTGGAGGTGGGACTGCTAAGTCAAAGAAAAAAATGCACATGTGATTTTATTATTAGATATTGCCCATTTCCTTTCATAGGAGTTGAGCTATTTTATATTCCAGCCAGTACACGGACGAGAATGCCTCTTTTCCTGCAGATTCACGACAGTGTATGTTTTCAAACATCTGGATGTTTGCCCATCTCACAGGTAAGATACTATAGTCTATTGTAATTTTACTTTATGTTTTTCTTATTATGAGCGATGCTGATTCTCTTTTCATATGGCTAGGAGCTATGTGCATTTCTTTTTCTAAGAACTGTCTGTTCAAATTCCTAGTCCATTTTTCTGTAACAGTGGTTTCACAAGTGTGATCTCTAGACCAGCAGGATATGCAGCGCCACCTGGGAATCATTAGAAATGCAAATTCTCAGGCCCCACCTCAGACCTACTAATGAGATGCTAGGATGAGGCCCAGTAATCAGTGTTTTAACAACCACTTCAGGTGATTCGGATGCACTAAAATTTGACAAACACTGGTCTATAGGATTGATTCAACAACTGTATTTTAACTCAGTGCAGGCTTGTCTCGTTATTTTCTATTTAAACCAAGGCCAAACTGTTAAACTGGAACCAAGAGTCAAAGGCCGTGTGACATTCATTCATTGATTCGTTGATGTATCCAAACATTAACAAGTAGATGTAAGTAGCCACTGCGTGTCAGTCACCGGGGACACTGCAGCAGCGGGGATACTGTGCTCAATAAAATGGACAAGTCACTGTCCCCAGGAGCTTCTCCTCCACTGAGGAAGAGCAAAACCAAACAAGTCAATTTAAGTCTTACCAAAGGGGATTACAAGGTGGTACTCCATTGAAGGGCAAGTGGTCAGGGAAATGCAAATTTAAAATAACACTTCCACCAAATGGACAAAAAATTTTTAAAATGCTATCTATTCTTAGCAGGGATATGGGTGGAAAGGTGAAGCACTGCAGCCTCTTTGAAAAGGAATCTAATCATATCTATTAATGCATCAAACACAGCCATCCCACTGCTGGGGATCAATCCTGTAGAAAGAATGCCACCAAGGACACGTACTGCAGCACTGTTTATAGCAGCAAACACCAGTTACAAAGTGAATGTCCACCAGTGGGGGAATGGTTCAATAGATCATGGTATATCCACGCCAGGCAGCCATTGAAAAATGAGCCATACACTGACTTGAGGGCAGCTCTATGACATACTTTGAGTAAGGAAAGTAACATGTAGAAAAATGGGTACAATCCAATCTTACTTTTAGGAACTCACGCAAGCCCATCTGCGTGTGTACGTATATGCACTGGTACATGAGTACAAGAGCACAGAAGAATAACCTGGAGCAATGAATAGCCACAGGGGTGAGCCATCTACCGTGGATTCAGGCTCAACATCCAAGCTTCCTTCCTCTTAGTGTGTCTTCCTACAGTGCGGAAGATGGAAAGCTAAGCCACATGCCGCGTGCTTGGACATCCCGCGGGCAAACGTGTACACTTGCGATCTGGGAGGAGAAGGCGGGGCGGGGGCCGCACCGGGCTGCTGACCAGCACCTTCGTTTGTCACACCTTTGCGTCAGCTGAATTCTCTGTGTCCCTCACCAGCTTCCTGGGTGTGGAGGCGCAGGGCTCGGGGCATTGGCTTTGCGGGTCTGGATAGAGCAGGCACGGTGTGAGCTCGGGAGCAAGGCTTTCTGCGGTAGCCGCTGATCCCTGCATCCCAGCATGGGTGGTGCGGGCCTGGGACCAGCAGGGGGATGGAGCCCCTGAATCCCTGTAGAGGCAGCAGTTGCCCCCAGGGATCAGGGACCCACTCCCGGGGGCACAGTCTGCAGCTCACTCCTACTGGCCTTCCAGTGATTTCATCAGCGCCTGCTTCCCTGAACCAAATTTGCCTAAAACAGCTTGATCCTTTTTTCTTTGCAATGAAAACTGTGTGGTCTGATGGGTTACCAGTCACAGAGAGGAGTGAGAGGGAGTTGTGAGAATTTAAACACAGGAATATATGAAAGTGCCTTGAAAATTGTGGTACTGTTATTATTATTAATTTTAAATGCCATCTGAAACTCATCTGTCATCCCATCTAAACAACTGATTTACCCAAGGACTTTCAAAAGACTTCAATGCAGAAGAGGCTCTCCACTGCGGAGCTTCTCCACAGCGCAAGTCTTACCCGCCGGTGTGGTCGTGGATTTTGGCGCTGGAAGCAAACTCCTGCGAGGTGTTGTCACACTGGAGGATGCTGGAGGGGCCACCCGGGCAGCCCCTTTGGGTGTGTCTTTGGAAGGCAGAGCTGCCTTCAGAGCCGGCTGGTCTTCAGTCCCAAAGGTTGAACCTGTGGAAGCATACAAGCTCATGAAAAATGGATGGACCCCCTCGCCGTGTGCCACTGTCGACCATCCTACCGCTGCCACCTGCTTTAGAACCTGACCCAACTCCTAGTGAGTGGCCTTGAAAAGCATTTCTCTGGGACCAGATGTGGAAAAGAGCTCCCTTTAGCCACCGCAGGGGAGTCTGTCATTCAAATCCCCCTGCCAGGGGCTCCACAAAGGCCACGAGCAGCCTCACTTCTCTGAAGATTTTACACATGTGCTCACGCACACACAATTTGCTTGTGTGGATGTGGAGCTGCAGACACATACGGTAAGCATCTATTTTGTGACTCACAGAGGATGAGCAACAGTGAGAAACAGTGTGAGTGACCCAGGGGAGACGAGAGTAAGAATGCACATGTGCACCTCTGGTCCAGGAAGTGTGTTCGGCGCTCCCTGAAACCCAGCTGATTTTACCTTGAGAAGAAGAGGCTTGGGATGAAGGTAGACGGGTGAGAATATGGAGACAGAGAATCCCTTTGAAACTCATGAAGCTTTTTGTCTGAAAAGCTGAGGCCTCATCAAACTAAGAGGACCTTGCATTAGAGTCCAGTTTACTGCGAAGGCAGGTATTTATTCATCATTTCAGTTTCCTATTCAACACAGAACAGGCTCTGCGTCTATAGGACAGCTTGTTTACAATGGACTGCTCTGAAGATAGGGCATCTTGGGATTTGTGTCAGACTTAAATGCCCGGAATGGCCGTGGTCTAATTTTTTCCTCTATATCTTTTCAAACCTATTATGGTTTATACATTTGTAATCTCTTAAAGACAATGACACCACCATCTATTCCTATTAAAGGATAAATCTTCTAAATGTACCTCTGGGTACAGCTGCAAGGACTAATCTACTAAATTAAACAGAGAGCCTGAATATACTGAGATTACCGCTTGTTGGGGATAAAACTATCCAGTTAGGAACGTGACCATCTACTGTGGAAAACAGGCAATGACAGGTGGAAGAAGTATACAGAAGTTTAGTGAAAGATTAAATTGTTTTGTTTTCATCATTTTAAAAGGATAGTCATAACATTCTATTTAGATAGGGCCTGCATCAAAATGCTAACATTATTAAGTGGCTTTAGTGTTAAAATACTCAGGAGTTTTATTCAACCCCTTAGAGTAAGAGATGGCTGCTCTCCTCCCTCTGAAAGTCTGTTTAAAATGGGTAAGATCTGTTTGGTTTCTAAAGAAAAGTGTATTTAGGAAGGAAAACTAAAGAACGTGTGATTTCCTAACAGAGAACCTATGCCCTATAGTTCTTTGAAGGTCCCGTGCAAGGTTTTAAATAGTTTTAAACAGGGCTAGGAGAATGCATTTGCTCCACACAAACAGAATAAAAATGATGAAACTCCGCTGAAAGGATGTACACTGTATCCTGAATTTCAGATTAAAAAGCAAGCACAGGACAGCCATATGCAGAAAAATGAAACGACCGCTATCTCACACAGTGCACAGAAATTAACTCAAAATGGATTAGAGACTTGAATGTAAGACCTGAAACCATAAAACTCCTAGAAGAAAACATAGGCAGTACACTCTTTGACATTGGTCTTAGCAATATCTTTCTAGATGTGTCTCTTCAGGCAAAGGAAGCAAAAGCAAACATAAACAAAAACTATATATAGAAAACTAAAAAGCTTCTGTATAGCAAAGGAAACCATCGACAAAATCAGGGGACAACCTGGCAAATGGGAGGAGATATTTGCAAATAATATATCTGATAATGGGTTAACATCCAAAATATATAAAGAACTCACACAACTTAACAACAACCCAAACAACCATATTAAAGAAAGGGCAGAGGAGCTGAATTTTTCCAAATAAGACATACAGATGGCCAACAGGCACATGAAAAGATGTCCAACATCACTAAATTACTAGGGAAATGCAAATTAAAACCACGAGACATCACCTCACAACTGTCAGAATGGCTGTTATCAATAAGACAAGAGGTAACAAGTGTTGGAGAGGAAGTGGAGAAAAGGGGGCCGTCAGGCACCGTTGGTGGGAGTGGAAATCGAGGCAGCTACTATGGAAGACAGTATGGAGGTTCCTCAAAAAATTAATGATAGAACTACCATTTGATCCAGCAACTCCACTTCTGGGTATTTGTCCAAAGAAAACAAAAACGCTAATCCAAAAAGATACCTGCACCCCCATGTTCACTGCAGCACTATTCGCAATAACCAAGATATGGAAACAACCTAAACGCCCATCAGTGGATGAATGGACGAAGAAGATGTGCTACATAAACACATACCTACACACATACCACGTAATACTACCCAGCCATAAAAAGATAAACTCTTGCCATTTGAGACAACATGGATATACCTCAAGGGGATTACGCTAAGTGAAATAAGTCAGACGAAGAAAAATACTGTATGATTTCACTCATATGTGAAATTATAAAAAGCAAATACGCCCCAAGCCAAAATAAATGAAAAAACTAAACCAAACAAACAAACACATAGATACAGAGAACAGCGGTTCCCATAGGAGAGGGCTCCGGGTTGGCGGCTGGCGGCAGGAGGGCGAAATGGGTAAAAAGGATCAACTGTATGGTGATGGATGGAAACGAAAATTTTGGTGGTGAGCATGTTGTAGGGTATACAGAGGTAGGAATATAATGGTGCACACATGAAACCTATATGTTATAAATCAATGTTACCTCAACAGAAAAATAAAGTAAGCACGTGTTTGATCGAAACCTCATCAAGAAAAGGGACACCGGGCACCTGCAGAACAGTGAGTCTTAGCTTCTGAATCACAGCACAGGCTCACCAGTCCCATCCTAGGACTCAGAGAATCTCTGGGGGTTGTAGGACATTTTGAGGGGGGATGGCAATGGCTCAGCCACTAGAAATATTTCACATGGAATTATCTAATGTTCAGCCCCCTGCTGACACACTGCCAGAATCATCTATTCACTGGAATGTGTAGTGGAAGTTGAACGGAACATAAAATCTTCCACACAGAGCCTTCTATTTAACTATTCAAGTTTCTTAAGAAGGGGAATATTCTGTATCATTTGTGGAGTTCAAATGCCCTTTTATCAAATGCTCTTGTGACTGGCATTATTCTCTTACGTGAAATTTATAATTCAGTGAACATGTCAATTTGGAGATCCGGCTGCTCTCCAGGCTGGGAAGTAATTCATCTGTTTGAAGTAGGAAGCATCAAGGAAGCTCCGTACTCCCCTCTGAGAGAGGTCTTGAATTACCGAAAAGTAAAACAGAACAAAATAATACAATACAATACAATAAAATTGAACCCTGCTCTTGTCCCTTATTGCGGGAGACAGCTTGGCAGTGAACTACCCCTCACTGAAAACCAGCTTAAGTCAGCCAGTACTTAAAGACACATGATTCAGTAAATGACAAGTACTCTGAATTTGGAAACGGCTGCTGAATTCTGTAACTGCTCGGGGACTTCACAACAATGCAGACGACATCAAACCACTGCATGGTAAGAGGAGAAAACAACCGGAAATACACCGTGCCTGTGTGAGCCGGAAAGATGCTCTGGAGGATACAGCTAGTGAGAGTGGTCCACGCATCTGATCAGTCATCCCATTCCCAACCAGCCAGAACCTACTGTGTCCCGAACCATCCACATGATAAATGGTGCAGACTCGGGGGAAAGACAACGAGGCCTCCTCTCCCTCCCACCTCCCTGCTCCTCGTTTCTTCATCTGTAAGTGACGATAACGATAATTGACTCCACAGAGCTGCTGTGAGAATTAAAAGAGCTAATGCAAGTGAATTTTTAAAAAGGTGATGCAAGAGTTAGTCAAAAAAACAACAACAAACATTTAGAGTGGTGTCCGGTGCATGGTATGCTCTTATGTGTTAGTTATGAACACTTACAGGCTAGCAACACAGCAAATGAGCTTTTCACAGGAACCTGGAAAGTATTCAAGGATTAATATCAGATGTCACATCATCATCACCAAAGTATGAAGGGATTCCTCTGCTCATAATAACCAAAGGACTACAGCGTCCTGCTTCACTGCCGGATAGGGGCCATCTTTTGTAGATATCCAAATCATCATATCATTGACTTGCTATTTGGAAAGTAAGATCTCCTTCATTAGAGTGTGAGAATTTGCAAGGCCTATATTCTGCATGGTTATAGAATTCAGCTGGGTCCATTTCTATACATAAACCTGATCTCTCTACCTTTTTCTCTTCAAACTGTCAGGACAACGATGCTTGTTCAGCACCAAATCCTAGGAGAAAACCAGCTTCTTATTCTTCCTCCAGGGACAGCTCCTACAGTTCATTCCCCACATGCCTGAACACCCTGAGCTGATCAATTGAGTCTTTCAAATTTTCACTGGCGGTCCAGTGGTTAGGACTGGTATTCAAGTGGTTGGCGCTTTCACTGCCATGGCCCCGGGTTCAATCCCTGGTTGGGGAACTAAGATCCTGAAAGCCGTGTGGTGCAGAAGAAGAAAAAAACTTCATGAAGTCATGAATTTCAGACCATATTCAAAAACTAATTAAAGGGCTTCCCTGGTGGCGCAGTGATTGAGAGTCCACCTGCCGATGCAGGGGACACGGGTTCGTGCCCCAGTCTGGGAAGATCCCACATGCCGCGGAGCGACTGGGCCCGTGAGCCATGGCCGCTGAGCCTGCGCGTCCGGAGCCTGTGCTCCGCAACGGGAAAGGCCAAAACAGTGAGAGGCCCGCGTACCGCAAAAAAAAAAAAAAAAAAAAAACTAATTAAAAATGAATCAAAGACATAAATGGAAGGGCTAAAATTATAAAACTCTTAGAAGAAAACTGAGATTATGGTTTCTCAGATATGACACCTAAAGCACAAGTAACTAAAGAGAAAAACAGATAAATCAGACCATCAAAATAAAAACATTTGTCCTTCAGAGGGCACTATTAATAAAGTGCAAAGACAACTGACAGAATAGAAGAAAATATTTACAAATCATATATCTGATAAGGGTCTAGTATCCAGAATACATAAAGAATTTTATAGCTCAACAATAAAAAGACAAGTAACCCGATTAAAAATGAACGCAGGATTTGAATAGACATTTCTCCAAAGAGAGATATTGATACAAATGGCCAATAAGCACATGAAAAGATGCCAACGTCACTAGTCACTAGGGAAATTCAAATCAAAGCCTTTAAATACCACTTTCAACCCAGTAGAATGGGTATAATTAAAACACAGACAATAAGAAGTGTTGGTAGAGATGTGGAAAAATTGGAATCTTCATACATTGCTGGTGGGATTGTAATACAGAGTAGTCTCTTTGGAAAACAGTTTGACAGTTCCTCAAAATGTTAAACACAGAGCTACCATATGACCTAGCGGTACTACTCTTGGGTATATGCCCAAGAGACTTGAAAATGTATGTCCACACAAAGCCTTGTACACAAATATTCATAGCAGCATTATGCATAATAATTTAAAAGGGAGAACCGCCCAAATGTCCATCAAGAGATGAATGGTACATAAAATGTGGTTTACTCATACAACAGAATATTACTCAGCCATAACAAGGAATGAATTACTGATAGAAGCCACAACATAGATGAACCTTGAAAATGTTATGCTAAATGAAAGAAGCCAGGCATGAAAGGCGACGTATTATACAATTCCATTTATACGGAATGTGCAGAATAGACAAAGCACAGAAGCAAGAGTAGATTAGAGACTGTCAGAGGCGAGGGGGCCAGGGGAGAGAGGACTGACTGCTAATGGGTAAAGGGTTTCTTTCCGGGGGTAATGAAGATGTTCTGGCATTAGGAGTGATGGTGTATAACCTCGTGAATATACTAACAACTACCAGATTTATGCATACAAGGGTGAATCTTACAGTATTTGCATTATCTACAAAAATCAATCAATTAAAAACTTCTCATACCTCAGTTTCCTTTCCTGGATCCCCTGGTTGGAACAGGTTCCTCGAATTGGCATTCAGCTCTCACCTCTCCCGAGAACTCCTGTTCTCACGCGGGAGTGATTATTCCTACTTCCCATCCAGCGTCCCTGCACTGTGCCTACAGCAGATCCCAACCCGTCCGTCCCAGGGTGCTTCCGTCTCCTGGTGGCACACTCCTGAACAACACAGGAAAGAACACCCTGGAACCCGCTACTGCCTCCCATCCACTGCAGCAGAAGGCCCAAGCTCCCAAGTGGAAGGATGGCATCGCCAGCTCCTTCACTTTTCTCATCTACTCCCACCAAATCAGGTGTGGGTCTCGGCGGCTCTGGTCCTACGCCACAGACAGAGGAGGCCACGTGCAAATTCAGGCCAGACAAGGCGGCACTAAAGGAATGAAAGTCCCTCACGGGACCTGAGGCACTGGGCGGAGGAAGTGTAGATTTATAGGAGCCCTGATAGCCCCCTACAAAGCGATGAGTGGGATCTACCCAACCTGCTCGAAAGGATCATTCTGACCAAGACTGCAGTCAGGACGAGACGTTAGGGTTTGTGACGCACATCCCAATGCTCTTGTTACCACTTCATTTACTGGGAAGGCCAATAACTAAGACTGAACTTTATTATTATTTTTTGTAAGTATACACAGAAATTTTATTTACTCTTTTTTTTAACATCTTTATTGGAGTATAATTGCTTTACAATGGTGTGTTAGTTTCTGCTTTATAACAAAGTGAATCACCTATACATATACATACATCCCCATGTCCCCTCCCTCTTGCGTCTCCCTCCCACCCTTCCTATCCCACCCCTCTAGATGATCGCAAAGCACCGAGCTGATCTCCCTGTGCTATGCGGCTGCTTCCCACCTTACGTTTGGTATTGTATATATGTTCATGCCACTCTCTCACTTCGACCCAGCTTACCCTTCCCCCTCCCCGTGTCCTCAAGTCCACTCTCTATGTGAGACTGAACTTTAAAAGAAGAAAGAATGGCAAGGAGGAATGAACACTAACCAGACCAGGATGAGGCTCTTAAGGGGAAGGTTGCAGAAGAAAAGCAAATCAGTTATTAATACTGTGAAGGCATTACAGCCAAACTGGAAGAAACATGTTTTCCTGATTCTGAGTATTTATCCATATTACAATGATTAAACTAGTCTCTTCACTGATTTTTTAAAACAATCCCAGGCAATCAAGTTGTATAATGTTCTGGCTGCGCGACTGCCTCATTGATGCATATTTCATTGATTTAGCAGCATTTATCACCTGGCAGCAAAATTTAGTTTAATTATTAAGATACCAACTGGATGTTTTATTTACCACCTCCTGCATATTTTAATCCAGGTGGATGCTTTATTTCTCACTAAAGAGCTAAAGTAAACCTGCTAGCTTACCATTTCGGCAAAGAAATATCTTTGTCAAAATGAAGGAGACTAAGCCTTCTCTGTGCCACGCTCTAACCCCAGGCAGGAGGCACAGGACAGACGTGGTCCTGTCTTCACAGCACTTACATTCCAGTGGGGGGGACACCTGGAGCAGACAGGGACGGACAAAATCATCTCAAACTGCAACCAATTACAAAAGAAACACAGGAGCAGGACAAACTCAAGGGTGAAAGGGGTACTTTAAGTGGAGAGGTTGGGGAAAAGGTAACATCTAAAGCAAACATTTCTCTCAGCTGCACACTGGCCCCCGCCCTCCTTTATTCTTGATTATTAACGACCATCATTGTTCTGGAAACTCAGAATTAAAGCGTCAGAATCCTCCTGACTCTCTCCCTTCTGTCGACCAGTGCAAGTCAGTGGGCTTCCATTTCCGTTACAGACTCCAAATTGAAATCCCTGTCTGCTCCTGCGGGCACCCAGGTCAGCCCCTTAGCACCTGTCGGGGACACCATGGCATGGACCCCACTCTTCCCCCGTCCTCCCCTATTCCCTCATTCAGTGAATCCGCCTCCCTATACCTCTGTGTGGTCTTCCACATAAACTCCAAACTCTTCTTTGTGGCCCTCGAATTCTTGCATTATCTGGTCCCAACGTATTTTTCCCACCTCAATTCCCACCATCACATCAAGAACCGTACAAACTCCAGGCAGGCAGGATTCTACCCTGTGAATTCCTGCCCCGCCATAAACAAGGCTACGCTTCAGAAGTATATGCTGTATGAACAAAGTACTGAGTGCAAACCTGTCCCATGGGGTCAGTGCTTCCTTTAATAGTCAACTCTTCTTCTCAATTTCTGAGCCCAGACACTAAAAGCTTCACACTTTCCTCAACAGCTCCCACGAATGCAGTCACTGAGCACGGCCAAGGTGGGGCATCGGTTGCCTAAAAGGTGGGGACTGTCTATGGTAGTGCGGTGGTTTTCAAACATTTTTAAAAACAGTACACAGAAAGATAAACAGAATTTAATGGTTTTGGGGTCTTTTTGCCCAAGCACCCCTACCCCTCTCCCCAAGAGAGGGTACCATTTACCTAATACTTTTCCTCTGTATCATTTCAGTACTTGCTTTAGTCTCATCTCACACATTCATCTCTGGGTTTCATAAAGTTTGAGAGGATAACAGTTAAGTGGTTAGGACTGCCTGCGTTCAAGTCCTGGACAAGTTGTTCATTCTCTCTGTGCCTCATTTCTTCAACTGTAAAATGGGGATAACAGTGGTATCTACTCATTAGAGTTGTTGTGTTAAAAGGGTTATTACACGTTTAGAATAAAGTGCTTAGGACAGTGTGAGGCACCTATAAGCCCTTAGTAAAGGCAACATTGACCTTACGCCCACTAACCCAACACTGAGCCTCATTCAAAGCCCATCAGCCTATTGTCTCTTGTCTTTTCTTCCAACCACCAACATCTCATGGCTTCACATCTTTCCAAGGCAGTAACTGGAGTCTGGCTCTGAAGAGGCAGCTCTAAAGAATCATGGTTCTTCCTCTATCCACCTTTCCCCAGTAGCCTAAGTCCTAGTGAAAGAAGGAGAAACACATGGCATGCATTTCACTACTCCCACTTCACCAAGAGTGAATGTTAACTTCTCACTAATCCAGGGCTGGCCTTAGCATCTTCCTCAACACAGTTCTCCAGGAATCTGGTAAATGATTCCAGCCCTGGACCAGAGGACATCATGGCATCCTAACCATCATGGCATCCTGATTAGGATGCTGGATTACACAGCATCCTAATCAGGCAGCAGGACACACTTCTCTAGGTCAGGTACTGGGTAGAAGAGGGCTCCTCTAGGTCCACGGAAACTCTCTGGATTCCTGCTGCAGGGCCTCCCCTCCTGAGCCCTGCTGGCTGGACTTTGACAGCAAGGTCTTAAGAATAATAATAGTAATAGTGCCATATAGCAGAGTCACAGACACCACAGGCTCTGCCTCAATTCAATACCTGATGTGAAACCTACTAGTAATATTCTCTTTAAAGAGTTAATTAATTGAGCCTCTTTTATGAAATCGCTTATTTATTTACCCTCTGTCATTAGGTTAACCTGAGAATTTTATGTTCTTTTTTCAATTGTTTTTTGTTTTGTTTTGTTTTGTTCTGGCTGTGCCACGCGGCATGCGGGATTTTCGTTCCCCAACTAGGGATTGAACCTGTACCCCTTGCAGTGGAAGCGCAGAGCCCTAACCATTGGACAACCAGGGAATTCGCAACCAGAGAATTAAATGAGAAAATACATATAGATCACTTTGCAAAGTGCCTGGTACTCAATAAATGTTAGCTGTCATCACAAGTATCATCAGCTGTCATTCTGTCAAGTGCCCCATCTGTCCCACATGACTCCTAATGGCACCTTGTTTTATGAAATCCTGTCCCATGCAAGCCCTACGGAAATACCCTCAAGACATCCCTAATTCCACCAGATCAATAAGGGAAGCAGATTAGCAGAGGACACCAACACTGACAGCCATCTCTACCTTCACACGTTCCCACTGCTTCAATAGGTAGTTTTCACAGTGCCCCAGGGCTAGGCATACTTTCCCAAAATTTCCTTCTTTTAACAATGATCACAATTAAATCATCACAGAGGATTAGAAAAAAAACCCCACCTTTGTCCCCCTACTCTCTACCCACCCCTCCCCATCCAGACTCTCCAGAAAAGCTTCCTCATCTCTTCCTGGAGTTCATTCTAATACATAGCAAAGAGGGTCCTCTTTTTTTTTTTTTTATGTCTGCTCAGGAAACAGGGGGAATATGGGTGCAGTTGAATTGGTAAGGTAAGATTCACAGTCCAGGAACACAAAGGTTAAAGGGAGAGTGGGCCTGTATGAGTGGTGCCCTTCCCTCCCATCTGTGACATCCTGCAACGTGGGCAGGCCTTCCGGTCTTTCGTAGCCTTATTAAATGCCACCTTCTCTATAACATCTTCTCTTAGTTCCCCTCTAGGGAACAGAGCTACTGTAAGAAAAACCAAGCTGGTTAACAAAGAGAGCAAAGGCCAGGGGTGATCATACCATCTCTCTTAAAATCATAGATGTAATCATGGAAGATAAAAGCCAGCATCACCCAGCCCAGGACATTTGTGACTTAAAGCTGCTTTTTGACTTGAGAAATTCTCTTTAATATTTACCAAGTCACATTCCCAAAGGAGAGACCATGGTCAAATATTGATGCAGGTTAGTGACTTAAAAGACCAAGGGCTAACACGGTATTTCAAGAGACTTTTGAGTAATTAAAAGCCACTTCTTACCATTCCTCTTTTATATCAATTAGACCAGTTGTAATAAATCCCTTTTCCTTATCTGAAGTACTTAAAAGCTTGAGGCCTCATCCATGAATACTCTGGTTCATCACTGTGTGAATCTTTTAGTAGTTAATACCTTGGGGAAAACAGTTAAACTGGAGCATTTTAATTATATGCTTAATATGGGAGTTGTTAAAAGATAAGAGCAACTGATCTGAACTCAATTTAAATTCTGCTGAAGTTATTAATAAGGTATAAGAAATTACAGAAATGATCAAGGGCTTATCTACTGGCTTTTATTAATAGAGCAATAAGAAAGGTTAGGTGTTCCACTTCCATAGCTTGGATTTGGGGCTCTAATATAGTTTGCTATTTGTGTCACAGATCTGTTTAATTAATTGTTTTGAAGCATCCGAGGAATGCATGAGTTACTCCACATCAAACACTGCTTCTGTAAGCCACAGTCTGGCAGCAAACCAAGTCCAAATCCTGAGAAACCAAGTCAAATGTTGAAAAGTGGGTCGTCGCAACTGAGCCCTAACCTTCTTTCCTATATATTTATAAACCCTTCAGGGGCTGCTAGAAGAAGTCAGAATTGTACCTCTAGCCGGGATTTCTTGCCCTCTGAAAAAGAACCCTTTCTACTTAGTAGTTTCTGGAGAATATGAAACCTTTAAGGGAGAAGAAACTGAACAGCCTGTTAAAAAATGAACAGCCGGGCTTCCCTGGTGGAGCAGTGGTTGAGAGTCTGCCTGTCGATGCAGGGGACGCGGGTTCGTGCCCCAGGTCCGGAGCCTGTGCTCCACAATGGGAGAGGCCACAGCAGTGAGAGGCCCGCGTACCGCAAAAAAAAAAAAAAAAAAAAGAACAGCCTATTGGCTTTAGGAGGTTCGCCAACTTGTAAATCCAAATAATATTCATCCCTTGAACTCTAAGAGTTTTCTCTCCCCTCCAGAGAGCTAGAAAACTCTCCCTTTTCCTTTAGGGTCCAAAAGGGTAGTTATCTTCCTTTTTTTTTTTTTTTTTCTCTCTTTCAACATAGTATTGGTTTTGCTCCTCAGTGACAACTTCATTATTTTTTCCCTTTGGCCCAGAGCTTTCCAGCAGGGCACTATCCACACCTTGGACTGGATAAGTCTTTGCTGTGGAGGCTGCCCTGAGCATCGCAGGATGTTTAGCAGCACCCCTGGCGGCCTCTACCCAGTGGATGCCGGTAGCACCCTCTCTCCCTGCCCATCCCCAATCTGATTTGTTGTGACAATCAAAAAATGTCTCCAGATATTGCCACATGCCCTCTACGGGCAAAAAACATCTCCAGTGAGAACCACTGCTCTAGTTGAATGAAAGACTGAAAGATTTAGTGAAAAGACAGTACTTACTCGTCTTAGTGGAAAACGAGACTGGTAACATCTAAAATTCTGCTGGGTTAGCTTTGTAGCTAATTCTTTAATAATTCTTGATAGCTAACTTTTGGTTACTTCTTTAGCTAAACTAGGGCTCTACAAAAATACCTTCAATATTCAACAATGCTTTCATGCCTGTCAAGTAATGGACCTTTCCTGCTTTCCATATGTAACACCCTCATCTGTCTCAATCAGAAACTGGGAAAAGGTACTGAAATCCTCCTGATTCTGACAGCCTTGGTCCAAAACCATGAACCCCCAGGAGCTGTACTAATGTCCAAATAACATAAATAGCAACTGTTTTCAACTGAAATTGTATGGGGAAACCTCAGTAGAAAACAGATGGTAAGCTCTTCAAGCAGTTTAAATCATCATGGTTTAATGGCAAATACGTCATTCCTTGGAAGAATCCTAGGGTTATAGAGAGAAATAAACAGTTTTTAAAGCATTATAATTACTGGACTTATGAATCAAAACAAAACAAAGAGAATCCTTTGCTTTGCTTTGGCTATGCCCTTCTGGCTCCAGTGAAAGAGTACTGTGGTCGCTGAGGCCCGTGGTAAGCGCTGTGCACTGAGAACACGGCAACCCTGCGACAGTCACTACCTTTTCTTCCCCTGCATCTTCATTTGTAGAATTAGAAGAGCAAGCACCGCTGGGACCACAAAATCATGTCTCGAGTACCTCATATGCAGTAAGCACTAAATAAATGGTAGGCTCCCCTCTCCTGGCCTCTGAAACCATTTGCTCTTCCTTAGTTTATGGACACAATCCTTTTCCTCAAAGTCCTTCCCAATATAAATTTCAAAATCGAAATCCCTATTTCCATGCATTGTTAGGGGTAAAGGTATGGCTGGTACCTGCTGTTCAACCATCATCTACGCAAAATAAAATCACAAATATTGAAAAACCTATCATAAAATCACTCAGGCAAACATTATTCAAACTGGTTTTTGCAAATTATCGTCAACAGACTCGTAAATGAACCTTACAACCCCTTTAAATGCTTCAGATTTCATGATATGTGAGCAAAGGCTTCAGTTGACCGCTTTCCTTAGGGAAATTTCTCAAGGATGCTGCTAGCAGCCTCCACACTAAGCCTGAAGCAGTGAAGCCAGGCCTGTCTCTTGGCTTCTGGATTTTAGGAATCTCTGATCCCAAGCTCATGCTTGTGAGTTTCAACTCTTCTGCATCTCCTCTCTCCAAAGGCTTTCCTCTCCATTCCTCCAACAATGGCGATGTCTTATGCTGGGTAACCATGAGGTGCAAACCAGGCACGGGTGAACACCTGGGGTCACCCCGCAACCCCAGAGGGCAGGGAGTCCCATGTCTGCACTGGGCCATGTTCAGCATCCGTTCCTGCCTGCTCTCCCACAAACTGAGGAACTGACGGCTCATGAATTCTCTTTCACTTCTTGTTTTTGTCGTCGTTAGAAATTCATAAAGTTGAAAAATGTTTGTAAATAAAAAATAAGTATAAATATTACTCATAGAGCTGAAAATTCATAAATTAAGGTGTATAAGCAGAAGCATTTCAATCAGTAGCAGAATCTGAATTCTGCATTAGTCAGAACATGTGTCTGAAGGGCACAGAATTCCAAGAAAGCCTCGCCTTAACTAAGTGGCAGTAGCTTTGGGCCAGGTAGGTACAGGGAATGGGGACTGGAACCTTCTTTGTGTTCTGCCGTGAACACAGCACCTAAGGCTGTGTGCACAGAAAGCAAAGAATGGGCCAGCCTGCTGCCTAGGGGCTTAAGCAGAAGTGGAATGAATTGTTTCCTAAAATATCAATGAAATGGAACATCTGCTAAGGTCTCCTTCCCTAAGGGGACTTCTGGCAAAGTGTTAGGCAGCAGATAGGAACGAAATCCTGGGCTATTCCAAGGAGGAAAATTTTTATTTTAAATAAAGGCAAATTCTAAACATAAGTGTGATCAAGATATGTGTGTAAGCTGGATGCTAAAATGTCTTCCAAGAGCCCTGCTCCCCGGTGTACATGCCCTGCATTATCCGCAGGAAGGTGAATCTGAGGGATTTGACTCCAGTGAGTAAGCTGCGATATACAGCACACTGGATATTAGGAAAGGGAATTATCTGGGTGTGCCTGACCTAATCACACTAGCCTTTTTTTTTTGGGGGGGGTACACGGGCCTCTCCCGTTGCGGAGCACAGGCTCCGGACGCGCAGGCTCAGCGGCCATGGCTCACGGGCCCAGCCGCTCCGCGTCATGTGGGATCTTCCCGGACCGGGGCACGAACCCGTGCCCCCTGCAACGGCAGGCGGACTCCCAACCACTGCGCCACCAGGGGAGCCCCACACTAGCCTTTTAGAAGCACAGCATTTTCTCTGGCTGGAGGCAGAAGAGCAAGTCAGAGATTCAAAGCACTCGAGGGATTCAATGCCCCATCCCCAGCTTGCAGGTTGAGGGGACCAGCAGCAGGGAGTGTGGGCAGCCTCTGGTTGCTGAGGGTAGTTCCCCCCTGACAGCTGGAAAGAAAAGGGGACCTCAGTCCTACAACCACAAGGAAGTAAATTCTGCCAACAGCTGAATGAGCTAGGAAGTGGATTCTTCCCCAGAGCCTGGAGGAGAGAATTTCAGCCCAACCAACACCTTGACTTCAGCCTTTGAGACCTTGAGCAGAGAACTCAGCTCCGCCATATGTGAGCAAATAAACAGGTATTGTTTTAAGTGGATAAGTTGGTGGTAGTTTGTCAGGTGACACTAGCGAACTCCCACAGACTACTAGCTAGCACATCAGCCGAGTAGGCGTGAGGAGCTGGTCCAGCACAGTGCTGCATGGAGATGGGCCCCAGGGCAAGTAGACAAGACGAGCTGGTCCAGCACAGTGCTGCACGGAGATGGGCCCCAGGGCAAGGGAGGCTGCAGCAGAGGCGAGGACAGGCCAGGACACCCCAGCTGTCGCCCTGATCCCCTGAGCTGGCTACCCTAGTGAAAAGCACATGGATCCACCACATATAAGCTGGAGTGATTCAGAAAAAAGGCTGAGTCCTTCTGAATCTACATTTCCTCATCTATAAAATGGGCTCTGGTGCAAATCAGAAGAAATAACCTAGACGAAGCATCTAGCAGGGTTCCTGACACACAGTAGATATTCACTGAATGTTACCTTTTTTCTCCAGTCTCTTTCACATCCTCCTCTTTCTCAAAAACAAAACGAATTATTTTCAACGATCCCTTACTTCATCTTTTTTTAATTTATTTTTTTATACAGTAGGCTCTTATTAGTCATCCATTTTATACACATCAGTGTATACATGTCAATCCCAGTCTCCCAATTCATCCCACCACCACCACTACCACCCCCGCCGCTTTCCCTCACTTCTTATAAAGTAAATCCAAGCTCCTTAGTAGACCAAGGAAGGCCACTCCCTCCCTGGATCTTAAAGTCTGATATTAGACTATTTACCATGCTATGAATATACCATGATGTTTCTTGCTTTGTTGCCTTTAAGCATGTGGTTCTCTCTATCTGGAATGCCTTTCCTATGCCCCTCCTGCCAGGTGAACTCTGTTTCATTCTTTAAAACTCAGCGTAAGCGTTACAACCATAGTAAACTCTCCTGGGAAGGTTGCAGATAATGGTAATAACATTTTGCTCTGAGGTTCCCAAGTCCTCTGCATGTACATCTACTTGCCCCATGGTAGCATGAAGGAGTTTGGACTTGATCCTGAAGGCAACAAAAGGCCACCGCGGGGTTTCAATAAGGAATGACATGGTCATGTATACATTTTAGAAAGACGGCCATGGCTGTGGAATGGGGAAAACGGATTAGAATGGGGCAAGGCTGGAAACAAAGATGCAATCCAAAGCTGTTTTAGTAGATCAATAAGACAAAGTAAGGGTCCTAAGTAATATGTATTGTAAACAGTACTGGGTACACCAACTGTTCTGCAACAGTGAAGGTCTGACCAGAAGAAGGCAACTTCAGAGGAAGCATTTAGAAGCAGGGGAGGGGCCAACATTACTGTTGGTGAGCCATCACTGGGTTGAGAATACCTGCTTGGACAAGTCTTTAATGAGCTAAGATGTGCTAATGAGCCCTGATTTGGATAAACTCCAAGCCTGGCAGGGTCCTGAATGAGGTGTGAGGAAAGTTCATTCCAAAGCAGATAAAGATGGTTTATGACCAATTAAGAGTGAGAAAAGTCATGGTGACTACAAACCACTTAAGAGTCCCACAGTAGTAGAGATGCTGCTTGTTTCTTGCAAAATGTCAAACATTTTTAAACACCAGAATTAAGTCTTCTGTTTCTTTCCTTCCCTGTTTTTAGGAAGTGAAATACCCGTCTATTCTGTTGACAATCGTTCTCAAAGCCACATGCATTTGCAGACCTTAAAGAAAACAGGACATGAAAATACAGTGATGACAATAAAATGTAATGATGCCCTCTTCCCTTTGTTGGTGCTTTGCCTTCCTCGCCCCTCTGTCCAGGCTCGGCCCATGCCCCTCACTGTGGCCCTTCCTGCCCCGAACAGTCAGCATGGGGGCTCAGGCTCACCAATCTCCCTTACAGGAGGTGGCAACGGGGCCCATTTCAATGGCAGGACAAGCTGTCCAGTGTTGGCCACCAGATTCCTGCTCCCCAAGTTGCTATCTGGCAGACACAGTGATACACCCGTGCTGGTCACGGGGCTCCCCCCTGGCTCACTGCCCTGTCATTTTACAAACCACAGCCTCACAGCTGGAATCCCCAACAAGGACCTTTGCCTCTGATTTACTGCTTCCTATGATGCTAATGCTAGAGTAGACCCCTGTCACTGCCCAGGCCTGCAGGAAACAGAAACTAACACTGGCGGAGGGCTAACACCAGACAAATGACTTTTACTAAACACCTACACAGATGCCCTCATTTCATCTGTGCAATCTGCTGCTCATTTTGCAAAAGCAGAAACTAAGGCTGAGTAATTTGAGTCAGGACAGATTACAAAGGCAATAAATGCATAGTCAGCATTCAAATTCGAGTCTGATTCCAAAATCCAAGTCCTTTCAACAATTCAACACAGCCTGCACAGAAACTGAAGGCTGTTCCCGAACCTCAGCTGTCTGGCGGCCTGGAGGGGTGAGTGATTCCTGGGGATCGATCCATCTTCTAGAAATCAGTGTCCCTGCACCTGGAGCGCCCATCACCTTCTACCCCGCCGCCCCCAGGCTCTGGCTGACAGCTCTGCTTCACACAGCAGTTACGAGTCCATGAACCACAGAACTGCGCTCTCCTGGCTTCCTCAAATCCCAAAGGGTAGAGCCTGGGATTTTCAAAGTGTGGTCCTAAGAGAAGTCTTTAATCTGGTATATTTCTGACACTGTTAATTAGCCTTTGATGGCATTTTCTAGACAAATGTAAAAACATCACAGAACAAGGTCCCCAAATGAGCGAAAAGAAATTCAGAACCAACATTGAATATGGGCGAGATCCTTTACCTTTGTGTATAAATAGTCAGAATTTTAATTCTGGGGTAATGACAGTTTGACAGATGGACCAGAGGGGGCTGCAAGCAATCCTAACAGAAAAATCACGTAAGAGGAAGAGATCCTCACTTAACCTCATCTGAAATGGAAAAGCACCAGGATGGGTCTCAAAAGCAAAGCCCAAGGCTGATCCGCCTCCCTTGCCCCACCCTCATCTGGATGCTTCCATCCCTACTCCCTTAGCCAGTTCTGCTCACACGTGCCTCCAGCTACATGGGGTGCAACTACAGTGGCTGCAGTCGTAAAATATTCACCTGGGAATGACTTCGTGCTGATGCAAGTGTGCACCGTGGGCAAAAATCATTTTGCTTGTGAGCTAGCGGATACTCAGAACTTGGCATCTTTCAGAAAAAAATCACAGGGCACGTTTAGTTCAAGTCAGCAATTTTGTGAAAAAAAAATTTAAGTGGTGGCACGGGTATCGTAACTTTAAAACTACCGAACAGCGGAGAGAGAGGGAGAGAGAGGGGAGAGAGAGAGGAGAGCAAGGCAGCAAGTGGTCCATGATTATATAGTCCGACTACTAGCTCAGCTGGCCGTTACATGTTTCCAGATCAAGAGTACAAAGAGTTGAGAACGTGCAGAACGAGGGAGGTGGAGGATCAGAGCTAACAGTGTTTTCATATTTCTATCAAGCGCTACTCGATTTTCCTGTCACAGGGAAGGAATCACTGGGGCACAAGGAGAAAGCTAAATGGATTGGAAGCTTAGCAAAGGCAAGAGACACTTACTTTTAAACTGAGGTGGGGTTCTTCCTTGAGTGACCTGAAGTTGTGTTTCTTGGAATGGAGACCCCACTGCTATGCAAGTGAAGCACTGAGAAGGCTAAGCTCGCTGGACATGTCCAGCTGCCCTAAAGCAGCGGCTCATGGTCACATGGCACCCATCTTCCCAGTAAGCAGCCTCCATGCCAGTAAGACGCACTGCTGCCCTGCACTAGGGCACGTCCAGTCAACCGGGTGGCCAAACACCACTGCCTGCTCTTGCGTGAAGTATTTCTTAAATCTACTCTTCCATTCCTATGCCAGTGCCTGGGTCCAGGTCCAGGCCATTCTTTTCTCTGTCTTCACATTTCTTTGTTCATTCATTCACTTATTCATTCATTCATCTCATTCAAAAGACCCTCCTCTGCACCTGGAGAAGACTACACCATGTAAGCCCCAGTGGAATGAGACATTTAGCAAGGAAGACATTAAGCGTATAATCACACTTGGGACTTCTCTGGTGGTCCAGTGGTTAAGAATCCGCCTTCCAATGCAGGAGACTTGGGTTCAATCCCTGGTCGGGGAACTAAGATCCCACATGCCGTGGAGTAACTAAGCCCGTGCGCCGCAACTACTGAGCCCAACGCACTTTGGAGCCCGCGCACCACAGCTAGAGAACCCTGCGCACCGCAACGAAAGATCCCGCATGCCGCAACTAAGACCCGAGGCAGGCATAAACAAACAAACAAGTAAATAAATAAATATTTTAAAAGAAATAATAAAGTCATTTGAAATCTTTAAAAAAAGAAAAGCATATATAACACTTAAAATTATCCACAGTTAGACATAATGGCAACCAAACCCCCCACCATCATTGTTGCCCAACTTTCCAACTTGCTCTCTTTTTTTTCCAGAGCCCAGGTCACCTTCTAACAAACTATCCCATTTCTGGGTTTATTATGTTTGTTTATTTATTTAGTCTCACCTGTTAGAATGTAAGTCTACAGGGATTTTGTCTCTTTTGTTCACTGATATATCCCAACACCTACGAGCGCCTGGCTCAGAGAAGCTATCTGATAGATAGCTCTTTAGTAGATGGATGAATATCCTCAAGCCTACCGAAGAAAAGTACAAGAAAAGAATAAGTTCTAACTTAATCTGGGGGTGGGGAAGGTCTGGAAAGACTCATCCACAAAGTCGTATGTAAACTAAAACCTGAAGGATGAGGTTAGTTAGGTGAATGGGGTAGGGAGTGTCTGGGGAAATGGAGCGGCACGTGCAAAGGCCCTGAGATGGGAGGGAAGGATGAACTTGTCGGTGGTCTGAAGGATGGTGAAGTCAAGAAACAGGGGCACAAAGGGTGGCGGTGATGCTTGGTGAATCTGAATCCGGTAAGAAGGCGGAGCCTGGATCACATATCCGGCTTTTAACCGAAGAGCTACTGGAAATCACTAAAAGGCCCTCACAGGGGAGCTCATGATCTGATGTACTTTTTTCAAAGATCCCTCTGGCTGCAGTGAGGAGACAGCAAGAGTGGTTATCGAGTGAGGGGTATGCTTTTGTGGTAGTCCAGGCATGAGATGACAGAGATGGTGGTAAAGACAGACAGGAGGACAGATTCAGAAAATACACAGTGGGTAAAATGGACAGGAGTTGGTGGTTGATTGGAAGCGGTGACAGAGGAAGTTCTTACAGATGACTCCCAGGAGGAGGATGGTAGCATCACTTACTTTGATAGAATATTCTAGAGCGGGGACAGATTGCAGGGAAAGGAGGCGGGTCATGAATTCAGCTTTGGGCAAACTGAGTTTCAGAGCTTCGTGTCATCCAGATAGAGATGTTGAACAGACATTAGATGTCTGCTCAGATGTCAGCTCTCAGGGACAGCTGGACCATCCTACTGAAGCATCCTCCCTGCACTGTCATCCCCACTTCCACATCAACATCCAAGAACAAGGACCACATGTGCATCCAGACCAGCATCTAGAATACTGCCTGGCCCATAGTGAGGACTCCATAAAATCTGCTGAATAAATACAGAAGCCCAGAACAGACACTAGGCTGGAGGTGGAAAACTGGGAGTGGACAGCGTAAACTGTGAAGCCACTGGATGGATGTGATTGTTGGAGGGAGAAGAGAAAAGGACTTAGGGTGAAGCCCTCAGAAGAAAGGGAAAAAACTCAAAATGTAAAATGAGGTGTTAAAGACAGGAAAGTCCCAAAGAAGCACATCTAGTATAAATATCCAATTCTCTCTCTAGGTTGCCCTTCTGGCAGAATGTTCTTCCTGCTTTATCTCATCAAGAAATGTCCTTGTGACACCTAAAATTTTCTCCCATTTTAAACCAATCTGTCCCCTCCAGCCACTTACCTTTTTTCTCAACACACAGTCCCCACACATCCCTTGCTCAGTGTGGCCAGGACACTCTTATCCTGGCTCCTAGAAAGGGCTAGTTAACAGGACGAGTCCCAAAGGTATACATTATTATTATCGTTTGGTTACCTTATGTTTTAGCTAGACCAAGTTTAAGAACTCAGTCAGAAAAGACAATGTGTCCATGGGAACAAGTTATTTCATGCTTTAACTAGAGCCCTCGCTTGGAAGTACTTCTCCACTGATTTGGAGAAAGGGGATTACTTCACCTGTAAAATTAGTTTGGACAAGAGGTGGGATCCTAGAGCCTGAAGGACAAACCAGTTTTATTTCCATTCCAAGCTTGAACTGCCAGGTTCAGAGGATTCCAAATGCTTGGTTCTAACTTCTTATTAAAACTTCAAAACGGTATGGTGGTTCCTCAAAAAATTAAACATAAAATTACCGTATGATCCAGTAATCCACCTGGGTGTATATACCCAATTGAATTAAAAGTAGGGAGCTAAACAGATATTGGTACACCCATGTTCATAGCAGTGTTGTTCATAATAGCCAAATGTGTGAACACCCCAAACACCCATGGACAGATGAACGGATAAACAAAATATGGTCTATACTTTACAACGCAACATTATCCTGCCACAAAAAGTAATGGAAATTTGATATGTGCCACAGCATGGAGGAACCTTGAAGTCATTTTGCTAAGTGAAATAAGTCAGACACGAAAGAAAACAGAGAGCATAACTGTACTTATGTGGAGTGTCTGGAATAGTCAAATTCACCGAGACCGGGGCTTCCCTGGTGGCGCGGTGGTTGAGAGTCCGCCTGCCGATGCAGGGGACACGGGTTCGTGCCCTGGTCCGGGAAGATCCCACATACCGCGGAGCGGCTGGGCCCGTGAGCCATGGCCACTGAGCCTGTGCGTCCGGAGCTTGTGCTCCGCAATGGGAGAGGCCACAATAGTGAGAGGCCCGTGTACCACAAAAAAAAAAAAAAAAAAAAATCACTGAGACTGAAAGGAGAAACCCTGGTGATTGCCTGGGGCTGGAGGGAGGAACAAATGAGGAGTTACTGTTTACTGGGTGCAGAGTTTCAGTTTGGGAAGATAAAAATGTTCTGGAGATGGATGGTGGTGATGGTTGTAGAACAAGGTGAATGTACTTAATTCTACTGAACTGTACTCTCAAAAAATGCTAAATTGGTAAGTTCTATGTTAATGCACGTTTTACCACAATTAAAGACAAACAAGGAAGCAAACGAACCAAAAGCCCTCCTAACACCCCAGATGTCAGGCATTCTATCCCAACCTCACAGGCCAGGAAGGCGAGGCTGAGTGATACTACCTGAGTGAGTACAGAACTTGGCTCTTAATTTATGCTAAATAGTGTTGCTCATACGAACTTGGGTGGAACATCTTATATTCCTTCTCCAATTTCCACCACAGCCTCACTCACAACTTTAAATCTGAAATCAGCATCTAGTCACCTCCTTCTTCTTCTTCACTTTGAATTGTCACTGAAAAGAGGGACGCTTTCATGAAGTTCAAGAGAGTCGGTGACTGGATGAAGAAAACACAGCCTGAGTGACAGGATGACCAGGCATCCCTGCTGCCCTGGGTTTAAAGCTCGGTCGGCACAGATCTGTAGGAATCTCACATCTTCTGAGCACTGAAGATCATTTTTGTTTTCCCCACACAGGTGTTCAAACTGGAATTTATGGGCAATACAACACTGGAAATTCTTGGTACTTAGCTAAGAAATTTTCCAACATGTATTAAACTTGTAGTTTATCGGAAGAGCTGATCAATATCTTTTCAAATTGAGAAGACCTATTTGAACTAAATTTAAACTGAAATTTCTGAAAGCCTAAAATCCAAATCCTTCCCTCCTCTCTGTGAAAGCATGAGGGAAAGTGAGACCCTTCATGTCACAGGGACAATAAATGTCGTCATTCTCTCCCTCCACGTGCTTCCCTGGGGAGTGGGGCTCAGAGATGATCTAGCATGGAGAACTCAGCCGTGCAGGAGAGAATGCATTATTTCCGAAGATGGATTAGGACAACAGAGCAACTCTTCATTTTTCAAGTGAACGAGAAGCGTACTGTCCTGAGCAGCTGTAATCAATAGCGCTGTTCTGAGGCCATTAAGAAGAGATGCTGACATTGAAGCTCATTAATTTTCCTGTCCAAAATCCCACAACCAAATTCTTTGGGACTCTGGTGACAGAATGAAATGTTCCCTGCTCATAGCAGAACTGTAAGAGCCAATGTCTCCACCACATAATCCAAACACTTCAACGTAAATATTTTATTTTCCTCCTTGTTCACTGGAGTACTAGTTCGCCAGCCGTTTCCCCCTATCCACTTCTGTAAAAACCTCTTAATGTTGCCTTTGCCTGATTTCATTGCCTAAAAGCCCAAGCGCCCTTCAGCAACACTTGCTTGGAACCTTGGTCCCAGTGGAGTAAGAGCTGGGGTGGAGGGAGGGGGGATGAGGAAGCCCAAGCAGGGGCTCTTTGGGTTCAGCTGGTTACATCTGAGGCTCTCTACAGTTTCAATAGGGACCTTCACAGTGAACACGAGGGACGCTTGCTGCTGGGGAGCACAGACGGGAAAAGGATGCCCTGGACTGGCCATCCCTCTGCCTTGTTTCTGGTCTCGTGTCTGGCGGCAGTGTGAGATCTGAACTGGAGGAGCTCTGGGGGTCTCTCTGGTTCTGGAGACTCTTTGGGGGACTCTGGAGGATCGGAATGATCTAGAACTCTGCCAGGTCAGTCTCAGGGTGCCCCCACGTCAGGTCCTTTTCTCTTCCCACGGTTTTCATTCTCAGCCTCTTGCCTCTGCCACTACTGCCCTCCCTTCCCAATTCTCCCCCTGCATCTTGTCCTTCACAAACTGTCCACTGGGTCAATACCTCCAAAGCCTCAGTCATTCCTGTACCACCTTGGCTATTCTTGCCACATCTGCTCACCACTCTGCTATTATTTACTGAATATTTAGAAAATGAACTCTTTTTTAAAAAAAACTTTAAAACGTTTTTAATAATGGATTTTATATCAAACATAAACACACCAGTAACATTTTCCGTAAATACAAGGTAACTATTCAATGGAATGCCCGCAAGACCATGTTAAAATCTAGCTCTACACCTGAGGCCACTCTCTCTCTGGGGAAAAGAAAGGTGAGCAAGTGTTAGAGGGTCTTTAAAGATTTTCTCCTTGGTGAGTGATAGGGTGGAAGGGGAACTGAATCAAGCTCTCACGTGGCGAGTCCCCAGGACCTGACACAGGTGCCCCTAACTCAATGTCAGGCTTTGAGAAACTCTTCCTTTCCACACCAGCCTCTGCTTGGAACACACTCTGGACGTCTTTGCCTCCCCCAAACTGATCTCTTCCAAGGCTTCCTTTTCCCCTGCACCCTTCTCCAGACCAAATTCTTATCCTTCCATGGGCCAAATACTATGGAGTTGAGTTGGAAGGAAGTTTCGCCATCTCTGCTCGCCTCATTCCCACCAAAACCATTAATCAGCCACCACATTCCTGTGAAACTTGCCCGTTACCTGAGGCTCATGCCTGAGGCTCGACCTCCGCTTGTCCCCATAATCCTGTTCCAGTACCATGATTATTCCCTCTTATTCATCAAAATCCTTGGCATCTGGCTCATGTTTTTACAATCCCATTGAAGCCCTTACCAGGATGTTGTCAACATCCAAATGAATGATACATCCAACACTCTTGCCTAATAATTCCTTTACACCTTCAATTCAACTGCCTTTTGCTTTCCATCCACCTCATTCAACCTTAACCATAGCCAAGCACCGCACTTTGGAGCCGATCCACATTCGACACCATAAACTCCCATATCATCGCCAAGCACGAGTCCCCATCCTGTCAGTTTTCTCACGCCCCTGACCTCACTGGCACTTCCCTTGGACCTCAGGCGGCCATTCAGCCTCCATATCCTTCCTTTGCTCCTAATCAGCTTCCTCCTGCTTTCACTTGCTTCTTACTCATCCTGAAATTTTCCATCAGTAGGGTCTCCCGTATGCACTACCCCTTCCTTACTGAGCCCCTTCTTGGTAAAATCCCAGCCCCGCGTCAGGAATCCAATTCTCACTCTCTGCTCTCAGGCTGGCAGAGGAAACGGCCCTTCCGTGTTTGTATTTGCATCAGAACCGTGTTAGCGCTGTGCGTCTCTAACTACTGATAGGCCAGCAGCACCCAGTGGACCACTGTCATCTGCCACTCCCGGTCCCTTCAGCAGGTATCCCAAAGTTTTACCTTCTTCTCAAGCCGTCTAGCCTCAGCTCCTCTCATCTTACTATGAGGCTCACACTTTAATTGAGAAAGTTGAGGTCAACAGGCAGATACTACTTTATCTTCCTACTTCCACATCTGTAAACCCGTCTACAAATATACCTGTCCTTGACTCTTCCTCTTGGTCAAGGCCAACTCTTCCATGTCGTATTAATCCCATCTCCTACCATCTCCTCTGGAATACCATTCCATCGATTATTCCAGTGCTTTTTCAACCCTGGCTATAAATCGGGATCATCTAGGGAGCTAAAAAGTATATTATGAGTGTCTGAGCCCCACTACCAGGTCAACCGGATGAGAGTTTCTGTTCTTCTTAAGTAGCATCCCTCCCCACTGCCCTCAACCCGGATGGTTCTGTTGATAATGTGCAGGCAGCGTTGAGGACCACAGAATTGTTCCCTTATTCTTACGTCTTCAGAACTTCCTTTCTTGGTTCCCTGCCTCACGCTTACAAAGAGTCTCAAGGCTGTGACATTGAAAAGACAATCTTCCCTTGATGCCCCGAGCCTTCAAGGCTTTAGTTCTTGAATGTCTTCAAAGAGCAGCCACCAGTGTGACCCCACTAATCATGGCCCTTTGATATCGAAAGCCACTGCTAACTGGCTTCCAAGCTCTCCAATGCCCCGAAAGCAGATGTAATCAACAGCCTCCACATTCCCATATCAGGAGACACTTCTGGTCTTATCTTCCTTGGTCTTCCAGCTGCACATGCTGCCCTGACAGTCCGCCCATGGGCTTCTGTGGCTCCACTCTTTTTTAGTCCCTCCTCCCGCGTCCATCAGGGTTTCCCCCTAGTGCAGAGCTGCCTGCCTCTTGCTGCCCCCCTGCACAGAGGTGCTCCCCAAGATTCAGCTAAGGCTCTTCTCAAACTACACATTCTCCCAGGGTGACCTCATCCCTCTCATGATTTCACCTCCTCTTACACGCTGATGATACCCGATTTCCATCTCTAGCCTTGATTCCCTGCTGCAGCGTTACATGAGTACATACAAATACCTGGTGGACAACTCTCCTTGAGTGCCTCAAATTCAAACTATCTCAAACTTTTCTGGTTTTGCCCCCACTAAGTGTTCCTCTTTCTGCATTTCCAATCTCAGTTACAGGCACTACCATCTAGCCAGTCTCCTAAGCCAGAGCAAGTTACTTAACCTCTCTGGGCCCAGTTTCCAATACAAAAGGAGGATGATAAGGATACTCTCCTCCTCAGATATTACAGCAAGGATTTAATAAGACAATACACGTAATGTGCTCAGAACCATCTCCACCAATAGCAGGTGCTCAATTAACGTTAGCTGTTATTGTTAGACTGTAAGGTCTTCAAAGGCAGGGATGATGTCTTACTTGTTTCTGCATCTTCAGGGTCTAACACAAAGGTGCTCAGTACATATTGATATGAACAGAAGTTGAACCAGTATGGCTTCCAAGGGTTCTCTACCCCGGAAACCACACATAGACAGGTTGGCCTATAGCCAGGGTAATGATATCATCCTAACACACAATTCAGAGGGGAAAGGGGGCACTAAAACAATTAAATTATACAATTTTTGAAATACATATTATCAAAATATTGGTTTTAAATGATAATACAGTTCTATTAAGCAGATAGATAAAATGAGTTGCATCCATAAATTTGAATACTATTCAGCAAAAAAAAAGGAATGAACTACCAATACAAGATATGATATGGACGAACCTCCATCCTTATTGAAAGAAGACAGATGCAAGAGACCATATGCTGCATGGTTTCGTTTATGTGAAATTTCCAGAAAAGGAAAACTTACAGACAGAAAGTAGATTACTGGCTGGGAGTAAAAGTGGGCATGAGGGATCTTATTGGGGTGATGAAAATGTCCTAAAGCTGGACAGGGTGATGGATAAACCACTCAGTAAATGTACTAAAAATCACTGACTTTACACTTGAAATGGGTGATTCTATGCTATGTAAAAAGCTATTAAAATTATACAGAGCTATTAAAATTCATAGCTATTAATTTTAGTAGCTAACAAAGCTATTAAAATTATACAAATTTATAAAAAATAAATTATAATACAGTTTTATTTAAAACTACATTCAAAATGAAAATTATTTCTTAAACATCAAAATAACATACATCTGAGATGACTACTAAACTGAACGGGACGCTGGGGTAAGCAGACCTGAAATGGGGCTGGTACAAGCGAGGCAGGATGGACAGTAACCCCAGCCACAGCACACCTCTCAGACCAACATATCCCCTGCTAACCCAGAAATGGGCTCATTTCTGGGGCTAAAAGGACAGAGTGCCAGAGAATAAGTCAATTTGCCTACTGTGCTAGGCCAACACCCACATGTTAACGTTTTTCATCCACCTAAAAATTAAGCATCTACTATATACTGGGCACCATCCTAGATGCCAGGGATAAGAAGATGAGTGAGAAAGGATCCTTGTCTTACAGAGGTTAAATGACTTGCAGGAAGAAAGAGACTTAAAACAAATGCAGTTAAATGTATGATGTGCTTTTATTTTTCAGAAATAAGTACTGGGTAGGTGGGCGTTTGAAGAGAGACTGAGTGTTAATTCCACCTATCAGGGAGAAGGCAGAGCAGTAAAGGCTTCCAAGGGGATGTGACTCTAGAAGGAGAGGGTCGGCTAGCATATGCCAGGCACTGTGCTAGGTACTGGGCATGTAAATCCCTGTCCACATGAAGGTAAAAGGTAACACACAAGAAAACAACAAATTAATACATCTTAACAAATAAGACAATTGCTAAGACAGGAAAAGATTAAAGTGTTGGGGGGCTGTCCTATACTGAGCTATTAGGCATTTGATTTTCATTTAAAGTCACTCTAGGGGGCTTCCCTGGTGGTGCAGTGGTTAAGAATCCACCTGCCAATGCAGGGGACACAGGTTTGAGCCCTGGTCTGGGAAGATCTCACATGCCGTGGAGCAACGAAGCCCATGAGCCACAACTACTGAGCCTGCGCTCTAGAGCCCGCGAGCCACAACTACTGAGCCCACGTGCTACAACTACTGAAGCCCATGTGCCTAGAGCCCGTGCTCCACAACAAGAGAAGCCACCGCAATGAGAAGCCCACACACCGCAACGAAGAATAGCCCCTGCTCGCCGCAACTAGAGAAAGCCCGCGTGCAGCAACGAAGACCCAACGCAGCCAAAAATAAATAAATAAGTTTATTTTAAAAAATAATAAAAGTTAAAAAAAATAAAGTTACTCTAGAAATATGTCAATTTTATAGACAAGAAAAGAGAAACTGACAGAGGGAAGTGGTCTGCTCAAGGTCACACAGAAAGTGGCAAGGTCAGAGCTGGGAACAGCCCCTCGATATTCTAACCCAGGTCTGGGGCTCTTCAAACTA
This sequence comes from Lagenorhynchus albirostris, assembly GCF_949774975.1. Taxonomy (NCBI): domain Eukaryota; kingdom Metazoa; phylum Chordata; class Mammalia; order Artiodactyla; family Delphinidae; genus Lagenorhynchus; species Lagenorhynchus albirostris. The sequence continues at coordinate 6,399,696 of NC_083112.1, read as the reverse complement.
TGTTCAAAGTTCTTCTCCTCTTTGTAATTTCAGATTAGAGCAACCTGCATTTGATTCATGCCAAATTTAAAATATATTTGAGCTTTTTCTTCTCTCCTTTATCAATAATTACAATATAAAAACAAATACATAACATCTTTAAAGAAGCTGGTAGGTAGAATGAAAGAATGAGGCATCTTTGGTCAGTTAGAAGAATTATAATTTTTCTTTTCTGTAAGGTTGGATTTTATGTCTAAAGTTTTCATGAAACTGTCATACCTACAAACTCAAAAAAAAAGAAAGCAAATCAAAGGTAAAAGGATAGATTCGAGATAAAAACAAATGCAGTTCATGGAAAATACTCTTCATAACATAAAATTCTAAAAAAGGTAAAAGTTGCATTTGTTTGCTGAGAACGTTCATCCCACAATCAGAACTTCCCCACACCTGGGGATTTTAATCATATGAGGTCACTCAGAACCAAATCATCTACAGATGATAATGCAGGGAAATGTTCACTGTGCATCGAGAATCCCACTGAAGAAAAGTTAATATTTTATTTATTGTTACCTTACACTGGCAAAAGCTCATGTTTCTAGCATTACATTGTGATTCATGCAGTGCAAAGGCAACTGAAAGATAGCAAAAGCGGGAGGAAGTGTCCTCGACTTGGCAAACAAAGATCAGATATTTGATCTCACGCTAAGAGTGTTTCCGACATCATTACAACAGCAGTAAATCTGCCGATGGCCACTACCACGGCACATCAGGGAATTGGGATTTTATATGCTAGGATTCTTACAGTTAGAAGATGGCTAATTAGGCCAGAGCTGTCAGCACACTCTCCCGTGCGGGCACTGAGTTTTTAAACATCTCCACAGTTTGTTAGGGATGATGCTGGTGATCGTATTAGACAGCACTAGGAATAATAACGTACATCCTGATGAAACACTGGCCACATTATCTGCAGTTCTCATGGCATCTGTGGTCTCTGTTTACTGACTGCGGGGCTGAAACAAAATTACTTCTCTTTCCCGAAGGACTTGCGATGGAAACCCGAGCAGCTTTGTCTTACGTTGACTTCAGCAGTTTCTAACCCTATGAGGTCTTACAGAGGGGCTACTGGAACCAAGAAACCATGTGCAAAATGAATATTTTTCTGAGAACAAGGTCCATAGGTATTTTTTTTCAGATTTTCAAAGGAGTCTGAGCTCCTCCCAAATGTAAGAACCTCTTGGACTGTTCCCACATCTGTCTACTCTGGTGAGATCTACCCCCAGAATCCAACAAGTGGCCTGACCCCTGAGGTACCCCAAGCACCACAGAAGAAAATGCAAGTTCCATCCATTCCATGCTCTGTCTGTCCCTCCTACTGGACCATGAATCACTGGTGATTAAGACTACTTCTGTCTTGTACAGCACCCAACACAGTAACTACCCTGTAACAGCTTCTCAGTGAGTATTCGCTGAGTTTAATTGAAGAAGATGTGTATAGGCCATATAACTGTATAAACTGAGGCCCCTAACTGCACCACTAGCACGGTCAGTATAATCATCACTCCAGATTCCCAGGCAATGGTGTGCACACGATTGGCACACAGGGATCCTTTTCTACCTTTGCCCCTTTGTTTCTCATGGGAAAATTCTGGATAAAACAGAGCCAGATAATTTTTAATTGCATAGTTGAGCTGAAACCAAGAAAGGGAAATAAATCACCAGCTATAAAAAGTCAAGAAGGAATCAAAGTCACAGAAGTAGGAGTCGCAGCCAAATGACTCCCTGGACGTTCCCTGAACATCCAGGGTTCTGACAGCCCTGTGGGCACCGAGTCCAGACCACGAACCACAGGGAGCTGGAGACTGAGCTACTTGCCCCAAACCATGACATTCAGGGACCAGAGTATTCCGCCTTTGGCCTGGAGAAGTAGCAAAGAAGCTCCCCACTTGCCTGGGGACTGGTACAGGGTCACCCAAAGAAATGGGAGCCTCCTTGGCCTGAGATGGGATGGATATTAGGGTACAGGAAACCCAGGCTGAGAAATGACCATAAAATGGACACAGGGGCTTCCCTGGTGGCGCAGTGGTTAAGAATCCGCCTGCCAATGCAGGGGACATGAGTTGGAGCCCTGGTCTGGGAAGATCCCACATGCCGCGGAGCAACCAAGCCCGTGAGCCACAGCTACTGAGCCTGCGCTCTAGAGCCCACGAGCCACAACTACTGAGCCCACATGCCACAACTACTGAGCCCGCGGCACCTAGAGCCAGTGCTCCGCAACAAGAGAAGCCACCGCAATGAGAAGGCCGCGCACTGCAATGAAGAGTAGCCCCCGCTCGCCACAACTAGAGAAAGCCCGCACGCAGCAACGAAGACCCAACGCAGCCAAAGATAAATAGATAAATAAATAAATTTATTTAAAAAAAAAAGGACCCAGAACTGGTGCAAGCCCCTGGGCCCTGTTAGAGACACAGAATCATCTAAAGGATGCTTCTACGACCCAGAGCACACAGGACTGCCCTGGAAAGCCACAGCACAGAACATGAGCTCACAGTCAATCAATTCCAAAATGTTAAAAACCTTTAAAATCACTTCCGGTGCTCATGGTTCTATATAACTCAACGCAAATACCTAAAACAGAAGCAAACCAGATCCACTGGAAATTTTTTAAAATGGTTTTTTTTAAACAAGTCTTGGATCAAATAAGGTATCAAAGTCACAATGGCAGAAAGTCACAAAAATTCAAAGGATAGGAATGAAAACAGTTGGCCTCTAGGGATGAGCTTATTTCCTGTGTGTGTGTTCATCTTTCTACCTTCCTCCTGGTCTTCACGACAAAGAATAAGAACTGGCAACTGGTCACATTCCAGGACCTGATGGGGACAAATCTGCTAGCGACCAATAGTAAAAACAGAGCCTAGGTGTGACTGCTCTGCACCTCCCTTTCTGAAAGCTGGGGTGATGACACAGCACCTGCTCCTGCACGAGAGGAGGAAGGAACATCTGGTTCTCTCTCTCCTCTTCCTCCACTGTATAGGCGCTGCCATGGCCCAGACCAGTCCAACACCAGACATTCTGAGCTAATGTGCCTCTTCTGGCTCAACAATATCTTCCTCTATTTGCCTTTCTCATTATGCTGATGGGCATGGACTATGCTTTTCTAATCCTATATTGAGTTTGGGCTTGCATACTGAAAGCGATGGAATAGAACAAGTCTCTAGAAACTAGTGCTATTTATCAGAAGCTATTTAAGTCTATTCTGGCTAGGAAAAATGAAGTGTTTTACACTGTTCATCCCAGCTTTCTAGGTTGTGTATACTGGGGCTTAAGTCTTAGGGACCTTATGGGAAAAGGTGAATGAATGAGGTCAGGATTCTGTATCCTTGTAGTTCTAGCCAATAATATAATCAAATAGGACCAATCTCACCCTAGTTATTTAATAAAACCTTCAGAATACAGTCAGGTGTATATTCAGAGTAAATACACCTTCTGTGCTAATACAAAATAAAATAAATGAAGTAAGCAATCAATGGAAGAGGTTATAAAAAATACACATAAATATGCCCATGGAAAGGCAAAAGATTGTCCTAAAGATTTTAAAAAGTAATAAATTAGGAAAAAGAAGTCATGGTAGATAAATAAATTAGAAATTGTATTTTGAGACAACAACCTCAATATACCACACAAACCTCTACCTAGTCAAAAATTAGGTAAATATATAATAGTGGATATAAGAGGGGAAGACAGAGATACAAGTAAAACTTAAAGAACTGTATGCTAATGTTTTAGGAAATTAGGGAGAGTGGATAGTTTTGCAGGAAAACATGTTACAGAAATTAACTGGAACACCTAAATAGGCCAAAAAACAAAGAAATCACTGAGAAAGTTGCCAATTACTGATTTATAATAAGCTCCAGGCCAAAATGGTTTCATGAATGAATTAGTATGCCAATTAATTAGTACAGAGAAAATAACTCAGTATCAGAAAAATCTATTTAAATAATTGAGTGTATCAAAAACTCAAGGAGGAAAATCACAGGAGTCTGTTGATTATTGATTTAAACAATGACAAAACTGACCATCTATTCCTGATTGAAAAAAAAAGACTGAATAAAAATAGAATAGAGATAATTCCTTAAAATGATAAAAGCATGTATTTCACACCATCAGCTGAACCACTAAGGTTAACAAACACTAGAAACACTCCCAACAAAGCCCAAAATGAGATAAAAGTATTCATTAACACCATTATTATTTAATATTATTTAAAAACTGCATCTAAACAAGAGAGTAAAAGCAAAGTTTTAACATTATAAATGAAAAATAATCATCATTATTTGAATTCTTTGTTAGCATATCATTACTGACATACCTGGTAAAAATATATCAACTGAAAATACAATCAGTAAGCGTTCAATCAAAGAACCAGTTAAAAGTATAAACAGCAAGAGTTTCACTGGTTTAAGGAAGCACACAAAAGATCCCATTCAAATTATTGACAAATCAATTAAAAACTTATATACAAACTTACCTGAAAATGTGTGAGGCTAATAATAAAAAGAAGTACTAACTCCTATTTTGTGGGGAGGTGATCTTGAAAAAATGACTTTGAAAGGCCACCCTGAAGAATGAATTTGTGGGACTAGCTGGAGGTGTAAGAAACAGAAAAGGAAGAAGTAAAGAGGTTGTAACATTCACCAGAGATAAACGCTATATAAATACCAGCGCTAATGCTATAGAATTACACGGTATGAAACAGACGAATCCATAAATGGAGAGTCCAGAAGGAAATCCCAGCCAGTGATAAAGGTGGTATTTATATCAGTTAAAAAAAAAAAAAGGAGCTATTTTCTAAGTGTTTGTACAACTGGCTAGATGATGTTTGGCTACAAATCAAGCTTGACCCCATTCTCAGGCTTTCCATGAAAACCCATTCCAGGTGAATCAAAGATACATATTTTAAAGACTAGAGGAAAATATGGCTGAGCAAAATCCAAGACCAAAATCAAAATAAACAACCGAATATGTCAGGAATGGGGAAAATCTTCGTTAGAAACATTAAAAACAAGAACAACAGAATTAACGGTAAAGGTATACACACTTTATTAAAAAAGTAAAAAACTTAACAAAAATCCTATTATAAAGTTAAAAATATAAACAACATACATGTGGAAAAAACATTTACAAAATATAAGATAGACAAAAGTTTACTAACTTAAAGTAAACTTTTTATTAATTAATAGGAAAAAGATGAACATCCACACAGAGAAACTGATGAAACACACACAGGTAATTAACAAAAGAAGCAATACAAGAGACCAGTATATGTGAGAAGACAGACTTACGGTGAAAAAAAATGCAGGTAAAACTAGAAGACCTCTCTTTCTGCTTATCTAACTGGCAAGGATACAAAAGTCTGGCAATAGTCAATGTTGGTGAGAGTCTGTGGAAGCAGGCAAAGTCATCCATGCTGCTGGGAGTACAGTGATTTCACCATAAGGAAATTTGGCCCAATACACATCAATTAGTATTTTGTATAACCTTCAATCCACTTTGAAGAGTCAGTCTACAGAAGGCAACTTGTCATATATGCAAGGTTGCAGTATTGCTAATAATTGTGCAAAACAAAAGCAAAAACAAAAACACTCAGCCCACATACACACAAAATCAAAAAAAAGCTAAATTAAACACAGACTTACAGACTTCAGTTTCTAGTCCGGAATGTAAGAAGTCATCACTCACACCCACACAGTAAGAAAAAAGCTCAAAAACTTAAAATCAGTAAATCTTCTTAGATCCATCAGAAAACTGAGGACACAGGGCAAACTGCTGCCCCCAAAGTTGGAGAGAAAGACAGACAGGCAGATACAGAGAATCACAACTTCCTGGAGAAACCCACAGGCAGAAATCTCTGCAGGAACCAGTACTGGGGGCATGAAAACTTAATTGTAATTGAGGAGCTGCTAGGGGCTGAGTAGGGGCATTTCTGAAAGTTAAAAACTCCAGGGGGGCCCAGTCTTAGTGGGTGACTCACACTTTTGTTGAGTATTACCTCCAGATGCCCGACCAGCTTCCACAGCGAAGATCAGAGAAAAATCCCATGCTTCCGGCAGAGGGAGGGGAAAAGTGGGCATTCTGAAATAAGTCCAGTGCCCATTCTGTTCTCAAAGAGGCCTGCCCTTAAGAGAAACTATCTCACCAGAGACTCACCAACTGTTGCTAGAAATATGAACGTTAAAGGCGCTTCTGGTAGGTCTCAGATGGAAACGAGGAACATGTTATTAGAAAGTGGAGGAAAAATGATGTTTGCTAAAAAGTGACAGAGAACTTGGCTGAATTGCATTCTGCTGTGCTGTGGAAAGTAGACCTTGTAAGTAATGAACCCGATATTTAGTTGAGGTGATTTCTAAGCAAAGTGTTGAACGTGAGGCCTGGTTTCTCTCTGCTGCTTATAGTAAAATGCAAGAGGACAGAGATAAAGTAAATTAGATATAGGAGTGATGTGTCTACAAAACAAAGAAAGTGCCAAAGACTGTCAGCAAACCACCCAAAGCTAGGGGAACGGCATGGGATAGATTCTTGCTTTCAGAGCCCTCAGAAGGAGCCACCCCTGCTGACACCTGGATCTCAGACATGTAGCCTTCAAAACTACGAAGAGTAAATTTATGTTAAGTCACTCATTGTGGTACTTTAAGGTAGTACCCCTAGAAATCTAATTTAACAATCAAGTGGGATTTATTCAAGTTATACAAGGCTGGTCCAACATTAGAAAAATCAATCAATTAATGAAGCCTACTGCTTAACATACTAACAAGGAAAAATCATATAACCGTATCCATAAATTCAGAAAAGCGTTTGACAAAATCCAACACCCATTCATGATAAAAACTCTCAGCAAACTAAAAATAAAGAGAAGCTTCCTCAATTCGATAAAGAACATCTACAAAAAACTACAGCTAACATCATACTTAATGCAGAGAAAACAGGTGCTTTCCTAATAAGATCAGGAACACGGTAAGATGTCCACTTTCACCACTCTTGTCCAACACCATACTGGAAGTCCTAGCCAATGCAATAAGTCAGGAAAAGGAATAAAAGATATAGAGATTGGAAAGAAAAAAGTGAAGCTGTCTTTGTTCACAGATGATGTAGAAAATCCCAAAGAATCAACAAAAACTCCTGGAAATCCTGGAATAAGTGTTTATATCAAAGTTGCAGGATACAATGTTAATATATAAAAGTCAATTGCTTTATTATATACCACCAATGAACAACTAGAATTTGAAGTGAAAAACATAATACCATTTATATTGGCACCCCAAAAGTGAAATATTTTGATATAAATCTAACAAAAAAATGTACAAGATCTATAATGAGGAAAATGTAAAACACTGATGAAAGAAATCAAAGAAGATCTAAAAAAAAAACACAGAGAGGCATTCTATAAATATGGATAGGAAGGCTCAATGTTGTCAAAATGCCAGTTCTTGTCAACTTGATCTATATATTCAATGCAATACCAATCAAAACCCCAGCAAGTTATTTCGTGGATATTGACAAACTGATCTTGAAGCTTACATGAAACAGCTAAAGATCCAGAAGTCATCCCAATATTACAGGAGAAAAAGAGATGACTGACATTACTCCACTTTAAGATGTACTCTCATACTACAGTAATCAAGACAGTGTGGTACTGGAGAAAGAACAGACAATATAACACAGAGCCCAGTAACAGACCTACATAAATATAGTCATCTGATCTTTGACAAAAGAGCAAGGCTGACTCATCAGAGAAAGGATAGTCTTTTCAGCAAATGGTGCTGGAACAACTGGACATTCACATGCAAAAAACTGAATCTAGACACAGGCCTTCCATCTTTAAAAAAAATTAATCCAAAATGGATCATAAACCTAAATGTAAAGTGTGAAACTCTAAAATTCCTAGACGGTGACATAGGATAAAGGTTAACAATCAGGTGATCTTGGGTTTGGCAATGACATTTTTGATATAACACCTAAATCAAAATATATGAATGAAAAAATTAATAAGTTTGTTTTCATCAAAATTTAAAATATATGCTCAGGGACTTCCCTGGTGGTTCAGTGGTAAAGAATCTGCCTTCCAGTGCAGGGGACGTGGGTTCGATCCCTGGCCAGGGAACTAAGATCCCACATGCCACAGGGCAATTATGCCCACACACCACCACTACTGAGCTCACTCGCCTAAACAAGAGAGCCCGCATGCTGTAAACTACAGAACCCACGTGCTCTGGAGCCTGTGTGCCACAACTAGAGAGAGAAAACCCACACGCCACAACTAGAGAGAAGCCCTCACACCATGACTAGAGAGAAGACCGCACGCCACAATGAAAGATCCCACATGCCTCAATGAAGATCCCGCATGAAACAAGACCCAATGCAACCAAAATTAAATAAAACAAACAAAATGCATGCTCTATGAAAGACAATGTTCACAGAATAAAAGAACAAGCCATAGCCTGGGAGAAAATATTTGAAAATATATATTTCATAAAGTACTGGTATCCAAAATATACAAAGAACTCTTAAAACTCAACAGTAAGAGAACAAACAACCCAATTTAAAAATGGGCATGAGATCTAAACAGACACCTTACCAAAGAAGATACACAGATGACAAATAAGCATATGAAAAGATGTTCAACATCATATGTCATTAGGGAATTGCAAGTTAAAACAACAATGAGATACCACTACAAATCTATTGAAACGGGAAAAATTCAAAACACTGACAACACCAAATGCTAGAGAGGATGTGGAGCAACAGGAACTCTCACTCATCACTGGTGAGAATGCAAAATGGTACAGCCATTTTGGAAGAGAGAGTTTGACAGTTCTTTCAAAATTAAACATACTCTTAAAATACACACACACACACACACACACACACACACACACACACACATGATCCAGCAATCATGCTCCTTGTCATTTATCCAAATGAGTTGAAAACTTACATCTACACAAAAAGCTACACATGGATGTTTAAAGCAAATTATTCACAACTGCTAAAACTTGTAAGCAATCGAGATGTCTTTCAATAAGTGAAGGGATAAACAAACTGTGGTACATCCATACAATGGAATATTGTTGTGCAATAAAAAGAAATGAGATTTTTAAGGAAAAATAAAAGGGGGGGGGACCTTAAATGCATATTCCTAATTTAAAGAAGCCAATCTGAAAAGGTTACATAATGTATGTTTCCAACTGTTTGGCACACTGGGAAAAGCAAAATTATGAAGACAGCAATAAGTTCAGTGGTTGCCAGTTGTTCAGGTGTCAGGGAGGAGAGAGGGATGAACAGTTGGAGCACAGGGGATTTTTAGGGCAGTGAAACTACTCTGTATGACACTGTAACAGTGGACACTTGTCATTATACATTTTGCAAAATCCATAGAGTATACAGCACAAAGAGTGAACCCTAATGCAAACTACTGAATTTAATTAATAATAATCTGTCAATATTGGCTTATCAACTGTAACCAGCGTATCACACTAATACCAGATGTTTTACCCTATTATTAATAGAGTAAACTGGGACAAGGGTAAAGGGGTATATGGGACCTGTCTGTACTTTCTGCTCATTTTTCTGTAAACCCAGATCTGTTAAAAAATAAAACCTATTAATTTAAAAAAATAGCAAAAAAATTAAATTAAATAAAAATTAAATAACTCTAGAAACAATCTAAATGTTTTTCAGTAGGAGATGTTTTACTTAAATAATAGTGGAAACACAGAACTGAACACTATGCAGTCTTTAAAGAGTGTGATACAGTTATGTAGTCCTCAGTAATGAATCGTCGTTTACAAGAGATCACATTATGCAGCAGAACTACTCACATCATATGAGATGATCTCTTACAAAATTATCCATCAACAATATGCATGTATATCAAGCAATGTCTGGAAGAACCATTTCCAGTGAAACACTCAGGCAATGGTGAGAAGGGGCAAGAACTGTGCCTGTCTGAATACTGATGAATCCCCAGCACCCAACCTGCACACAGTAGGTACTCAACAGATACTTCTGAAGTGAAAAATTGAAATCAATTCTTTTGTGTGGTTTTCTCTATTGCCTGAATTTTTTCTTCACATGAAACCATACTATCATCATAATGGGACAGAGACTGGAAGCTATTTTCACTCTAGAAAAGTCCATCTACATACTTTACGGCAAAAATCATGCTGGGTTCTTGACACTGTTTGAAATTCATTGAATAACTGCTCAATTCCCCATTTTACCTTATGAAGGTCGGCCCAGTCCTACATAGCTTTTCTTATGAGAAGAACCTACAAAAATAATTGCCTATTACTTCTCTTCAATATGTGAGGCACAGCAGTGGCAATATTCCATTTCAACCTCTCAAATGTCTTTCTCAGATGAGAATAACCTTCTGAAATGGGAATGCCTAAAATGGCTCGTTTTTTTTCCTCTTTCCAAAAAGCATTAAAAAAAAGTTGTTTTCCTTCTTTTCCTATCAACCTCCAGGCGATATAGCAGATTTACCTCTCCCTTTCCAAATCATGGCAGAAATGTTTCCCTGGAAATAGCAACTTCTTAGAACTAAAAAGCTGAGATTGGATCACTGCAAATACAAAATGTCTGTGGGTGGGTGGAAGAACAAAGTTACGTCTCTCCCAGCACACTCTGAATTACGGCTTGTCATGGCATACCAGCTGATGGCTGTTAACCATTGGTGGTAATAAAACTGTTTAGTTTTGTGCTTCAGATGATCAAACTTACATAAAAAGAAGTCTAAAATGAGATCCACATTGACTGCAATTTGACCTATTACACTTCTGGGTACATTTATGCCAGCACACTCACTGACTTGGTCCCAAGAAGCCAGTGGGCTCTGCGTCACTGTCCCCCTAGGGGCATCATGTCTGTCCTCCTCTGTCCTGCCTGAACAGAGTTCACATCTTGGTTACCTACCCCCCACCATGCCAGGCTCAGGGTGTTTCCACATTGCCAAAAACATTTTTAAACATACTTATAGTTACCAAGGGGGAAAGGGGAGGGGGGAGATAAATTGGGACACTGGGATTGACATATACACACTACTATATATAAAATAGATAACTAATAAGGACCTACTGTAGAGCACAGGGAACTCTACTCAATACTCTATAATGACCTATGTGGAAATAGAAACTAAAAAAGAGTGGATAAATGTATCTGTATAACTGATTCACTTTACTGTACAGTGGAAACTAACACAACACTGTAAAGCAACTATACTCCAATGAAAAAAAACACTGTACTCCCAATAAAAATTAACTTTAAAAAAAGAAGGAAATCCTGCCATTTACTACAACATGGATGAACCTGGAGGATATTATGCAAGTGAAATAAACCAGACACACATGAACACACACAAAATGCAAAAGCCAAACCCTCAATAAATGGCCCCAGACAGTGGTGGAACCACATCACAACTGGAAGGAATAGAGTGGAAAGAAAGGTGAAAACTTGTTAACGTAGATTCTAAAAAGGCAACAGCAAGGCCAGCATGTGACTGAGCCCACATTTCATATGGTGTTTATTCAAAGTAATTGTGATGTTCTTTTTCTTCATACCCAGGCCCAATGCTTTCATGTCCCCTCTGGACAGGAGACTCTGAACTTTTAGAGACATTCACTGTCAAATATATACACTACCAAACGTAAATTAGATAGCTAGTGGGAAGCAGCCGCATAGCACAGGGAGATCAGCTCGGTGCTTTGTGACCACCTAGAGGGGTGGGATAGGGAGGGTGGGAGGGAGACGCAAGAGGGAGGGGACATGGGGATGTATGTATATGTATAGCTGATTCACTTTGTTATAAAGCAGAAACTAACACACCATTGTAAAGCAATTATACTCCAATAAAGATGTTAAAAAAAATCCTTTCTAGTTTGGTTTAAAAAAAAAAAAAGCAACCCTAAATTCAAACACTTTAACTCTTGTGAGGAATGCTTTCACTCCCACAGCATTTAATATGGACATTTCTTGTGGAATAATGAATACCCAATGTTGTGAAAGAAGAATTTTCTACCTACTTGAAAGAAAATAGAAGCATATTAATTAATTCTGAGTCACAGATAATGCGGAGAAACCCAGACAATACTAATTCCCTCCTGCCCCCCACCATCATATCTATTGAGGTAAAAATGAGAAAAACATGGATGGAATTGCTCAGTTAATTCAGGTCAAAACGAGGAAATTTACAACCCACCAACCACCCACCACTCCCTGAACTCTTTCTGCTTTGACTATCTGGTTATAGCAGGGTTTCACAGTGACAGTGCAGATCAAAAACTCAACAGATTAGAAACCTGCAGTGCCCTGAAATGGGAGTCAGGAGTCTGGGTTCTGAATTCTTCCCCCTCAACAGCAGTTTATTTTTGATACGCTCTAAAGTTTCTTCCAGCTCTAACATTCTTGCAGTCAATGAGGATATAAAGCAGAGATTCCAAACGGACACCTGCAAGCCAAGACAGCTCAACAGACACAATGTTTGGCCCACACGTTGTTTTTGGAAATCATGGAATTCATCATATTCAAAATGGAGGGATTTCACCAAAAATATGAATTTCTGCTTTAATTTAAAAAAATCAGAAGATATGGAAATATACTAAATGACACCTGGCTGGAGTTGGGTAGTGGCTTCCACCTTCAGACAGGGCACTGACTCTTCAGTTTGCCACAGTCTCCACTGTTCTCTAATGTCTACCCAACTCCAACATCCACCCAACTCTAACATGCAATGTCAGCCGCCATCAGTCATCAAGCTGTGCCACTGTTTCTCTTACACTTGAATGGAAGGAAGTGAAATATTTCTTTATCCATATTAAAAGCAGGAAAACACAAGACAGATCCAAAAAGCTGAATGTGCCATAAAAAACCTGAGAAAGTAATATTCTTCACTTCCACACAGAAATATGCTAGGTGTTTAATACGCAAACATGCATGTCTGCACTGAAAGAGTACGGCATAAGATGCCATTTTTAAATAAGCCACAATAAATGCTGGCATAAGGAAAGATCTGTAAGAAAAACTTAATAAAATGAGGGAAAAATTCTACTTTGTTTCTATTAAAAACTACCAGATTTGTTTCTAATAGAAACAAAGTGAATGAAATAGCTGCAACTGTGAAATAATGAATTAAGTGAAACAACTGCTGAGCAGTCAACCTTTTAGGGATGGTGAGTTTATAAAAACGCTAATTGAACACAGCTGTAACTATGTAGCCTGACCAGACAGAAATAGCCTTGTGGAAATCTAAGTGTGATTGGAAACACTGTTGTTCAGGGTGTTGAGGAATTAGTGGAAAACTTGCAGGAGAAGTTGCATGAAAAAGATAAATTGTGACATCTTCTCTTGCAGCTGATGAGAGCACTGTAAACTACATTTACTTGTGGGTTGAAGAGAACATTGGTGGGATTGAAGAAGTGTTGGACATGGTGCCCATGAGATAGACAGCAGCAGGAAATTATTTATATTGATGGGTTGGGAAAAGCATTTAAGTGGGTTTTGGGTTTTTTTTGTAATTTAATGTAGTAATAAGCATGTCTAAAGATAGTCCTCCCATGTGTGGTAAAATCACACGATATAAAATATAACACGTCCGTGTTATGTTACATAACATTCAACAACAACATGTATAAGAATAATGGGAGTCAGTTCATTGAATCATTCACCAAGAAAGGCTTTGCACTGAAAAGTTAAAAACAGAACCTAATAAAATTATGAACTAGATACACTCCTACAGCTTGAACCACAGCAATTCAAAGCTTGGCTGGATGGACCAGATGTATAATATGGTATTTAGCAATACTATATAAAGTCAGGTGGTGGTGCTGAAGGTATTTTTTTGTGTTGAGAAGTCAATTCGTCCTCATCACGCAAGCAGAATCCTGAGGGTAAAAAAGTGGATCAAAGACTTGGCATCCTTGGATGCTGCTGCAACCCATCTAGATGATTTGGATCCTCTTTTGTTGAGATACTCACAAGCAGTACACAAATATAGGAACTATTAGTGAAGTCATATGCATGAATAATTCAACTCATTTTCCTATACTTAAATTAGTCTCTAGAAATGAAAATGAAGGCCCAAATTCTAGTCCCCAGATTGTGAAGCTGAAACCTCAATTCCTCCAAAATGTTATCTGATTTTAAAGTTTATGAAACTAAATTACCCATGTTTAACTGACACTTTTCATTATCATGTATGTTCAGTCTGCTTCTGACTATGAAGGAATAGCTTGTAGTACATCAACCTTCCTACAGAAAATAGTGACAACCACCCACACACAAAAATACAGAATTTAGCCGCTTGAAGACATCAGAGAGCAACCAAAGCAGCCAACATACCAGCACGAAGCAAAACATAGTAAGATGTGAGCCAGACCTTCCCTCTGCTTTCTCCCTGAAGCTTTCAGTGACTTGCAGTGCAGGCCACTATGCAGAGTAGGAAGCAGCACTCTAACCTTCCAGCATCTCACAAGGTGATGTTATCAGGGTTTTTTCCTCTTGGTTTTCAGTTATTTGGTCCTCTCTTCTGGGACGCCTGGTAGTTTTTGCCATAATGCTACTCATCGTGTATGGAACATTTTAGAGGCTCTTGATGATGTTAGCATCAGCAAGAAAGGATCCGATTTTCACCTGGCTGCCAGTAAGAGTAGAGAAAGATCCCTGGTCAGATTCAAATTTAATATAACTAAGGAAGAAATGCCCACAGATGAAAATGAGTTACCTCTGGAGACAGTGAGTGTCTTATAGTGACAGGAAAATGTTTAGAAATTTGGCCAAGCTCTCTGTGGAGATGTTTTAGAAAGTATTATTGTACTTGAAGTATGGTTAGATTAGATGACCTTTAAGATTCCCTTCCAAAAAGATCCCATGCATCTGTTTTCAAGGCAAAGAAACTAGTAAGCTAAAATGAGCCAGAGTCCAACCCAAACATCCAAATTCACTTATAGGAGTCATGCTTTTAAAGCAACATGAACAGATCCACTTGACTCTCTGCTGTTATCAATAACACAGTTGTTCCAGAATGTTCCATGAAAAGTCAATGAAAGGAAATAACACTTAATATAGTATATCTTAAAACTATCCTTGGGCTTCCCTGGTGGCGCAGTGGTTGGGAGTCCGCCTGCCGATGCAGGGGACACAGGTTCGTGCCCTGGTCCGGGAGGATCCCACATGCCGCAGAGCGGCTGGGCCTGTGAGCCATGGCTGCTGGGCCTGCGCGTCTGGAGCCTGTGCTCCGCGACCGGAGAGGCCGCAGCAGTGAGAGGCCCGTGTACCGGAAAAAAAAAAAAAAAGAAGAGAATGAAGGAAAAAGAGAATAAAGTACTTTATAGTAAAGGGAGGGTTCAAATGTAGACATTACATGAAAGTTAGAGGTCAAAACAAGAGCAAAGCCTATAACCAAAGGTGGAACCAGAGAAACAACCAGGAATCACTGCAGAAAGCTAGAGGTCAAATCAGATGATGACTTAAAGGCTTAAAGAGCCAGCAGAAATCAAGCCTCAGAATCAAGGTACCAATGTCTAGGGAACCTTAAAAATGTCCACAGCCTGCCTCAATCAGGAAGCCCCTTCACGTTCACGTCATGGCAGGACCAACGGAACCTCCCCAGAGGGCGGCACTCCAGCAGATGGAGGCAGCATGGTGGCTTGTACCTCTCAGACCTTCGCACTATGGATGTTGTCAGGTCATGTATCTCAAGTGAGAACACCACTGCTCCCACAGCTATGCTGTGATGAGGCAGGGAGAGGGCAAAGCCACTTAGCACGAGCCTGTCGGCTTCCGAATTTACAAGAGAGGGGCAATTTGTTTGTTTAAAATTTGTATTGCACAGATCACACATACATATCTAACTTCACGTGATTATATAAATGCAGTATTTTCTTTTCCCCTCCCTCCTCCTTCTTTCATCCCTCCTACCACAGGTAACCTGGTGAGCATCCTGTTTCCTCATGCTAATATTATTTACAAAACATATAGAAACATATACAGTTATTCTGGCATTGTTTTATAAACATGGGCTCTTAGATGTATTCCTTGCATTTTGCTTTACTCGCAGAAATCCCTTCAAGTCGCCCAGCAGAATTCCAATTCATCCTCTTAAATGGCCGCACAATTCCACACTGTGGTGGCTCCACAGTTTATATTCAATGACTTCCCTGTTCAGTGCCATTCACTCTATTCCAATTTTTGCCATGACAAGTGGTCATATGTATCGTTATACATGTATCTTGATGTACTGATGCTTTTATTTCTATGAGACCAATTCCCAGAAGACTGCTGAGTGAAAGAGTACATGTATTTTTAATATTAACAGATAATGCCGAATTGCATTTCAAAAAGGCTGTAATAATTCACAAAAGTGACACTATAATTCTATGAATGTAAAACTGGATATATTTTGGAATAAGATGCGAAGTTCGCACGATTTTTTGGAAAACACATAAGGCTTCAATGAAACATGAGACCTTCAGCTATCTACACTCTAATATTCTCTAGGCTGTGGGTTTTCTCTTCTCTGCCAAGTTTGAGATGTCCTAGATCACACGAGAGAAGCAGTACGTAACCTATAGGAATAGTGCGTAACTCTTATCTGGTGGAGTTACAACAGCAAAGCCTGACACCAGTTCATTCCAAGGATAAAGTAACTTCCCTCCCAGAGGCTATTAGAGTATCAGCCTGACTGTAATTTTATCCTCCTCTGTTTTTCACAGAAGGAAAGCATCCCAGCCCAAGTGGCAATAGAGTGTTCTCAGAGTCTCCTCAGCATGCCGGAGAGGACGCTGTCTAGGGACAGCCTGAAGAAGTTGACACGATGGGCTTCTTCGTTCCTCCCCAGCTAGAAGAGAAGCCACCAAGCTCGGTCTCTTGCTACAGCTCCAGGAAATGGGCCTTGGGTCACATGCCCCCAGGTTACAGAGCCATCCATCAGGCAAGGAGACCTTCAATGATGGCCGACACCCCCAGCCAGAGGCGGGGCTCTCTCAACTTTTCATGACCTAACAGGGGTTTTTCTGTGTGAGATGGGGCCACCTCTCTCACCTCCAGATTAGGGTTCCAGGCACAGTGCAGAAAAGAAAGAAGACCCAGGAATCCTGCTGTCATTCTAAAACCTGTAATCTTCTTGAAACAACTCTAAAATCAAACATCATCTTCACAATGGTTTAACTGCGGCACTTAAGCGAAGCTTGACAAGTCACAAAGCTTATCTGTGTGGTTATCTCTAGTTACACGAATTTCTTTCTTTGGCTAAAAAGGCATAAAGAGATCCCCTTTCCTCAGCAAAGATTTTAATATTAAAAAGGCTCCAGGGGCTTCCCTGGTGATACAGTGGTTAAGAATCCACCTGCCAATGCAGGGGACACGGGTTCGAGCCCTGGTCCGGGAAGATCCCACATGCCGCGGAGCAACGAAGGCCGTGCGCCACAACTACTGAGCCTGCGCTCTACAGCCTGTGAGCCACAACTACTGAGCCCGTCCGTGTGCTGGAACTACTGAAGCCCGCGTTAGAGCCCGTGCTCTACAGCAAGAGAAGCCACCGCAACGAGAAGCCCGCGTGCAACGAAGAGTAACCCGCGCACTGCAACAAAGAGTAGCCCCCGCTCGCCACAACTAGAGAAAGCCCGCGTGCAGCAAGAAAGACCCAATGCAGCCTAAAATAAATAAATTTATTTAAAAACCAATTAAAAAGGTTCCAAGTGTAAATAAAAGCAATTCAAGTTTTTAAGAATTTATTTCCACATTCTATGGATTTTGATGATCCCTACTGAATTCCACAGTCTTAAAGATTTGTAGGGGAAAAAATGTTTATGTCGTGTTTAACATTTAAAGAATGAATCTCGGTCTTGTTTTGGGAATTCAAATGGAGTTTCCACGAAGTATCAAGTGATGTGGCCTCTGATGGAGCGAGGGTGTCCAGCTCTCTGAATTCTTCACATGAAAAGCTTTGCTATTACAAACATTTAAAATCTAATGCCGGGACTTCCCCAGAGGTCCAGTGGTTAGGACTCCACGCTTCCCCTGCAAGGGGCGCATGTTCCATCCCTGGTCAGGGAACTAAGATCCCGCATGCTGCATGGTGCGGCCAAATAAATAAATAAACAAATGACCGATACTGACAGGGTTTTTAAAAAAAATCTAATGCCAATCAATCAATACATAAAAACAAACCAAAAAGCGTTAATGAATGAAAGTTTACATATAATATAAACACATTAATCGTTTGTTAAATGAATAATTCTTTTTTACAATATGTCCAAAATTGTCATGTCTCGATTATAGCAAAAAAACTACTTAATTTTAAAAAAATCTAATGCCAACATCTTCTCTCCATAGTGTAAATGAGAACATAAAAAGCCACTTAGACGCTGAGCGTTAAATTTGGCCATAACGTCAAATATTATTTGGCAGAACCAAAAATGAACTATCCCGCGAGTACTTTATACCATTTTCATTTTAATTTGAGATAAAAATGAGGGCAAATCTGAAAGGTCCACTTAGAATCTGTAATGTTATCTTTTTAATCTGAAGGAGGTTGCTTCATCAGCATGTTCTAAGATTGATGGCCGAAGAAGATGAGATACAGGCTAATATTAACTCCGTGCAACACTGGAAAAATACGGCCGGCACTAACTTAAATTTAATATGGCATCTTGGGAGACACAGCCCTAATTCTACAGGACATTGTATGCTAGAAGCATGAAGTAATGAACAGAGAGAGTTTATTAAAGAAGAGGCACAATTTCTTATTTACTTAGACTGCTGACAAATTGTTGAAAAAATTACACAGAGTATGGTACATCCCAGAACAATATTAATGTTGTATTATCATTCTTGTTCCAAAAGGGAAACTGGGTATTTTAGTGACAGAAAGTATTCTTTCAGTCAGCACACGAACTGTGATAATTTATGACCAGCAAAGCAGTTAGACTTTCTGACACTGCCTTACCTAAACTGGTAAAAACATTTTGATGCTAATTGGGTAAGACAAGAAAACTAAAGAGAATTCATTGTAGTTATTTAAATCCTGTCACTGATGTCCACGCCTTATGTCTCAGATAAACTATTCAGATGTCTCTTTCTAATCATGTTTTCTGAATTAATCTTTCAGCTGGTGGATCATGATATGATTCACTGAAAGAATGTCACCCTCAATTCTATGATCATAAAGACTGATGGGAGCAGGGATTGAAAGGATGCAGAATTGCACTGTTGTGATAGGCAAATGTGAAGGTAACACCACACCACTCTGCAAATTATCTTTTCTAAAATCAGGTTTGGGGACTAGTCAAGATGGCAAAATATGATCACATCTTGATGTATATCCTCCGCTCCAAACATACGCCCATGACAGATTTAAAATATAAATAGAAGTAGCCATGGTCGTCTTGCAAACGGAGATAGATTTGTGAATCAGGACTGGAACAGAACATGAAGCCGTGGGAAGGGTCCACGAGGCTCCCAGTCTGGAGACAGATTCCCATGGGGGCAGGGATACACTGCACTGCACTGCCCAGAGTGGCCATCAGAGACGGCGGCCAGCCTTATGAAGGACGCTGAACAAGTCTGCTGTTCACTGCAGACCTAGCGAGGTTAAAGGAAGCAGACACAGCCTGGTGACAGGAACCGTGGCAGCCTCCGCCCACCTCTCCCCGCCCCCCCCCCCACTACATCCCACTGCACTGGACTGGATCAGAGTCATCATGGCACAGGAGCTCAAGTCACCTATGAGGACCTCGTTTTGACTGGACAACTCAGGGCCTGGCAGACACAACCATTAAGCAGGGAAGGCAAACGTGGAGGGGGAAAAAGAGAAACAGTAATAACAAAATGAGTAAGTCAAAGCCTCAAAATATTAATACAGCTAATGCTAAGAAACACAGTTAGCAAAATCTACATGAATTTACCGTGAACGAATTCATTTCATGGACTAGTCTGACAAAGATTTTAAACTAAGTATGTTTAGGATACTCAGAGAAATAAAATACACCCATTAAAAAAAAACAAACCACCAAGACCTTGTGGAATGAAAACAGGAAGAAATGTAACAACATATAGATCCAGAAGAGAAATAACTAGAATGTCTGGAAATGGAAGATACGATCATTTAAATAAATAAAAACAGTCCAGGTGGGATGAACTCTAGACTGGATGGTGGAAGCAAGAGTTAGTGAATTAGAAGAGGGCTCTGCAGAATTCACCCACGAAGCAGCAACGTAAGATGAACAGTTAAGCGACCCAGGAGACAGATGAAGAGCAGGAGAAACATCTGAAGAGATAACAGCTAGGAAGTTACAAGGCACCCAGGACTAAATCATACAGAAGATGCGACGGGTCTTTTTGAAGTATCAATAAATTACAAAGTGCTACTGAGAGACACAAAAGAACACTTGAATATATGCAAAGATAGAGCATATTCATGAAAAGAAAATAATACTATAAATATTAGTTCTCCCCAAATTATTCTATTAACTCAAAGAATAATTATAATAAAAAATCCTAAGAATTTTACTTTTTAGCTAAACAAACTGACTTTAGACTTCATATGTAAGAACAAAGATCCAAGAATAGGCAAGATAATGATAAAGAGAGAAATTTCCCTGCCACATCTCAAAACGTAGGGTAAAGCTATTGTAATTAAGACAGTGCAGTGCTGACACAGAGACAAACAGAATGCAGCAGAGCAGAGAGCTCAGAAACAACCCTAGACACATTTAAAAGCAAGGAGATGGGGGTGAACCCTGGCCATGTGCAAAGACTGTTTAATAAGTAGTTCCTGGGCCCCTGGTTATCTCTGAAGAACAAAATGAAATGAGACCTCTACCTCATGCTAGACATAAAAATCAACTGATCAGGGGCTTCCCTGGTGGCGCAGTAGTTGAGAGTCCACCTGCCGATGCAGGGGACGCGGGTTCGTGCCCCGGTCCGGGAAGATCCCACATGCCGCAGAGCAGCTGGGCCCGTGAGCCATGGCCGCTGAGCCTGCGCGTCCAGAGCCTGTGCTCCGCAACGGGAGAGGCCACGACAGTGAGAGGCCTGCATACCCCCCTCCCAAAAAAAAATCACCTGATCAGTTGCAGGAGGAATAAAAACTATAGTATGAAAAGTGAATTTTTAAATCTTTAGAGAAATATACTGGGGGAAAAGCATGGGTAGGAAAGAATTTCTCATGAAACACAAGCAGCACAAACCATAAAGGAAAAGATTGATAAATCTGTTTAAAATTAAATTAAAGTGAAAAACCTGTGTCCAAAACAGATGCCACAAGTAAATTTAAAATATATCTGATATTCGTATAATGAACCAAGGATTGGTAACCAGAATGTATAAGAATAAAACAAGTAAGGAAAAGGCAATACCTGAATAGAAAAATGGAAAGCATATAAATCAGCAACTAGTAGAAGAAATCCAGTCACAAAAATTATATTCAAAACAGGTGCTCACACAGACTAATAATTAGGAAAATGAAAATTAAAACGCTACAATACTATTAATGCCCCTCAGTTGGCAAAGACAGAAAAATCTGACAGCAACAACTATTGGCAAAGACGGGGAACAGTCTTTTTATACAGCGAATCGGAGCATCACTTTGAAGGGCCTTTGCCCACACCTGGTTGAAAGAAGAACTATGCACATACCTTATGACATACCCAGCAATTCTACTCAGAGATTTTCTCAACAAGTGGTTCTCATCTGAACCGTAATGACTGGAGGATTATCTTCTCACAACTCCCAAGGAGCAGTCCAGTGGTTAAGACTCCACGCTTCCATTGCTGGGGGCACAGGTTACAAAACTAGCACAGTTCTGGATGCGTAGGCAAGAAATTAATTCATACAAATAATGGGTGATTTGGGGCATTAGGGCTTAATTCTCCAGGGGACTCTCAGTGAGGTAGGCTGTGATAGCTGCTCAGAGCCCGCTGCTAGAAACAGTCTAAAGTGAAATAAACTACGTGTTCATCCACAGTACAAATATACACACTGCAGTACACACCACAACACTGTACAATAGTTGTCAGGAAAAGCTCAAGCTAAATGATGTATCAACATGGATATACTTAAAAAATAATGGCAGTGAAGTAAGTCAGACAGAGAAAGACAAATATCATGTGATATCAGTTATATGTGGAATCTAGAAAACTGATACTAATGAACTTATTTATTAAACAGAAACAGACTCACAGACATAGAAGACAAACTGATGGTTCCCAAAGTGGAAAGGGGGAAGGGATAAAACAGGAGTTTGGGATTAACACATACACACTACTACATATAAAACAGATAACCAACAAGGGTCTACGTATATAGCACAGGGGACTATATTCAATATCTTGTAATAACCTATAAAGGAAAAGAATCTGAAAAAGAACAGATTTTTATATATATATATATATATGTGTGTGTGTAACTGAATCACTTTGCTGTACACCTGAAACTAACACAACACTGTAAATCAACTAAACTTTAATTAAAAATAAGTAAATAAAGGGGGAAAAAAATCATCATGCTGTACACCTTAAACTAAAAAAAAGGAGAATGGAAAAAGTAAGTTATGGAATATTACATATAGTTTGATGACACTGACGTAAAAATGTAAGATATGTAAAAACATACTATATTTTAAGTGTAGGTACAAATATGTGTAGCAAAATATAAAACACACGCAAGGGAATAATAAGTACCAAATTCATATGGGGAGGAGACTGAGACTGAGGAGAGGTTCACAGGAAAATCTAACTAAACTGTAATGTTTTAACTCCTTAACAATCAAATTACGTTAAATATTAATACCTGTTAAACCTTTGTGGTTGGAAGATGGGTGTTTGTATTACCTCCTATGCTTTTCTCCGTGTTTACAACAGCTCTTACTTTAAAAAAAAAAAAATAGACTAGGGACTTCCCTGATGGTCCAGTGGTTAAGAGTCCGCCTTCCAGTGCAGGGGACACGGGTTCGATCCCTGGTCAGGAACTAAGATCCTGCATGCTGCAGGGCAACTAAGCCCGCGAGCCACAACTACTGAGCCCATGTGCCTCAACTAGAGAGCCCGTGCACGGCAACTACAGAGCCCACGTGCTCTGAAGCCCGCGTGTGCCATAACTAGAGAGAGAGGAGCCCAAACAAGACCCCACACAGCCAAAATAAAGAAAAAAAGAAATATTTTTAAAAATAGCCTAAAGAAATCCACAAAATGTAGGTGTGCACATCTTTCTGTAACACCTGCAGGACGTGAAGCCTGCGTCATCTCAGCTGGGTTATCTGGACAGCCTCTGTGATTCTCAAATTCATCTTCCTCCCTTCCCTGCTGCCAGAGCCATCTCTGTAAACCACCCACTGTTCACGTCAGTCACCTTCAAAGGCGCCACCTTCAGACTCAGGAGCAAGTGCACAGGCCTTCCTTGATGCAGCCCAGGAAACCATTGCCGGGCTTACCTCTCAGTGCCCCGCCCCCTTTGATGCTTCCAAAATACGCATTTCTTTTAGTTCCTTGAACACATTACACTGCCTTTTGCTTCTGTTTTTTTTTGCTTAGGTTGCTTCCCCGCATGAAGCACTCCCCCGACAACTGCTCAGGCCCCACCTTCACCGGGATGACCCTCCTGACCGGGCCAGGCTGAGCTGAGAGCCCTTCCATAGGGCTTTCCCCCCCATAGGGCTTTCAACTCTCCTCTCTTTTGGAAGATGACACTCTGTGTATCTTTCAACACCAATCCAAGAGCTGTGACCTATTAACTATTGTACCTCTTAAGACTTAATACAATGCCTGGCCCAGAAGTGCTTAATGGAATTGCATGGTGAGCTCTACTACTTTCCCCCTTTCTAGTTTTCCCTGACTCAGTACTCCACATCACTGCCTGAGAAAACAAGAATTATACCCAAGGAGTATCAGTCTCCTATCAGCTCCTGCATTGTTTAGCAACCGCAAAGAGATCTCTGCTGACCTGAAACAAACTGACTGCCAGATATCTCTAGAGCAAAGATGCGTTTATTCAGGATCAGAAGAGAATTGCAATTCAGGGTCTGCAACCATGGCGAGTCGTGTGCAAGTCCCCACATGGCAAGGGAAGGAGAAGAATTTTATAGAGGGGAAAGGAAATTGGGACGGCTAAAGTCAAACAGTCCATGGCTTTTCGTTGGCTGAAAAGGGAAAAGGAAAGCACAGGAGTTTCACTGGTCCTGAGAGCTCCCTCTTCTGGGCCCCCAACTCCATTTAACTGAGGTTTCTGTTTATTAATTTTTTACATCTTCAAGTTATATTAACATGACTTCTGCAGTCAGAAGGCTGGAAATAATCCATTTTCAATGTTCTGCTCATTGGTCTAATATGTAAACTTATGCTATTGATTCAGTCTCCCCAATGAACTAATCCCGGATGAAAATACGAAATGCATCTTTTGGTTGTATCTTCTCTTCCAGTACTTCCATGATATCTTCTCCCCCACCTCTTCCTCTCACACCGAAGGCATCCTACTGTCTGTCTTACATCTTAATTTACCATCTCTGCTTTTCAACCACTCTGGGATTAATAAATGTAAAACACAGAGTGCCGTTCCTAAGTATTCTGTAGGCAGCTTGACTATGGCCTCAGAGATAATGCACCAGTTTGGGTTTAAAAACAAACGACTGGAATTTCCAGTGGAGTATGGGAAATGAGACATGGCTGGCTTTTTTAACAAGCAGGTTTCATGCCTTGAACACAATTACACACCTATTGTTCCGTATACTTACTAACCTCGACCTTTTCCCAAGCATGACCTCACTAAATCCCAGTCTCAGAAAACTTGAACAAAACATTTAAGACCTAGATGAAGTTTATGAGCGTATACACACAAACTGTAATCACTTAATTTGACTGATTTACTACTCATTAAATTTTGCCCAAGTACCATCAATGCTTCAATAAAATATTTTGACACAAAGCGAATTTTGAGATTTATGACATCCTTATGGACTTGCAGGCTGTTAACAGCTCTTCCCAGCTTTATTTACTACTTGGGAAATAACTCACTGCATTATACTCACCACATCACTGACATATTTCTTTGCAGATGCCATACAAAGTCCTACTCTGCAAGGTCCTGGAGACTTCGCTATGGTAAAGGGGCCGGTATAAGAAACTGAGGATTATGTGATTTCACAGTCATTACTGTACAACCACACCCATTCAAAAAAGTCAGAGAGACACTGGGGAAAATGTACCCTGAGCTACTGCTCTTTCTTTTCAGGTCTGAATATGAAGGCTCTCATGATTAGGGAGCAGTAGGTTGACACTTAGCCCCACCCCCAAGATTTCCCAGGATCATCGTCCACTGAGTGGTCTGATGTTCAGCGCTGGCTCAGTCCAGCTGTGGTCTCTTGGGCACAGCAGCCCAGATACCCCACAGTCCTCACCCCACCATTTGCACATTAGTTAGCCTTCTTCACAAACACTGCAAAAGAGCTTCCAGAAGCATAGAGAACACAGGCTCATTCCCTAGCTGCCAGGATGTCAAAATCTCAGTTATGCTGGTACCCAGGGAGACAAGAGTTAATTATCACCTTTCTCCTTAACAAGTGCTTCTCATCACTCTTCTTTATTTTTATTGTTTTTTGTGGGTTTTTTTGCGGTACGTGGGTCTCTCACTGTTGTGGCCTCTCCCGTTGCGGAGCACAGGCTCCGGACGCGCAGGCTCAGCAGCCATGGCTCACGGGCCCAGCATGTGGGATCTTTCCGGACCGGGGCATGAACCCGTGTCCCCTGCATCGGCAGGCAGACTCTCAACCACTGCGCCACCAGGGAAGCCCTCATCACTGTTCTTATACCTGTACTTCTCCTCATAAATCAGATTCCCTCTGAGCCAATTATGCAAACGAGGCAAAAACAAAAACACATTGATATCTTGGAAATCCTAGTGCCAGCCACAGAATGTTGAAGCCAGCAAGAGACTGAGATTCCCTGTGACGTTTTCCCATTTCCCACTGCTCATCACTGTCTAAAGAGTCACCCTGAAACTCAGACTGGATTTCTGAACCTCCAACAACAGTACGACCAACAATGATTACGACTTGGACAAGCTGAGGCACCCTGAGACTCCGGAGCAATGGGTCTGAGGATGCCCAGGACCAAAACCTCTAGGCCCCGACATCCGGCCACGCGGCAGCTGTAGATGCTGGTCCCGCTCCTCTGCACAGGGCTCCAGAGAGCCCTTCTGTAACAACGTGGCTATGCCGATATAGTCTCAGAGCAAATCACTCACACCTGGCTGTTTGAATTAAAAGGGGAAAACACGTAGTCACCAGAGTCCACTATGGTGATGATGTAAATGCCCCCAGGCTAACTGTGGTCCAGAAATGCCTGGGAAGCAGCCCTTGGCTGATAGAGTGCCACGACACTGTTACTCTGATAACCTCCAAAGTGCTGGAATGACAAGGCACTAAGTTACACACACGAAGTGCTCTAGCTTGAGAACGAGAGCACAGTTAACTAGGAAAAAATGCCAAGCAAGTTCATCCTCTCTATACAGCAGCACTGAACTGCTGTGTCCACTCAATGCAGCTTCTCATGCTCGCCTGTGCCTACTACCCACAGGCCCCTGAGCTCTCCTGGGAGTCTGTCAAGGCCACAGTGAGGTCAAACCAAATCCAAGACACACGAGTGTTCCGACCACCTCCACAGCCTGGGGCTTAGCAGAGGTGGCCGAGCATGTGGACCACGGATTCTGGAGCCAGACGACCTGGGTTTGAATCCCAACTCTACCATTTGCTAGCTTTATAAATCTAGGCATTTTTCTTTGCCTTGGTTTTCCCACCTGAACAATGGGGTTAAAATACTATTTAACTCAATAGATAAACAACAAGAGTTTACTGTATAGCACAGGGAAATATATTCAATACCTTGTAGTAACCTATAATGGAAAAGCATAGAAGAAAAAGAATATAGATATATAGATACACACACACGCACACACATATATATGTATCACCAAATCACTTTGCTGTACACCTGAAACTAACACAATATTGTAAATCAACTATCCTTCAATTTTAAAAGAAGTACTTAACTCATGGGTGGCATAAACACTGAGTTAATATGTGAAAAGCACATACTAACGTAGTGCCATACTGTGTCGGCCGTCACGATGTTACTTTTCTTATTACTAGAGCACATGGGAGAAGAAAAAATAGGTGGACCCTCGAGGATTAATCACTGAAGACACTGTCCCCTCCTTCCATAAGAGCGACTGCTTGGGGTCCACTTCAGCTGTGAGATGGTGCTTCCCAGCTTAATCCAATGGGCAATAAATTATATTTTAAGTGTAATAAAGGAAAACAAACAAAAAGACGTGGTTGGGCTACATAAAAGAGCAAAAGATTAATCAAGTAAATTGGCAAGTTAAGTAATTACAGGAGAAAAAAATCTCTCTTTTTTTTTTTCCCCCTCCAGTGAATTTCTTTAAGGGTCCCCTTGCCTGGGCTAGAGAAAATGATTTTTATCCTAAGTGGATATTGCCAGTTTTAATGACTTAACTAAAACAAAGATAGCTTTATAGCCTTAATATTGTGAAGATAACATGAAGAACTGTTATGAGAATTTAACACATGGGAGGCTGTCTCTCCACGGAGTGAGATAAATACTAAAAATTGTAATCGTCTCTTCCTTAGGAACAAAAAAGATCTCCGTAACAAAACAAATTACTTTTGGCTTTCTATCCTCTGAAGAAGTTTCTAAGAAGTTCCCAATGATGAACTTCTTGAACCTAACGCTTGTGAAAGTCCTGAACATTAGGTTCTGAAGTCTATTAGGTCTGGGCTTCCCTGGTGGCACAGTGGTTGAGAGTCTGCCTGCTGATGCAAGGGACATGGGTTCGTGCCCCGGTCCAGGAAGATCCCACAGGCCATGGAGTGGCTGGGCCCATGAGCCATGGCTGCTGAGCCTGCACGTCCGGAGCCTGTGCTCCGCAACGGGAGAGGCCACAACAGTGAGATACCCACGCACCGCAAAAAAAAAAAAAAAAAAAAAAAAAGAAGAAGTCTATTAGGTCTAGTTGATTTATAATATTGTTAAAGTTTTCCATTTTCTTATTGATCTTCTCCCTAGGTGCTCTATATATTATTCAAAGTGGAGTGCTGAAGTTTTTAACTATTATTGTTGAATTCTCTATTTCTCTCTTCAATTCTTTCAATTTTTGCTTCATGTATTTTGGGTCTCAGTTGTTTGGTGCATGTATGTTTATAACTGCTATGTAATCTCAATAGATTAATCTTTTATCATGTTATTCTTCTTTGTTTCTAGTAACAATTTTTATCTTCAAATCTATTTTGTCTGATATTAACATACAGATTCTAGTTCCCTTTTGTATACTGTTTGTACAGTATATCTTTTTCCATTCTTTTATTTTCACCTATTTGTGTCTAAATTAAATCTAAAGTGTGTCTCTTGTACATAGCGTACAATTGGATACAGTTTTTTTTTAAATCGTGTTCAACTCTCTGCCCTTTAATTGGAATGTTTAATTCATTTGATTTAATATGATTATTGATAAGGCAGAATTTGTGTTTGCCATTTTGCTATTTGCTTTCTATATTACTTATATCCTTTTTATTCCTTTCTTCCTCCATTACTGACTGCTTTCTTTTGTGTTAAATATATACCTATTGCCTAGTTTACTATATTAATCCCCTTGTCATTTATTTTACTGAAGGACTCTTTTTAGTATTTCTTATAGGGAAGATCTGATAGTGATGATTTTGTTAAGGTGGGGATGTTTAATTTCTCCCTCATTATTGGAGGACAGTTTTGCTGGACATAGAATTTTTGGTTTATTTTTTTTTCTTTGAGCACTTTGACTATGTCATCCACTGCTTTCTGGCCTCTACAGTTTTTGATGAGAAATAAGCTGTTAATATTTCTGAGTATTGCTTGAATTTCTGACAACTTTCTTCTCTATTCAAGATTCTCTCTTTATCTTTGGATTTTGACAGTTTAATTCTGATGTGTCTAAGATAATTCTCTTTGAGTTTACCCTACTGGGAGTTTGTTGGGTTTCTTCGATGTGTAGATTCAAACTTTTAATCAAATTTGGGAAGTTTTCAGCCATTATTTCATCAGTGTTCTTTCTTCCCCTTCTTCTCCTCTCTTTTTGGAACTTCCATTATGCATATGTCATTATGTTTGATGATGCCTCACAGGTTTCTGAGACTCTTCGTTTATTTTCATTCTTTTTTCTCTGTGTTCCTCCAACTGGATGATCTTAATGATCTATCTTTAGGTTATGTGATTCTTCTGCTTGCTCAAATCTGCTGTTGAGCCCCTCTAGTGAATTTTTCATTTCAGTTATTGTACTTTTTCAATTCCAGAATTTCTATTTAATTCTTTTTTGTAACTGCTATCTCTTTTTTGGTATTTTGTATTTGGTCAAGGCATTTTTCTCATACTTTACTTACTTAGACATGGTTTCCCTTCATTCTCTGAATATATTTAAAACATCTGCTTTAAAGTGTTTGCTAATATATCCAAGGTACGGGCTTTCTCTGGGACAGTTTCTATTGACTGCCTCCTCCTCTGTGCAGCCCCCTCCATCCTGTGTTTGGCCATACTTTCTTAATTCTTTGTGTATCTCATTAATTTTTGTTGAAAACTGAGCATCTCAAATGATATAATTTGGCAATTTTGGAAATCAGACTTTCCTCTTTCCCCAAGGTTTATTTTTGTTGTTGTTTGTTTAGTGACTTTTCCGAATGAATTCTGTAAAGTCTATATTCATTTGTCAGGTATAGCCACTGAAGTCTCGGGTCTATTATCTTAGCAGACAGCTAATGATTGAACAGAGGTTGCCTTAAATGCCTGGAACTAAGAAGTCTCCTGTCTTTGCTGAGTGGCTCTGTGCTGTTGGCACATGCCTTCAACACTCAGCCAGGCAGTTTACACTCCACCTCAGCCTTTGCTTCCTGCTTGCCTAACGCCTCAAGTTCAGCCAGAGGTGAGAGCTTACGGCCTCCTCAGGTCTTCCATGAGCATGCACACAGCCCTGGGAATATACACAGACCTAAGTATGAGCATGGCCTTCTAGATTACCAGGAACATATCAGAGCTTTTCCGAGCCCCCCCATGGATGATACCTCATTCCCCAACTTTTTTAAACTTTCTGGTTAGCCCATTGTTTGCACAACTGTTATCCTCTGCCTCAAATCACTTTTCCATTTTGGAATAAAAGTGCCTGGAAGATTTTAGGACCTTCCAGATCTGGCCTATACAAGAGGGAAGAGAGTTCAATCCTAGGAAAGGTAACAATTTTTTCGAGGAGATACTAAAATGGGTAGGCTTAAAATCAAGTGGATATAAGTAAAGTCTCTTTTCAATCAGGCTCACAAGTCCTGTTATGAATATCTGTATATTGAGGAGAACATCATTTATGGAACATTAATCAGAAGACCAGGACATGAGTGTACCAATAAGGTCAGAAGACCTACCCTGAGACATCTCACAGGGCACTGTCCCACCAACAGTAGCCAAATCTAATATTATGTGAACAACCCAGTATCCCTGTTCATAATGGACTGAACCAGAGAAGGCCACTGGACTCAAGGGAAGCCAGTACACAGGCTGGTCAGTGACCCCTGACCTGGAGCAAAATGATGAGTTGGTATAATCAAAAGCTTAAAGAAAACAGAAAATAGATCATGAACTACTGTGTGAAATGCTGCAGATTTATCTGAAGATACAGACGTATGGCCATGGATACCCATGCAAGTCCAGGAAACATTTCAGGCATTTCAATTCCAAAATGAGTGAACTTAAACACCTGCAGACTTACCACAGTAGGGCTGCAACTTAATCTGCATTAAGGAAACATTTCAGGCATTTCAATTCCAAAATGAGTGAACTTAAACACCTGCAGACTTACCACAGTAGGGCTGCAACTTAATCTGCTTTTAGTGAAACACAACTTCTGCCTTTGCCCTACATCCCACTTCTCTTTCTTTATCTTAGGGATGTTTGTTTTTTTCTAATACACTAAAATTAATGTTGTGTCTGTGTCTGTGTCACTGTGAGCCTCTTCTTATGTGCTCAGTACTGGAGTTCAGTGACCACGGGGTTGTGTGCTTCGTGCGGGTGTAGCCTTGTGAGTAGAGAGATCAATCAGCCATGGCAAAGTGGTTATGAAAAGCTAGCCTTCGAGGAATAACCTCCCTCTCCAATATTAAAGACTCATAAATTATTCAACCCCCTTGGAAGAGGGTTTTACAGAGAAGTATTCAAAGTCATTAAACACCACTTTTCTTTTTAAAAGAACATCTTCATTTGGAAACCAACCAAAGACAAAATAGTGCATCAACCAAATTTAGGACTGAGAAAGCGTTCTCTTCATGTAACATATTTTATGTTCCTATTTTTGGATAAAGTATTTTCACCTCACAGACCTACACAGTATGGATGCCTAAGAACACAGCAACTGTTGACTAATTTTTAAAGAGTTTATTTATGGTCCACCCATAAAATTTCTCCTCAGTCTGAGGAAAAAAGTCCTACAGGTATTTTCAAAGGAAAGGACCTAGCTGTTTTTATATAAAAGTGAGATAAACCAGAAAATCTGGAAACCTAAATGAAATCAGAAATCATAGGTACAATGTGAAGCCACAACGTACCTACTGGAATCACAGCGCAAATCAAATGTACTTTCAGATTTTCCAAATAAAAATAATCAAATTTTCAAAGTTTGCTTTTAATTGTTTGAGAAAGATATTTACTTTCTGTGCTTTTTTTCCCCTGGGTTGAGGACGCCTAGCATCACTGTATAATATTTAGTTTGCTGAGAGTAGGTATAAGAATTTTAGGAGACGCAACTGAAAAACCCCTTCCTCAGCCATCCAGATGGGGGTTTCTGTCTCTCTCCTCTAAGGAAGAACCTCTCCATGGTTATTATCACAGTTCCTGCTAAGTATTTCCAGTGGCATTGCCTCAAACAATACCTTTTGACAAAATTCAGGCCAGTAATTGATCTATTAAAATCGTAACCCCCTTTACATTTAAGTTTACAGGTTTCTTTCCACTTCCATACCATTTCTTTGTAACTTACTACATGAGCCCATGTTAAACAATCCCTTGCATTAACATCCCACCCAGCCTTAGAGCCTGTAATGATTTCCTTTAAATTATGATCATTATTTACAGAAGCTTTTCAGGTTTCTTTCCTTCCTTTAAATGAATCCACCTTCTCTCCTCACTTTTCTATCTACATTTACTCTCTTTGTGGTCTTATCCAGGCTCATAGCTGTCAGTATGACCTAAAGGCTAATGGCTTCCAAATTCTTATCTAGAGTCCAGACCTCTTCCCTGAACTCCAGATGTGCATATTCAACTGCCAACTCTGCCTGCATGTCTATTAGCATCCCAAATGTAAGATGTCTAAAAGTGAACTTCTGGTTTTCCCCTCAAACCTGCTCCCTGCCCCAAAATGGTGGCCATAAGGAGAGTGAGGAAGACATCTGGGCAAATCTTAAGGTGAGAGGACCCATCATGGCTCCCTGCCCAGGTATTTGGGCATGGAAGAGATCTGAAAGTCCTCCCACAATTTAAGGTAAGGTAAGGTAAACAGAAGACAGCTGAGAGTCAAGAGCCACATGCCTACTGGGGACAGCCACGATGCAGGGCATGGGGACCCGTTAGCAGAAGCTCGGAGAGAAAATAGATAAGGAGGACCTCAGGAAAGCAGTAGTGCCAATGAAAGCCGAGATATGGAGATGGCCCAGCCAACTCGAGAGCTCGCCCAGCCCTGGAAACAGTACTATGTACCACTTGCACCAACAGACAATGAATGACACAGTTCAGCTACGGAAAAATGAAGAAAAATATGACTCTCTTCATGACCAGGTTGGGATTGTAAATTGAAACCCACTAAATATATAAAGAGAACATACAAATACATGAGGCTGTTGGGTGACTCTGTCTCTGTTACAGTTGTACCTGAATGTTTACATAAATTATATATTTAAAATATGTATGATATTTAAGTAAATGCTCATCAGCCACACCAGGATTCAAGCAAATCTCTGTTGTAAGTTTCAAGAAAAAAACCCAAAAAAGCATATTTTTGAGACCCTGCATAATTGAGCTTTGTACTTCCAGACAGCAATTGGTGGCCATGGGCACGTAAAGCCAAAGGTCTATTTCTGTTAGCTACACTCAACTGTCTTGCTCAAAGGCAATCATTAGTGAATTCAATATATCCAGCAATCTAACCAAGCACTCAAAATACTGTAGCCCTCCAAGCCAACATGCTCCCCAAGGTCATCGACAGTCTGTACACATGACAGATACCTACACAGGCTGCTTTCTTTGTTATCATCCTAAAGCGATTTTTTTTCTAGCACATATATCAAGTGGAGAACACACCTTGTCTAATGGCTATTGCAATGGGGTATTGTCATTTTCTCCTCTGTTACTGCCTATGGAAGTTTCAAGTGGAAATAACTATAATTATGGAGGGACGGACAGCATATCCACCTCCCCTGGGGGTCAGTGGAATCAAACCCCTTTCCTTTACAATCAACCATAAATAATTATGCTTTACTGTCCATTAGTCTTTGCATCCTGAAAATAAGAGGCATAGTCTTATAATTGGCATTCATCATTCAAAGAAAGAATTTAGACTTTATCTTTACAATGTATAAGTAATACTGGACTTCAGTGTCAATTTTTCTGTTTCAAATTCTTTTCAGCTTGTAATAAAAGAATGTAAATTTTCTAAAAAGAGCACTAAACAACGATATGTTAAGAACCTCAAAAATACGATTCTCAGGTCATGGATATACATAAGACTTAAAC
This sequence comes from Lagenorhynchus albirostris, assembly GCF_949774975.1. Classification (NCBI taxonomy): domain Eukaryota; kingdom Metazoa; phylum Chordata; class Mammalia; order Artiodactyla; family Delphinidae; genus Lagenorhynchus; species Lagenorhynchus albirostris. The sequence goes on along the minus strand of NC_083112.1, from coordinate 6,365,869 downwards.
ATTCTACTCAGATTCAAACTATCCATTTGATTTATGAACATATTACTGGCTGAAAATATAATTGAGGCATGAAGAGGCTGAATGACTGTCAGCAGAGGAAGAGTGAGCTGCTTCAATTTAGGGGCTAGAAAGAGGCTGCCCAGACACAGTTCAGCATGTCACATTTACTCTGCAAAGAGTTAATCTTTATAAAACATGAACAGCAGGGAATTTAATTTTCATGAAATACTGACCATAAATAATCACTATCTGCCCCCCTGGGACAAAGGAATCAGCCCTTCAATTTATTCCACCCAAGGTCCGCAATACTATGCAGAAGGGAAATTCCTGTGCACGTGACCATGGGGGTGTTAGGAGAAAACTGTAATTTGCTGCAAACCAAGTTGGACAACAAAGTCCCTAGTCAGTGGAGGGCAATATATTTATTAGGCAAATCGAGAGTAATTTTAGAATGCAAAACAGAATGAAGTTTGGCTAATCTTTTATTCGTGTATCACTCCTTTTTACAGTTCAAACCTAACCTTGTTTCCATGGAATAAAATGCTTTCAAATTCCATAATTTAATATGGACAACCATGAAACACTAATGAATAGAGCATGCCAGCTACTGTTCTGCCTCTGATGGCTCACTGGTTATTTTAAATGTTGAGGCTTAAGCAGTGTGAAGGATTTCTCAAGGGTAAAACAGTAAATAGAAATGTGCAAACTACCATTGGACCCTCCTTCCTTTGTTGTCAGGAAATTGGTTTCTTGATAAGCTCAGAGGTAAACAGAATACATTAAGAGTGCACCCAAACAGGCAAGATGTCACATTATGCAAAATAAATGGTGCAGGCATATCACTGTATGTCCAGGTAGCATGGAAACATCTGGGATCGATGAAGCACATTTTCCAATAAAGTAAAGAAAGCCTCATTTAAGGGGAAAATGACAGTGAAACAGCTGTTAACTTGTAAGTGTGATGTTTCCAATTAATATAAAATCAAATAAAATCAGGCTGCCTTTGCAAGGACAACGTCACAGTTTACAGTCTGCCTTAAAGGGAAGGGAGTGCAGAAGGCGGTACTCCCCGAAGAGAGCAGGAAAGTATCATCCTAAGGGGGGAGGGGTAAAAACAGCTCAATTCAAATCTAAGTCTAAGTCTCAGAGGCTAGCAGACAGTAATATATGCAAAAGATATGCTTTTTGCAACTTCCGTTTCAGGAAGTAGACAAAGGGGAGTTTAAGAAGTTTATGTATGTGTGTACTTGAGCCACAAAATAAAAGTGGAAAGAGCCACATCATTTCTTTGAATGCAGTACCGACGCAACCATAATCTCAGAAGGTTCGAATAATTCATCATCTTGACCTTCTTCGGGAGAGGATCGATATGCTATTTCCATCCTAATCATTCATGCTGAACTACAATTTTTTCCTAAGGAAATGGAAGACATTTAACACAGTACTGAAGGCCCTAATATCTCCAATTACTAAGCCCTTCCACTCACATGTGAAAATTATAGATAGGCAATAGACCAAAAACTGGAGCTTTATAAGCAAATAAATTAAAATGTGAGGGTAAAACCAATATGTAAAACGTTTAGCATCACATAGGTGCTTAAATTTTAATTTATTTCCTTAAGATCCTTAACATTTAGGCCTAAGGAGAAAACAAAATAAACTCGAAAACTGAAGCAAGTAGCTCAGCTACTTACATATCTTGAGGTTCAAACTTACCAAGGAACAGCATCCTTTCTTGATGTTTATTTGCAAACAGACAAATCCTTACAGTAGAATGGCTGACTCTAAGAAGTAAAGATCAAGGATAGAGAGATACTGATTTTAACACATTCTACCAAATATCAGTAAAGAAAAGAAAGATAAGTCATGGGAAAAAATCTATAATAAAAAATCAACAGGTGCAATTATTTTGCAACCAACACAGACAAAATCCCAGATCAAAGAATGAACTGCCCGGAAGGGTGTCTGGCATGCAGTAGGCACAAATCCCATGTATGTTAGAGGAAAGAATGAATGAAAGAATGAGGATGAGAACCTATGAAAAATGCGATTCGACGATTTCTACGATCTTACTTAGGGCTGGGACAGCACTTGCAATCCCAAAGCAAAATTTTAAACAAGGCCCCTTGTTTCAAAATTATTAAAAATTTCAAGATGGTGACAACAGAACATGAAAGCAAGTGTGAGGCCCTGCTGAGAGCTGGGCTCTGTGTGGCTGCATGGCTCGTTCACCCCCAGAGCTGGCCCTGCTCCTGTCCACGGCATCTTATCCCAGGCTCGCCAATGCTTGCAGGTCACCGTGGTTCTGAGTTCAAACACGCTCTTCCCTCTTCCTTGCCCTCAGGTTCTGAGCACACACAAGGGCTTCATTTCCTAATGTGCTCCTTCACGTTTGACCCTTAAATCTCTCACCTTCCCTTCTTGCCCCAGAACATCTCCACCCCACACCCTGTTCATAGCTCACCTACTCCAAAGTGGTGTCTAGCCCCACCTCGCACCTACAGTACCCTTCAGTTCCTAAACCCAATGGACACTTTCTATTCCTTACTTATATTTGTACACATTCATCTGTTCACTATGCATTAATTCTTTTAGTCAACACATACTTATGAAGGGCTGCAATGACCCCAATTTTATGCTAGTCACTTTACAGTGTTTACAGTGGTCAACAAAACCATTGTTCGCGTGTGTGTGTGCACACGTGTGTGTGCACACATGCGCGCGCACACACACACACACACACACACACACACACACACACAAAGGGCTGCTCCTCACAGAGCGACTTCTAAGAAGCACTGATCTCCTGAGTTTCCTCCTACCTGTCAGCTCCTCCCAACTCTCCGCTAATTCTTCTCTACCCTAAACATTGTCATCCTGAGTCCCTAGCCCAGGCCCTCTTCCTAGGTGAGCTCGAGTCCACCACTCATACAGTGATGATTTCGCAACCTACATATTTACCCTGAACTCGACCCCAAAGTTCTCTGCCTGCATATCGACTCCCCTGCTGCACATTTTCACGTAGGTGGCCCACACGCATCCCACACCCAGCCCGCCCCAATCTGAACTCACAACTCTGCTCCCTCCTCCGTTTCCCTCTTCCACTTTGTACACAGCTTAACCTGATCTCGTGTGCTTGTGTGGGACCCTGCACTAGGCTGGAAATGTCCCTAATGCAGTGCCTGGCGGTAGGTAGACACTCAAATTTTTGTTGAGATAAACAATCCCCCAGCCTAGGGTTCTTTTTGTAATTTTATCTCCTTGAACAATTTCAAGCTTGAGTGTGCAATTGAATCTTATTATAATAAATTAGAATGTTAAATTCCGTCAGAGCCAAGAATCTTGCACCGAAGAAGATGCTGAACGGGACACTGCCAACATTTAATTCCCCGTGAAACATCAGGTCTGACTAATCTTTTAATTCATTACGCCACTTTATTCTGTTTATTAAATGCTTTGATTTGCTGGATGACTTTTCTCTTCACAGGCCAAAGAGCATTCACATGGACAAGAGTAAATCCTTGATGTATTAAACCCTAAATACCTAGAGTCGTAAATCACTTTGGTCTTGTTTTGACCAAACACTTTCAGGAGGAGAGGAGACAGAGCATGTTTGAGGGGCAGTGACCTTACAGAGCATCAGGTTCTGCACCTATACTTTAAAAATGACAGAGCTGAAGCTCAGTAAAGTCAAGTGGCCCAGCCGTGTCACACAGGGAGGCACTAGCAAAGCAGTCATGAGATTCCAGACACAGATTCCTACTAACGGGTGTTGTTTCCACGATACCACAATCATCCATTGTCTCCAAACCTCATGGCAAAGACCGCTGGCTGTCTCCCCATGTGCATTTCTCCTTCCATCTTAGTACTAGAACCCCATAATTTTAGTGGAGTATGTGGTCACCTGGAAGAAGAAAGACACTTCCCAGCCTCCCTTGTAGCTAGGTAGGACCAAGTAGCTAAATTCTGATGCCTGAAATGTAAGCAGAACTAAAGTGTGCATCTTTCAGAAACTGCTTTGAAAAGAAAGGGACTAGCCTGTGTTTGGCTCCTCTTCCTTCCTACGGACTGGAATGCTGACAGAATGGCTGGATTTCAAGCAGCCTTCTTGGACCATGAGGCAAAAGCATTGAACTGAAGTTGGCAGAGAAATATAGTAGAAGGAGCTTGAGTCCCTAATAACAAGTCATACAGGCCCTCCAGATTTCTCCAGATTCCTTTCACATGAGAGAAAGATTAATTCTGCCTTGCTTAAGTCACAATTATTTTAGGTTTTCTGTCATATGCAGGCAAACGTAATCCTGACTGATATAACCCATCTGCCCTATCTTTCCTCCATTTGACTCTCACCACTTGTAGATCTCACCTCCACTACTGTGAATATCAGGTCTACTCTGTCTTCCCCATCCCACCCTACAAGTCTCATCACTGCTCACTTAGAAGAGGAAGTTCTCAAACAGATCACACTTCTGCCCAATTACCTGTGCTTTTTATGTCAATACGATTCTTATTCACTCAACCAGGATTTAATTGTATCCAATGTTCTATATTTATAAGGCAAAGGAGTACAATGAAACATTGGAGAAAGGTTTTTGCCTAGAACCTGAACAAAAAGAGCTCTACGTTAACCCAAAACTTTAATTCACTAGAACCCTCCATCCCCACTGACCAAGTCTTGCGGCTAAATGAAGAGGCTGTGTTTACAAATTTCCTTGTAAGAATATGCACCACAATCCACAGTTTAAACATGGAGAAGAGGAAACTGGAGAAGGTACAGCAAATTTCTAAAAGTCAAACACCAGTCAGTGAACATCTTATTTCCTGATGCAAAGACGAGTGAGATAGAAAGCCTTGCTCCCTCAAGTGCAAGCCTGGGATGGCTGCCACGTTTTAGAAAGATTTTTCTTTTTTTTCTTTTTAATCAATGGTCTCTAAACATAGAAAGCTGTTTCAAAGAACCACGAACAACAACCACAAGAGACACACACTTAATGGGAAAGAGAACCGCCATCACCGTCCGGGGCTGGAGGACCAACTGGGTTTCACAGCCGTTTCTCCAAGCTGCCCGTCAGCCCTGATACAAGGTGTGAGCCTCACCTAAGCCACCAGGACCTGAGAGCAGATACCCTGCCCCATTTGAGGGACCTCAGGGTGGCGGGGCAGTAAGGAAACCAGATAGGTGGGCTCCGTCGGAAACGCACTTATGTTGGTAGCATCTGTGTCCAGTTTTACGGTGCACGAGCATCTTAATATACAATCTGTCATTTGATTTAAATAATTCAGCCCCAGAGTCTCCTTGGCTCTCTAGGTCTCTTGGAAGTAGAAGCTGGTAAGGAGTGGCATGAGTATTAGGGGCGGGGTTGACGAACCTCGAGTGGGAATTCAGCTCCAATTCATTAGTGCTCAATTTTGTTTCCGGTGTCAGTGCTCATGGGAGCAGAGTTAATAGCAATGCAGTAATAATAGTAATAATAATAGCAATAGGGTAATAATGCAAGCTTCCTTGCTTTTTAGAAGCTCTCATTAAGAAAAGCTCTTTCTGCACTTATGCTAAGATTTCCTCTTCTCAGATTCACTGCATCCTTGTACATTTTCCTCCACCTGGTCTAAATCAGTTGGTCCCTCATACCTGAGCATCTTCCTCCCCTAGGCTCTCTGTCCCTGCTTCCTAGTTTTCACTTCCACAGACAATTCATATCAGGCCTTTACTTCCTTCTCCACGCCCTAAGTAGCCACTGCTGTACCTCTTCTTTGAACCTTTTCTAATATATCAACATGCTCTTCACAGTGAAGGATCCAGGGGTCTCTTGACAGGGAAACACTCTGAACTGACAGGTCTGGAGGATTTAGCTAGAGGTGAGACAATATGAAAGGCACACGCAAATCATCAAATCTTTGTTCCAGGCACACCTGCAACTTCCTTGTCATCACCTTTACTTTCTGCACATTTGGCTAGACAGTCCTTGTGATGGAAGAGAACAACCCTTATGTTTATCACATGAGAACTGGCTGGAAATGTCCTCAGCTGCTGGCCCAAATTCAGGAGAACAACAGAAAATTAAATACTTGTAGAGCAAACAGGTAGATAAAATGAGGATATCTCTAAATTGAGAATGAAATATATAATTATATTTATGTGTATAAAATACATACACATAATTATCTACCTATCTGAAATTTTGCCCGGTCCCAGCATAATCTCCTGTGTACAATGCAGATACCTAATGCTTCTGACACACATATAAATTAAAAGTCTGCCTTATTCTGGGTAGGTTATTTAATCTGTTCAACTGTAAGACGAAGCGAAGGGCAACTACCCTCCTTGCAAGAGTGCTGAGAGAATTCACAAAAGAACACTGACTGCTACACTGTCAAATCCAACACGTTTTATAAGAACAGAGCTATCATCTCATCTAATTTATTGAGTGAGGTGCTTTTCTAAGCGCCCGAACGTGTGGAGCTCAGCTAAAATGTGAAACATCATCAACGTACATAACAAGCACAAGTCACACTCAGGGCTAACGTGAGTCTGGAAAGTCCAGTTGTTTCTTGTTTAATGACCAACAGTCAAGGGCAGTCATTTGGGTAACATAAAAAACATTCAGAATAAACCCTCCTCTAAATTTTCTGGGATTTAGTGAGTTGTTCTGGCTTTTTTCCAAGTTTGCTCATCAATGTAAACTTTAAATAAATTTGTCATACTAGATACACTAAATGTCAGCTGATATCATTTAAAATGAGATTAAGCTCAACAAGATTATACATCTCACCTGTCCCTCTGTACTTTGGTTAAAAGGACACAAAAGCGTTGGTTGGTTTGCTTCCCTCTTTGTTTCTCTGTTCATGTACCCTTTCTATTTCTTTCGGTATTATACACACGTGAATTTGAAAGGGCAAGTATAATATTAATTAGGTTCTTTATTGTGGCTCATTCCTAAAATATATTCTGATTTTAACTTTTCTGGTTAAATAAGACAATTTAAAAAATCTAATTATTTTCTAATGGTCAAATTTAGAAGCCATGCAGATGGTTCTGAGTTATCAATATGGGAAGACTGTATTACAGTTCTACTTACATAAAGCACTAAGCTACTTTTATTTAGAAAGGAGTTTCTTTTAAAAAATGATTGTATTATTAGAAGTACTTTATTTTTAAAAACGCTAATAATTGGTTCTAGAGAATACTTGAGAATTAAATCTGAAGAACACAAGAACCTATATGTGACATTAAATGTAAAACATCCGGCTTGATAGATGCCCCTGTGCTTCCAAATTACATGTTGGAAAAACTGAATTAATTACACAGAAGTGTACTGAAAGGCAGTTGAAATTCATCATCAATTGAGCTGTATTACTTTAAAACTAAATTAAATATTATTGTTAACAATGGTAGGCTACTGACCTGGTAAGCATTTAAATGCCAAATCCTTAAAAAACTTTTTCAGAAGCAAAAGTCTAAAAAGATGTCTGTATAAAGTCTATTTGTTTTGAAAATCTATATGTAAATACATATAAAAACCACCACTTCAAAGAGCTACTAGTCTGCGTTCCCAAATAAAAACCTATGTATTTAAGTATGTTACAAACATAGAAAAAATAAACCATATCCACTTAAATCCTGGACATTTATTGCTGAGAATTCCTGGAGGATGAAGAAACTTTCAGAAAGGTAGAGGTAGATAACGGGCCTGGAGCAGACACCCATCAACAGTAGCAAGAAGACTCATGGGTTGTTCTGTGTCTAGAAATGGGGGTACAAGGAAGCCCACTTTATACTTAGGAAGAAATGACATCTCAAGAAGGTTTGCTGAAGGGTTCATTTGTTGGAAGAATCCTACAAGAAATTCTACTACAACCTTTTCTGGTTTTCCACGTCAGTCTATTTTTCTCTTCAATTCTATGGATCCATAAAATTGTGTCTCAAAGCTCCTGCAACGTAAGTTTCCAATCCAAAAGTATTGATATTTACAGATAAAAATCCTAGTCCTAGAGAAACAGATATTGTACGAAATTTAAAATCCTGTGTCCTCACTCCAATTAGGATGAGTGGGAGGCCATTCTTTTGACAGTAAGAGCAGAGTTCACCTTTCCCCGGTAGCTGTACCCTGACACGAGTGTTTTGGTAAGAAACATGCTTTCTCACTGCATCAGTTTTGTGGAAATTCAACTTCTCATGGCATTTAACTATCCCCCACTGTCCTTAGCAGAAAAGAAAAAATGCTTCAGAACAGCAGGAACTGCATCTCAAACAGTTTGCTTCCGGCCAGAGCACAGTGGACAGGTTAACGTTGTATTGCTAGCGGAAATGTAATGACGGCCAAATAAATATGGAAGAGAAGAATTTGAAATTAAAAGACGAATAAGTTCTGGAGATCTAATGCACAGCATAGTGATTATAGTCAACAATACTGCTTTATATACTTCAGATTGCTTAGAGACTACATCTGAAATGTTCCCACCACAAAAAGAAATGATAATTCTGTGACCTGATGGAGGTGTTAGCTGTATCAAATCAACACATTGTACACTTTAAACATACACAACGTTATATGTCGTTATAAACATACACAACGTTATATGACTTGTAGGGAGTGGGAGAGACAAGACACAAAGTATCTTCTTCAAGGCCTTCAGAATCCACTCAGCTCTCTACACTCATCCGTGACCCCCAGCAGACAAGGATCAAACCCCTGGGCAGCATCAAGGAACAAGAGCCAGCCTCAGACACACCGAGTTTTAGATCCTCAGGGGTCTGATCTGACTCTAGTAACTCCAAGTCCATCAGAAAGCAAGAAAGGAAGCATCTTTCCCTTAAAACACAAAAGAGATTCTCTGCAACGTTGTCTACTCATGAAAACACAAAACTTCTATCCGAAATACAGCAAGCGTTTTAAAAGAAATTTTTTTTAATGTCAAATAAAAGAGCCATTAAAAAGGACCAATCTCACATTGACTGTCTTCTCTTCCTTCCAAAATGTTTATTAAGGCATCAGGGTAGACAGAAGGGATATCACACCAAGCAAAACCAGGCTTAGGTCTCAGCTCTTAAGCAACTCACGGGCTATACAGAGGTTGAGGGAGATGATTAAACAACCTTAAATGTAACTATGGAAGTGCAGCTCTGATAAGAGCTATGAAGGAGAGGAATCTGAAGTGGGTATCGTGTGTCTGGTTGTGGAGGGTGAGGATTAATGTGGTCAAGAAGGAAAGGACAGGCTCCCCTGAAGATGAGATGCTTTAGCTGAGATCTCTTACTTAGTGCGAAAAAGAAAGGGGAGGACAGGCCCAGGGTGGGAGCAGAATATGAAAAGGTCCTGGGGCAGGAGGAAGTATGCAAGCACCTGAAGGATGGTCAGGGCTGTGTCAGTGGAAAGAGTGAGGGCAGCTTGTATGTGATAACACCAGAGGGAGGAGAGGGTCATCTCACAGCTCCCGCCAAGCAGTGCAGATTTTATCCTAAGAGCCATGGCAAACCCTAGACTCAAGCTTTCCAACATTTTCCTGATTACAGAGAAATTCATCCCTGTTCCTAAAGTTAAACCTTTAAGAATATTTTTCAATATTTCATAATGATACATTTCTGCCTTAAATGAAATGCCTTTTCCATAATTTCAATGCCTAAGTAGAAAAAAACCACATAATTATTTTAATTTGTTTCATTTATGACTAATAGTAGAGCACCTGATTTTAAATTATTTGTACTTAAGGTGGAAAAAATTATTTCCTTTGAAATTATTTCATAAGACCAATACATAATTACATGTGGTGTCAGGATTTTCTCTGAAAATTTTTTCATGAAAGCACTCTTTATGCTAAATATTCCATAAAAGTATCTTATCTGCAGTCATTTCTCTTCGTGGGTTCCCACTCCAGTGCAAAAATGCTATGAATTAAGTTCACATATCTGTTATCCCTAAACAAAGGATGGTAATACCTCAAACCATATTAGGTAATAGAAAGGCTTTTCTCCAAGAACCCTGTCAATAGCCAATTATAAAGAGATCATCTCTGAGCACTCAGGTGGTTTATAATCACTGACATCATTAAGATTTATGTAAGGCACCTGTCTTCCCACCACAGTGCACCTTAGCCAAAATTGCTGTCAAAAATATAGGCTCAATGCCCAGGGCTGCTAAATTTAGGACAGAAATAATGGTGCAAATAAAATGAGCAGACAGAAGAAACGTCACCAGATAAAACAATGCTGCATGGAGCCTGGAAGGCAAAGGAAGAAGGGCCTGTGCATTTCAGTCCAGTGCGGGCACAGGGTCACTTCCAAGCTGGACCCACAGGGCAGGTGTCTGGGATTGTTCAAGCTGCTCCCCATTTTGTCTGCCACTAATCTTGCCTCACCACCTACAGGCAGATCTGGGTAGATTTTACAGCGTCGGGAAGGGGAGATGCTGCCTAACGATTCTTTTTTCGGGATCTTCTGTTCTCCCCGCGGCAGTGGGGACCGGCCCGACAGCCTTGCTCTGGCTTTTCTGAGCTTCTTTCGGGGCAGGTAAGAAAGGATGGGAACTGGAGTTTTCAGCAGAGTTCAATCACAGGACACATGAGATCAAGAAAAAGGTGTCGGAAACAACCTAAGTGCCCATCATCGGATGAATGGATAAAGAAGATGTGGCACATATATACAATGGAATATTACTCAGCCATAAGACGAAACGAAATTGAGCTATTTGTAATGAGGTGGATAGACCTAGAGTCTATCATACAGAGTGAAGTGAGTCAGAAAGAGAAAGACAAATACCGTATGCTAACACATATATATGGAATTTAAGGAAAAAAATGTCATGAAGAACCTAGGGGTAAGACAGGAATAAAGACACAGACCTACTAGAGAACGGACTTGAGGATATGGGGAGGGGGAAGGGTGACCTGTGACAAAGCGAGAGAGAGGCATGGATATATACACACTAACAAATGTAAGGTGGGAAGCAGCCGCATAGCACAGGGAGAACAGCTCGGTGCTTTGTGACCACCTGGAGGGGTGGGATAGGGAGGGTGGGAGGGAGGGAGACGCAAGAGGGAAGACATGGGAACATATGTATATGTATAACTGATACACTTTGTTATAAAGCAGAAACTAACACACCATTGTAAAGCAATTATACCCCAATAAAGATGTTAAAAAAAAACAAAAGGTGTCTTCATCCATTTAGGGATTCAGGACTCATGATGCCTGGAGTGGAGGAAAGATCACGGAGGCTATTCTGAAATGCTTTCCCTGATGTGTGCCGACATTCATCGTGAAGTTCAGAAGTGCCCCACGGGTGGACTACAATGTTGGTTCTGGTAGGCAGGACAGACTGGGCTGCACCATCCTCTGTGGGCTCAGGAACAACCTTGCCCACCCTGGGGTGAGCCTGGCTGGGCCTACCCTTCTAGTGGTGCTGAAATGAAGTCAAACTCTGGGGCTGTCTTAACTGAATTTGACCAAGCACCACATATCCATCTGTAGCGGTTCTAGAGCCAAACCCCAGAACAGGAATTGAACATACAAACACATCCATGCACAAACATGCATGAACACACATGCAGCCTGGCATGCGACTCATATTGGAGTGTGAGGAAACACTTATTAAAAACTCCTCTACAATAAAAAATGACTGTGTGTGGTACCCACTTTGCTCCATCTGTGCCCACACAATGGTCAGCCCTTGAGAACCCATCCAACGGGGACGGAAGGACTGGCCACATGGATCCAGAACAGCTCTCTGGCCTCATGCATGATAATCTAGGGTCATAAAACAAAGCAGCAACAGCCTGTTTTATTTTTAAATTCAGTATTTTGTTTGCTGTGGATATTTAACATTATTTTTTAAGAATATTGCGTAAAAATATTATTTACTTTATCGACGAGTTCTTTGGCATCCAAGGTGAAAGCTTCACTCACATCACCCTAATTCTGGTCCTGTGACACACACACCCCACACACACAAAGGCTGGACTGGACAAGATCTGACTTGTAGGGAGTGGGAGAGACAAGACACAAAGTATTTTCTTCAAGTCCTTCAGAATCCACTCAGCTCTCTACACTCATCCGTGACCTCCAGCAGACAAGGATCAAACCCCTGGGCAGCATCAAGGAACAAGAGCCAGCCTCAGACACACCGAGTTTTAGATCCTCAGGGGTCTGATGTGACTCTAGTAACTCCAAGTCCATCAGAAAGCAAGAAAGGAAGCATCTTTCCCTTAAAACACTTTGTTTACAAGTACGTATACACTCTGGATCTTATCACCAAGAATCTTATCAAGGAAGAATGAAATTTTCACTTAAAAAGAGCCAGGCTTCCGGGAAGATGGCGGCAGAGTAAGACGCGGAGAGCACCTTCCTCCCCACAGATACACCAGAAATACATCTACATGTGGAACAACTCCTACAGAACACCTACTGAACGCTGGCAGAAGACCTCAGACCTCCCAAAAGGCAAGAAACCCCCCCACGTACCTGGGTAGGGCAAAAGCAAAATGAATAAACAGAGACAAAAGGATAGGGACGGGACCTGCACCAGTGGGAGGGAGCCGTGAAGGAGGAAAGGTTCCCGCACACTAGAAGCCCCTTCGCGGGCGGAGGCCGCCGGTGGCGGAGGGGGGAAGCTTCGGAGCCGCAGAGGAGAGCACAGCCACAGGGGTGCGGGGGTCAAAGCGGAGAGATTCCCGCACAGAGGATCGTGCCGACGGGCACTCACCAGCCCGAGAGGCTTGTCTGCTCTGCCGCCGGGGGCGGGCGGGGCTGGGAGCTGAAGCTCGGGCTTTGGTCGGAGCGCAGGGAGAGGACTGGGGTTGGCGGCGTGAACACAGCCTGCAGGGGGTTAGTGCGCCACGGCTAGCCGGGAGGGAGTCCGGGGAAAAGTCTGGACCTGCCGAAGAGGCAAGAGACTTTTTCTTACCTCTTTGTTTCCTGGTGCGCGAGGAGAGGGGATTCAGAGCGCTGCTTAAAGGAGCTCCAGAGACGGGCCGAGCCGCGGCTAAAAGCGCGGACCCCAGAGACGGGCGGGAGACGCTAAGGCTACTGCTGCCGCCACCAAGGGGCCTGTCTGCGAGCGCAGGTCACTATCCACACCCCCCTTCCGGGGAGCCTGTGCAGCCCGCCACTGCCAGGGTCCCGGGATCCAGGGACGACTTCCCCGGAAGGACGCACGGCGCGCCTCAGGCTGGTGCAACGTCACGCCGGCGCAACGTCACGCTGGCCTCTGCCGCCGCAGGCCCGCCCCGCCCTCCATGCCCCTCCCTCCCCGCGGCCTGAGTGAGCCAGAGCCCCCGAATCAGCGGCTCCTTTAACCCCGTCCTGTCTGAGCAAAGAACAGACGCCCTCCGGCGACCTACACGCAGAGGCGGAGCCAAATCCAAAGCTGAGCCCCTGGGAGCTGTGCGAACAAAGAAGAGAAAGGGAAATCTCTCCCAGCAGCCTCAGGAGCAGCGGATTAAATCTCCACAATCAACTTGATGTACCTGCACCTGTGGAATACCTGAATAGACAACAAGTCATCCCAAATTGAGGAGGTGGACTTCGAGAGCAAAATTTATGATTTTTTCCCCTTTTCCATTTTTTGTGAGTGTGTATGTGTATGCTTCTGTGTGAGCTTTTGTCTGTATAGCTTTGTTTCCACCATTTGTCCGAGGGTTCTATACGTCCGTTTTTTATCTTAATAATTACTTTTTATTTTAATAACTTTTATTTTAATTTATCTTTGTTCTTTCTTTCCATCCTTCCCTCCTTTAGACAACGAATCATCACAAATTGAGAAGGTGGACTTTGAGAGCAAGATTTATGATTTTTTCCCCTTTTCCTCTTTTTGTGAGTGTGTATGTTGATGCTTCTATGTGATATTTTGTCTGTATAGCTTTGCTTCCACCATTTGTCCTAGGGCTCTATCTGTCCATTTTTTCTTGTTTTGTTTTTTCTCTTAATAATTTTTTATTTTAATAACTTTATTATATTTTATCTTACTTTATTTTATCTTACTTTATCTTCTTTCTTTCTTTTTTTCCTTCCTTCCCTCCTTCCTTCCTTCCTCCCTCCCTCCCTTGTTTCTTTCTTTCTTTCTACTTCTACTAATTCTTTCTTTCTACTTTTTCTCCCTTTTATTCTGAGCCCTGTGGATGAAAGGCTCTTGGTGCTGCAGCCAGGAGTCACTGCTGTGCCTCTGAGGTGGGAGAGCCTGGGAGAGCCAACTTCAGGACACTAGTCCACAAAAGACCTCCCAGCTCCACATAATATCAAACGGCAAAAATCTCCCAGAGATCTCCATCTCAACACCAGCACCCACCTATACCCAACGACCAGCAAGCTACAGTGCTGGACATCCTATTCCAAACAACTAGCAAGACAGGAACACAACCCCACCCATTAGCAGAGAGGCTGCCTAAAATCATAATAAGTCCATAGACACCCCAAAACACACCACCAGACATGGACCTGCCCACCAGAAAGACAAGATCCAGCCTCATCCACCAGAACAAAGGCACTAGTCCCCTCCACCAGGAAGCCTACACAACCCACTGAACCAACCTTAGCCACTGGGGACAGACACCAAAAACAACGGGAACTACTAACCTGCAGCCTGCAAAAAGGAGACCCTAAACACAGCAAGAGAAGCAAAATGAGAAGACAGAGAAACACACAGCAGATGAAGGAGCAAGATAAAAACCCACCAGACCTAACAAATGAAAAGGAAATAGGCAGTCTACCTGAAAAACAATTCAGAATAATGATAGTAAAGATGATCCAAAATCTTGGAAATAGAATAGACAAAATGCAAGAAACATTTAACAAGGACCTAGAAGAACTAAAGATGAAACAAACAACAATGAACAACACAATAAATGAAATGAAAAATACTGTAGATGGGATCAATAGCAGAATAACTGAGGCAGAAGAACGGATAAGTGACCTGGAAGATAAAATAGTGGAAATAACTACTGCAGGGCAGAATAAAGAAAAAAGAATGAAAAGAACTGAAGACAGTCTCAGAGACCTCTGGGACAACATTAAATGCACCAACATTCGAATTATAGGGGTTCCAGAAGAAGAAGAGAAAAAGAAAGGGACTGAGAAAATATTTGAAGAGATTATAGTTGAAAACTTCCCTAATATGGGAAAGGAAATAGTTAATCAAGTCTAGGAAGCACAGAGAGTCCCATACAGGATAAATCCAAGGAGAAATACGCCAAGACACATATTAATCAAACTGTCAAAAATTAAATACAAAGAAAGCATATTAAAAGCAGCAAGGGAAAAACAACAAATAACACACAAGGGAATCCCCATAAGGTTAACAGCTGATCTTTCAGCAGAAACTCTACAAGCCAGAAGGGACTGGCAGGACATATTTAAAGTGATGAAGGAGAAAAACCTGCAACCAAATTACTCTACCCAGCAAGGACCTCATTCAGATTTGATGGAGAAATTAAAACCTTTACAGACAAGCAAAAGCTGAGAGAGTTCAGCACCACCAAACCAGCTCTACAACAACTGCTAAAGGAACTTCTCTAGGCAAGAAACACAAGAGAAGGAAAAGACCTACAATAACGAACCCAAAACAATTAAGAAAATGGGAATAGGAACATACATATCGATAATTACCTTAAATGTAAATGGACTAAATGCTCCCACCAAAAGACACAGATTGGCTGAATGGATACAAAAACAAGACCCACATATTTGCTGTCTACAAGAGACCCACTTCAGACCTAGGGACACATACAGACTGAAAGTAAGGGGATGGAAAAAGATATTTCATGCAAATGGAAACCAAAAGAAAGCTGGAGTAGCAATTCTCATATCAGACAAAATAGACTTTAAAATAATGACTATTAGAAGAGTCAAAGAAGGACACTAAATAATGATCAAGGGATCGATCCAAGAAGAAGATATAACAATTGTAAATATTTATGCACCCAACATAGGAGCACCTCAATACATAAGGCAAATACTAACAGCCATAAAAGGGGAAATCAACAGGAACACATTCATAGTAGGAGACTTTAACACCCCACTTTCACCAATGGACAGATCATCCAAAATGAAAATAAATAAGGAAACACAAGCTTTAAATGACATATTAAACAAGATGGACTTAATTGATATTTATAGGGCATTCCATCCAAAAACAACAGAATACACTTTCTTCTCAAGTGCTCATGGAACATTCTCCAGGAGAGAACATATCTTGGGTCACAAATCAAGCCTTGGTAAATTTAAGAAAATTGAAATTGTATCAAGTATATTTTCTGACCACAAAGCTATGAGACTAGATATCAATTACAGGAAAAGATCTGTAAAAAACACAAACACATGGAGACTAAACAATACACTACTTAATAACGAAATGATCACTGAAGAAATCAAAGAGGAAATTAAAAAATACCTAGAAACAAATGACAATGGAGACACGATGACCCAAAATCTATGGGATGCAGCAAAAGCAGTTCTAAGAGGGAAGTTTATAGCAATACAATCCTACCGTAAGAAACAGGAAACATCTCAAATAAACAACCTAACCTTGCACCTAAAGCAATTAGAGAAAGAAGAACAAAAAAAACCCCAAAGTTAGCAGAAGGAAAGAAATCATAACTCAGATCAGAAATAAATGAAAAAGAAATGAAGGAAACGTTAGCCAAGATCAATAAAACTAAAAAATCGTTCTTTGAGAAGATAAACAAAATTGATAAACCATTAGCCAGACTAATCAAGAAAAAAGGGAGGAGACTCAAATCAATAGAATTAGAAATGAAAAAGGAGAAGTAACAACTGACACTGCAGAAATATAAAAGATCATGAGAGATTACTACAAGCAACTCTATGCCAATAAAATGGACAACCTGGAAGAAATGGACAAATTCTTAGAAATGCACAACCTGCCAAGACTGAATCAGGAAGAAATAGAAAATATGAACAGACCAATCACAAGCACTGAAATTGAAACTGTGATTAAAAATCTTCCAACAAAAAAAAGCCCAGGACCAGATGGCTTCACAGGCGAATTCCATCAAACATTTACAGAAGAGCTAACACCTATCCTTCTCAAACTCTTCCAAAATATAGCAGAGGAAGGAACACTCCCAAACTCATTCTACGAGGCCACCATCACCCTGATACCAAAACCAGACAAAGATGTCACAAAGAAAGAAAACTAAAGGCCAATATCACTGATGAACATAGATGCAAAAATCCTCAACAAAATACTAGCAAACAGAATCCAACAGCACATTAAACGGATCATACACCATGATCAACTGGGGTTTATTCCAGGAATGCAAGGATTCTTCAATATATGCAAATCAATCAACGTGATACACCATATTAACAAATTGAAGGAGAAAAACCATATGATCATCTCAATAGATGCAGAGAAAGCTTTCAACAAAATTCAACACCCATTTATGATAAAAACCCTGCAGAAAGTAAGCATAGAGGGAAGCTTCCTCAACATAATAAAGGCCATATATGACAAACCCACAGCCAACATCATCCTCAATGGTGAAAAACTGAAAGCATTTCCACTAAGATCAGGAACAAGACAAGGTTGCCCACTCTCACCACTCTTATTCAACATAGTTATGGAAGTTTTAGCCACAGCAATCAGAGAAGAAAAGGAAATAAAAGGAATCCAAATCGGAAAAGAAGAAGTAAAGCTGTCACTGTTTGCAGATGACATGATACTATACCTAGAGAACCCTAAAGATGCTACCAGAAAACTACTAGAGCTAATCAATGAATTCGGTAAAGTTGCAGGATACAAAATTAATGCACAGAAATCTCTGGCATTCCTATACACTAATGATGAAAAATCTGAAAGTGAAATCAAGAAAACACTCCCATTTACGATTGCAACAAAAAGAATAAAATATCTAGGGATAAACCTACCTAAGGAGACAAAAGACCTGTATGCAGAAAATTATAAGACACTGATGAAAGAAATTAAAGATGATACAAACAGATGGAGAGATATACCATGTTCTTGGATTGGAAGAATCAACATTGTGAAAATGACTCTACTACCCAAAGCAATCTACAGATTCAATGCAATCCCTATCAAACTACCACTGGTATTTTTCACAGAACTAGAACAAAAAATTTCACAATTTGTATGGAAACACAAAAGACCCCGAATAGCCAAAGCAATCTTGAGAATGAAAAACGGATCTAGAGGAATCAGGCTCCCTGACTTCAGACTATATTACAAAGCTACAGTAATCAAGACAGTATGGTACTGGCACAAAAACAGAAAGATAGATCAATAGAACAGGATAGAAATCCCAGAGATAAACCCACGCACATATGGTCACCTTATCTTTGATAAAGGAGGCAGGAATGTACAGTGGAGAAAGGACAGCCTCTTCAATAAATGGTGCTGGGAAAACTGGACAGGTACATGTAAAAGTATGAAATTAGATCACTCCCTAACACCATACACAAAAATAAGCTCAAAATGGATTAAAGACCTAAATGTAAGGCCAGAAACTATCAAACTCTTAGAGGAAAACATAGACAGGACACTCTATTACATAAATCACAGCAAGATCGTTTTTGACGCACCTCCTAGAGAAATGGAAATAAAAACAAAAATAAACAAATGGGACCTAATGAAACTTCAAAGCTTTTGCACAGCAAAGGAAACCATAAACGAGACCAAAAGACAACCCTCAGAATGGGAGAAAATATTTGCAAATGAAGCAACGGACAAAGGATTAATCTCCAAAATTTACAAGCAGCTCATGCAGCTCAATAAGAAAAAAACAAACAACCCAATCCAAAAATGGGCAGAAGACCTAAATAGACATTTCTCCAAAGAAGATATACAGACTGCCAACAAACACATGAAAGAATGCTCAACATCATTAATCATTAGAGAAATGCAAATCAAAACTACAATGAGATATCATCTCACACCAGTCAGAATGGCCATCATCAAAAAATCTAGAAACAATAAATGCTGGAGAGGGTGTGGAGAAAAGGGAACACTCTTGCACTGTTGGTGGGAATGTAAATTGACACAGCCACTGTGGAGAACAGTATGGAGGTTCCTTCAAAAACTAAAAATAGGATTACCATATGACCCAGCAATCCCACTACTGGGCATATACCCTGAGAAAACCATAATTCAAAAAGAGTCATGTACCAAAATGTTCATTGCAGCTCTATTTACAATAGCCCAGAGATGGAAACAACCTAAGTGTCCATCATCGGTTGAATGGATAAAGAAGATGTGGCACATATATACAATGGAATATTGCTCAGCCATAAACAGAAACGAAATTGAGCTATTTGTAATGAGGTGGATGGCCCTAGAGTCTGTCATACAGAGTGAAGTAAGTCAGAAAGAGAGACACAAATACCGTATGCTAACACATATATATGGAATTTAAGAAAAAACAAATGTCATGAAGAAACTAGGGGTAAGACAGGAAAAAAGTCACAGACCTACTAAAGAATGGACTTGAGGATATGGGGAGGGGAGAAGGGTAAGCTGTGACAAAGCAAGAGAGAGTCATGGACATATATACACTACCAAACTTAAGGTAGACAGCTAGTGGGAAGCAGCCGCATAGCACAGGGAGATCAGCTTGGTGCTTTGTGACCACCTGGAGGGGTGGGATAGGGAGGGTGGGAGGGAGGGAGACGCAAGAGGGAAGAGATATGGGAACATATGTATATATATAACTGATTCATTTTGTTGTAAAGCAGAAACTAACACACCATTGTAAAGCATTTATACTCCAATAAAGATGTTTAAAAAAAAAAACCACAATGAGCTATCACCTCACCAAAATAAATAAATAAATTTTTTAAAATAAAATAAATGGAAATCCAACATGGACCTACTTATAGCACAGGGAACAATTCTGCTCAATACTTTGTAACAACTTAAATGGGAAAAGAATTTAAAAAACAATAGATACATGTATATGTATAACTGAATCACTTTGCTGTACACCTGAAACTAACACAACATTGTTAATCAACTCTACTCCGATATAAAATTAAAAGTTAAAATTTTTTAAAAAAAATAAATAATTAAAAAAATAAAAAGAGCCAGAATTATATGATTTAGAAAACATAACATTTTAAAGGGCCAACTAAGTTCTCTGTTTTAACTCAATCACTTGGTAGTCTATTTGTTGAATAAACATTTGTCTAGGGGGTTGAATGACGTTGCTCACGGGTAGAATACCACAGAAGTGTGTCAGTAAACCCCTGAAGTTCATTCTGTGATATGTAAGGGTACTGTTTAATTTACTGAGATTCTACTCTTTGCTATGAAACATTCTAGGAACTTGGGATACATTCAGGACCAAACAGACAAGCCTCTGCCTCTAAGAAAGTTACATTCTAGAACAGGCAGCCACCCAATAACAAAATACATCAACTGTATAATCATATGGTATGGGTACTGTTTGAATAGTGTCCTCCCAAAATGTATGTCCACCAGGAACCTGGGAAGGTGACCTTATTTGGGTCATGGCAGATGTAATCCAGTTAAGCTGAGGTCACACTGGATTCATGTGGGCGCTGAATCCAGTATCAATAGTGTCCTAAGAAGAAGAGGGAATCTGTACACAGAGAGACACACAGAGGAAAGACGGCCACATGGAGACAGAGGCGGAGATTGGAGGTATACTGCCAGAGGCAAAGAATCCAAGGATTTCTGGCAAGCACCGGATGCTAGAAGAGTAGGAAAGTCAAGGAAGGATTCTTCCCAAGAGCCTGCAGAGTGCGCACGGCCCTGCTGACACCTTGATTTTGGACTTCCGGTCGCCCAAACTGTGAGAGAGTAGATTTCTGTTGTTCAGTTTGTGGGACCTTGTTACAGCAGTCCTAGGAAGCTAATGCAGGAGGTTAAGAGGCGGTTAAGTGTCTTGGAAAGTAAGGGACTGGGCATGCTAAATGGGGGGAGGGTTTTCACCGTTAAATAGGAGATTCAATGTAGGCTTCACCGGGAAGGTGAGAGTAGAGTGAAGATTTGGAGTTGGGAGAACTGGTGATGTGGATCCCGGGTGAGGAGCCCTCCAGGCAGAAGTGGGAGTGAGCCTGGCAGACCCGAGGAAGAGCAAGGAGGCTCGTGTGGCTGGAACGAGTGAGGGTGGGGAGAGTCCAAGAAGTTTATGGAGTTGACCGGGGACACGGGACCATCACGGTAGATCGGCTGACTGCGTCTCGCGGTGGGTACTCCTACAGTTTTGAGCAGAGGATTGACATCATCTAATCTGGTTCTAAAAGGATCACTGCAGAAGCTCCGGTGACTTTAGGGATAGGTCTACTGGAGAAACCCATTCAGAGACAATGGAGGCTTGGAGAGCGGAGGCAGTGATCTAAGTGGAAAGATGTAGTTTAATCCTGAATGTACTTCAAAGGTAGAGTCGCCAGGATTTGCCGACCGACTACATGTTGGCGTGTGAGAGAAACAGGAGCCAGAGACAGCCTCAGATGTCGGGGGTTTGGGCCTGAGCAGCTGGAAGAATGAAAATGCAACACTTGAGAGGGGGAAGCTGTGGGTGCAGAAGGCTCTGTTGTGGCGGGGGTGGGGGGCAGTGCTGGAAGTCAGAGGCTTGGTTTGCCACCTGCTAAATTTTAAGACGCCTGGTAGATATCCAAGTGGAGATGTCAGGCGTGCGGCTGGGTGTATGAATCCACGGTTCAAGAGAAAGGAGTGAGCTGGAGTATAAAACTGAGTCATAGGCACGTAAATGGAATTTAAAACCATAAACCAGGTGAGATCACCAAGAGCATGCAGGCAGAGAAGAGGCCCAGCCACTAATCCCAGGCCACGTCACTCTAAGGAACCAGGAAGCCACATGCAGAAAGTTGTCAAGGAGGACTTTATCCAGCAGGACAAATGAGGCTGCTGGGTTAAGAGAGGTGGGGACAGGGAAGGAGTCTGCAGTTAACCCTGTGTGTTCAGTACCTTTGGATAAAATGCGTAGGTGAAACCTTAATGAAAACGGGTTTGAAAGAGAATGGGAGAACTGGGTACGATGAGTACCAATAACCCTTTCATAGCATTTTGCTGAAAAGAGGAGCAAATTATTAATTTTATTTTGCAACGATATACGTATTCCAATTGGTCAAGTTCTTCAGTGATGTATTAGTAATTAATCTATTTCTTATAAATACCAAACTATAATATATATACTACAATGTTATACACAAATAATACATGTTATGTAATTATGTAAATGTAAGTCAAAGAGAAAAACAAATATTGTATATTAACACATACACGTGGAATCTAGAAAGATGAACCTATTGGTAGGGCAGGAATAGAAAGGCAGATGCAGAGAATGGACGTGTGGACATGGGGTGGGGAGGGGAGGGTGGGATGAATTGGGAGATAAGGTTTGACATAAATACACTACCATGTGTGAAATAGATAGCTAGTGGGAACCTGCTGTACAGCACTGTGCTACACAGCACAGGGAGCTCAGCTCGGTGCTCTGTGCTGTGATGGCCTAGTTGGGTGGGATGGGGGGCGGTGAGGGAGGTCCAAGACGGAGGCGATGTGTATATGTGTACGGCTGATTCACTTTGCTGTGTGGCAGAAACTAACACAACATTGTAAAGCAATTATACTCCAATAAAAAAAAAAGACAAAATTACTCAGTTGAAAAAAAAATTATATAATGTTTTCAATCAAACTTTTTATTTTGAGATCATTGTAGGCTCACATGCACTCATAAGAAATAACACAGAGAGATCCTGCATACCCTACACCCAGTTTCCCCCAAGAATAATGTCTTGGGAAATTCTAATACAATATAACAACCAGGATACGGACACTGAGACAATCTTGTTCAGATTTCCCTAGTTTTACCTATATTCATTCGTGTGTGTGTGCGTGTGTGTGTGTGTGTGTGTGTGTGTGTGTGTGTGTGTGAGAGAGAGAGAGAGAGAGAGAGAGAGAGAGACCACAGCATCCCTCGTGCTGACCTCTCATAACCACACCCATCTTCCTCCCACCTCCTCATCTTCCAGCCACAACCCCTTGGACCGTTTACAAATCTGTTCTCCATTTCTTCTCAAGAAGGTTATACAAATGGAATCATACAATATATAACCTTTTGGGCTTGGCTTTTCTCACTCAACAACACCTCGGAAGATTCACAGGTTGATATGTATTGTGTATCAACAATGTGTTCTTCTCAGCTGCTGAGTAGTATTCCACAGTATGGACAGACCAAAGTTATTTAATTGTTTACTGAAGGACTTGTGGGTTGTTTCCAGTTTGTGGCTATTACATGGAAAGCTGCCATGAACGTTCATATACAGTTTTTTTGTGTGAACATAAAACTTCATTGCTGTGGGATAAATGCCCAGGAGTACAACTGCTGGGTTGTATGGTAATCGAATGGCTAGCTGTACATGAAATTGCCAACCTTTTCCAGAGTGGCTGTACCATTTTATCTTCCCTCAAGCAAGGTATGAGTTGCCTAGTTTTTCCTGCATTCATCAGCATTTGGTGTTGTCACTATTTTTCATTTTAGTCATTCTGATAGGTGTGTAAAGTGACCACACTGTTGTTTTAACTTGCATGTTACCTACTTTTTCCTTGATGGACCATGCTTTTGATGTCTACTCTAAAAATTCTTTGCTAAGTCCTAGGTCTTAAAGATTTTTTCCTATTTTTTTCCTAAAAGTTTTATAGTTTTAGGTTTTACATTTAAGTTCGGAGTATGTATGTGTGTACCCACACATGCTCCTTAGGTATATACAGACTATTAAAATAAATCCAAAACTTACTATAAAACTACTCACTAATTTTTGCTATATGTCCGTCCAGTCTTGTTTTTGTGTAAAAAAGTTTACATTTATAGATGTGTATTTTAAAGTTTACACACACACACATATATAACACATGTATACATAAACTTTTAAAACACAAAAGTAGGATTGTATCACCTGAACTTTTCAGTAACAATCACGAAACTTCTCCACGGTAATGCTCTGTAACATCATTTTTAAAGCTATGCAGTATTCCATCACACAATCTGTTTTGTTTTTTTTTTTGAATTTTTGAATTGTATTTTATTTATTTTTTATACAGCAGGTTCTTATTAGTTATCAATTTTATACCCATCACTGTATACATGTCAATCCCAATCTCCCAAGTCATCCCACCCCAACGCCCACCCCCCCACCACTTTCCCCCCTTGGTGTCCATACGTTTGGTTCTCTACGTGTGTGTCTCAACTTCTGCCCTGCAAACCGGTTCATCTGTACCATTTTTCTAGATTCCACATATATGCGTTAATATACGATATTTGTTTTTCTCTTTCTGACTTACTTCACTCTGTATGACAGTCTCTGGATCCATCCACACCTCTACAAATGACCCAATTTTGTTCCTTTTTATGGCTGAGCAATATTCCATTGTATATAAGTACCACATCTTCTTTATCCACTCGTCTGTCGATGGGCATTTAGGTTGCGTCCATGACCTGGCTATCATAAATAATGCTGCAATGAACATTGGGGTGCATGTGTCTTTTGAATTATGGTTTTCTCTGGGTATATGCCCAGTAGTGGCATTGCTGGGTCATATGGTAATTCTATTTTTAGTTTTTTAAGGAACCTCCATACTGTTTGCCATAGTGGCTGTATCAATTTACATTCCCACCAACAGGGTAAGAGGGTTCCCTTTTCTCCACACCCTCTCCAGCATTTGTTGTTTGTAGATTTTCTGATGATGGCCATTCTAACCCGTGTGAGATGATACCTCACTGTAGTTTCGATTTGCATTTCTCTAATCATTAGTGACGTTGAGCAGCTTTTCATGTGCCTCTTGGCCATCTGTATGTCTTCTTTGGAGAAATGTCTATTTAGGTTTCTGCCCATTTTTGGATTGGGTTGTTTGTTTTTTTTAATATTGAGCCGCATGAGCTGCTTGTAAATTTTGGAGACTAATCCTTTGTCCGTTGATTCGTTTGCAAATATTTTCTCCCATTCTGAGGGTTGTCTTTTCGTCTTGTTTGTAGTCTCCTTTGCTGTGCAAAAGCTTTTAAGTTTCGTTAAGTCCCATTTGTTTCTTTTTGTTTTTATTTCCATTACTCTAGGAGGGGGGTCAATAAAGATCTTGCTGTGACTTATGTCAAACGGTGTTCTTCCTATGTTTTCCTCTAACACTTTTATAGTGTCCAGTCTTACATTTAGGTCTTTAATCCATTTGGAGTTTATTTTTGTGTATGGTGTTAGGGAGTGTTCTAATTTCATTCTTTTATATGTAGCTGTCCAGCTTTCCCAGCACCACTTATTGAAGAGGCTGTCTTTTCTCCATTGTATATTCTTGCCTCCTCAATCAAAGATAAGGTGACCATATGTTTTGTGGGTTTATCTCTGGGCTTTCTATCCTGTTCCATTGATCTATATTTCTGCTTTTGTACCAGTACCATATTGTCTTGATTACTGTAGCTTTGTAGAGTAGTCTGAAGTCAGGGAGTCTGATTCCTCCAGCTCCGTTTTCTTCCCTCAAGACTGTTTTGGCTATTCGGGGTCTTTGGTGTCTCCATACAAATTTTAAGATTTTTTGTTCTAGTTCTGTAAAAAATGCCACTGGTAATTTGATAGGGATTGCATTGAATCTGTAGATTGCTTTGGGTAGTACAGTCATTTTCACAATGTTGATTCTTCCAATCCAAGAACATGGTATATCTCTCCAACTGTTTGTATCATCTTTAACTTCTTTCATCAGTGTCTTATAGTTTTCTGAGTACAGGTCTTTTACCTCCTTAGGTAGGTTTATTCCTAGGTATTTTATTCTTTTTGTTGCAGTGGTGAATGGGATTGTTTGCTTAATTTCTCTTTTTGATCTTTCATGTTGAGTGTATAGGAATGCAAGAGATTTCTGTGCATTAATTTTGTTTAATACATCTCATATCATCAGTCATTTTGGTTATTTGCAAACTGCTGCTCTATCAAATGGAGCTTTCCACATTATCTGGGGTCTGCTGGTTCCTCTTGTGTCCTCTGGCTAGTATGTCTCCTCTGGAGGTGGCAGCATGGAGGATGGGCCGGATGCACTGAAGAACAGACCTGGACCCATCGTTCCTTCTCATTACTGCCACCCTTGGACAGTGAGTTTCCTGAGCGTCTTGAAATTTAAAGAATTCAAAAATCATCTGGTAAAGACCCAGGGCAAAACATGAGGAAGTTTGGGGGTGAGGAGGCCAGGGCAGATTTGGGAGCCAGCCAGCTGGAATGACTTATTTTTCTCTTTGCCCTGCATCATCCTTTCTCGAGAGGTGGGCACAGTGTGTGTGTGAACCAGTGGACAGACAGAGGTAGAAGACACAGAAGCTCCCCTCATTTCTTTGAGACTCCCTGAGTGTGACAGAAGTCAAAGAGGTATTTTTTCTTCTGTGGTTTCCTTGCTTGACAAAAAACAGCTCTCCTGAACTGCTACAGACTTTTCTTTCCTGATCTAGTTGCCTCTGTGGTTCTGATGCTGCCAGGGTATGGAAAGACAGCAGTGATTTCAAGCTTCCCAGACCGACCTAGGCTCAGCCCTGGCTCTGCCATTTCCTGCTTTCTAACTGGCAAAAAGGAAGTAATAACTTACCTTGTGGAAACACCCTGAGGATTAAATAAGAAAATACGTGAAAAGCACCAGTGCCTGCTGTTTAGCAGGTCCTCTAGAATTGGTGGCCTTTCGATCCATTTGTAGGGGGTCCCTCCCAGGGATCAGTGTCCCGCTTCCCGGGAGCAGAGACATGTGAGGGAGTGAAGGGTTTTGCTTGTGCCTGGGTGCTGGCATGTGCTGTCCTCAGCAAGGCAGAGAGGTTAGAATCCACCATGCGGAGGCAATCACGCCGTGAGTCAGAGTTCAGTTTCTAAAAGTCAGAGACACTTAACCTGGCTTTTCATGTTTCCTTGGAACTTCTTTCTCTGTTTTTATCTTGTCTCTTAGACCCTTTAACAAACTTTCTGAATTAATGGTGATGGACCTATGTCCACCACTGATCTTTCCTACCTCATTTGAAGAGCAAACCTAGGTGTGAAGATTCACCCTGGGGGTCCGTCGGAAATGCAGATTTCTGCCTCTAACTCTGGTGATTTTGACTAGCGGCCACACACAGTATTTCATGTATTCCTCCTGATCTGGGAAAGTCTGTCCCTCCAGGACCGAAAGAGATGTCTGAAGCCTGCGGCACTCATCGCCGGGAGAGGCAGTGCAGCTGGGCCTCCATCAGCCTCAGAACCCAAGGTCGTGGGCACTTGCTATCTTTTCACGGCAGGTATTTAGTTTGGTTACCATAGTTCAATATTGAGACCAAAATATTATCATTTTCTAAATCAAATAAAACCCCAATATTTATTTGTGGACCCGTTTTTCACTTCAAGATACTACTAAAATTAAAAAGGGAAAAACACCAAGTATGAGTGAGTATGTGGGGAAACTGGAACTTCTTTTTTTTTTTTTGGCCACACCGTGTAGCGTGTGGGATCTCAGTTCCCCGACCAGGGATCGAACCCGGGTCCCCTGCATTAGAAGACTGGAGTCCTAACCACTGGACCACCAGGGAAGTTCTGACACTGGAACTCTTATACACTGATGAAGGGAGGATGCAAATTGTTAGAACAAGGTATCTGAGGGTATTTTGCTCTAATTTAGTAAGGGTGGAGATACGGAGGTGTGTGTGTGACCGAACAATTCCACCTCCTGAGCTAGACAGACATTCACACGCGTGCACCAGGACACGTGTGCAGGCATGCTCAGGACAGTATGGGCTATCACAGCTCTGCACTAGGAATAAGCCCAAACGCCCAAGAGCAGTGGGACAGAGCACACACAGTGGAGTTCAAGGCGGAGTTCCACTGCAGTCATGAAAATGAGTGACGCAGGGCTGTGCGTGTGAACGTGAGTGAACCTCACGGACGACGAGTAAGTCACAGAATGCAGAGCGTTTTGATATCGTTACCTAGTATTTAAAGACACAATACCTGATGTTCCTCACAGGCACACGTTATCTCAGGGATGAAAGTCTTAGCAGTGTATTTGTCAGTATCAGACTCCAGGGTGCCTCGGTGGGGAGGGGAGAGGGGTGTGGATTGGGACTGATTTATTTCTTTCAAAAGCGATCTGAAATTTGGCAAAACCAGATTTTCTCATTCTGCGTGCCGAGTAGATGGATGTTTGTTTTTGTTCTTCTATAGTTTTCTAGGTTCACAGAACTTCAGAATCATTTTTAGAAGATATCAGTACAGATGTTCTGCATCAACTAAATAATAATCCTTCTCATTCCAAACTTGGGAGTTTATGAGACTCTCTGCTTGTGTCATCAGAGTAACCCCAAAGTAGGCAGGGGAAGTGCTGCGTCCATTTGAAGAGAGGGAAGCTCAGAGCAGCTAGGGACCAGCTCAACGTCACACAGCCAGGAAGAGGTAAAGCCAGGATTCAGACCCAGGTTCCAAATCCGTGCTCTTCCCCTGCCCCAACCCCCCATCATCTGACACCTTTCTAGATCTCTTTATTTGTAATGAGCACTTCAGTGCCCTGTATTGTATAACTCTGAGAGCCTTTTTTCAATAACAGGAATCACTTTCATTTGGTAGACTGAAACGTCAACATAGACAGCTATTTCAAGATATATTAATATATTAAAGTGACATATTCAGGAGCATAGAGTAAAGCAGTGTTGGAACCTATACTGCCACCCATGAACTCCTAATTCATGTAGGATTTATTCTTTTCAGCCACAAACTAATCAAGTTTATAACCGTTTATAATCCAATTCTTATAAATACTTTAACATAATTTGTTCATTGCATGATTATATAACATTAAAACATGGTAGGCCCCTAAATTATTAACAGTAGGGCAAGGGCTAGGTAACTGTGGTTAATTCAGACATTAACGTTTGCGTCGTGAAGACTCTTCAGCAACGGATAAGAACGGTACTTAGCCAGTGTGCGCGGGTCCGGGTGAGTGGCTGTTTATGGCTGGTGTCCATTCTGATTAGCTACTGCCCATGACTCCTGTGTCAACGCCTGTGCCGTACCAGTTGTTAAGTATCTTTAATAATGCCCTTCTTACAATGCACCATTAAGTGGGTAATAGCAGAAATCAAGTTATATTACACTATGATTACAATCATAAAGATATGTGTACACAAAAACCCCATATATGCACACGCACACATAACCGACTTACACAGCTAGAATTACTGGTGGGTTTTCCTCTATCGCACACGTTTTCCACAATTTGATACTGATTTTATAATTTGAAGATCAAATATTGGAATCTTTTCTTAGAGTACATCTGTCCTGAGTCAGCCACTTTATGACCCTATCCTAGACTTTTCACTCGATTCTGCTCTTCCCACGAGGGCACAGTTTATGTGCCGAGGCAGTGAAGCGTAATTCCTGGCTGAAAAAGGAGACACGATGGCTCTGCTTTGTTTTCAGATAAGATCAAATGCACTGGACTTATTTTATGTGTCTCTATTTTGCCAAGGGTACTACAAATTATATAGACATATGGAAAGACCACATGCTATCAGCTCCTCTTAATGAAAGTCTGATCCTCAAACCCCACAGTTCTCTCAAGTCTTATTTTTCCTATTGGGATGTTACAGACACCCACACATCACTTCAAGGCTGAAAACGCATGCTTAGTACTATCAGATGAAGTACAGTTTCATCAAACATAGGTAAACCTTTCAAATCTTATAAACCCTTGTGATGGTATTATATTTATATGTTTCTCAACATATATATATAATATATATATATTATATGTTATATATGTTATATATGTTATTAATATATATATTATATGTTATATATATATTATATATATATTATATATATATTATATATATATTGTATCTCAATATATATATATATTATATGTTTCTCAACCTTCCTAACCACGAGAATTCATCCTTACAATTCAGAGGGATGAAACCGGAATTTTAAAAAATAGGTCCAGGTCTTTTGTTACACAGCCATATGTGTTCAGAATGCTCACTCTTGGGATTTCGTTCCATCACCAGGAGTTGACATCAGTTAAACTTACCTTCTTTTCCACTTACCCTGATGAAAGGGGCTATTTGAAAGTGACTTACATCCTTATACCAATAGCTACTTTCTCTCTTTTTGAAATGATCAGTTTCTTAAGAAATTATAGATTCGAAATATAAGGGGTAGCCATGAGGTTATGAATTAAGAAGCAGAAACACCAAAACAGCGGAATATTTCACTATATGTAATAGTCAACACATAAAATCCAATCCAGCTCAGCCATATTAAGTGATTTCAAGTTGGACGTCAATTAAATATATTATGTAAGCAACAGCTGTAGCATATGGCAGGATGGTAGGTAATCTGAATTCTTTTCATGCACTGCTTTTCCTGCAGGAGTATCTAGCAACATCCCAACACTTGGCTTTTTATCTGGCATTAGCTGTGCAGAAATCCCATTTTGCACTATCATTGCAAAAGTGTATCACTTATGAAATTGATTCCTGACACATGGTGTTGTAAGAAGGTTAATGGTTAATTAATTTAGCCAGTGGTAGGATTTCCTATGTTTAATAATGCATGAGATGATGGCCTTTTGATTCGTTTATATTTCCAGCAAGACTATAAACTTCTGCAATATTATGAGAAAGATATGTAAAATGATTGTACGGATTAGTTCATGTTTTCAAACACTGGAAGCATTTGCAAATTCAAGAGTAACCAAACAAATGAGCTCAGATATTTAACAACGATGTACTTCATGATGGAAATCCATGCTGAAAACTTAGTTCTCCATAAACCTTAAATGCTCACAACTAAGAGTTTATTTTCTATTAAGAGGGTCTATAAAACTCAGTGATATTGTTTCTCCCTAATTTTTCTAGCCAGATCCAGTGAACAATGGGAGAGCAAAGCCAGGGTTGGAAGAAACAATAATAATAATCTGACCTCCAACATCTGAATGTGCCTCTATTTGCCACCCTTCAATGCCTTTTGAATGGGGAAGATTCGATTCTTTTAGGTGCCCATGGCTGGGTCTTCTTCCAGCCACCCTGATACTCTTTTTGCTCTTAAAACTGCTTGACTGAGCAACCGAGAGTACAGATTGGCATTACAACCTTCTATTTTCCTTCCTACCAAATAAAACCCAGAGTCTCCAAAATGTTAAAAGACACAGTGTCATCACCTGATCCTTTTCCAACTCAAGTGAAAGGCTGTTAAAGAAAACCAAAAGGAAGAAGGGGAGGAGGAAGAAGGGGAAGTAAGCGGGAGGGAGAAGTGGCGGGATGGGTGGGCAGGGGGAGACGATGCTCACTCAGCAAGAGCCAGGGGAAAACTAGAGAATGGGCAAGATGGGACCAAGGCCCTGGCATCAGGGCAGCAGTAGAGCTGGAGACAGTGCTGGGACGGAGGGAGCCTAGTGCCCGCCACCTTCCCCTCCAGGAGATGGAAGCCCGCAGTGGGAAAGCGCTGTGCACCGGGAGTCCCCGGACTCCCTTTCAGAGCATTTGCAGTTGTAACGTTGGGCGAGAAGGGGCTCAGGTAGGGAGGCTGAGAGACGGTGTGCCCGGCAGCCACGATGGAACCAGGATGGGGTAGGAGTCGAACCGGCTCGTTTGTTTCCGAGGAAAATAAATGACTGTGCGTTTGAGGGCAGTTAGTTAAATTTAGCAGTTAGAGTCTGTCATGCAGAACTGGAAATGTGAGCTTTTATTTTATTTTATTTTATTTTTTTAACATCTTTATTGGGGTATAATTGCTTTACAATGGTGTGTTAGTTTCTGCTGTATAACAAAGTGAATCAGCTATACATATACATACATTCCTATATCTCCTCCCTCTTGCGTCTCCCTCCCACCCTCCCTATCCCACCCCTCCAGGTGGTCACAAAGCGCCGAGCTGATCTCCCTGTGCTATGCGGCTGCTTCCCACTAGCTATCTATTTTACGTTTGGTAGTGTATATATGTCCATGCCACTCTCTCACTTCGTCCCAGCTTACCCTTCCCTCTCCCCGTGTCCTCAAGTCCTTTCTCTATGTCTGCGTCTTTATTCCTGTCCTGCCCCTAGGTTCTTCAGAAACTTTTTTTTTTTTTTTTAGATTCCATATATATGTGTTAGCATACGGTATTTGTTTTTCTCTTTCTGACTTACTTCACTCTGTATGACACACCCTAGGTCCATCCACCTCACTACAAATAACTCAGAAATGTGAGTTTTTAAACTCTGTCTTTAGGCTGTTAATAGGTGAATGGTAATGACAAGGCAATGAGCCTGCCCTGTCTAACCAGACAACTGAGCTTCCGTTTGGCCTGCACTACTGCAGTACACTGAAGTGTCAAGGCCCACCGGAACTGCCGACTAGTCCAAATCAGCCAACTTAGAAAGAACTTTGGACTATTTAAGTGCAAGGCACTATGGAGCTCATCCGGTACAACTCACATTCTGTGTGTGTAGACTTGAAATGCAGAGGGTTAGGGGATGCTTCCAAGGTCACACAAATGATCAGCCTCCGAAGTGTATAAGGTACTTTCCCTTCACACATGAAGGCTCCCAGACAAGAAAAATGAAAGCATCCCGGTCACACTTTTAGGAAACTCCTATCCTAACACCTCAGAAGTTATGTATTCTGTGGCGATTATTTCGCACTAGTCTTTAAGGAAGATTCATTGGTGACAACTGAGACATGGTGAATATCAGAATTATGCATATAAAATTCTCCTTTTAGAACTAGATGACCAGGAAGACAGGAAGTATCTGATTTCAGATTGTGGCTCTGACAGATAACTGTGACTGCAGAAATCACACACCATCAGCTAGCTGGCAGCCTCTATTTTATCAGCTATAGGAGTTCTCCAAGGAGAGGAGTTGATGTCTATTGTAAGGTGACAACTATGACTTTAACATAAATGATATCACAGGCTTCTTAGATGAACATTACTTCTTTCTTTCTTTCTTTCTTTTTTTTTTTTGCGGTACGCGGGCCTCTCACCGCTGCGGCCTCTCCCGCCGCGGAGCGCAGGCTCCGGACGCGCAGGCTCAGCAGCCATGGCCCACGGGCCCAGCCGCTCCACGGCATGTGGGATCCCCCTGGACTGGGGCACGAACCCGTGTCCCCTGCACCGGCAGGCGGACCCCCAACCACCGCACCACCAGGGAAGCCCACATTACTTCTTTCTTGAATGTACTTCATTGATGGTTAATGAATGTGGCTTAGAATCAGCTGAGTAATAGATTCAGCTTTGACCTCATGATATATAGGCTTTATTTGAATTTTTTTAACATATAATGGGTCTTAGAGCCACCTTGCTAAAGTTAACAAGAGTATTCGCAACAACTGTTGTTACCTGCTAGTCCTTGGTTTGCTATCTCATTGGTTTTTCCACCCTGAGTGAAAACTGCCCCACAATAATAATTCATCAAGTTATTTGTTCATCCATCCATTCATTCACCAAACATGCATTACATACTTGAGATATCCTATACACTGCTAGGCACTCTGCATAAATGATCTTTCACCCTTAAAACAATCCTGCGACACAGAGATTTTTGTGTTTCCCATAGTACAGACAGGAGACCAATGAACTCAGGCCTGTGTACAATCAGGGCACTCCAGTCTGCTACCCCAAGAAATGCGAACACGACAAGCCAAATACTATTCATCTCCATATGGACGTTTAGCCATATCTGCACAGGAGGTAACTAGCCTTTCTTGTTGGATAATTTATTTATCTCAAGTTTCCAAGTAAACATTTTTCTCCTGGCATGTCTACCAACCCTTAATGGTCTTGGTTCAGAAATGGCAAACACTGTGCAATTCTAAAATAAAGACAGCTGCTAAGGTTGGCTACATGATGGCCTATAATATGAATTGTCTGGTCATTTTTGTTTTAAAATATCTGTGTAAAGAGCTGAAATCTTTGGATCAAGAAATGGGAGTGTAAATCTGTTTTAAATTATAGTAACCACTTCTCAAAGATTTAATTCTCCACATTTTTCTTAAATTGAACATGCACGCCATGGATGTAACTCAAGTGCCAAGAAAAGCGGGTTAATAGGTGTCTGATAACTCTTCGAATGTATTTGTCTCAGATGTGTTCTCTGCGAGGAAGCCTGTAGTGTGTTACTTGGCAGACAGGTCCACAGGGCGACCTCACTCCCATAATTTCCACCTCCTATTGCTTATGCCCTGTGTAACCCTTCACCTTTGAGTGCAGGTGGCGCCTGGGACTGGCTTATAAGCCACAGAAGATGGCAAAGGTGAGGACATATCACTTTCAAGGTTAGGTTATGTTATGTAAATCTCTATGCTTGACTGGAAGAAGAGGTTCTCCTTGCTAATCTGAGGAGGTAAGTGGTCGTGCTGGACAAGCCCATGGGTCAAGGAAGCGCAGGTGGCATCTAGAAGCTGAAGGTGACCTCCAGACAACAGCGAGCCAAAAGCTGGGACCCTCAGCAAATAGCCCCAGGAAATAAATCCTGCCAACAACCTAAGTGAGCGTGGAAATGCATTCTCCCCCCACCCCCAGTGGAGCCCCCAGATGAGGATGCAGCTAGCCAAGACCTGACTCTGAGTCTTGTGCCCAGACTCCCAAGCCATGGAAACTGAGAGAGAGGTGTGTTGTTCTAAGTCATTTCTGGGATTAGTTACACAGCAATTAAAAAAACTAACCTAAGTACTCATGTGGTGGTTTCGCAGCCTCATGTGTTTACCTTTCCATCCCCCTCATTGGGCTGTGAGCTAGCTTACAGAATGGGACTGGACTGTGTCTTGGTTTACTTTTGTTCCCCACTCCCCCTGGTGTTTAGCACACTTACGTGACACACAGACAGTCAGGAAGTGTGCACTGAGTGAATAATCCAGTGAACGGACAAATGAATGAATATGGTACCTTAGCATTCCGGTGTCTGTATCAACCACACGCCGCTTTTTCCTCTAATATCTCTTGGTTAATCAACGCGCTGAGGAAACTGAAACTATTTCCTTTTCTAGGCAAGTCGTTTGTCTTCGTTAAAATGGAGCTGCTGTCCTATTTTCCGGTCATACTGTTTGATTAGACCCTTTTGGAATATCTTGTAGAATTCTCCGTGGTTTTCACTAGCCTACATAATTCTGTGCCATCAGCTACTTCGATGAGCTATAGCTAGTTTTCTCCAACTAATTACTTCAGACGCTAGGCGCCAATTCCTGAGGCTCCCCATTAACTCCTTTCTATGAAGGGAATCTGCACAAATTTCCTTTCTCTGAACCAATTTAAATCCACATGACGAGAACTTGATCTCTTATTCTGTCGTTAGCAATAATAATTATATTCAGACTTTTAGATGATGAAAGCACTTTATACCAATTATTTTATCTGTGTTATGCCCAGAGGTAGGCTTGCTACGTAATCCCCATTTTTTGGATAAGAAAAGAGAGGCTGAAAATGTTTTTGGAAGTAACCTGTAGGTTATTTATTTTCTCAATCAACAATTTATTAAGCACTGAGAATATGTGGAGAATGGTATTTAGAAAAAATGAAAGGAAGGAAGAAAGGGAGGGAGGAAGGAAGGAAAGAGGGAAGGAAGGAAGGGAAGGAGGGAGGGAGAGAGGGAGGAAGGAAGGAAAGAGGGAAGGAAGGAAGGAAGGAAGGGAGGGAGGGAGGGAGGGAGGAAGATGTGTCTTGCCTGCCTTATTAAATTATAAGTTCTCCATAGTTTCATCTGTGTTTTTTCAATTTTACTTCTTCTACTAGTAATTCCACAAGAAAAGCTGGGCATAAGGCTTCATCACCTTACAGCTAGAAAAATACAGCAGACTTCTGCTTGTCTTAGCGCTTCTGGGTTTTCCCGGCCTCTGTTTATCCAACGCAGGATTTGGAGAATATTTTGTTAAGCTCGATCTTATTGCTTCTGAGGTTCCTACAGTGATTTCCTGTGACTAATATTTAAGATACAATCATTCTTGCTTGGTTAAAGACCCTTTTAGACATTTCATTCACCCTTCCTTCCCAATCTAATATCCTCTGTTAATGTCTTCCTTATTTCGTAACCAGGAATTCTCTACATCAACTGTGATGACTAGCTTATCGCCCCTTTAAGCAAAACTTCTCCTCCACTTGTTTTCTATACACCATCTCCTCAAGCCAACATGCCCTCCTGGATCACGCAGGACAACCTGACTTCTCTCTCCTCCTATAAAAGCGGGTACAACATTAACCTCTGATTCACCTTTTCCTCCTCAATTAGGCCTTAACTCTTTGCCTCTCATACGCCTGAACTTTTTCATTTTGCTGCATTTATACCAGTGGTCCCTCAACCAGCAGGATTAGCATCACCTAGAAACACACATTCTTGGACCCCACCTCGAATATACTGCATCACAAGTACTGAGGGTAGATCCCAGAAAACCATTTTAAAAAACCCTCCATGTGACTCTGATGCCCTTTAAAGTCTGAGAGCAAATGACTGATATGTGTAAATATAAGTAAAAACACATACAAACATACACACACACACACAAACACAAATTTCCAAAAGGGTATGTCACTGAAAAAAATCAGATCCCCATTTAGATCGTAAGCTATTTCAGATGGCAGGAAGCATATGATAAGATTTCACTAGTATTACGAGTGTTTTTCTAACACCCGTAGCACCTAGAGCAGGATTTTGCACATATTTTGTACTTAACTACATGTTTAGCTAAATGCCACTTGTTCCTTTATCCCACCCTGGCTTATTAACAACGCGTATTCGACCAAAAGGGTACAAAGGGAAGAAAATAAATGAAGCACATTATTCTTATTAAGTATGTATTTGCAGCTCTGATTAAGTCTAGGAAAACCAAAATTAGTTCTGCACACAGAGCTCTTGCCCTGGGGCTCCTGTGTACCTTCTATAGCTATACCTTCTTCAAAAGGTTCCAGTCAAACTGAGCTATTTGTGTCTCCCCAGCAGTATCTCTAAGCTGTACCTTCTACCTGGGATGCCCTCTGTTCCTTACCTGCCTGCATAACTCCTCTGTATCCTTCAAGGTTCACTTTCAAGAAGCTTCTCTGCCCCCCATTCCATCATAGTGAGACACCCCTCCCTCGTGCTCCCGGGGTACCCTCTATTTATCCCTACCCTGGCACTCACTACACTATATTACAAAATCACCTCCACCTGTCTGTCTGTCTGTCTGCTCCACAACACTGCATAGTAAGCACCTGAAGACAGACAGGTCTCACGGAGGTATTCTATTCTGCTTGTCATGTAAGTTGTTGACCAGGAAAAAAAAATGGCTAAGATTTGATATTAGATGTAATTCAGTTTTCTATGCTTTAATTTCCTCAACAAGCAAACATGAATGTATTTTATGCCAGCAACCTATGTAGTTCAGAATTAGAATGCAGCTCATCTCTGCTGGTCCCTGAAGGGATCGGGGATCCCCGAGGCAGTTTCGGTTCCCCTCCTGATGTCCAGGGGACACTGCCACCGCCTTTCTCCAGCAGCTACACCAGTGATCCAGAAGCATAAATGTCAGACTTGGGAGAAGCTCCGGCACAGGCTGTGTTGCATTTTCAAGCACGACCTGCAGCTCCCGTGGGCAAGTTTGCACAGGGCTGCTTCCCATGAGGACAGTCTCCTTGACTGTGCACTGCATGGGCTCCACTCAAATCTAAGTAGGTGATGGGTCACTGCGCTCTGGGGAGGAAAAGCTCATTTTCTTGTGATTGGTGCTTCCTAATCACCTAACAGGGCACTGGGGCACGCAGAGGAGAAAAGACAAACAAATACCTTTGGGTGATCATCTTCCAGGCCGGTGAACCCCACTCCACTGCTCAGGACAGAGAACAATTTGTTCAGGACACCACCAAGCACTAGCGACTTGGTTGCCTACAAAAGGAAACCATCCCATAATTGCTGCAGCATTTAGAGCTAATTCCTGTTCTCCTTCACAGTCTCTGGCATCCTGTCCTACAGGACACAAGGCTGCAGAGAGGGCAGCCTCACGGCAAAGCCATGTAGGCACGGGACCCCAAGAGCTGTGCGCAGTGCCAGGAAATATAGTGGCGCTGGGAACAGCCCAGAGATTCCTTAGGAACTGTCATCCCTCTGAGAAGATGACCTTCCCATCCTGTGGGCATCCGTCTCCTCATAGCTTGTTCCTAAGTGTCTGAAGATTCCAAATTTAACATTTTTCCTCACGTATTCTTAAATGAAGATATTCTCCTCATTTAAGAAACTGCTTATCTTGATGAAATCAGGAGAGATTTTCTGCATATATTCATAAACATATTCTGTCTCTCAGTTGTGAGGGGAGGAAAGCTAAAATGAGGGTTTAAAATGGCATCTGGTTAGCAGCCCCCAGTGCAGTTCCTCATCCGTGAAAACTCAGAGGAAGAAGAAAACCCTCCCGGCTGACAACCATGACTACAGGCACCCTAACATTTCAATGGGATGTTTGGGGAAACAGTTGCTAATCACTGGACAGGTGATGCTTGGTGGAGAGAATCCAACCTAGGAAATGCTGGCTGATGGAAGATGGCAGAGGAAGGGGAGGATAGCTACTCCTCTGGCCCCAGACACCTCTGTCTCAGGGACCCAAGACCTGCACAA
The DNA here is from genome assembly GCF_949774975.1 of Lagenorhynchus albirostris. Classification (NCBI taxonomy): domain Eukaryota; kingdom Metazoa; phylum Chordata; class Mammalia; order Artiodactyla; family Delphinidae; genus Lagenorhynchus; species Lagenorhynchus albirostris. Next base: position 6,327,326 of record NC_083112.1, on the reverse strand, counting down.
GTCAGAAATTTAACAGCACAAGAGTGAGGAAGTCATGACCCAAAAGGACTAGAGCTAAGTATCAAAACCAATGAGAATAGATATGAATCTAAAGAATGGTTGTACCATTATTTGCAAAATGGGGCAGCTTTCCTTACATGGTAAGGAAAACAAGACCCGTATATATGCTGTCTACAAGAGACCCACTTCAGACCTAGGGACACATACAGACTGAAAGTGAGGGGATGGAAAAAGATATTCCATACAAATGGAAATCAAAAGAAAGCTGGAGTAGCAATTCTCATATCAGACAAAATAGACTTTAAAATAAAGACTATTAGAAGAGACAAAGAAGGACACTACATAACGATCAAGGGATCGATCCAAGAAGAAGATATAACAAATCTAAATATTTATGCACCCAACATAGGAGCACCTCAATACATAAGGCAAATGCTAACAGCCATAAAAGGGGAAATCGACGGTAACACATTCATAGTAGGGGATTTTAACACCCCACTTTCACCAATGGACAGATCATCCAAAATGAAATAAATAAGGAAACACAAGCTTTAAATGATACATTAAACAAGATGGGCTTCATTGATATTTATAGGACATTCCATCCAAAAACAACAGAATACACTTTCTTCTCAAGTGCTCATGGAACATTCTCCAGGATAGCCCATATCTTGGATCACAAGTCAAGCCTTGGTAAATTTAAGAAAATTGAAATCGAATAAAGCATCTTTTCCGACCACAACGCTGTGAGACAAGATATCAATTACAGGAAAAAAATCTCTAAAAAATACAAACACATGGAGGCTAACCAATACACTACTTAATAACCAAGAGATTCCTGAGGAAACCAAAAAATACCTAGAAACAAATGACAATGAAAACACGAGGACCCTAAACCTATGGGACGCAGCAAAAGCAGTTCAGAAGGAAGTATATAGCAATACAATCCTACCTCAAGAAAAAAGAATCGTCTCAAATAAACAACATAACCTTACACCTAAAGTAATAAGAGAAAGAAGGACAAAAAAAACCCCAAAGTTAGCAGAAGGAAAGAAATCATAAGGATCAGATCAGAAATAAATGGAAAAGAAATGAAGGAAACAATAGAAAAGATCAATAAAAGTAAAAGCTGGTTCTTTGAGAAGATAAACAAAATTGATAAACCATTAGCCAGACTCATCAAGAAAAAGAGGAAGGGGACTCAAATCAATAAAATTAGAAATGAAAAAGGAGAAGTTACGACAGACACCACAGAAATACAAAGCATCATAAGAGACAACTACAAGCAACTCTATGCCAATAAAATGGACAATCTGGAAGAAATGGAAAAATTCTTAGAAAGGTATAACCTTCCAAGACTGAACCAGGAAGAAACAGAAAATACGAACAGACCAATCACAAGTAATGAAATTGAAACTGTGATTAAAAATCTTCCAACAAAAAAAAGCCCAGGACCAGATTGCTTCACAGGTGAATTCTATCAAACATTTAGAGAAGAGCTAACACCCATCCTTCTCAAACTCCTCCAAAACATTACAGAGGAAGGAACACTCCCAAACTCATTCTATGAGGCCACCATCACCCTGATACCAAAATGACACAAAGATACTACAAATATGAAAATTATAGACCAATATCACTGATGAAAACAGATGCAAAAATCCTCAACAAAATACTAGCAAACAGAATCCAACAACACATTAAAAAGATCATACACCATGATCAAGTGGGATTCATCCCAGGGATGCAAGGATTCTTCAATATATGCAAATCAATCAATGTGATACACCATATTAACAAATTGAAGAATAAACACCATATGATCATCTCAATAGATGCAGAAAAAGCTTTTGACAAAATTCAACACCCATTTATCATAAAAACTCTCCAGAAAGTGGGCATAGAGGGAACATATTTCAACATAATAAAGGCCATATATGACACACCCACAGCAAACATCATTCTCAATGGTGAGAAACTGAAAGCATTTCCTCTAAGATCAGGAACAAGACAAGGATGTCCACTCTCACCATTATTCAACATAGTTTTGGAAGACCTAGCCATGGCAATCAGGGAAGAAAAAGAAAGAAAAGGAATACAAATTGGAAAAGAAGAAGTAAAACTGTCACTGTTTGCAGATGACATGGTACAATACATAGACAATCCTAAAGATGCCACCAGAAAACTACTAGAGCTAATCCATGAATTTGGTAAAGCAGAAGGATACAAAATTAATGCACAGAAATCTCTTGCATTCCTACACACTAATGATGAAAAATCTGAAAGAGAAATTAAGGAAACACTCTCATTTACCACTGCAACAAAAAGAATAAAATACCTAGGAATAAAACTACCTAGGGAGATAAAAGACCTGTATGCAGAAAACTATAAGACATTGATGAAAGAAATTAAAGATGATACAAACAGATGGAGAGATATACCATGTTTTTGGATTGGAAGAATCAATACTGTGAAAATGACTATACTACCCAAAGCAATCTACAGATTCAATCCAATCCCTATCAAATTACCAGTGGCATCTTTTACAGAACTAGAACAAAAAAATCTTAAAGTCTGTATGGAAACACAATAGACCCCGAATAGCCAAAGCAGTCTTGAGGGAAAAAAACGGAGCTGGAGGAATCAGACTCCCTGACTTCAGACTATACTACAAAGCTACAGTAATCAAGACAATATGGTACTGGCACAAAAACAGAAACATAGATCAATGGAACAGGATAGAAAGCCCAGAGATAAACACACACACCTATGGTCAACTAATCTATGACAAAGAAGGCAAGGATATACAATGGAGAAAAGACAGCCTCTTCAATACGTGGTGCTGGGAAAACTGGACAGCTACATGTAAAAGAATGAAATTAGAACACTCCCTAACACTGTACACAAAAATAAACTCAAAATGGATTAAAGACCTAAATTTAAGGCCAGACACTGTAAAACTCTTAGAGGAAAACACAGGCAGAACACTCCATGACATAAATCACAGCAAGATCCTTTTTGACCCACTTCCTAAAATAATGGATATAAAAACAAAAAAAGCAAGTGGGACCTAATGAAACTTAAAAGCTTTTGCACAGCAAAGAAAAACATAAACAAGACGAAAAGACAACCCTCAGAATAGGAGAAAATATTTGCAAATGAAGCAACTGACAAAGGATTAATCTCCAAAATTTACAAGCAGCTCATGCAGCTCAATATGCAAAAAATAAACAACCCAATCCAAAAATGGGCAGAAGACCTAAATTGCCATTTCTCCAAAGAAGATATACAGACAGCCAACAAACACATGAAAGAATGCTCAACATCACTAATCATTAGAGAAATGCAAATCAGAACTACAATGAGGTATCACCTCACACCAGTCAGAATGGCCATCATCAAAAACTCTATAAACAATAAATACTGGACAGGGTGTGAGAATCCTCTTGCACTGTTGGTATGGAGGTTCCTTCAAAAACTAAAAATAGAACTATCATACGACCCAGCAATTCCACTACTGGGCATATACCCTGAGAAAACCATAATTCAAAAAGAGTCATGTACCACAGTATTCATTGCAGCTCTATTTACAATAGCCAGGACACAGAAGCAACCTAAGTGTCCATCGACAGATGAATGGATAAAGAAGATGTGGCACATATATACAATGGAATATTACTCAGCCATAAAAAGAAACGAAATTGAGTCATTTGTAGTGAAGTGGATGGACCTAGAGTCTGTCATACAGAGTGAAGTAGTCAGAAAGAGAAAGACAAATACCATATGCTAACACATATGTATGGAATCTAAAAAAAAAAAAAAGGTTATGAAAAACCTAGGGGCAGGACAGGAATAAAGACGCAGACATAGAGAATGGATCTGAGGACATGGGGAGGAGGAAGGGTAAGCTGGGACGAAGTGAGAGAGTGGCATGGACATATATACACTACCAAACGTAAAACAGATAGCTAGTGGGAAGCAGCCACATAGCACAGGGAGATCAGCTCAGTGCTTTGTGACCACCTAGAGGGGTGGGATAGGGAGGGTGGGAGGGAGACATAAGAGGGAGGGGATATGCGGATGTATGTATATGTATAGGTGATTCACTTTGTTATAAAGCAGAAACTAACACACCATTTTAAAGCAATTATACTCCAATAAAGATGTTAAAAAAGGAGAAAGAAAAGTTCCCCACTAGGAACCGAAATTTTCAGTGTTATAACTCCAATTGTGAAAAGAACATCAATATACTATTCCACAAGTTCTGGGCCCTGGCACAAGGACAGAAAAACAGAACTACAGATCTCCCAAATAACAGAGCTAAACGACAGCCAGTCCTTTCTGAATCTTAATGTCATTCCAGATGAAAAAACAGACTGCCAGGAAAAAAAAGTTCCACAGCGATGCCTGGATTTATGAGTAATCATGGTACTAAATATTTATAAAGCAGGGGAAGTGTGCAGAGTGTCCATCATTCTGTAAAACTGTGCCTGCCAAAACATTGAGAAAAGCTAAAGAAATGCTCTACTCGGCCCCATGATTAGGGCCACGGTTGGAATACAGTCACAGTTTTATCATTTACAATTTCCTTCCAACTGGGGTCATCGTTTGATTTAGAAAATAAAAGCATCAAAGATGAAACGTTTCCTCTTTTTCTTATTTCCCATTTAATCACTGAATATATTCAGTCCTTGTTCATTTTTATATGTGAGCAAAACGTCAAGGCTCAGAAAGACTCAAAGCTGTTAAGATGGTCCTTTTTGATAAACACAGATGAAGGCAACCTGGCATTCCCTTATACATGTACTAACTGCACAAGTACTACATGGTTGTCATCAAAATTTTAAATAGTGGCAAGGAAAAGAAAAAACAAAACAAAATAAAACCGAAACTGCCTCAAATGCCACCATTCAGAGATATTCACTGCTGATTTGGGAAGTGATATGTTTCTTCATCCTTGCTCTTGTAGGCATCGACAGTTCTTTTTTTTTTTCTTTTTATTGACATATATTTCACATATAAGATAGTTCTTTTTTAAATTTTTTTTAATTTTTTTTGTGGCCGCACTGCACGGCATGTGGGATCTTAGTTCTCCAACCAGGGATCGATCCCGTGCCCCCTGCATTGAAAGTGCAGAGTCTTAACCACTGGACCACCAGGGAAGTCCCAGTTCTTTTTTTTAAGTTAAGAGTAGTGAGATTTAATTTCCATGCATTGATATTTGGTTTTGTCCCTACGTTTTATGGCACTCTGCAATTTAGAAAGGGAGGTCATCCCGAAGACCTCTCACACCCAGCCCTTCCTCTCCACCCTGCCTCTGTCCAGGTACAGGCCCCGATAATCTCTCCCCGGACCACTCCTCCCTGGTCTCCTTGAGTTCCCCCTCTCCGCACTCACACCCACTCTCTGCACTGCCTCTCGGGCACTCCTATTTAACTCACAAATCTGAGTCATTCCCGGCCATGCATTTCCTTAGGCCCAAATGCTTGCCTGGCAGTGGGCCCCGGAGGACCTATTCCTGCTGGCTTCCTGCACATCAGGCCTCTGAATTCACACTGCTATTCCCTCTCTGTCTGTCCCCCCTCATGAACTCTGCTGTGCCTTCCGGTCTGTCTTCTCTTCCTCCACCACCTTTCTGATGTCCCAAGCAAACTATACATTTGCCCCAGAGGCTCACTTTCTCTGTACACGCCTCCGTCATAGCATCTTACAAACATCTGCTTCAGTGTTGCTCTCCCCACCCGACTGCAGCTCTTGGAAAGAAGGGATGTGGGGTCTTTACAGGTTGGTATGTATAGCACTTTACAAGGTATGCGGCGTGCAGCAAATAGTCAATTAAAGCATTACCTGAATACATTAATTTTTTCCCCAACTTAATTGACAAATATAATTGTCTATATTTAAAGCGTACAATGTGACGATCTGATATATGTATACACTGTGGAATAACTACCAAGATCAAGATAATCACACATGCATCATCTCACACAATTAACTTTCTTTCTTCCTTTTTTTATTTTGAGATGAGAATGCTTAAGATCTACTTTCAGCAACTTTCAAGTATATGATACCATATTAATAACTATAGTCACCAGTAGATCCTCAGAACTTATTCTTACAACTGAACATTTGTACCCTTTGACCTACATCCTCCCATTTCCCCCTCCCCTTGGCCCCCTCCCTCTGGCCCCTTCTATTCTGTTGCCATGAATTTGGCTTTTTTTCCCCCCTTAGATTCCACAAATAAGTGACACCATGCAGTATCTGTCTTTCTCTGTCTAGATTATCTCACTTAGTGTAATGCCATCCAGGTTCATCCATGCTGTCACAAAAGGCAGGACTTCCTTCTTTTTTAATGGATGAATTTATATACACATATATATATGTATATATATATATATCTCAGTTATATATATTTTTTTCTCACATTTTCTTCAACTCTTCATCTGTTGATGGACACATAGGTTATTTCCGTATCTCACCTATTGTAAATAATGCTGCAATGAACGTGAGAGTGCAATATTTCTGTGATATTCTGTTTTCATTTCCTTTGGATGTATACCCAGAAGTAGAATTGCTGGATGGTACACAAGGGTTCCCTTTACCCACACGCTTTTGTTATTTCTTGTCTTCTCGATAAAAGATAACCTAACAGGTGTGAGGTGATACCTCATGATCTTGATTTGCATTTCCCTGATTAGTGATGTTGAGTACATTTTCATGTGCCTGTTGGTCATTTGTACGTCTTTAGAAAAAAATGTCGATTCAGATCCTTTGCTCATTTTTAATTGGGTTATTTGGGTTTTTGTTATTGAGTTGTATGAGTTCATGTATATTTTGGATATTAATCTCCCATCAGATATGTGGTTTGCAAATATTTTCTCCCATTCCATAAGCTGCTTTTTCATTTTCTTGATGGTTTCCTTTGCTGTGCAGAAGCTTTTTGGTTTGATGTGTGCAGTCTCACTTATTTTTCTTTTGTTGCCTGTGCTGTTGGTGTCAAATCCAAAAAAATCATTGCTGAGACCAGTGCCAAAGACAGGACCCCCCTGTGTTTTCTTCTCGAACTTTTATAGCTTCAGTTCTTGAATTTAAGTCTTTAATACAGTTTGAGTTCATTTGGGGGTATGGTGTAAGATACTGTCCAGTTCCATTCTTCTGCATGTGGCTGTCCAATTTTCCCAGCACCATTTACTGAAGTGACTCTTCTTTCCCCACTTTGTATTCTTGGTTTCTTTGTCATAAATTAATTGACCACATATGCATGAGTGTCTGTTCTTATGCCATTAGCATACTGTTTTGATTACTATATCTTTGTAATATAGCTTGAAATCAAGAAGCATAATGCCTCCAGTTCTGTTCTTCTTTCTCCATATTGTTTTAGCTAATCAGAATCTTCTGTGGTTCCACACAAATTTTAGGTTAGTTTTATTCTTATTTTTCAATTTTATTTATCTTTTTATACAGCAGGTTCTTATTAGTTATCTATTTTATACACATTAGTGTATATATGTCAACCCCAGTCTCCCAATTCATCCCACCACCACCACCCCTGCCCCCCAGTGTTTTTCTATTTCTGACAAAAATGCCATTGAATTTTGATAGGGATTGCACTGAATCTGTAGACTGCTTTGGGTACTAAGGACATTTTCACAATATTAATTCTTCCAACCCATGAGAATGGAATAGTTTTCCATTTATTTGTGTCTTCTTCTTCAATTTCTTTCACCACTGTCTTATAGTTTTTAGCATACAGGTTTTATACACTGAAAGAATAGTGTATAGTGTACACCTCCTTGGTTTAATTTATTGGTTAAATAAATTGATTAAATTTAATAAAAAGCTTTTTTATTATTTTTTGTAAATGGGACTGCTTTCTTAATATCTCTTTCAGATAGTTCATTGTTAGTGTACAGAAACACAACTTATTTTTGTACGTTGATTTTGCATCCTGCAATTTTACTGAATTCATTCATTAGTTCTAATCATTTTTTGGTGGAGCCTTTAGGGTTTTCTATATTTAATATCATATCATCTGCAAACAGAGACAATTTTACTTCTTCCATTCTGATTTGGATGCTTTTTATTTCTTTTTCTTTTACTATAGTTAGGACTTCCAGTACTCTCTTGAGTAGAAATGGCAATTTTGAGCATCCCTGTCTTGTTCCTGATCGGAGAGGAAAGGCTTTTAACTTTTTGTCATTGTGATGTTAGCTGTGGGTTTTTTGAATATGGCCTTTATTATGTTTAGGTACATTACTTCTATACCTAATGTGATGAGATTTTTTTATCACAAATGGATGTTGAATTTTGTGAAGTGCTTTTTCTGCATCTATTGAAATCAGCGTATGATTTTTACCCTTCATTCAGTCAATGTGATGTATCACACTTATTGATATGGGCTTGTTGAACCATCCTTGCATCCCAGTGATGGATAATAATGGTGTATGATCATTTTAGCATGCTCTTGAATTCCACTTGCTGGTATGTTGTTGAGAATTTTTGCATCTAGGTTCATCAGCAATATTGGCCTGTAATTTTCTTTCCTTGCAATGGCCATCTTTAAAGCCACACTGTGCAGCAGGAAGGATGGAATTATTAATCCCATTTTACCACGTGGGGAAACTAAAGCACAGGTGATTTCACAACTTGAGTGACATGGTTGGGGTTCACACCCACACTGTCCAGCTCTAAGTTCACATTCCTTCTGTAAGACTAAAGCCAGCCTGAGCTGCTGCCAGGATGGGGAAACTCAGCTTAATAGCCCGACTCTCTTACAGAATTTGTGTGGCAACCATGTATCTATCCCTTGTCAACCTGCATGGAGCAATTAGCGCACAAAGCTCATCTTCTAGTGAGGACAACCTTGCTGAACGTCCCAGTCAATGACCTAAGTTCAAATTGCAGACCATCTTCCCATCCTGAGCCTCTCTTTGCCCTCATCCCTGTAGCTACAACCCCACCTCCTGCTCTCTCAGTCTGGATCGAGGCTATCTCTCCGAAGCTCTGACAAATCCCTGTGGTTCAGTCCCCACCCCCCTTTTTGGTGCTGAGCTCTTCTTTCTTAGGGACTGGGGAGGCACAAAGACTGAACAGGATCCTCGGAGGGCACAGGACACTGACCTCCACTGTCTGATTACACTGTGGCTCCCCTGGGACTGGAACCAGAGACACTGTTTCCCAAGAATCAGGAGACAGAGTGAATAGAAGTCCTTCCAAAAGGGGAAATGCCCAATACACTTCTCTCCCTGTAAAGCTATTTTTAGTTCCTTCAAGTGTCTCTGAATCCAAGCAAACCAGGGAACTGCCTGAGTTCGTAGTTTCAGCATGTTCCAACTTTGACAGAATACATTATGTCATGTGGAAAGAGAGCCAGGCAGCCTAACTGCATCACAGACCCACGGCGCCCGCTCAGAAACAGGGTCCTCATCAACGCTGGCGGCGTCCAGACATGATTTCTGAGGACTGGTGACCCTCTCAGCAGTATACGGAAGAAAAGCAGGGATTGGGTTTGTGCTGGGCAGATCAGCCGCACAAAGAAAGAGTGGAAACAGTGATCAGTGCAGGACAGCTTCCAAACTGAAAATAAAAATGTTGCACAATAACGTTAGAGAGAAACCTGGACTTTGGAGTAAATAACGCATCATGTATCTATACCAGCATCTTCACACGCAGCCTCAGCCTGCGTTTCAGAACAAACCTCTTGCCAGAACTTTCAAAGAATCCGATTATAGAAAGAGAAAAATACTAATGAAGGGTGAAGTGGGGAAAAAAAGTTACTCAGCCCCGAACAGCTGTTTATGAACTATTTTCATCTAAATGCTGCATGCGTAGGAAAATGAAAGAGCTAAATCCCAAAGTGGGTCACAGAAGTGGAAAGAATAAATCAATCATGACCCAAATAAATGACTGATTCTATCGCTGAGGCCAGTGGGTGACGTAGGAGGTGAGGACAACAGCCAAGTCCCTTAATGGCTGAGCCAGGGGTTAAGGGAGACAGCGCTCTTTGTGGACTCCGTCTACAGGGGTGACGGGAAATCACCTGCCAATTAGGAGAGTTATTCTTCTCTACATAATTGTTTTTATTATGCTCAAGGATATGGCATGATACGTTCTGACGGACTTCCCCAGTATTCATTCATTCAGGACAAACTGAGTTGTGGGATTGGCACACGGAGAAACGTGGGTCCTGCCTGCACGTAGCTGTCAGAGCAGAGGAGATTCAGAAAGCAAACGGGGTGTGATGCAGTGTGCGTGCAGGGAATGCTGAGCCAGGCGGCTTCTCCAGGGAAACAGAGCCAGCAGAATATGAACACGCGTATGTATGTGTGAGTGTGGGAATAAATATATTTTCATACACACACACACACAGAGCTATTTCAAGACACTGCCTTACACAATGATGGAGGCTGGTGAGTCCAAAATCCATACCGCAAGCCTGTGGGGAAGAATCTCCCAGGCAGGAGCCGACGTTGCAGTCTTGGGGCAGAATTTTGTCCTCTTCAGGGAAGCCTGTTTTGCACTTAGGGCCTTTGCAATGATTGGATGAGGCCCACCCAGATTATAGGGGATAATCAATCTCCTTTACGTAGAGTGGACTGATTACAGATGTTAACCACGTCTACCAAACGCCCCTATAGCAATGCCAGGATTGGTGTCTGACGGAACTCGGGAGACTACAGCCCAGCCACGCTGACACATAAAACTGACTGTCACGGAGCGGAGGTCCGGGGAGACCCTCACTCACACTTGGGCCTGGAGTGGGGCGGGGAGACGGGGAATCAAGTAAGTCTCCTGGAGGAAATGTTAATAAAGACTGAAAGCCTGGAAAGAAGGGCTGTGGGAGAAGCCGGACCACCGGGGGGAGCAGGCAGGCAGGAAGCTGGTGGGCACAGGAATGGGCTCCCGGGAGCCCAGGTGGAGGCCCCAGAGCCAGCATCCGTGGCAGAGAAGTGAAGATGCTGGAGCCAGGCATCACAGTGCTTCCCATGCATCACCTCCTAATCCTCATAGGTACCCTGTGACACAGGGCCCGCTAACCACAGTCTGCTGATGAGAAGCTGGTGCAGAGCAAGGCCAGCTAGCTTCCCAAGGCCCCACTGCTCCCAGGCACACAGGCAGGATCCCAACCCAGGCCTGCTCACCAGAGATGGGGTCTGCAGGTTGTGGGATGAGCTGGGGTCAAGGGCACACATGGAGAAGTTACTTTAGCTTTGGACAGAAATAGGAAAGAAAGAGCTCAAGGTGAGCATGGAGGGGCAGGTGGATAAGCAGGAACTCCAGAGAACCGGGGAGGTTTGGAGCAGCCATGGTAGGAAACAGGGCAGGAGGGGAAAGGGTGGGAAGGATGGAGCAGATGGGCTGTCGGCGTGGAACTGAGGTTCACTGGAGTCACAGAGGCAAGGAGCTGAGATGACCGGGTACCAGATGCCTCAGCCGCACGAGCTCCCGGGAAAGAGTAGAGTTTAGGCAAACAACAAGTCCAGGTGCCAGGACTCCCCACCAACCTGACTGGGGGCATTTGGAGAAAGCAACGGAGTGTCAGAATAATTCACGTGCTTAACCATATTCCTCCTTGGTCTGCCCCAGATACAGTCAGTCAGATACGGTGAAGGCTACAGTCCAAGTAGAACACAAAGCTCTGGCTTTAGAAGGAAAAAGAATCCCCTTTCTTCCATATGTAACCTTTGGCCAACCCAGCTGAATCACTTCAGTTTTGAACATTTCCTACTGACTCCATTTCTGTGGATCTCAGGCATGAAAACGAGAATGCTTCAAACAAAAAGCTTTCTCGTTTAGGTCTGTTGTGATGCTCCGTGCAGGAAGTACAATGAGTAATTTAACTTCTATCTTTTTCTTTTTCTTTTTTTTTCCTAAGCTTAACCAAAGGAAGTCCTCTGGATTGGGGAAAAAAAATCATCATTAAAGAAAACGTTTGCCACTGTGAGGCGTTACTTTGTTGAGTGACTTCAGAACATCTCGGATGTACAAAGCTCAGCCCTCACAGTGTGAATCCGGCACCAGATACACACTGGTGTCCCCTGGTCTCCTGGAAGACACTTTGACAAAAAAGGCAAGACGCGGGAGCTGACGCATGAAACGCTGTCCTTGTGGAAACGGCATGGCGTGTGACAATCCAGGTGTTTATATTTTTCGTTGGAGTAGGTAGAAATGAAAACATTTAGATTGAACATTTCTTCTATCATTTTAAGCGATTATAAAATTAATGTTAGATGTGCTCCTGTTGACGGCAGTCACATGTTGCTTGGCAACCCCAAGTGTCTCTCGGGTTGAACTGCAAACTACTGGAGAAGCAACTCATTTTTAAACCGATGAAGCTGCTCAAGAAACTGAATGTGGTGCCTACCACACCCAGACCTCACGATGATACAGGATATTTACACGTAAGACGCCCCCACAATTGGATGGAACACCAGATGCCCCACTGGACCTACAAGCTTTCCTGAAGTCATCAAAATGACATCCTGGCCCACTTGATCCAGTTTTCTAGTTCCTTCGTGGCTACTGTATCACTGGCTCTCACCAGATTCTTTTAAATTTATTTTTAAATTGTGGTCAAATATATATAACATAAAACTTACCATCTTAATGTTCTTCAGGTCTACAGTTCTGCGGCATCAGTACATTCAGCTGGTGCAACCATCACCACCATTCATCTCCAGAACTTTTCTCGTCTTGCAAAAATGAAACTCTACACCATTAAACACTAACTCTCCACTCCCCCTCCCCCAGTCCCTGGCAAACCACATTCTATTCTGACTCTGATTTTTGAGTATTTTAGGTAGTCATATATATGGAATCATACAATATTTGTCCCGTCTTGTCTGGCGTATTTCATTTAGTATAATGTCCTCAAGGTTTTCCCATGTTGTAGCATACGCCAGAATTCCTTTTTAAGGCTGATTAATATTCCATTATATGTATATACCACACTTTGCTTATCCATTCATCCGTCAATGGACATTTGGGTTGCTTCCACCTTTTGACTATTGTGAATGATGAATGGTGCTATGAACATGAGTATACAAATATCTCTTCAAGACCATGCTTTCAATTCTGTGGGGTATATACCCAGAAATGGACTGCTGAATCATACGGTAATTCTGTTTTTAATTTTTTTTTGCAGAACAGCCATTCCGTTTTTCATAATGACTGCACCATTTTACATTCCTAATAGCAACGCACAGGGATTCCAGTTTCTACACATCCCCACCAACACTTATTTTATATTACTTTTAATAGTAACCATCAGTAAATGTTGTTAATAAGAAACATAATCATTAAATCTAAGTATGGTGAAAGGAAGCTAAAGAGATACTTATTAGAGAAGTTAAATCAATGAATAGTGATTGTAAGCTTGAATAAAATGTTCCAAGAACTGATAAGAGAATATAAAATGATAGGCTTTAAAAAAATGACCCATCCAAAGATCAAGGATAAAGAAAAGGAAATATGTATGTTAGAAATTATAGTAAATTTTATCTTTACCAGTTTTAAAGTTATTTCCAATTTTTAAACCTTTACTTAGCACCTAAAATAGAGCAGGCACAGAACTAGGCACTGGGAACACTGCAGACCCAGCAATGGAAAAGCTGATGGTCTAGCTGGAGGACAATCAGGTACTGGTCACAAAAGCTACATTTTTTTATTCCTTTGCTATATGGTATGTCCCTCTGACAGAGCTTAAAGGGACTGAAGGAAAGAAACAGTGATATGAGTGGAGACAGGAATTTGTTGAAAGTCACATTGTTTAGTTTCTTTTCTGTTTCTGATCATTGGGCAGATGTAAAGTTCAACTCCTGTAAGAGCCTCTACAAGTAATTAAATAGCTCTTGTTTTCAGCCTGATTCTTTACCAATCTACCCATGTCCCTTCCTCAGCTAGACAGAGATTAACATGAGTGCAAGTACGAGAAGCCACTCTAGACAACATTGCAAAAACACGTCTTTTTGTCTCTATTAACAGATGCCACTGAGGAGGGAAAGAAAAGTAACCTAGATCCTCCCAAAGGAGCTGTGAATACGGGTGGGGAAAAGCTATGCCTTGCATGAAATAGCAGGAAAACATATTCTCCTTTTTAGTCATCAGCAAAAAGTGAGTGTGGCTGGTAGAGAAGGAAATGTAGCCCAGGCAGTGACAGAACCCACAGGGGTGAGGGCTGATCTAACAGTCCCCTTACTCATCACTCCTTCTGGGGAAATGTGCCCCCGGCTCACTTCCACCAACACAAAGCCTTCTGTCCTTCAAGACCTACTGCATCTCAGCCCCTCCCTCTCCCTCCAATGAGCCTCATCTGCTCACCTAGGATGACTGTCCCAAACTCAGGGGCAGGGGCCCAACCCAGGGGCAACAGTAGAGCACAAATTTCTGCTCCGCACTGGGTTACATAATAAGTAGTCCTATTCATACTACATTTTATAGCCTTCAGCCTATTGCGAGCCTCAATTACATGCTCTCATTCTCACAATACAGTGGGGAACGAGGTTTGGAGAAGTGAAAGGGTGAGTGGGGCCTTGAACTATGACCTTCTCCATGAAGTTCTGGGCTCTTTCCACACCCCTGACTTAGCCTAAATACACCTTGTACAGAGCTTCACTTTATTACCGTAGTTCTTTAAAAAATTCCCCATATTTATCTATATGATATTGCCTGTCCAAAATCAATATATATATAATTCCTTATATAAAATTAGTTTTCTAGAGAGAAGTCTTTTTTTTTTTTTTTTTAGGCTTTTCAATACTTCTGCCTTTATTTATGGCTGCTTTGGGGTCTTCCTTGGTGTGTAGGCTTTCTCTAGTTGCAGTGAACGGGGGCTAACGGGGGCTACTCTTCGTTGCGGTGCGCGGGCCTCCCACTGCGGTGGCTTTTCTTGTGGCGGAGCACAGGCTCCAGGCACGCGGGCTCAGCAGTCGTAACCGGGGGCTGTAGAGCGCACGCTCAGCAGCTGTGGCGCACGGGCCTAGCTGCTCCGCCGCATGTGGGATCCTCCCGGACCAGGGCCCGAACCCGTCTCCCCTGCATTGGCAGGTGGATTCTTTAACCACTGTGCCACTATGGAAGCCCGAGAAGTCTTTTTTTAAAAAAAGAATAACAGAAGTATAAGCTCCTTAATGCCCAGACCCTCATCTTTAGCACATATTTCTCCCTTGCTCCTCCAGCGCCCAGCACAGGACAAAAGCAATGGGCTATTAATGAATATCTCTGGAGTTTTTTCACTACTATATTTAATATAGATCACCAACAAGGACCTACTGTATAGCACAGGGCACCTAACTCAGTATCCTGTAATAACCCATAATGGAAGAGAATGTAAAAAAAAAGAATACCTATCTATCTATCTATCTATCTATATGTATAACTGAATCACTTTGCTGTACACCTGAAACTAACACAACATTGTAAATCAACAATATTTCAATATAAATTTTTAAGGTATTTCTGGAGTTTTTTGAATATGAGCATGATCGGAGATACACGCCTGACAACATCTGTCCAACTTATACTGACACCGTTTTCTTAGGGATGAGTGAGAGTTATTCCTTATAGCTGTCTCGTAGAACATCTATATGGTTACCTCTTGAGAAGTAATAAGGAATTACGGGGAATTTTATCATCACTGAAAGAACACTCCCTCGAGAAAGAGCGAAAGATGGGAAATTGCAAACGTTCTCACACGGTTAGGGAAGTGATCCGGCGTTTTGTTCCACGTATTGTCTGCCCCATAACCTGACATAACTTATAGAAGAGGCTGTTATCAGTCTTTCCCAAAGACAAGCAGGTTCTGCTTTTTCTTGCTATATTAATTATTTTATACAGCCTCCTTTCATCTTTTAATTTTCGTCAGAATGTTGTAGAGATTACTGCTGCCCCACATTGATCTCGCTGCCAGAAGTAACTGAATTCAGTCGTGGAGGGGACTGTAATGCACACCAGACCCCAGGGACACCAGGCCATCCTTAGGTGGCAGACCCCCCAGTCACTTCCTACTGAAATTTAAACTCCTTCTCTGGTCTCTGATAACAATGGGACCATTAGCCATTTTTTCCCTTTCTTTTTATTCTTCTCTTCTCTTAAAAATGTGATATATTTCCATCTTCTTTTTTCTTCTCTCTTTTTCTTTTCTTCTCACTTCGCTCCCCATGCTTAGAAAATATGTGAGCAAACATATTTAAAAGTCTCCAATAATTCTAATTATTAACGTTAATGTAGACAGAAATCTAGGCATTGATCTTTGTTTTTTCGTTGAGATATAACTGACATATAACATTGTACAAGTTTTAGGTGTACAGCATAATAATTTGATATATGTATACACTGTGAAATGATCATCACAATAAATGTAGTTAGATCCATCAAAAGTCTCATAGAGTTTTGTTTTTTTACTTTAATTTTTTTATTGAAGTGTCGTTGGTTTACAATGTTGTGTTAGTTTCTGGTGTACAGCAAAGTGATTCAGTCACTATATATATATATATATATATATATATATATGCGTGCGCGCACACACACACACACACACATTCTTTTTCAGATTCTTTTCCATTATAGGTTATCACAAGATATTGAGTGTACTCTCTGTGCTATTCAGTAGGTCCCTGTTGTTTATCTATTTTATATATAGAATAGTGTGTATATATAGAATAGTGTGTGTAATAGTGTGTTAATCCCAAACTCCTAGAGATTTTTTTTCTTCTGATGAGAACCTGTAAGATCAACTCTCTTAGCAATATATAGAGACAGCATAATTTGTATGTCCTTCAATCATAACAAAGGAAAAATATATGGGAAACGGAAGGGGTCTTTCCTTACAGTTTCCGAATGAAAATGTAAGAAGGAACAAACTTGTGCCCTCGGGGCCCTGGATCCCCTGCGAACCTTCTGCTCACGAGTCTTGGGACCAAAGACACAGGATCCACAGAAGGCATGTCAGAAACCATGGTCCCACCCCTCACTTAAAAGGGAGGACACCGGAGGCCCACAGATATGTGTGACTTGTCCAAGATGACAGCCCAGGGCAGCATCTAGATCCGCGTCCTCTGAACTCCCAGCTACCCTTCACTGCCCCCACCACCTCTCTTGGAGTCTGGGAATGAGCACAGGGTCCTGCCAGTCTCTGTGCTCAGCACACAACACTCGCACCTCCACCCTCCCTGTCTCTGGGGATCGCTCACACAGAACCGCAACCAGTACCGACCCACGGCTAACAGGCTCCCGTGTACTGCAGGCAGCTGGACTAGGCTTCCCGCAGATCCTCAGCAGAGGGAACGTCACGGAAAACTGCTAGATTCCAGTTGCTGCCAATTTGCATCGTAGGAGCTCATTGATGGAATCGAGCTACACGTGGAACAAGCATCCATTTCTCCAATAAACCCTCCTGGAGCCACACTCAGTGCCTCTCACCCTGGCGGGCATCATGGGATGAGGCGTCGGACTGATGCTCCAGCCCTGGGTTCATCACTAACTCAACCTGGGGTGGTGATGTCACCTCGACTTTCCTTACATCCTCTCCTTTTTTGTAGAACGGTCACGATCACTTGGATGATACCTGAGGTGCCACTGTGGACACTGTAGGCTTCCGTGATGGTAAAGCAAGGCTCTGGCAGCAACAGACAGCTAAGGATACAGGAAGAAGGAAGATGGTGCAAGCACGAAGATGCCCAAGGCATAGAAAGGACCAGCCGGAGGGAACTGACATTTCCTGGACAGGTAATCAGTCACCAGCCGGTGAGCACATATATTCCTCAACTGAAATAAAAACTAGGAAGAACTGGACTGTTTCTTGTGTTCTTTCAGAGCCACTGTTGGACACAAACTAATAACACCTGCTTGAAACAACACCTGCTCCTTGACCTCTGGCTTAATTGGCATATCTGTTCAGTGAAACCACTGTGACAGGTCCATCCAGGCTCATTTGCTTTCATTAGCAAACCTCACTGGTGGGGCTTCCCTGGTGGCGCAGTGGTTGAGAGTCCGCCTGCCGATGCAGAGGACACGGGTTCGTGCCCCGGGCCGGGAGGATCCCACGTGCCGCGGAGCGGCTGGGCCCGTGAGCCATGGCCGCTGAGCCTGCGCGTCCGGAGCCTGTGCTCTGCAGCGGGGGATGCTGCAACAGTGAGAGGCCCGCGTACAGCAAAAACAAAAACAAAACAAACAAAAAAAAACCTCACTGGTGGCAACAGAAGTCTCCTGTGTAGGCACCGACTTTAGAGGCAAACCTCGGGGCTAACGGCACCCGAGATGTGTTGGCATTTTTCATTTTCTATTCAAAGGGGTGAGAGTAAATGGGTGTTGGCAGTTAACAGCTGAGGCTGTCTGCTTGTCGTCTCCCTGCCACACACAGTTTCTAATAAAGAGGGCTAGGGAAAAGATTCGAGCCTTGGATTTCTGTGACTGGGGCCATGGTAGGAGATGCTGGGGTGGCCGTTTCCCATCACATTTATTTGTGGCAAGGGCAAGAGGTCGAGGTGGGGACACTACATTGTGACTTTTGGCAAAGTTGTAGTAAGGTCGTATGCATACACACATACGTCCAAAACACACACACACACACACACACACACACACACACACACACACACACACATACACACACACGACACACGTACAGGAATGGAGTGAGGATCCCTGCGTTGCTGCTGTCCCAATTTAGGAGCCAACCCTAAAGGCTGACGAGAGGGTGTGGCAGAGGGACCAGCAGAGGTGGAAGAGAGCAGGGCAACCCACCCTCCACTGCCACACCAGTGGCAACAATGACGGCCCTTGCCTGCTCAGGCCAGGGCTGCGTGTGCTCCACCCAAGTCCCTCCCAGGGCAGCAGGCAGGGAGATGCAAAATCTGTGTGTACAGCATCCGCGTTTCTGCTGGAGAAATCCACGACCCATGTTAAGACGTTACCTAAGAAAAAGGGTTGTGAAGTATCTCATTCTTTGCCCTCAGGAACCCCAATACACAGAAAAAGGACAAAGCACTCCACACAGATGTAGAAAACTAACATGGTTACCAGGGCGGAAGGGGGGAGGGATAAACTGGGAGACTGGGATTGACGTCTACACACTACTATATATAAAAAAGATAACTAATAAGAACCTACTACATAGCACAGGGAACTCTACTCAATACTCCGTAATGATCTATATGGGAAGAGAATCTATACATATGTATATGCATAGCTGATTCACTTTGCTGTGCACCTGAAACTAATACAACATTGTAAATCAACTATACTCTGATAAGGATTAAAAAAAGAACAAAGCACTCAAATTAGGGAAAACATCACGGGCACAGTGAGGAAGTGCTCTCATGTGGAAAAGGAAGTGGACTGAGGGAATTTTCTGGAACTTATGGGAAGAAGTAACCCTCCTTACCAAGACTGTGACAAAACTCTTCCCTTGGGGTCAACTTGAAATTAGCACATAAATGGAACCAGAGACTAAGGCCTGTTATACGAAAGTGACATCGCAGCATCTTAGCTGTACTGGGAGAAGGCTCTCACCAGTTCCTTAGGGAGGAAGAACTAGACCTTTAGATCAGAACCTACCACTTACAATCTAAACTGACTGCATATATTTAGGGTAAAAATAATACACAGTAAGTGTATCTAATTCTATCACATGGGTTTAATTATTCTCACGTACCCTTATCGTCTTCACGAAGTCCTGACCTGCTTGACAAGCAGATCTCTGAACTGAACCCCATGCAGCCCCCCACGTAGCGACACTGGGGTCAGCCAGCCAGGTGTGGAGGTGGGCTTGAGGGAGGTGGGCTCACGTTTACCTACGCCTGAGTGTGCTCCCCCAGTTCTGTGAGTGGCCCCCTCGCCCTTCCTGTCACCCCACCCTCTCGGGCGCTCTTGCCCTCTCGGTTGTGACACTTTTCCGTCTGGTCCTTTCTTTCCGTGCCCACTGCTGACACCTACTTCAGGCTCCCACCAACCCTCGCCTCCCAGTTGCTGCCTGTTATGGGAGCCAAAGAACCCTCTGACATCACCATTAATTGATTTTCTTTCTCATCAAAAGCAAAAGGAATTACTGATCTGTGCTGCCCCATCTGCTGCCTTAAGGAAGACCCTGCAAGGATCTCTAGGAACCTTCCCAGATGATAGACTGTGCGTATTACAGCAATATAAGAAAGCACGTACTGTTGGTCAAGTTCCCAGGAGAAGTCAGTATGAGTCTGGGAGTCATGCACCTCCCTGTCTCTGTTCTGATGCTGGACCAATAATCCAAGATGCTCAGCGTTAGGCAAAGGGCCGGAGCAAGGTGACTTCTAAGGTGTGACTTTCTATATTTTATAGGAAAAAATCAGGGCAGTAAAACTTTTGAGCTGTTCTCTGTCTGTTAGTGTCCTGAAAGGTCCATCTCATATGACAGGAGAAGAATAACAAAATAAGGTCAGGCCAAGACGGGAAGAATCCCTAATTTTGGCAGAACTGAGACCTCTCACTCTCTGTCTCTCTTCTCCAAACTAATTAACTTGCATTTTACCATATTAATGTTTCTCAAATACGATTCTGATTATTCACCACTGAAGAACCATAAATGATTCCACACATTTATAGAATTCAGCCACAAGGTCCCAGCTCTGAGAGCCAAAAGTGGTCAATTCATTTAATTCGATACCTTCCAACTTTTATAATAAAAATCTGAGTCCACTGAGGTTAACTGACTTTCCCAAAGATTATTCTATTACCATAAATGCTGATTTTATTACATATTATGCATGCAAGTGTGGCATATTTCTTATCTCAGTTCATAGTTCAAAGCATCCTTTCTTCATAAAATACCTTGAATATGCTAAAACATGCAAGAATACGGCACTATTAACCTTTTGAAGGGCTATGTGATTTCTAACAGTTTTGCTCACATATCTGATTCAAAATGGATAAACTAGGTGTTACTTAAGCAATAAAGAAAATATTTTCACTTACAGGCAACACCGAATAACACCCAGAAGAACTCATTCTGATGTGAGTGTATGAAGGAAGCAAAGAAAGGGAAAAAAGAAGGAATTGAATGTGTGGGAATCACTGGGAAGATTAACAGCGAGATTCAGTGAAAATGATTCTGTTTTTTTCCTCACAAAGAATACTTTACCTAATTACAGATACCAGGAAAACAGGTATTTAAATCCACCAGTGGCATGTGTTTGACTTCCTCATTTCCAGAGAAAATCAGGAGCTTATTTTGGGTTTTGTTCTCACTATTCTCTTTTCCCCACACACCCAAATCGGGTTGAGATATCCAACAGAGTAAAACCCTAGTACAATGGAAATTAGACTCTAGCAAAATGAGAAGCTGTGTGAAGCCCTTTTCACACTGCAAAATCAAATGTTCCCATTTTTTTCCTGCAGACATTAGAGGCACAGAAATAAAAATCAGATCCAACTCTCAGTTTCTATTTTGAGCAGAGGTTTTAAAAGCCATCAGCTTAATGTGCTATGTATTAGTCACCTTGCATAAATACATTTCATTTAAAGGGAGCCCAACTGAATGTACTCTCTTAAATGATAACATGCTAAGGGCATGGCAGAGCCCTTTTAGATAAAGAGATAAAAACATGACTTTCCCTGCCTATGTTTTATAAATAGCCAAACAACCAGAAGCTTATAGCCCAAAAGTAAGAGACGCCCATGAAAATCAAGAGATGAACTTCTAGAACTGCCACCTTACGGTTTCATGAATGATGCATGTTTTAGTTTAACGCTCAGAAAGGCATTCACCGTACATGAGAGAGTTGATGATAACAACTGTGAAATGGAGTGAACGTCGACTCCCTGACCTACATGTTATCAATACCAGTTTCTTCAACCCACACCAGACATGGTTAATCCACCACGGAATTTTTCCGTCTGAGCTTTTAAATCCCTCCCAACAGAGAACTTTCTGCATGTGGGAAATGGATGGAAACAGCCACTGGAACATTATTATTATTATTGTGCAAGGCCCTGTTTGCATACATTAATTCCATTTAATGTTCTCATCAATCCTACAGTGGCTTTTGACATTATTTATTAGTAGTAATATTATTATTATTTTACAATGAGAAAGTAGAGGCACAGAGAGAGTAAGTAACTTGCTCAAAGTCACAGAACTAGCTAGTGGCAGAGGCAGGATGCAAACCCAGTAGTGCACTTGCAGAGACCACATTCTTCACCACTATGCTATACTGACTCTTTTTATTTGTAAGGATGTCACTTTATTTTATTTATTTATATTTTGTAACATCTTTATTGGCGTGTAATTGCTTTACAATGGCGTGTTGGTTTCTGCTTTACAACAAAGTCAATCAGCTATACATATACATATATCCCCATATCTCCTCCCTCTTGCATCTCTCTCCCACCCTCCCTATTCCACCCCTCTAGGTTCGGTGCTGATCTCCCTGTGCTATGCTTGGAATGTAAAAAAAAAAAAAAAAAATGGTTCTGGAGAACCTAGGGGCAGGACAAGAATATACTGACTCTTAAGAAAGGAAAACCAATACAGAGAGAAGATGGGATTTTAACCTTCTTCCACGGAAAGTTAACTAAAAATGGAAATTTTCAAACATACCAAAAAAAAAAAAAAAAAAAAACCCCAAACCGGGAAGTAAATAGTGCAATGAACCCTCAGAGTTCCATCATCCAGCTTCAAGGATTATCAAACTTTTGTCTAACTTTCCTTATCTATACTGCCCCCCCTCCAGTTTTGTCTTGTTCTTTTCTTTGCTGGATTATTTTACAGCAAATCCAGACCATCTGTCATTACCTAGAAGCAGAGTGGAATAATTAGATCTGAAGATATAACGCAGTAGGGCTGAGACAGCCCAAGGGGACTTGAGGGGTGTGGGGTCAGGACGGGCAGGTGCTCCGTCCTTCGGGTTCCTCCTCCCCTAACCCCTCCCCAACGCTGTGCCGTCTCCAGCCACAGCCCCCTCACAGCTCCCTGCAGGATGCACTTGGATACCCCACCTCCCCACCAGACACTAACTACACAGGGTGTCCTGGCTCCAGCACTGAGTTCCATGCTCACCCCATAACAGATGCTGCAAGACTTCAGGACTGGGGAAGGGCAAGTAGACAACCCGATCTTCACAAAACAACACAAGCCCCCCAAATGAGGCAGTTCAATTAGACATTACGTTTACTACATACAAAACTATTATCATCCCAATTTCAGTTTATCTTACTTTCAACCGTTTAATGGTCAGTTTTCTTTGAAACAAAACAAAACACATTTACGCTCTAATCTCATCTCTGGGTAGACGTGATCGGTGTCCGAGTGTTTTGAAAAGGAATGTACAAGGACATCAATAAGGCTCAATCTCAAATAGGCAATAGCTTCTCTGAAATTTAACCTCACAGGTCCCATTCAGCTCCTTTTTCCATGAATAAAAAATGACTCCCTCTTCGCCGATGGAACATGAGACAGGTTGATGGCTATTTCGGTAGGAGTTATTAATAATGCTTCTTGTCGACTCTCATTTATTTATTTTTATTTATTTATTTTTGGCTGCATTGGGTCTTCATTGCTGCACGCGGGGGCTACTCTTCGTTGCGGTGCACGGGCTTCTCTTTGCTGTGGCTTCTCTTGTTGCGGAGCACAGGCTCTAGGCACACAGGCTTCAGTAGTTGTGGCGCACGGGCTTAGTTGCTCCCCGGCATGTGGGATCCTCCTGGACCAGGGCCGGAACCCATGTCTCCTGCATTGGCAGGTGGATTCCTAACCACTGCATAACCCGGGAAGCCCTCTTATCTTATTTAGAATGCATGTCAGTTACAGAAAATCAAACATGTCATGTATGTAGAAGAATTCTATAGTGTTCATAAGCATAAACGCTGAAATGAACATGCAAAAAGCTTTCATATTAACCTTTACTTTCACTGACTAACTTCCAAAATGGTCAGTGATTTCCACTTCAGATCATTATCTCCAGAACCCAAATTTTATTCAATAATTAAAAGACCACCTACCTATTTATTTTAAGCATGAAAATAAGAACTATAGCTCTAGAATTTAATGAGAATATCCAGTCTCTCTAAATTGAGATGTCTAATTGGAAACTAATTGGAAACTTTGAAATTCTCTCATGAAGCCTCAAAAGTTGGGTTTTAGCCTAATTCTTTTAAAATGGCTAATTACATGCAAGGAGATATATAAGATCTTAGACATCTGTGAGACTAGTGGGTCAGTCCACATAACGATTTAGCTCTGAATATAATTATACTACAAATAACCTATTATCTTGTCCATGCTTTGAGTTGTATAAATTATCTATGGGTACACCACAGTCAATGGAAGCAACATTTTAGAGATAATTGAGGTAATTTAGAAAAGTGTGAGAACCACAGTGATGGAACTTCAACTATCAAGACGTATGAAAGTCCTAATAGACTGAAAATGTGTTCCTGGTACAAAATACTTCTGAAAGTTGCCCCAGTTCCTCTCTCAAAAGTCTCTCTTGGGCTTCCCTGGTGGCGCAGTGGTTGAGAGTCCCCCTGCCGATGCAGGGGACACGGGTTCGTGCCCCGGTCCGGGAGGATCCCACATGCCGCGGAGCGGCTGGGCCCGTGAGCCATGGCCGCTGGGCCTGCGCGTTCGGAGCCTGTGCTCCGCAACGGGAGAGGCCACAACAGTGAGACGCCAGCGTACCGCAAAAAAAAAAGAAAAGAAAAGTCTCTCTTGTTCTATACCCTCACATATGAGAAAATCTTTCCACTGGGAGAGAATTTCTCTTGAAATTCTACTAGTGGAAAGCCCATGCTAGGTAGTGTGAGGTATACTAAAATTATTAAGAGACATACCCTGTATCCTCAAAGAGCTGACCGTCCACAGGGGAGACAGGACATAAAAACAAATAACTATACCAAGATGGTACATGATAAGCCACAAAAGTGATTACAAGCAAGAGGCAGTGGGAGTTCCTAGGAGGAAGGACCACTTCAGGTTCACAGATGAAGGAAGGCTTCTTAGAGGAAATGGTATTTGAATCACACTGAAAATGACTGAATCCACAGAGAGATCTGTGGGAGGGGAGAGCATTCTAGAAATGCATAGTTTAAACCAAGACCCAAAGGCAGAAAAGCACAAAGCCCTCAGAGAAAAATGGGAACAGCTCTCGTTGTCTGGTTGAGGGTGTATGTCAGGGGACTGGGTGAGGGAAAGGTGAGAAGGGGGCTAAGCAAGTCACGGAGGGCCTGTAACTTCTGGAAAGCAGTGGAAGTGAGTACAGGGACACATGGAGCATTCCCAACAGGCTCAAAAGAAAATTGTCTATAGGACCATGTGCCTGTGGATTAGAGAGTGAGGATGTACTGGGAATAGTTCAGGCGACATAGATTTAAACAAAGATGAGGAGGAGAAAAGAAAGAGGATAGAGTAAATGTAAGAAAGAACTGATCAGATTTGATCACTGAATACAAAGGAAGGCAAAAAAGAAAAAAAAAATGGTGAGCGGTAACGGCTAATTTTAAAATTTCCAGCCTCCGTAGACAGGAGATCATAGATGTCATTACATC
Source organism: Lagenorhynchus albirostris (assembly GCF_949774975.1). Classification (NCBI taxonomy): domain Eukaryota; kingdom Metazoa; phylum Chordata; class Mammalia; order Artiodactyla; family Delphinidae; genus Lagenorhynchus; species Lagenorhynchus albirostris. Next base: position 6,301,811 of record NC_083112.1, on the reverse strand, counting down.
ATAGAGCAACTCTGAGAGGCAGCGTCACTTTGGAAAAGATAACGGAAGATGCATTTTGAGGGAAACGTTTAGTTTGAGGTGACTTGAGTCACCCAGCTGGAGATATCTGACAGGTCATTTGAAATGTAGATGAGAAGTTCTGGAGAGAAGTTGGGGCTGGAGATATGGATTTGGTACCGCGACCGAAGTGCTAAGAGCTGAAACTGTGGAAAAGAGGACCAAGGGGAAGATGGCAGCATTGGGATAGATGCATTCTGAGGACAGACCCTGGGGACCTCAAACACTGGACTTCAGCACCAAGGAGACAGACCCCACCATGATGAACCAGCAAGGCTGCATCAGAAATGGCAACCCCTTGGCTTCCGGAGGTTTTCTGGATGTACCAACAGCTCCTCCCAAAGGATCTCCTAGGTAGAGCCCACCTCTACCTCCCCAAATACCGCCCAGCTCACAACCCCCTCTGAGGAACTCCCTGATCACCCTAATCAGAAATGAAGCCTCCACCCTAACTCATTTAGAAGGCTGTCGGCACATATATCCATGCAACATGATTATTTATATCGATGTCAGTCTCTCTGTCCACATCCAGCTCTATCCCTACATCTCTAAACATTCTACTACTTTCCTGCACCAGAACAAGAAACAACAGAAAATCCTTCAGATTTCTTTTTTATTTCTCCTTTCAAATTCTTTGTCTCATGATTTCTGGTCTCAGTTCACCTCACAAAGAAAACATGAGAATATTGCAGAGAGAAAAAGAGGAGGAGAAACTGGAAAGGACAGCTGCAAAGGCCACCTTCTTCATGTTATTTTCTGATAGATATTTTCTGTTTCTTGAGCACCAATAGGTTAGGTGTTACTCAGAGTCCACAATGAGAGATGATCCTCCACATAAATTATTCTATCCTTGTGTGATATGATCTATTTTCACTAATGATTAATTCATGAAACCCTAAGTCTTCCTATTTCCCTTCCCACACACACACTCCCCCAAAGGTTTTAACTTTAAATTATACCTCCTTACCCACCAGAAAAATCAAGTCTATAAGCCTAACTGCTGGTTAATTTGACAACTAGGTATACTTTGGGCTATAGTTTGTTACCAACACTAAATTACACTGTAATTGTTTTTCTCCAAATTTCTATTGCCTGAAGCATATTGGAGAATTTTTTAAATGATGAGCTACATATTAGGTCAGACCTGCTCAAATACTGTGATTTTAAGCTTAAATTTAAGTTTTAAGGTAGAGAATTACTTTTTTCCTGTTCACTTTCAATCTTAAAAAAGCTGTGGGTCACGACCTAATGTCATGTGAAATTTTATTTGAGGTTCGAAATGGGCCAACCTCATAACCTCGACGTGATGAACCTGTACAGGAGTGAAGGGAGGGTGAGGTCCTGCAGCACAATGAGGATAAAGGTTGCGTGTTAATCCAGAGAAACTGAGCTGCTAGCAAGAAATTACAGGGAGGCAGCCTGAACCCACAAGGAGCACGGCCTCACCATGCGAGCTGCTCACCAAACAGCTGGCTGCTTCACATGATGGAAGGTTCCCCATCACCTGAAGCGAGTACACACCTGGGAAGGGGTGGGGCAGGGACAGGTGGGTTGGGCCTGGGGGGCCTCTCAAGGCAGCTCAACTCTAAGATTTGCTTCACTAATAGCAAGAAATGACTTCACATCATGGGTGTGTCTCTACCATACACGGCAGCTTTGAGAACTAAACAGAGGAAGAGGAATACTCCCTCCTGCTCCCAGGATGGGAGCAGGTCATTCTGATCTCAGTTCGCTCAGCTATAAAATGCAGGGGTGGACAGGATGCTAAAATACCCTCAGGTTCTAACGACCTACAGACGATTCCTTTCCCTGTGTCGGCCCCATTTGCCAAAGCCTCGTGGAAAAGGTCAGAAAACACAGCAGGGCACTCGCCTTGGGAAGCCCTTGCCCAGCGGGGTTGAATGAACGGTGCAGAGCCTGAGCCCGGGGTGGAGGGTAGACTCCAAATGGAACAGCTGAGACCCGCACTCAGGGGGCTCCCAGGCCCCCCTCTACAGCATCACTTGCCCATCTGGACCCAGGAAAACAGCACAGAAAAGTCGCAGCTAAGCCAAGGTGGCCCACAAAACACTAGTAGGTTCACAATGAATCACTTAAAAGTGTCCCCCACACAGCATTCAGTCACGTGGACGCTGTCAGACTGTTTATAGGCACGTGAGTGTCTAAAATCATGAGTCGCACATTTGCAAATAGTTCCTCATTGTAATCATGTTTCAGATTTTGAGGCATCTACTTACTGTGGTGCAATCCCTTTTTATAGTAATATTCCTAAAATGAACCCTAAGTAGTGTCTAAAGAAAGACAAGACAAGGAACAAAAAAGGAACCAACTCTGACATCATGTTAGCTGTTTCCATGAGCTAAACTGGCAGCATTTGCTCCTAGGATTTGTCTAAGAACTTTCAGCTCTTGCAAGAGCTTCGTATTTTACTTGATCCTTGTCATCAAAGCATCATTTATTTGCTAAAGAACAGGAACAGGAGTTTTCTTGACCTTAAATCTGATAGCAGGCATAAGCATAATGGTTAATGGCACTAAGACATCGATTCAAACATGGGCCAAGTTTTTCTGTGATTTACTGGTGAAGGACAAATTTTATATATAGTTAGGTGGCAAATAATTACAGATCAATTCTAACATATTGCATTTTAGAAACAGAAAACAGTTCTGAATAGAGTAAATAGTTCTTTTCCTATGAAATCTTTAAACCAGGAGTTACTTTCTCTGGTACATAACAGCTCTTACCTCGACTGCTCAGGGAGTCCCTAGCGAGTATGCTTTGAAGCACAGGTGAGAAGAAATGCCCTAAGCACACCTGGAATTATTCCGTCCACACCTGTCAGCTCTCCTTTTGAAAAAGTGGCTGCCATGGGGACATGCCTCAGGTCACCTTGAGGTTCATTTGTTTTAAGAAATCAGAATCTTAACTCCTTCCTTGGAAAGATACATACCATGAGATTTTTTATCATTCATGCTCCATCTAAAACAGAAACATGCCGCTGAGAATTTCACTCCTAAAAATGACAAATCGTCACTCCTCTATTTCAAAACCTTCAGACTGCTAACACGCACACACATAGCGAAAAATTAAGAGTTACGCATTTGCAAATTTGAGACTGCCACTGTGCCATGATGCAATCCCTAATTCCAGTGGGGTTTCTAAAATGATCCCCATATGAAAGCAGGTCTGAGACACAGCACCTTCAGGAAATCAAGTGAACCAAGAACCTCTCAGAAATGCTTACAAACACGTCGAGATGCATTACTTTTAGGAATAACCAGGTAGACTAAAATTTAGAACTACAGAGGTACAAATTTTCCACCCACGAGCTCTCTAAAGCCGAGAAAGGACAGGGAAAAAACAAGCTTGGAGAGAGGAAATTGAAAAAAATAATACAAAATCAATCTTATTCTCAATCTCTCTTCCTCTTCCCCTTCCCCCTTCCCATCTTTCACTCTGCCTCTATCTCTTATTCCAACTTTATTCAGCTACTATAATCCCTTCAAAACAGCTTTCCACATGAAAGCTGCTTAGATTTCCCTGGCAAATCCTTACTACCCAACATCTGAGGTGTCATGGCTTCAGATCCAGTAACAATGACCTTGAAGTCGATGAGGCTGAGATGGGGTTTGGTCCTCAAAGGCTCAGCCCAAATGGGGCAGCCTTGGGTCTTCTTTAGGGACAGCAGCTGATACGACGTGCTTGGACGCTATTAATTCACACTTTAAAATGCAGCTTACAACACCAGTGTCAGGAACCAGGCCTGGAGTGACACCGTCTCAGCTAACAGGGACCTTCCCGGGCACAGACTTGAAGAAGCTCCACTGGGCTTCCCTATTTTTAACATCGTTTAATGAACTTTTAGAAATCAAGAGCGCCACCGATGTGAAGGCATGGCAGGTAACCACAGGCGACTAAAATCATTTTCCCACTAATATTTCATGTCTTTTTGCTGGCACATTAACTCCCCATAACTTAGGAAATGGTAGCGCCAAACAGGCTTTTATTTTTCTTCAGCAGATTACCTTTAAAGTCCCAACAATGGGAGGTTAAGGTAGTCAACCCCAATTCTTAGTTACACGCAAAGAAAATGCAACCCTGTTGTACCCACACGCTGACTCGCCCTCTGCTGGTCCTGCCTGTCTGGGATGCAAGCCCGCCCACCCGTCCGCCCCACTTACGGTTGGCCAGCCGGCTGGGCTCGGGCTGGGCGCTGTCCGCTGACTGGGTGCTGGACACCGAGGACACGCTGGAGCTCCGGACGAAGCCAAAGGCCGCCAGCTTGGCTGCTGGGAGGCGCGAGTAGCCAGGAGGACGAAGTCCAGATTTGGGCAGGTTGGATTTTGCAGCATTTGAACCGGAAGGTTTCTTTAAATCTGCTAAAATGAACCCAAGCCAGAAAAAAAAAAATCTCAGTTGATAGCAAGATAGAGAAGACACAGATTGTGAATATTAACCCAGATCCAGCATAAACAGACCACAATTACTCTTGCACCGTCTGATTCAACACATTCACAAAGGCGTCTTTATGAGAAAGGCCCCTCACTGCGGGCCAGGTGCTAAGAGGAGGAGAGACAGCAGGCAGACGAGACCAGAACAGACAACTCACCCTACAATATGGCCATAAAGAAAGGTATAAAGTGCTTAGGGGGCTGAATGGAATGAGGACACATACTGTTGCAGGTCACCCTAGAATTGTGAAGCTGAGATACACCTTGCTTCTGACATATGATGAGTGAAGAACCCTTGTGGCCAAACATCAGCAATTATAAACTCTATGTAATAATTCACAGAGACACATACAAAGAATCATTTAGTGGTGGCAGGAACGAGGTGAAAAGAGCACAAACTGTGTAGCTGGCTGAAATCTAGTCTCTACCAATTACTACTGTGTAATCTCAGGCACTTGACCTAACACTAAGAACCTCAGTTTCCTCCCGTGGAAGGAACAGGGTTGATAAAACTGGCCTGGAAGTGTTAGTGTAAGTACTACTGCTTGTAACACAGAACTTGATAGGTGCTTAAACTGAGGCTAGGTTTCATTCTCTCCTTTTTCCATTATCTGTTTTTATGTTAGTCTAAACTTCAAAATTAGTTCCCAGATACGTGCAAAGCCAGCTAATCTGAAATAATAAAACATTATTATAAGTGCATGATCTCAGCACTCCTGTGTCTGAGCTGGGCTCCATGCATAGCTACTGTGACGATCGTCCCAACCCTATGAGAATTCTCTCAATATCAGATAGAACCAGAACATTATCAACACGCAAATGCTCGTTTTTTATAATTCATTTATTTTATTTATTTATTTTTGGCTGCGTTGGGTCTTCGTTGCTGCACGCGGGCTTCCTCTAGTTGCGGCGAGCGGGGGCTACTTTTCGTTGCAGTGTGCGGGCTTCTCATTGCGGTGGCTTCTCTTGTTGCGGAGCACGGGCTCTAGGCACGTGGGTTTCACTAGCTGTGGTGCACGGGCTCAGTAGTTGTGGCTCACGGGCTGTAGAGCGCGGGCTCAGTAGTTGTGACACACGGGCTTAGTTGCTCTGCGGCATGTGGGATCTTCGTGGACCAGGGCTCGAACCCATGTCCCCTGCATTGGCAGGTGGACTCTTAACCACTGTGCCACCAGGGAAGCCCACAAATGCTCTTTAATATGACATTTAAAAGGAAAAAGGGCCAAGCGTCCTGCTATTCTGTATAATTGTCCTAGTCGAGCCATTTAACAAGTTTCACTGCAGCCGCATTTACTGTGAGTGCTTGTTCTTACACTACAGTCAGGCAACTCTTCATTATCTACTGAAAGCTCCACCAGGTTGCAGATTAAAATTTAAATGGGCTATCTATAAAAAAAATTCAAGGTCTAAAAAATCCGTGAAGAGTCTACACATTAGAAAGCATCTATGTGTGGAAATACATCAAGAACCAACAGATGCCAGGCTGGGCCTGCAGTGCCCTTTCCTCTAGCAGCAGCTCCCCTGAGAGTGAGGCCATGGTCACTCGTACGTCCAGGTGACGGCAGAATCTGTACAACTGTGGTTTCCTGACGTCTAGGTCAGGACTAGGAAGGGGAGGAATCAGGTGAGTGCAAAGGGAAGAGGGGACAGGGAGCTGGTGCTGCGAATATTCCCAACTCAGGTCTGTTCTAACGCTTGGAAAAAAAATGTTCAACTAGGACAAAGAAGAAATAATCACTGTTTAACGAGTAATATTGGCCCCTTTGTATCAGAAAGTAAATGTCATGTCAATGCCTTAGAATTATTGTTCTCTGCTTCTCTAAAAGACATAAAGTTATATGAAGTAATAACTAAAAATATGTATTACTGGGTTTGTAACAGACATGGATGTAAAAAGGAGAAAGATGGAATAGAGCTAAATAGGAGTAACATTTCTGTATCCCACTGACATTAGTATAAATATTACGTAGATTCTGATAATTTAAGATGATATGGTAAGCCCTAGAGCAATCAGTAAGAAGATAACTCAAAAAAATATAGTGAAAAAAATCACTAAAGGAATTAAAATGCTACCTTGGAAAATACTTACTCAGTGCAAGAGAAAGCAGTAATGAGTAGAGAAACAAAAAAGACATGAGGCAGACAGAAAACAAATAGCAAAGTAGTGCATGTAAATCCAACTACATCAACAGTAACATTAAACGTGAATGTACCAACCAATCCAGTCATAAGGCAGAGACTGACAGACTGGATGAAAAACAAGACTGAAACATATGCTGTCTGCTGGACAGACATTTTAGATTCAAACATACAATTAGTTTAAAAGCAGAAGGATGGGAAAAGACATATCATGCAAAGAACAACCAGCAGAAAGCTGGAGTGGCTATACTGATGGCAGAAAAAACACATTTCACAACAAGAAAGAGATAAAGAGGGATATTTTATCATGATCCAAAGTCAGTAAATCAGGCAGATACAGCGGCTGTAAATATATATACATCTAAAACAGGGTCCCAAAATACACAAAGCAAAAGCTTACAGAATTGACAGGAGAAATAAACAATTCAAAATAATATTTGGAGACTTTAATACCCCACTTTCAATGATGGAACAACTAAGCAGAAGATCAACAAGGCAACAGAAGACAAACACTATAAACCAACGAGACCTACAGACATGTATAAAACACTCCACCCAACAGCAGCAGAATATATATGCTTCTCAAGTGTACACAGAACCTTCTCCAGGATAAACTAAATATTAGGCTATAAAATAAGCATCATTAATTTAAAAAGATTGAAATGATACAAGTGCATTCCTTTCCTGTTTCTTTTCTGTTTTTTGCTTGTTTCTGTTTTTTCATCTAACGTTCCAACGAATGTTCAGCCCTGCAATACACACAGATTCAGTACTTTCATTGCTGAGACAGTTTATGGTCATTGCCAATCTACCATTGTCCAACTTACCCTCCCTGACCTTTAACAGCAGAATTAGGGCCCAGCAATACCTTGGCAGAGACAGGTGCTGGTGACATAATCAAGTAGCATCAAGGTCTGAATATATAGGAGATGAGACTCTGTAACAAAGTAATGACACCATTTTTCTTGTACCTGGTTTTGGAACACATTGCTATTGACTGTACTGTATATTTGAAATCAAAATTGTCCATCACAACTCTGCTCCTCTGAGCTAGTCCTACCCATTCACATTCATTATGCACAGCAACTGGAAAGAAAAGCCATAAGAAATTCACCTCCATTTGACAACATATTAAGATCCTTGTGGGTTGCACTACCATCAACTACATTCGGCAAATTCCTGCTCCCTGGATTTCTGCCCATTTTTGAATCCTGCCCCTGTCTCCTTAAACATGTCACCTGTGATTCCCTGATACTCCCTATCCCTTCTCAAAGGACTATGGTTGACTCAGCTCTGTAGACCCCCTTCTCTGTAGATGCCTGATATCAAAGCCTGTTCAGCCTAGTCAAGTTGACTTTAGCCTTACAAGGGTTATCTATGATTTATTTCCATGCTTGGGTTACACAGGACTGAATTAGTTTCTAAGTACAAGCTCTAATTCTCTCCAGAAGTGAAATGTTAATGGATTTAAGTGGTGTTAACACAACTCTAAACACACGATAAAATTTCATAGAACTAAATATACATGTACAAACACACACACACACACACACACACACACACACACACACACACACACACACACACACACAGGAGTGCCTGTAAAAATGAGTGAAATCAGACTAAGTTCTGTAGTCTAGTTAATAGTATTGTCCCAATATTAATCTCCTGGGGTTTTTATTCCTTTTTTTAAAATTTTCATTGCTTATGGGAAGCAACTAAAGCAGTACTTAGAAGGAAAGTTATATCTATAAATGCCTACATTAAAAAAGGAGAGGGCTTCCCTTGTGGCGCAGTGGTTGAGAGTCCGCCTGCCGATGCAGGGGGCGCAGGTTCGTGCCCCGGTCCGGGAAGATCCCACATGCCGCGGAGCGGCTGGGCCCCTGAGCCATGGCCGCTGAGCCTGCGCGTCCGGAGCCTGTGCTCCGCAACGAGAGAGGCCACAACAGTGAGAGGCCCGCGTACCGCAAAAAAAAAAAAAAAAAAAAAAAGGAGAAAGATGTCAAATCAATAAAGCAACCTTCCACCTAAAGACATTGAAGAAAGAAAAGAGCAAACTAAACCTAAACCAAGCAGAAAGCAGGATATAATAAATAAGACAATGGAAATAAATGAAACTGAATAGAAAAACAATAGAGAGAATCAATGAAATCAAAAGTTGGTTCTTACAAAGATCAACAAAGTTGACAAACCTCTAGCTAGACTAAACAAGAGAAAGGGAAGACAAATTTTTAAATTAGGAATGGAAGAGGGGACATCACAGCTCATTCTTCAGAAACAAAAATAATTATAAGGGAATATTAATGAACAACTATATCTCAACAAATTAGATAATCTAGTGAGACTGAAAAGTTCCAGAAAGACACAAACTATGAAAACTTACTCAAGAAGAAATAGAAAATACACCTATAACAAAAAGATGGAATTCATAATTCAAAAACTTCCCAGAAAGAAAAGTCCAGGCCCAAATGTCTTCCCTAGTGAATCATGTCAGACATTTAAAGAAAAATTTATACCAATTCTTCACAAGTTATCCAAAAATGGGGGGAGGGGTGAAGAGAACACTTCCAAACTCATTCTGTGAGGACAATATTACCTTGATACCAAAACCAGACAAAAATATCAAGAGAAAAGAAAACTACAGACTGATATCTACTGTAGATGCAAAATCCTCATCAAAATATACAGCAGGGCTTCCCTGGTGGCGCAGTGGTTGAGAGTCCGCCTGCCGATGCAGGAGACATGGGTTCGTGCCCCGGTCCAGGAAGATCCCACATGCCGCAGAGCGGCTGGGCCTGTGAGTCATGGCCACTGAGCCTGCGCATCCGGAGCCTGTGCTCCGCAACGGGAGAGGCCACAACAGTGAGAGGCCCGCATATGGCAAAAAAAAAAAAAATATATATATATATATATATATATATATATATGTATATATATATATACAGCAAACTGAAACCAGCCACCTATAAAAAGGATTATATGCCATGACCAAGTGAGATTTATCCCCAAAATGAAAGACTGGTTTAACATGGAAATCAGTCAATGTACTTACATTAATAGAATAAAAAAAAAACCCACACAATTATCTCAATAGATGCAGAAAAATCACTTGACAAATTCCAACAGTACTTCATGATAAAACACCTAACAAACTAGGAAAAAATGAAAATAATCTCAACCTAATAAGGGTATCTAGGAAAAACTCACAGCTAACATCATACTCAAGGAAAACAGACTGAATGCTTCCCCCCCAAATCAGGAACAAGACAAGGATGTCTGCTCTCACCACTTCTATTCAACATTTTATGGAAGTTTCTAGCCAAGGCAATTGGGCAAGAAAATAAAATAAAAGGCACACAGATGGGAAACAAAAGCAAAACTTTCTCTAGCTATAGATGACACGAACTTGTATATTAAAAAAAAAATCCTATAAAATCTACTAAAAAACTATTAGAACTAATACATGATTCAATACATGAAAATCAATTGTATTTCTATACACTTGCAATGAATAATCCCAAAACGAAGTTAAGAAAATTTCACTTACTATAGTAACAAAAAGAATAAAATACTCAGGAACTGTAATAAAGGGTCAGACTCTCTTTTTTCAATGTTTGATTGATCACAGCTGTCAACTTTCAAACGCTGCACCCCCTTCTGTGCTCCCCATGCCCCTCTGTCCCACGTCTGAGAAAGCTGGAAAGAACTTAAGCCCAGTGCTCACTCCTTTGCCGCTGGGAGGAGATTCAAACTACACAGGCCCCTACCACTTCCACTGAACCCTGCCCCATCCCACCTCTAACCTCTAACAACAGTAAAAAAGAGCTGAGCCAGTGTCCTTTCCTGGCTCTCTCAAGCCATGCCAGGCATGTTTGAGAGGCCTGCCGATCTCTCCCCAGAGACCTCAATTATGTGAGTAATGAACTTCCTCATACCCTCTTGCTTTGTGTATGGCATCATCAGTCTTGACATCCAAAACAAATTGGGCGTGGGGGTCCCTCCTACTGAGACAGGCTGGGACCTGGGGCCCTTTGCTGCAGGGCTTGCACCTGGACACACATTCCTCAGGTAACAATACAAAGAAACGATAAGGGACTAAAAATAACTGTGTGCATGTGCACTTGGGGCAAATCATAGACAAGAAGACACAGAAAGACCCAAAAAACCCAACTGCCACTTCTGAAGAGCTGGGAGCAAAAACAGGGTGTCGGGAGCCAAAGCACGGGACTGCGCATGCCCTCCTGCACTCGACACCACCAAAGGGACGCGCAAAACCCCTAAGTCACCCCTCCAGCCTGACACACCCCTGCTCTCACCCCATATAAGGAACCAGCCAGTCCCTCTTCAGGGAGCGAGCAAGGGAACCTGTGGTGTTCTCGCTCCCCTCTGCTGCAGCAGGGGCCCCAATAAAGCCTTGCCTGAATTTCTTGCCTGGGCTCTAGTCAATTTCTACTGATTGTGGAAGGCCAAGGACCCTGGTCGGTATCACTGCCTCTCCAGGGTGGCCACGACAATAGGTGCTGTGATCAGGATACTGAGACAGTGACCACCACCACAGGGAGTCTTTCTTCTCGCCTTGCTTACTAACCAGCTCTGCTGACTAATAGCGAGCACGCGCTTCAAGCTGCTGCTGGCTGGTTAGCTGGTGCTTTGAGCCGTGGGGCTCTGTGCTGCATTAATGAGTCCTACAGAACCTCCGTTACACAGACTTCCCCGACCTAAGGTGGAAGTGTCAGTCATCAATTGGCTTTTAGGAACAGGATTATGGGATTGGAGTGGGCCTTGGGTCACGTAGCTTCGCCTGGACCTATGTGTACATCTTGGAACGGAGTTGTGACTGATCCTTGGTTCAGGGGAAAGACTACCCTGTCCTATATGCAGGCCCACTGGGTGGTCACTCATGAAAAAGCAGTCATTAGGGGGAAAACAAGACCAAAAAAAAAAGCCATCATGTGAGCGCTGAGGTCTACATTCCTAAGAGCAGATGTCTCAGCAGGACCCTGAGATGTCTCTGCTGCCGCCTGTACCTCTGTCAGAAATCCTGGTCTCAGGGTTATACAGAAAAACACCCACGGCATCTCTGGGGACAGCAAAGGAGTTAATTCAAACCCTACTGAAGCCCAGGGTCCTGAAATCTTATAAAGCAACCACTGCCACGGGGAGGACCCACCCCAGACGATGCTGAGCTGAAGCTCTCTGGAAGAACGTCATCAATACAAGCAGATTAGAGAGACACCCCGCCCCCAGTAAAAACAATAAAGGAAAAAAAGACTGGGGGTGGGCGGAGGGGGAAAGAGAGAGAGAAAGAAACCGGCATTATTCATAAGAGACACAAGGTAGAAACAACACAAATGTGCATCAACTGATGAATGGATAAACAAGATGTGGAAGGTCAATACACTGCAATATTTTTCAGCTACAAAAAGAAAGGAACTACTGATACACGTTATAACATGGATGAACCCTGAAAACATTAAGGCAAGTGAAAGAAGCCAGACACAAAAGGCTGCACACGGTATGATTCAATTATATGAAATGTCCAGAATAGGCAAATCTATAGAGACAGAAAGTAGGTTAGTGCTTGCCAGGGGCTGGAGTTTGAGGAAATGGGGAGGGCCTGACAACAGGCATAGGGTTTCTATGAAAATGTTCTAAAACTGATAGTGGTGACGGTCACACAGTTGTGTGAATAGACTAAAAACCACTGAACTGTATCCTTTAAAAGGGTGAATTCTATCTACTATATGAATTGTGTCAATACAGCTGTTATATTAAAACAAAACTTTTTTTAAAAAGAATAAATCTTGTCTTCAGTTCAGTAACAGGCTTACACTGAGCTGGAGCAATGATGACGTTCCCAATCTCTATCAGTATCTTCAACTTCCAAAGGGCCTGTGACAGACAGAGGACTCAGTCTGTCGTTCTGAGTCCTCCACAAAAACCCCTTCTAACCGGCAGATGGAAGAAATGTTCAGCAGATCAAAGACCCTTCCAAATGAATATGACCATAATGGGGAAATTAAATAACTTTGAAAATTAATGAATATTTTAACAAAAAACCTCTAGGATCAAATATTCAAATCCCATGCAAAGGAGCTTACGTGGGCTCACTTCTTTTATTTTTATCAAGGCTCTGTATTCTGTCAAGATTTTGCCCAAAAAAAGATACAAATTCCTGTGTGAACAACAAAAGGGATTTTGCTGCTATTAAGTGCTTAAAAGATGTGTTGCTCTTTCAAAGTAATACCGTTTTTCTTTTGACAGACGAATCCTCTGAAGAATGCAAATCTTCACATTTAGAGGAAACATGAAAAGCTGTATTTATTCTCACCGTTTTTCCTTTTGTATTGATTCTCCTTTAAAAATGACTTTGTAATGCTAGAATACCTCAATCAACTAAAATCAGATTACAGTGCCTTATGGTTCAATACTGTATTGATAAAGGTCCATCCATCATTGTCCAACATTCTTGACATCTGAGGCAGTAAGATAAAAACTTTAAGAACGTAAATGGGGAGTCAAGATGGTGTACTAGGAGGACACAGAATTCACGTCTCCTCACAATGAGGGCACCTACCAGGCACCGGGGGGGGGGGGACCACGGACACCTAAGGCGATGGGAGGAAACCCCAGCGACCAGTGATCTCTCCTTTTGGCTTGTTCCCCACCCTCTCTTTTTTTTTTTTCTTTTTTCTGTTGTGGTTTTATTTTACCTTGTTGCAGTTGTTTCAAATAGTTTTATTTTTCCTGATCTTTCTAATTTTATTTTGATTTTTCTTCTTTCATATCATACTGCTCCTTTTTTTCCTTCTTCCTTCTTTTTTTTTTTTTTTTTTTTTGCGGTACACGGGCCTCTCACTGTTGTGGCCTCTCCCGTTGCGGAGCACAGGCTCTGGACGTGCAGGCTCAGCAGCCATGGCTCACGGGCCCAGCCACTCTGTGGCATGTGGGATCTTCCCGCACCGGGGCACGAATCCATGTCCCCTGCCTCGGCAGGCAGACTCTCAGCCACTGCGCCACCAGGGAAGCTCTCTTCCTTCCTTTTTTTTTTAATGCGCCACAAAGCTTGTGGGATCTTGGTTCCCAGGCCAGAGGTTGGACCTGAGCTCCTGTGGTGGGAGCTCTGAGTTCAAACCACTGGACTAACAGAGAACCTCAGACCCCAGGGAATATCAATCAGACAGAGGCCTCCTGGAGGTCCTCATCTCAGCAACAAGACCCAGCTCTATCCAACTACCTGCAAACTCCACGGCTGGACGTCTCAGACCAAACAACCGGTAAGACAGGAATACAGCACCACCCGTTAAAAAAAAAAAAAAAGAAACAAAAAAACACTTTGTTACAGGTGAAGGAGCAAGGTAAAAACCTACAAGACCAAATAAATGAAGATGAAATAGGCAACCTACCTGAAAAAGGATTCAGAGTAATGATAGTAAAGATGATCCAAAATCTTGGAATCAGAATGGGGAAAATACAAGAAACATTTAACAAGGATCTAGAGGAACTAAAGAGCAAACAGTGATGAACAGCACAATTACTAAAATTAAAAATACTCTAAAAGGAATCAATAGCAGAATAACGGAGACAGAAGAACGGATAAGTGAGCTGGAAGATAAAATAGTGGAAATAACTGCCGGGGAGCAGAATAAAGAACAAAGAATGAAAAGAACTGAGGACAGACTCAGAGACTCTGGGACAACATTAAACACACCAGCATTCGAATTATAGGGGTCCCAGAAGAAGAAGAGAAAACGAGAGAGTCTGAGAAAATATTTGAAGAGATTATAGTCGAAAACTTCCCTAAGGTGCGAAATGAAATAGTCAATCCAGTCCAGGAAGCACAGAGAGTACCATTCAGGATAAAACAAAAAAGAAGCATGCCAAGACACATATTAATCAAACTATCAAAAATTAAATACAAAGAAAAAATACTGAAAGCACCAACAGAAAAGCAACAAATAACATACAACAGAATCCCCATAAGGTTAACAGCTGATCTTTCAGCAGAAACTCTGCAAGCCAGAAGGGAGTGGCAGGACATATTTAAACTGATGAAAGGGAAAAACCTACAACCAAGATTACTCTAGCCAGCAAGGATCTCATTCAGATTCAACGGAGAAATTAAAACCATTACAGACAAGCAAAAGTTAACATAATTCAGCACCACCAAACCAGCTTTACAACAAACGGTAAAGGAACTTCTCTAGGCAAGAAACACAAGAGAAGGAAAAGACCTACAATAACAAACCCAAAACAATTAAGAAAATGGTAATAGGAACATACATATCGATAATTACCTTAAATGTAAGTGGATTAAATGCTCCAACCAAAAGGAACAGACTGGCTGAATGCATACAAAAACAAGACCCGTACATATGCAGTCAAGAGACCCACTTCAGACCTAGGGACACATACAGACTGAAAGTGAGGGGATGGAAAAAGATATTCCATGCAAATGGAAATCAAAAGAAAGCTGGAGTAGCAATTCTCATATCAGACAAAATAGACTTTAAAATAAAGACTATTATAAGAGACAAAGAAGGACACTACATAATGATCAAGGGATCGATCCAAGATGCAGATGTAACAAATGTAAATATTGTTTACCTAACAGAGGAGCACCTCAATACATAAGGCAAATGCTAACAGCCACAAAAGGGGAAATCGACAATAACACAATAATAGTAGGGGACTTTTAACACCCCACTTTCACCAATGGACAGATCGTCAAAAATGAAAATAAATAAGGAAACACAAGCTTTAAATGACACATTAAACAAGATGGACTTAATTGATATTTATAGGACATTCCATCCAAAAACAACAGAATACACTTTCTTCTCAAGTGCTCATGGAACATTCTCCAGGATAGACCATATCTTGGATCACAAATCAAGCCTCGGTAAATTTAAGAAAACTGAAATCGTATCAAGCATATTTTCTGACCACAACGCTATGAGATTGGAAATCAATTACAGGAAAAAACTGTAAAAAACACAAATACATGGAGGCTAAACAGTGCACTACTAAACAGCCAAGAGATCACTGAAGAAATCAAACAAGAAATGACAAAATACATAGAAACAAATGACAACGAAAACACGACAATCTAAAACCTATGGGATGCAGCAAAAGCAGTTCTAAGAGGAAAGTTTATAGTAATTCAATCTCACCTCAAGAAACAAGAAAAGTCTCAAATAAACAATCTAACCCCACACTTAAAACAACTACAGAAAGAAGAACGAAGAAAACCAAACGTCAGTAGAAGGAAGGAAATCATAAAGATCAGAGCAGAAATAAATTTAACAGAAATGAAGAAAACAATAACTAAAAGCTGGTTCTTTGAGAAGATAAACAAAATTGCTAAACCCTTAGCCAGACTCATCAAGAAAAAAAGGGAGAGGGCACAAATCAATAAAATTAGAAATGAACAAGAAGAAATCACAACTGACACCACAGAAGTACAAAGGATTATGAGAGACTACTACAAACAACTATATGCCAATAAAATGGACAACCACGAAGAATGGACAAATTCTTGCAAGGGTACAATTTTCCAAGACTGAACCAAAAGAATTAGAAAATATAAACAGACCTATCACAAGTAATGAAACTGAAACCATTAATTAAAAATCTTCCAACAAACAAAAGTCCAGGACCAGATGGCTTCACAGGCGAAGTCCATCAAACATTTTGAGAAGAGCTGACACCCATCCTTCTCAAACGCTTGCAAAAAATTGCAGAGGGAGAAACACTCCCAAATTCATTCTACGAAGCCACCATCACCCTGATACCAAAACCAGAAAAAGATATCACAAAAAAAGAAAATTATAAACCAATATCACTGATGAACATAGATGCAAAAATCCCGAACAAAATACTAGAAAAACAGAATCCAACAACATATTAAAAGGATCATATTAAACACCATGATCAAGTGGGATTTATCCCAGGTATGCAAGGATTCTTCAATATATGCAAATCAATCAATGTGATACATCACATTAACAAATTAAGGAATAAAAACCATATGATCATCTCAGTAGATGCAGAAAAAGATTTTCACAAAATTCAACACCCATCTATGATAAAAACTCTCCAGAAAGTGGGCATAGATGGAACCTACCTCAACATAATAAAGGCCATATATGACAAACCCACAGCAAGCATCATACTCAATGGTGAAAAACTGAAAGCATTTCCACTAAGATCAGGAACAAGACAAGGATGTCCACTCTCACCACTCTTATTCTACATAGATTTGGTAGTCCTACCCACAGCGATCAGAGAAGAAAAAGAAATAAAAGGAATACAAATTGGAAAAGAAGAAGTAAAACTGTCACTGTTTGTCGATGACATGATACTATACAAAGAAAATCCTAAAGATGCCTCCAAAAAACTACTGGAACTAATCAATGAATTTGGTAAGGTTGCAGAATAGAAAATTAATGCACAGATCTCTGGCACTGCTATACACCAACAACGAAAAATCAGAAAGAGAAATTAAGGAAACAATCCTATTTACCAACGCAACAAAAAGAATAAAATACCTAGGGATAAACCTGCCTAAGGAGGCAAAAGACTTGTACTCAGAAAACTATAAAACATGGATGAAAGAAATCAAAGATGACACAAACAGAT
Source organism: Lagenorhynchus albirostris (assembly GCF_949774975.1). Taxonomy (NCBI): domain Eukaryota; kingdom Metazoa; phylum Chordata; class Mammalia; order Artiodactyla; family Delphinidae; genus Lagenorhynchus; species Lagenorhynchus albirostris. The sequence goes on along the minus strand of NC_083112.1, from coordinate 6,284,523 downwards.
GGAGAAATATACCATGTTCCTGGATTGGAAGAATCAATATTGTGAAAATGACTATACTACCCAAAGCAATCTACAGAGTCAATGCAATCCCTATCAAACTATCAGTGGCATTCTTTACAGAATTAGAGCAAAAAATTTTACAATTTGTATGGAAACACAAAATACCCCAAATAGCCAAAGCAATCTTGAGAAAGAAAAACGGAGTTGGAGGAATCAGGCTCCCTGACTTAAAACTATACCATAAAACTACAGTAATCAAGACAGTATGGCACTGGCACAAAAACAGAAATATAGATCAATGGAACAGGATAGAAAGCCCAGAGATAAACCCACACACATACAGTCACCTAATTTATGACAAAGGAGGCAAGAACATACAATGGAGAAAAGACAGCCTCTTCATTAAGTGGTGCTGGGAAAACTGGACAGCTACATGTAAAAGAATGAAATTAGAACACTCCCTAACACCATACACAAAAATAAACTCCAAATGGATTAAAGACCTAAATATAAGACCAGACACTATAGAACTCTTAGAGGAAAACATAGGTAGAACACTCTTTGACATAAATCACAGCAAAATCATCTTTTTTGACACACTTTCTAAAGTAATGAAAATAAAAACAAAAATGAACAAGTGGGACCTAATGAAACTTAAAAGCTTTTGCACAGCAAAGGAAACCATAAACAAGAGAAAAAGACAACCCTAAGAATGGGAGAAAATATTTGCAAATGAAACAACAGTCAAAGAATTCATCTCCAAAATATACAAACAGCTCATGGAGCTCAATATCAAAAAAACCCAAACAATCCAATTAAAAAATGGGTGGAAGACGTAAATAGACATTTTACCAAGGAAGACATACAGATGGCCAAGAGGCACATGAAAAGATGCTCAGCATCACTAATGATTAGAGAAATGCAAATCAAAACTACAATGAGGTATTACCTCATGCCAGTCAGAATGGCTATTATCAAAAAATCTAGAAACAATAAATGTTGGAGAGGGTGTGGAGAAAAGGGAACCCTCTTGCACTGTTGGTGGGAATGTAAATTGATACAGCCACTAAGGAGAACAGTATGGAGGTTCCTTAAAATTCTAAAAACAGAACTACCATATGACCCAGCAATCCCACTATTGGGCATATACCCTGAGAAAACCATAATTCAAAAAGAGTCATGTACCACAGTGTTCACTGCAGCATTACTTACGATAGCCAGGATATGGAAGCCACCTAAGTGTGCATTGACAGATGAATGGATAAAGAAGACGTGGCACATATATACAATGGAATATTACTCAGCCATAAAAAAAACGAAATTGAGTTATTTGTAGTGAGGTGGATGGACCTAGAGTCTGTCATACAGAGTGAAGTAAGTCAGAAAGAGAAAAACAAATACCATATGCTAACACATATATATGGAATCTATGAAGAAAAAAAAAAAAGGTCATGCAAGAACCTAAGGGTAAGATGGGAATAAAGACACAGACCTACTAGAGAATGGACTTGAGGATATGGGGAGGGGGAAGGGTCAGCTGTGACAAAGTAGAGTGGCATGGACATATACACACTACCAAATGTAATATAGATAGCTAGTGGGAAGCAGCTGCATAGCACAGGGAGATCAGCTCCGTGCTCTGTGACCACCTAGAGGGGTGGGATAGGGAGGGTGAGAGGGAGGGAGACTCAAGAGGGAAGAGATATGGGAACATATGTATATGTATAACTGATTCACTTTGTTATAATGCAGAAACTAACACACCATTGTAAAGCAATTATACTCCAATAAAGATGTTAAAAAAAAAAAAAGACTGTTAAAGGAAGGAGGACATGGACTGATCTGCTGAGCAGAGGATGAGTTGGGATATGTCAAGACTAGAGGTATGGAAGTCAGCTGGGGGGCAGCAGATCAGGAGAGAAGTCCGGACATTCTGGGAGCAGGGATGGAGTAGATGTATTCAAGTTACAAAATCAGCAGGTCTGGCTGACTTGATTAGCTGGGGGAGTCGGGGGAAGGTGGGAGGATGAGTAAAGAGAAATCTTCTTTGTTGTAGGAATAAGAAAAGGCCGACATCCCTGAGAAACCTCCAAGGGAACCACTGTGGTTAAGCCATGCCCCACTGAGGTCATGCACACCTGAAAACACAGCAATGTGTAGGGACTCTAGGAAAATCCTTCTCACTGCAGAAACAACAGAAGCACGCTGTGGTCAGAAGAGCCCCGCGGAAGGCTCTCCTGCAGAGCGGCTGCACCGCCTGTGGGTCACTCCCTGTGAGCAGCAAAGGAAACCCCAGAAAGGCCTAGGGTGGATGCGCGGCACCTCAACGGGTGAGGCTGCAGAGGGACGCAGGGGGCTTAGACCCCGTGCTTTTGCTCCCTTCATTACAGGTGTGTCTGTCCACAATCCGGGAATGATGATCAGGGGAAAAACTGAACTGAGATTGCTGGCTCACTGGCATTATTTAATATCCAGGCTGGAAAGGGAACTAGTGAAAGTTTTTTGTTTTGGTTTGGTTTTGTTAATGTTTCTGGAGTTGCAAAGAGATGGGTCTAAAGGTAAAAACAGAACAGTGTGCTAAATGAGCAATAAATCATCTGCAAAACCAAATAAACCTATGTGTGCAGTGTGTCTTTAATGGAGGCCCACATCTTGAGTTTTACTTCCTTATAATTATCTAAAAAATTGAGACTAAGCATTTTTGCGTCATCGGAGTATAACCGGGATCTGAGCATCTGCATTTGCATTTCTGTTTAGATCTTGTTATCTCACCTAAAGCGACTGGATTTAATCCAGAGATTCACAAATATCCAGTGACATATTTTCCACTGTATTAGAGTAAAAACCCCGCCTTGGGAGAGTTGGCCTCTCTATACATAATTGGTCGGTGTATAAATTAGTCAAAGCCTTTGTGTAAGAGAAGGGAACTGGAAAGGGTCGGTGGGGGAGCAGGCATGAGAGAGTGCTACAAACAGAAGGACATTCGCAGCAGGGACAAGTAATGTAAATAGTGCCAATGTCATACTTCTGCTGGACAGATCTGCTTATAAATAGAAGCTGTTTAAAAAGAGACGTCAAATACAGGTGACCTTGTATTAGCGCATCTTACAGAATTAGAAGCGTTAGTCAATTACTTTTAACTGACTCTAAACCTACCAATGCTTCTAAACTGCTGTGGGTATACGTGAGGATGGAGAAAGTTCCTGGATCCTATTTGTAGTTCTCGGGGAACTCAGGGAGCTCAGGGCTCATCGAAAGGAACAATATCTTTATGAGCAAATGCACTTGAATCATCTGTTTTCTGATAATTGGTTTTAGCACTGCAAAATAGAGGAAAAGCAAAGCACTTGCTCTCTTTGCTAAGGAAAAGACTCAGAAGATTCTGATGACCTAGCATGTCTTTTCCATGGAGCGCATTTAGAGCACAGTTCTCACACTGCTTTTGCAATACTGACGGAACAATCATTTACACTACTGAGCGGCGCCCTAAGAGGTGCTGGTGACTAGATTTAAGTAGAAAAGGAGACCGCCAGCTCGTGGTGGTGGACAGAACGCAGGCATTTTGTCCCTTTCTTACCAAAGGTGCCTTAAAGTGAGAGTAATTCAATTCTAAGAGGTACAATTCATAATAACAGCTAATATTTATCGACTTCCTTCTATTAAGCACTTTACCTATTTAAACCTAGAACAAGAGACAGGTACTTACCGAGCCAGATATTTCACCAGTTTCTGGAACAGAGACGGAGGCCCCCGACTGGCAGGCAGAGGAAAGCGCAGCCTGCAGCAGACGGGAGAGCCGTGCTGCCCTGGAAAAGCAAGTGCTGACCTCCAGCCGGACAGCCAGGGCCGCAGAGCCTCTGATCCCAGGAAGGAGGAGCGAGAGGCTGAAATGATGAGGGAGACACTATAGCCTCCACCCCACTGTCTCCCTCATCAGGTCCTTCAGTGTCCAGCAGCCAGGAATTTACCCCTACCTGGCCACCCCGTGCCAAGCCCCAGGGTTAGGGGAAACAGACTCCTAAAGAGTCTGAACAAATGGACTTGATGCCCATCCAACTCAATAGTAAGCATGAATGATCACAAAGACTTCGAGAAAAGCTGCCGGCATAACACAAACAACAAAAAAATTGAGAAAAACAAAGAGAAAATCTGCCCCTGAGCATATAGAGAGAATTCAGGAAACAAAAGCTATCTTTAGGATGGGAGGGAGAGGCTATGGGGCTATATGTATACGTATAGCTGATTCACTTTGTTATACAGCAGAAACTACACACTATTGAAAAGCAATTATACTGCAATAAAGATGTCAAAAAAAAAGCTATCTTTAAAAAAATCTAATTATCCCTAGAGAAATTTGGGAAGATATGGCAACAATAAAAGAAAGTGCAGGGCTTCCCCGGTGGCGCAGTGGTTGAGAGTCCGCCTGCCGATGCAGGGGACACGGGTTCGTGCCCCAGTCCGGGAAGATCCCACATGCCGCGGAGCGGCTGGGCCCATGAGCCATGGCCGCTGAGCCTGCGCGTCCGGAGCCTGTGCTCCGCAACGGGGGAGGCCATAACAGTGAGAGGCCTGCGCATCGCAAAAAAAAAAAAAAAAAAAAAAAAAAAAGAAAGTGCAATCTGCTATGAAAAGACGCAATCAGAAACCAAGACGGCATCCTTGGAAATTAAAAATACCCAAACAACAATTCAAGAGAAGTGTTAGAAAATAAAGTCCAGTCAGATGGTCTACAATGAAAAATGTAAAGAATGAAGTAACAGAAAACATGTGAGAAAAACGAGACACAAGTAATCACTTTGGGAGATCCAAAAACCAAATAATAGAAATTCCAGGAAGACAGGAAACAGAGAATTAAAACACCAAGGGTACAGATGATTCTAAAGCTTCCAGAGAGAAACAAAAGCAGGTCTCCTAGCAAAAAAAAAAAAATATATATATATATATATATATATTTCTCAGACTGGCACCAGGTTTCTTTAGAGCAACAGTGGAAGTCTGCATGTTTTGAAAGAAAATCATTTTCAACCTAGAAAATGATATTTGATCTAGTGAATGCAGACTAAAGGCTGTCTCAGAAAGGCAAAAACTCTGTGAGTTTGCTTTCCCTGAACCCTCTCTGAGAAAATTACCGAGGATGTACTCCAGCAAAATGAACCAGGAAACACGTGGATCCATCCCAGGAGAAAGAACGAAGGGAAGTTCCAGAAGAACAACATCTAAGCTGAGAAGGCAAACAGAAGCTGTAGGACTGAAAGTCCCAGAGGCAGGCACCAGGAGAAAGCAAAAGGCATCTTGAAACAAAAAGCCCGGGACACAGTGGGTGTCCAGTAAATACATACTGCATGATTCCATTCCTCACTTCGGTTTGAGACTTTACCTGCCCAAACCACTCAATACTCTCCAACTTCTGAACCTATGCTTTGAAATCATGTTTTTATATGGTTTTGGATTAAGGAAGGACTAGAACGTATAAAGATAAGGATACAGCCCCTTTCCATGGTATAGAAAAATCCGGGAAGACAAGCTTTGTGATGAGTGCTCATATACAAGGAGAAATCAGACAGAAGTCTTGAGATTCCATATCAAACAAGGTCAAAATGGCAAAACAAAAAAATCTAGATGATTCTTCCTCATCCTTTACTGTCACTTTAAAAAGCAAATAAACGGAGCAGCTAATTGCAAGGTCCGTCCCCTTCAGCTGTGTCCCATTAGAATTAGTAGTGGATTTTTGCCTGTAGAGTTGAGTTAGAGCCGCCATTACTCTTCCTTGCTTTTTATCCTTGAAGGATTTTCCCACAATCTATTCTGATGTGAACTCGACTCACAGGGTCGGGGGTTAGTCAAATCCACCCCCTAGAACCTATCTACTTCTCTCTATACCCTACCACCACCTTGGCTATCATTTAGGGTATCCTGCATCAGTCTCTTAAAAGGTCCCTGTCTCCATCCTTGTTACCCCACCCCACTCCTGTCCCTCAGGACCTCAATACACCTCAATCCATTCTCCAAACTTCAGTCTAACAGATATTTTTTAAGTGAAATGTGATCCTATCAGTCCCTTGCTTAATATCCTTTAACGGCACCATCTTGTTCTTAGGAGAAAAGGCCAATTCCTTAACACAGCTTACCACGTCATTACAATCTTGTCTTTTTTCTCATCCTTCTTTGACATCCTATGTTCCAGGCATACCAATCTTCACATGCAGCATTCCCTCTGCCTGGAATACCCAACCACTCCCATCACCTCCTCATCCCTGACCCCCATACCTCAAATCCTTTGCTCCTTCATACCATACTTCACCTAAGAAACTTTCCTGGACCCCGACTTGGGGTTAGATCCCCTCCTATGTTCTTCTGAGCCCAGAAGACTTTGCCATCCCAGCACTAAGTCACACTGCCATCATAACTGCCTGTGGGATCTCTTCTATCTTGTTCATGGTTGTATCCCCAGTGCTGAAACAACTTGACACACAGTAGGTGCTCAGTATTCATTATATATACTAATAGTGTTTGTCCAAATAAATAGAAGAATAGTTGTTACACCTGTGATGCACCCCAGGGCACCTGAAGCTGACTCTCTGGGTCTGGGCCAAGGAAACTTACATTTTTAATAAGTTTCTGCAGGGCATTTTAGGCATGCTCAGTTGCAATGAAAGTAAGTCAAAGATGGGATGGCTTTGTTGGCTGAAGGCACAATAAAAAAAATAGTCAGTCAATGTCCATTCCAACAGTATGTAGAAATGGGTGACATTGAGAGATATACTAAGACAAACACCAGTACGAACTTAATGGTTCCTCCGAAGCCTCCAAGATTCGTCCCAAGGTCATCCAGTGTTATTAAGACACCAGAGGAACCATAGTTATGCCATGTTCTCTTGGACCATCTCAGGAATTCATCAGTTTGTCTTACAGGGATGTTTTCCCACCTGATTTAAATTTTTCTTGGTAGATGCTATGGTTGTCATGAAAGTAAGTAAAACTGTGATAAAAATAGTAACGTGGCACTTAAGCAATGCCAAAAAACTTGTTATTCTTTTTTTGAAATCGAAGTATAGTTGATTTACAATGTTGTGTTAGTTTCTGGTGTACAGCAACGTGATTCAGTTATACTTATATACACACACACATTTTTTTCATATTCTTTTTCATTATGGTTTATTACAGGATATTGAATATAGTTCCCTTCGCTATAATAGTAGGACCTTGTTCTTTATATATATAGTAGTTTGTATCTGTTAATCCCAAACTCCTAATTTATCCCTCCCCCTGCCCCCTTTCCCCTTTGGTAACCATAAATTTGATTTCTATGTCTTTGAGTCTGTTTCTGTTTCGTAGATAAGTTCATTCGTGTCATATTTTAGATTCCACATGTAAGTGATACCATGGCGTTTGTCTTTCTCTGTCTGACTTACTGCTCTTAGTATGATCATCTCTAGGTCCATCCATGTTGCTGCAAATGGCATATTTCATTCTCTACTCTCATTCTTAACACAGGAATCAACACCTCACCCACTCTGTGTTTCTTCTCTTTCTCCCTTCCTTTGTCTTACAAGAATCAATGCTCTGCTTCTGTTCCAAGGTCCACCCTCCACATGGGATTGCGACCTCATTGTCTGCCACCCACCTGGGCACCTTGTTCCAACAGTTAATACCACCACACCCTTCAGCCTCTCTCCCCAGGGCACTCCCTCTCGCTCACAATTCCAACTAAGTCCGACCTCTCACACAGGCTCTGAAAAACAAAACAACACACAGCCCTGCTTCCCCTGCAGCGAGCACCCAGGGCTCTCCTCCACCGGTGCATTTTTAGAAACAGCAGTCTATTCTCATTGCTTTCACTTCCTCACTTTTCATTCACTTCTCAGCCTTACTAAGACGTGACTTCCACCCCACGTTTTACTAAAATTGCTCATTCAGAACTAGGTCACCAACTGCTTCCTAATTTCCGATCCCAGCCTCTTTGCATTTTTCCTTGTCCTGTCTTCTGTGAGACAGACTTGACCATTTTCTACCTTGGAAGCTCCCCCTTCCTTAGACTCCAATGCTACATTTTCCCAATGGCCTCCACCCACCCACCCTGCAGTCTCCTGCCTCTTGCAGGCATCTTTCTTCAGTTACTCCTTAAATGTGGACACAAAGTCCTCTTCTTGACCCCTTCCTTACTCTGTCCTCCCTCTCCCGCCCTGACCCTGCTCATCCATTTGCACGGCTTCGACTCACATCTAGGTGGCAATAACTCCTACACTGACCTTCGGCTCCAACTTCTCTCCAGTCCCCATTTCTGCCCTTTGGAAATTTCTACCTGAATGTTCCCAAGGAACCTCAAACTCTGCATGTGTCCAATGACTAACTGTCCATCACTAGCCCCACCCTACCAAGCATCCTCCAGTCCTCCCTACTGAGTAATCGGTCCCTGTGAGGGATCTGAATCGCCCAAATTGATGACCCGTTTCTCTGACAGATACACATTCTACCATTACCCCTTCTGGTAAACTCCTATTTATCCTGCAAAATTCAATTCAACTCACCTCACTTGGAAAATCTTTCCAGAGCCCCAACCTGCCCGAGCTGAGTTGGATAGCCCCCTCACGTGCATTCTGCATGTCTCTATCAAGTATGTCTCTCTTCCTGTTGTAATCACTGGTTTAACTCTCTGTGTCCCCACAAAGTCGGGATAATGCTCTCACCTCAGAATTCTTCCTTTAGAAATATTGAATATATGCTTACAATTTGCTAAATTTCTGACATCATCATGACCACTCAGAGTGCTCCACAATCACTACTGTGCTTGTGTTTTTAAATTGTTCCAATCAAGTTTACTTGTTCTTCAATATATATTACATTAACTTAATAGCCTACATTTTAAAATTTGGCAGGATTCAACCTGCCTTTTGAAAAAAATTACCAAAGAGGTTATGTTGAACTCTAAAATAAAATTTATTTTAATAAGCAGAATTCATAACGAAACTGAATATAAGTTGAGAAAAACTGTCTCAACTTACCTGATTGAACTTCTCTGGTTATTTATAGAATAAAGTATTTCTCATCTAGTCTTTAAAAAACTTCTATTCTGACACTTTATCCCTATCAAAAAATATTATAGTTCTTTCAGGGTGCACTGGCTGACACAAAAACGTCACGCTTTCAGCAACACTGGGTGTAGTTATTTTCATGAAAACAAATTACATCCTGATATGTTGTATACCAGTTAACATTTTTTACATAATGTATTACATAATGCTGTGAGAGATGTTTTTCAGAAAAAGGAACATAAAACATATATAAATCTACTAAAAAGGCAGTACAGAAAAGAACTATCTTTTTAACTCTTTAGATGTGAAGGCTCTAATAATGAATTGTTTTTATATACAATCTTAGGTTTCACTAGTACAGATTTTACGTCCACCTAAAGGGAGGTAACCATCCTGCTGTTGTACTTTGAGTACTTAAATAGCATCCTGAGTTTCATACCCAGGCCTGATGACAGTAAAACTTCATAGGTTTACGCATGACTGTGGAGTCAGAAAACACTGTATACAAAAACACAGAAATTATCTAAGAAGTAAGCAAGTGCTTAGGTTTATTTATTTTTCAGCAGACAGAATCACATTAAGATCTGTAAGACTTTGGAACTTCCCTGCCAGTCCAGTGGTTAAGACTCCGTGCTTCCACTGCAGGGGGCACGGGTTCGATCCCTGGTCGGGGAACTAAGATCCCGCATGCTGCGTGGCACGGCCAAAAACACCAAAAGGATCTGTAAGACTTTAAGGGTCTTAGGAAAGAGTATTCATTTATAGCAAAGAAACTGTGTAAGAATATGCTTTGTGGGGTAGCATGTACTTATTGCACCTCTGGTTCTTCTAAGCCACTTTAAAGCCATGATACACATAATGGTACTCACAGAGCCAACACAGGAGTGGAAACAACAGGAATTCTTTCCAAAGTTTAAGTCACAGGTTTACTTGTCTATAGGAGACCTGTTTTCCTACCTAAGACCTGAAAAAAATACAGTGTATGCAGTTCACATATCAAACCAGATCTTTAGGAGTCAGAATGAGGGACATCACCTGAGTTTGGAAATGTGAACGCTAAATTACGGGCTGCAGCATTGAGGGCTGTTCCTACCTCCTGTTCTCATTGCCAGTGTGATGCTGCTCAGAGCCTCGAGTGACCACGTAAAATAAAGATCTAAGAATAACCAAGGGAAGAGTGACAGAGAATCCCAACGTGCTGAATATGTGATGCCTGGAACAAAATTAAACACGAATTGCAAACAAAATACAACCATATACAGAAACATTTTAAAAGTATTCTTAAAGTAATAACAAAAAAACCCCAAACAACCATTATAGTCTGAAACTAAAAGAGCAAACACAAAAGAGAAAGTTTTCTCATTAGCTACAACAAACATCATCTGACATCAACAATCTCTGATGAATGTATAAAAGCAACTTCACCCATAAAGATTTAATTGATATGGAAACTGCCATAAACAATTACAAAATGAAACAAAATATATAAAACTAATGTTTTCAGAAACTGTACAACAACCGCCCAGGAGGGAGGAACTCAAAGACAGTCTGTCCGTCACAGTGAGTTGAAGACACAGAGATCAAAGCTTGGAGAGTCAGAGGCAGTGAGAATGTGTGGGGCAAAGGGAAGGGAGATATGCAGACAAACTGTCCCCTTAGAGCGTGCTCTCAACCCGCCACAAAACTCAGATCGCACTGCCCTACTTCCAAAGCCTCCAATGGTCTTCTCACTCAGACTAACAGTCACATCCTTATGACCTTCTTAGGCCTTCTGCAAGTTCCCTCAATGCCAGCCACCCCTCTACTCTCCTCCCCAACCACTCTCCCCGCTACTTACTCTGCTCCAGCCTCCCTGGCCTTCCTGCCACCCCAGGGCCTTTGCACTGGCTCTTCCCTCCCTCCCATCTTTGGGGACTGGCTTAAAGGTCATCGCCCAGGGAGGCCTTTTCCAGCCATCCTATTTAAAATTGGAATCTCCCTCCTTCTTGGCCCAGATCCCAAATTCCCCCTTCTCTAATGTCTCATTTTCTTCAATACTAGTGATTTCTCTCAATAGACCATGTGCTTTATTTATTCACTAAAAAAAAAAAAAAAAAAAGTTTGCCTACCCCCATCCTAAAATTCTAAAACAGAGGCAAGGATTTTTGCCTGTTGTCACTGCTTTCTGCCCACACCTAGAACAATGCTGACATGTAACAGTCCCACAGTACTCATTGTTGAATGAGTGACTGAACACATAATTGACCTGTAGCAGCTATGTAACAGCAGGTAGATCCATCATAATATACATATACCATGGGAACCATTAAAAACTAATTTGATTTTTTATAGACGGGCTTACCAGGAAAACAACTAGCCATTGAGACCATCAGTTATTACCTGAGTAAATGACAAGTCACAAAATGGCAAACAGGTACAAAAAAGTTCCCTTCCACTAATAGTAAAAGAAATGCAATGATAATAATAGGAGGAGGAGTAATAATAATGGTAATACTCAATCCCGGCAAGGGTGTGGCAAAGAGAAGCACCTTCCAGAAACTCTAGTGTGAAAATAATGACTACGCATTTTCTAGAAAATAAGTCAGTCTTAAAAAATGTTTGGATATGTATTTATCCAATAATTAAACTTCAAATAATCTATTCTGAGAAAACAATATGAAAGAAGACAAATAAGTACAGAGATTCAAATTGCAACATTACTGAAGATAGTGTAGAATAAGCAGAACCCAACTTCCATGAATGACTTCTGGTGTTATTCCCCGTGCATTCTTCCCACTTCCTCAGAGAGGCTGCCCCGAAGCACCTGTGTCCCACCCATAGAGCACTCTCCTGGTTGCAATTTCTCAAAACACTGTGCTTCTTGCTTTGCTGACACTTATCACAATTTCCAATTATGCATGTATCTTTTTATTGTCTATTTCATCCATTAGACTATGTTGCACAAAGGCAGGAGTTCTCTGTTCACTGCTGCAGTCCTCGAGTTACACCTTCTGGCACCTGCTAAGTATCCAGAATTTGTTAAATCAATGAATAAATGAACAAAACAGAATCTTACGTGGCCATTAAAATATTTCTGAAACACTGATGGCATAGGAAATGCCTACAATATGATATTACTAGGAAAAAACAAAATTCACGTCCAGTATTAACTCAACTATTTAAAAATGCATATGAAGAAACACACGGGAAGAAAAATTTCCATAATATTAACTCTGGGCTGGATGCTAAAAATATAAGTACAATTACTTTCTTCTTCATATTTTTCTATATTCAAAGTTTTTGACAAGGGGTATATATTATTTCTATAATAAAATAAGACATAAAACCTAGAGGAAACCACATGAGCAGAAGAAGGGATGGAGAGAGGAAAACAGAGAAGTGCAGAGAGCATCAGGAGAGGACACGGGCCAGCCACTGCAGAGCAGGAGAACGGGGCTGGGATGGGGCGCTCAAGACGTGTGAACAGCTGAAAAGAGAGATACGGTCACCGCTGTACTGCAGAAAGGTCTCCCTGACACACTACAGCCCGGATGCCAAACCCAGCCCGCTACAGGTATACCTCATTTTACCGCACTTCGCAGGTACTGCGTTTTTTACAAATTGAAGGTTTGAGGCAACCCTGCCTCCAGCGAGTCTGTCGGCACCATTTTTCCAACAGCATTTGCTCACGTTGTGTTGCTGGTGTCACATTTTGGTAATTCTCACGATATTTCAAACTTTTAAATTATTATTATGCTTGTCATACCGATCTGTGATCAGTCATCTCTAATGTTACTCCCACGACTTGCTGAAGGCTCAGATGATGGTTAGGATTTTTCATAAATAAAGTATCTTTTAATTAGGGTGGATACATTGTTTTTGTAGACATAATGCTACGGCACACTTAATAGACTCCAGTATAGCGTGAACGTAACTTTTACATGCGCTGGGAAACCAAAAACTCGTATGACTCTCTTTATTGCAATATTTGCTCCACGGCAGTGGTCTGGAACCGGAACTGCGGGCACACCCAAGGTGTGCCTGTATCTGTTTTTGTAAAATAAGTTGTGTTGAAACACACCTGCACCCACGCATTCACGGACTGTCTATGGCTACTTTCATGCTAAGTAATTACAGTACAGACCATTATGGCCCCGAGGCGTAAAATATTTACTATCTGGCCCTTTCTGAGCCCTAGTCTATAGGATGTATCAGAGAAACCACATGTATAGGAGAAACTACAAGAAATGAGGTGGTGGTCACAAGGGCCATGGTTTTGAGGGTGACATGGAGAATGACAGTTGCAGATAGATGAGTCTTGACAAATGTCTGTATCTACAATCGGATGGAAGAACAGAAAAAAGGCTCTTTTAAAGAAGGAGAGGCATTCATACTTTAGGCGGTTACCATCACTTTACGCGATTACTATTTACAAGTACAGCAGGAAAAAGCAGCCCCTGTGGCACTGGTTACCTGCAGGGTCGGAACTGTAGAGGCTGGCAGCTGCCGCTATGGTTCCTGGTGGGTGAATGGCACTCGCTGAAGACCTCTGGCTCGCGATCAGGATCCTGCTCTTGGCAGATGGTAAACGTGACATTGCACCCAATCCCAACTGGGGCTTAAGGAGCATGGCCGATCGATAGAACGTTGGAGGAACTTCGTAGTGAGTATAGGGAGGAGAACAAAATTCTTCTTTTCCAGGGCGTTCTGTAACCTATGGTAAACGACAAGAAGCTCATTCAGAGAACCGCACATCACGGGACGAGTGCGGAACCTGGTCCGGAGACCAAGGCTCCCACGGTGACCACTCGGGAACCACTGAGCTGCTTCATCACCCATCTCTTACCTTCTCTGGGCCCAAGGTCTTCATCTCTAAGTTGACAACAACTGGATGATCCCTTAGGTCTACGCTGGTTTTAATACTCTATGAATCTACATTTCGCTGGGAGGAGAATTCCCTCCATCAGATTTTTAAATTTGATCACTACAAAATCATTGGAATTTGTGCAAGAAGTTAATCTATAAACGAAAAATGTCAATGACACAAGGAAAGAATTGAGCAAATGTTCACGGAACTATGACAGGCTCATTATTCCTAAGGAGAAAAGGCACAGTTTTCCTGGTGACCTAGTCTTACAATAAGTTGATGAACCTTATCAATTTATGTTAGGTATTAGGCTACTTAGGAAATAAAATATGCATTGTTAATGAGGGGGAAAAGGTTATTTGGAAGAACAGAGAAGTTAATGGAAAGATGTGTTTTCAGGCTTCTACATTCTTTTTACAGAATTAAAAATGAGAGACTGTGAATTACCTCTGATTGTCTTCCCTAGTAAGGTGTGGCCTCCAGGAATGTCTGAGCAAGTTTCACTAGAAGGGAAGTTTTGGGGCAGAGTCTTGCTGACTGCTGAATTCAGAGCACCTAGAACAATGCCTAGCACAGAGCTGAAATCAACAAACATCTATTAAATGAAGGAATCATGTTTCGTTCTTTCCTGCATCTAACAACATAACATCATGTTACTGTTGCCTGTGATTAACAGTTTGGATTAGAATACAATCGATGGCTACCTTTTATATATGCAATTCTGTACTCACAAAGCCTGTTCATAGTATCAGTGTTTCTTCATGTTAAAAGTGAAAAAAAAAAAAAAAGACAACGAAATAATCTTATTTCCTTTAAGTTAAAAAAAAAAGTGCCAGAGGCTATGTATGAAAAGACGTAGATGTCAACTAACTCTGCTCTAAATCATAATACATGTTACGTGTCAAACCTCTATGCAGGAATCACAGGCATTTAACAATATTCTTCATAGCGGCTATAAAGCTTTGATCCAGGCTGTTGAAGAGATAAACCCTTAATTTAATACTCTTTTACTGATGAAATAGATATGAAGTTCTCCTTAAATTGACGTTATTGAAACAGAAGATGAGGCCTTTAAAGTTTTATCATAATCACATTGTAAAATATGCATGATTGCTATAGTAGTAGACGGAATTCAGGCCCCAGCAAATTATATTCCTGTGAAAGAACATTCTACATCTGCTCTCTGATAAAATTTTTACCAGTTTCTACTTTCTTACTGTCAATCTTTGGTTTTTCTATTATACTCATATTTGCTCAATTTTTTTTTTATTTTAGTGTCTAAGTGTTTGGTGTCACTGCTCACTGCTTTTAGCAGGTGCCCCCATGAAGAAATTATTATCATTTCTAACCTACATCTGTCAGGATTTTAGGATTGCAATGTCTTATCTCAGTAATTATTCTGTTCTTTCAAACTGTATAGGTTTCAGGGGTCAAAATCCATCATTCCATCATCTGAAAACGACCTTAACAATTTCAGGAACCTCAATGCCTGCCATTTTGTTGGGTAATTTGTCTCTGGTAAGATAAAAAATTCTTTGAAAAGGTGAAAAGTACTCCTTAGATGCCTAATCTACGCATTTTTAATAAAAGAAGAGAATCTACAAAAAGCTTCACACTCTTTTCTTTCATCTTTGACAGAACCCAGCAGGTATCACCGTACAGTCATAAACACAGTGAGATTAACCCCAAATGGGTTTTTTCCCTCTTTCTCTAATGCAGTAGTTTTAGAGAAATAATTCTGAAACTAAAGAATCCTTGTGATTTCAAACAAACTCCTAAAATCCATCAAGGCACACACCACAAGCAACTAAGTCCTTACTGGACTGTCCCTCTTCCTATCTGCCCTGTCCTGTTCTCAGGGGACGGCAGGCTGGGGAGACAATGGGGCAAATGCAGAGGCGTCACTGAGAAGCTACTGCAAGGAGAGGGCTTGTGACGGCTCACTTTGTCAACGTGATAGGCCACGTCACCCAGATATGTGGTTAAAGATTATCCTAGATGTTTCTCTAGTGCTGTTTTTCAGATGAGATCAACATTTAATTCAGTAGACCTTGAATAAAGCAGATTACTCTTCGTCGTGTGGGTGGGCCTCGTCCAATCAGTTGAAGGCCTTAATAGAAAAAGACCTCCCTTAAAGACGAGGGAAATCTCCCAGCAGATGGCTTTTGAATTTAAACTGCAGCATCAACTCTTCCCTAGGCCTCCAGCCTGCCAGCCCACCCTGCATATTTTGGACTTGCCAGTCTCCACAACTGCATGCACCAATTCCTTAAAGTCTCAACAGATCGAAAGGTACATACATATACATACCTGTATGTACAATCTGTTTCTCTGGAGAGCTCTGACAGGCACAGTATCCTACAGTGATGAGGTGGTACCAGGGAGGAGCAGCAGGGTTCAGCCCTAATCACACACCTGTATGCTGTAAGCACACAAGCTCACCGGGTCCTCTCACTCTTGCTCCCTTCCCCCCTCTTACACCAGTAATTAAAAGGATTCCAGGGCTTCCCTGGTGGCGCAGTGGTTGAGAATCCACCTGCCGATGCAGGGGACACGGGTTCGAGCCCTGGTCTGGGAGGATCCCACATGCCACGGAGCAACTAGGCCCGTGAGCCACAACTACTGAGCCTGCGCGTCTGGAGCCCATGCTCCGCAACAAGAGAGGCCGTGATAGTGAGAGGCCCGCGCACCGCGATGAAGAGTGGCCCCCGCTCGCCGCAACTAGAGAAAGCCCTCACACAGAAACGAAGACCCAACACAGCCAAAAATTAATTAATTAATTAATTAATTAAAAAAAATAAAAAGGATTCCCCCAAGAAGTCAATAGGAGGGAGTGTCCCAGAGGCCTCAGGATAGCTGAGAGCAGAAAGCAGTCTAAACAAGTCAGCGTATTTTATCCTCCTGGCATGACTAGACCCACGATGACCTTCAGAGCCACTTCTGGGGGCTGAACACAGGAGGGGGACTCTCTGGGTTACACCAAGTCACAGCTACAGGAGCAAAGGGCAAAGGCCAGCCCATTCTCCACTTGTGATTAGAGACTACCGCAGAAATGAGCCCAGCACAGCCCCTGGGGCTTCTCTGCTCTATCCTGTAGCCTGAGGAAAGGACCTGGGCCTCGAATGCTCTGATTACAGCAGGAAATGGTCCTCAGAGCGGCTGGTGCACAGTGGCACTGCTGTCCCCACACCAACGGGGTCTCCCCAAATCCCTCAGCACTACTAAAGCCGCACCAACACTCATACTATCCCATTTCCTGGAGACTTGGGGTGGCTTCTACAGGATTAAGAATAGAGAATATCTGGGGGGATGTGCATCTAATATAGATATTACTGTATATTTTATGGAGAGAGTGGAAGCAACAAAGAAAGGAAACATACATTAAAAAATTAAGAAGGGTCAAAGAGATAGAACAGTAACAGGATTTTTGCCTACATCTCCAAACAAAGTTTCTTTCACAATTGTGTTTTGCAGGGAAAAATCTAGGGTATCTTTTTGTTTGGGGACGGGGGGAGGGTACAAAATTACTTTATTTAACGAACTGTTACAAATGAAAGTCTTCAATGAAGTGATCATTGAACAGAGACCTAAAGAACGTGAAGGAGAAAGACATTCAGATATCTGGGAGAAGAATATTCTGAGCAGAGGAAAGTGCAAAGGCCCTGAGGCAGCAGAGGGAGAGAGAGAGTGAAGGAAGGAGAGGTGGTCGGGAAGTAAAGGAGCCAGATCGAGTGCATCCTAACAGCTGAGCATCCTATAGGCTCCAGCCCGTGTTCTAAGTGGCCTGAGCAGACGTGGAGGGTGTCAGGGAGAGAAACAATCTGACGCTGCTTTCCTCTTAGTTGATCACTGGCTGCCGTGAGATTGCATCCAGAGAAAACCTCCTTTCTGAGCTCTGGGAGCACAACTCGCCATAGCGCCCCAGTACTGAGAGGGGCCCCAGAGTGAGGAGACTGGGTGGGTGTGGGTGAGCATCTCAGTGCTGTCCTTGTTTTGCTGCCTTGGATGAGTGACTCAGCTCTCCAAGTCCGCTTACTCATCTGAACAATGATAAGAACCACAATCCCACCCTCCAGAGAATCACTGCAAGGATTAGTGAAGACCGGCAAAGATTAAATGTGATGTTCTGTGGGCCCAATGCATAGTAGACACTCAACTAAATGCTAGTTGTAATTACTGTTTTGACTCAAAACAGAGCCCATGCCTAACACATTATTTTCTACTCACTGTGCTCTTGACATGGACGAATACAAGATTCTCCCAGAAGGGAAATACTCCCCCTTACAGGATGAAGTCTGACTAATTTGAACAATATATTTATTTTGGATTTTTTTCCATTGACCTAGAAGAATTATGCTCCCTTATTTAAACAAGGAAGCCGGTTTGAATGCACACCTATCTAACTTTTGTGCATTATGTCAGGGAGAATTTAAATGACTCTCTTCAGACGTTAGCTCCATCTCATCTGATCATCAAACTCTTCTCATCGAAAGTGTCCATTTGCCTACGACCTCCTCTAGCTAAAACCGTCCATTTCTGTACAAGCGCATGCATCAGAGTCTGCAATTTGCTAAGAGAGGAAATTCTGTTTTCACCATTCATAGAAAATACACAACAAACTTTATGACGTTCAGCTTACAGACCGTATCACAGTGGCATTCTCTTACCTCCTGTAAAAACTTCTCACTCATTTGACTGAAGGGGTGTCCCGGTGGCTTGATCCCAGACACCACCAGTCCGGAGCTGAACACCCGGGGCCTCTGCAGGTCTGGCTTGAACTTGTCATAGAGGCTGGCGGCCGGCTTCAGGTCTCCACCTGCCGCCTTCTCCTCTTTGGGGAGAGGCATGTTACACGAGGGCGGGGCGTAAGGTAGCCCCACGGGAACCAGAGACGCGTCCACCTGGCCGAGGGCCTGAGGGCTCCTCCGGATGTAGGTGATGATCTTGGGCCTCACGTGCTTGGGCTTGGGCATAACAAGGGGCCGGGGATCCGCCCTTTCTTCCGTCTTTTCAACCTGGGGGCCCTCCGTTCCCTCCTGTGAGGCGGGTGTGTCCTCGGGATGGGTGAGGCCGGGCTTGGGGATCCCACCAGGGCAGGGGTTCTTGTCAGGCACTTTCAGGGAAGCGTGTGACAACCTGGAGCTGTTGGCAGAAGGCGGGGCGGCCGGGGGGACCCCCGCGTCCACATTCAAGGCACCCAAGTCCGGAAAACGGCTGCTGGGTTGCACGGGCTGCCGGGCCACATTCACGGTTGTCTCTGGGTGGAGGGGCGCTGGGACTCCGGGAAGAGAATCTGCCCTTACTTGGGGGGTGCTTTCAGTCTTCACTGCAGTCTCTAGACGGTTCCTAGTCTCAGCAACGGACGTAGCGATCTCTGTGCTTTCCCCGGCTTCTGAGCTGCTGCTTGGAGGGTCGGGGGGCTCAGGGACCCCAGTTCCGCTCTCTCCAACAGAACGATCTGAGTTAAAAACCGTAGCGCCGTCCCCGTTCCCACCGCCCAGAACCCCTCTCTCCTCTCTGGCACCTGAGGGCCTGCTGTCAGTCAGATCACCAGGAACAAAAGCGACGTGACCATCCCTGGGTGAAACGCTGCTAGACGGGGCTTCACCCGGTTTCCTAGCTGCACTTGGTGAACTTCTGCCCGCGGGCTGATGCCCAGCAGCTCCCGAGGAAGCGGGGCTCGGCTTGGGGGTGGGCTGGAGAGACCCCTCCTCACCGCTCTTTTCCTGCTCGCCCCTGCCTCTTCCCACAGCCGGCGGGTGGGGCCCGCTGTGCGCCGCAGCCGAGGCTTCCTGCTGTGCTCCCTCTGTACACGGCTCCTTTCTCCCTGGGGATGACACGCCATCCTCCTGAGGACATCCCAGCCCGTCCGCCTGGGCGGACGGGAGCTCCTGCGCGGCCCGGAGCTGCACACGTTTCAGCTCCATCTCAGGCTCGGGCTTTCCCTGACCTGGTTGTGCTTCTGGCTTCCTCAGGACATCTCTCGAGGCTGGAGAGGAACTGGGAGCGCACTCTGGGTGGGCAGAAGGCTCTGTGCTCTGGGTGCTAACTTTGGGTACCTGTCCCCCATCCGGCTGGGTCTCTAAGGGGGTGGTCTCCTTGATTACTGAGGTAGATGGTTTAGGATGACGTGAGCTCTTTCCCTCTGAGGTACCATCAGCTGGAAGACAAGCCAGCCCTGGAGAAGGGGCTGCCCCCATCTTCTGCAGCCCCTCCCCACCACTGGGTACCGGACGGGGGACTTCTGGGGACCCCAGCACTGCAGGCTGTGGAAGCGGCCAGGCCAGGCCCCCAGCCCACTCCTTGGTAAGCATGTCCACTGCTACGGCAGAGCTGCCAGCTCTCTCCAGAGAATGCCTCCTCAGTTCCGCATTGTCAAGGGTCTTGGCCAACTTATCCTTGGGAACATGCCGGGGAACGTCAACCTCCCTCTGAGCCGAAACCTCTGGGCTGGCCTCACCTGTGACAGTCCTCCAACTTGACTGACATTGTCCCGGAAGACCCCGAGGGGCCTGCAGGGGATCTGTGCCTCTCTCCAGCATGGGCTCTTCATTCCGTTCTCTCTGAGCCATCGGAGAAAATTTAAAATCCTTCAGGCTGGCAGGGCCAACCTGAGACGCCTTCGAAAAGCCCTGAAGGGGGTGAAACTCCTTCTGGACACGGGTACTACTTTCTGGCCCCCTTGAATTTGCATTTCCAATTTCATCTGTCAGGGCACACGTCACAGGCTCATCAGGAGAGGAGCTGACCTCCAACACGACGGGGTTGGCATTGGTGTCTCCCAGACTTAGGACGCTCTCGTTGTTGTTTTTCACTCCATTTCTGTTGTCCCGTAACTCAGTGGAACATGATTTCTTAGGAGCCACTGGGACACTCATTTTCCAGCCTTCAGTGGGGGCTGCCTGCCATGCAGTCCTCCTTAATGGAAAGGGGCTTCCTTCAAGCTGCTACCTGGTGAACAGGGAATTCTCAAGCTGCTTGTTGCCCCCTGACAGCATCACTGGGCGATCCTGTCTTCATCATTTTCACAGCAGTTTTAAAACTGGGCATTGTCTTGATACACAGCAGGATGACTTCTCTGTTAGGTTCCAGCTGAACGAGAGCCAATTAGCCCATGAGACCTAGAGAGAAATAAAAAGAAAAGCGCGCTAGATTGACAGATATAGAGTCTCGGGAGAAAAGAGAAGCATGGTAAACACAGATTTATTCATCACTTTCCTACTATTACTTCATTCACTCAATCCAGGTACTACTTCTCAAAAGCCTTTTAGACAGGGGCTCCTGCTGGCCAAATATGGGAAACTGTAACATCAAAACGATTCATGTTAGAAGTGGATTATAAATACATAGTAAATCTTAAATTTGTATTTTAAAAATTCACAGGTTCATACTGATACGGATTAAAAAGAGCGGAGGAGAAAGGAAGGCTCTTCTTCACAGTATACCAACTAATATACAAAAAATTAGACAATTAGAAAAATCACCACTTTGCATTCACCAGAGTAACAATTATCTTGGATGAGGGATGCCAATAGTTGCTAAAATCACTGAGTGCAAAATTGTTGGGGAACAGGATATTTACAGAATCTTAAAGCACCACCCTCCAGATTATTTTATTTCTTACAAAGGAAAATTTCATGTGTACAGTGGAGAAAGCTGGTAGACACCATCAAATGTAACATCATCATTATGGAAAGTGCTATCATGTGCTCCGGATGTTAGGGAGTTCTCAGGCCTCACATCCCCTATGAGAGTATCCCTGCTGTAAATGTTCAACCTGAGTTTAATCATGAGGAAATAATCAGGCAAATTTAAATTGGTGGGCATTCTACAAAATAGCTGGGCTACACTTGCCCCCCAAACACCAATGGACATCTGCACACAATGCATGATCCTTGCTGGATCCTGGAGTTTTAAAAACGTTAGCAGAGAACATTGAGACAATTCAAGATTTAAATGTGGACAATCTATTGGGTAAAGGTATTTAATCAATGTTAACTTTCTTGGGTGTGTAACAGTATCACAATTATACCAGAGATAATCTGTGTTCCTGGAAGATACATGATATTAAACATGACATGCTCGTTAACATGACATGTTGTCTGTAACTTACTCTCAAACGGTCAGCAAAGAGAAAAATGTGTGTGTGTGTGTGTGTGTGTGTGTGTGTGTGTGTGTGTGTGTGTGTGTGTGAAAGAGAGAGAGAGAGAGAGCACACAAACATGGAAAAATGTTAGCAATTTGAAAATCCAGGTGGATCCACTCGACTACACCTGCAACCTTTGTATAGGTTTGACACTTTTCAAAATAAAAAGTTGGAGGAAATTCTAGTAGCCTGCGAGTCCTGGATGATCCAGCCCCTACATACCTTTCTAGCCTCATTTCCTCTCATCCTTTCCTTTACTAGGCTGCAGCCACACTCCTCATTCCTCACGTTACCATGTTCCTTTCTCCCTGCTTCAGGGCCTTTGCACATACCCTTCCATCTGCATGGAATATGGAATCCTCCCCTGACCTCACCCAACAAACTCCCGTTTAGTCTTCAGTTTGCAGCTTAAATGCTACTTCCTCCAGGAAGCCTTCCTGATCCACTAGATCAGGCCCTTCTATGATGAACTTTCAAAAACCCTATATTTTTACTTTAAAAAGAAAACTTCAAATGTGCTAGGCATCAAAGAAAATACTGTTAAATACCTGGCACATCGATCTATCTATCTATCTATCTATCTATATGGAACTTAATATGTACTCTTAGCATGAGCGAATGAATCCATGACAAGATGAATGATGAAGATCAATGTTACTTCTGCCCTGACGGAGATTAAACTCTAATAAAGTATTTAAATTTCTACCAAAGTAGCCTCACAGATCATCAGTAAACCACTCAAGGCTAACACTGTTTTATCCACTACGATGAATGCATTCATTAGGCCCTGGGGATGGGAGACTTTAAAAGTAACAAGGTCCTGCCTCGTACCCAATTCCCCCAGTGGGGAATCAAAGTGAACAGCCGCCTTCCACGCCTTCCTCTGCTTCGTGCAAACATGCACGAGTGCACACGCACATTACACGGGAGACTGTTACATTTCTACCAAAATAGGTTACGTGGCAACCCAGTTGTCTTCCCTTCATCATTGTTACGTATGCTACTTCACACATTCAAAGGAGTGTGTGTGTGTGTATATCCACACATGCATGTATATTTGTACATACACTAAACATGTACATGTGTATATATACCATATATGTATATCTACATATATGTACATTTGTATGTGTCTATTATAAAACAAAATAACATAATAAACAAGAAAACCAAAGGACCGAAAAATCACCAATAACTTGCAGCCACCCTCACGCTCCTCTCCATCCCAGCCCCCATCTTCCCAACTTAACTTTTCACTTGACAGCCTCCCATGGGCACCCCTAAGAACTCAGCTGATGGAGCTCTCTTTTCCTTTCACTTGTTTGCATCTGTACATAAGCATGTACGTTTTCCATAAATGACATCATTTCCTATAAGCTGGGTTTTGGTCAGTTATTTTTTTATTTCCCCCTTCTTCCTCCTCCCCCGCCCCCCACACAAGGCACAGTAACATCCTGATCTAGGTCTTTCCATTCCTTTCCCCATGTTCGTAGAATCCTGTCCAAATACACACACCTGTGCACAGGTTTGCACTTGCATCTCCCTGCTATGCCGCACTTCCGTTCTGTCCCTGTCGCACTCAGGTCCTCATCCTCCCACCCCCTTCAGCCCTGGACCCTGCTTTCTTTTTCTCCTTCTCTGCCTTCTTCCAGGCCTGTCTTCAGTAGGCCAGTGGTACCCCCAGGTCCAGCCTCAAGCCTAACCAAGGTGCTGATACTCTGATCCCAGCCTCCATTCCCTGATACAGAGGGGAGTCTCAAAGCATCCATATTTCTTTCATTATTCAGTTTTCAAGGTGCTTTCCTTGTGCCTCTGGGCAGAAATACAAAAAGCATGTAGGCAAATCATTAAGACAGCAGTTTACAAGAACACCGTGCTCTCTGGGTCGGGAAATGGGCGTCCTGGAAAGTCATGGAGAGCAAGACATTCCATAAATGTGAGCCAACCAGGCAAAGTAAGCATCTCTAATTCTCTGTGGGCAGAATTATAAGCATGAAGCCAAGAGCCCTCTTGGGTTTGAACTATCGAGGCTGGAAGAAGGAAATAAATGCATTCTTCTCAGCAGTGACAAACCAAACCAGAGCATTCAGACACCGCAATCCACAATGTGAGTGCTAGAGAGTGACAAGCAGGTGTAAAATCTTGCTAGAAAGAGTTGTACCTTAATATTTAAGAATTACATAACAGATGTTCTCTGTCAGTAAACAATAAACATTGTTCATTGGAAAGACGATGGAAAGCTAGAACCTTCTAGGGGCCGAATATTATTCTCAGCACTAATACATGTTTGTAAATTTTAAGTTTTAAATTGTAATTACTTTAATTTTTAATTTTAATTTAAGTTAAACGATTTAATATTTGTAATGGCCTCCAGAAACAGATCTTCACATCTCCTTGCTTTTTTTCTCTCTCTCTCCAGGTAAGGAAATGACAACACAGAGAGGGTAACATTCCCAAAGTCACACAGCTAAGACGTGACAGAGCAGGGACAGAGGCAGGAAAGGAAAATCCATGCAGAAAGTGGAAGCCGTAAAAGAAAAGCTGCCTATTGGTGAAATTATACAGATCACAGGGGAGAATAAAAGGAAAAGTCACTATCGTAAGAACAAGGAGAGAAAAGCAAAACCAGAAACCAAAAAAGGATAGGAAGCTCACACAAGACAGGAAAAGCAAATTTTAAAACCTTCTTCAATTATAAAAGGCAAAATTATATACAGGAGGTAATGTTTCCTGTTTCCTTCCCTTCTTGCACAGATTCACTCCTCCCCCCTAGAGCACCACTGTTTCACCAGAAGACAGTCACAGAATCTACACGGGCAAGCGGTTTTCTCTGGATCTGGATTTCACCCCAGGGTACTCTACTGAGATAAACATCCCTCCCACCCCAGCACAAACATGATCATAAAAATCCAGACTTATAGGGCTTCCCTGGCGGCGCAGTGGTTGAGAGTCCGCCTGCCGATGCAGGGGACATGGGTTCGTGCCCCGGTCCGGGAAGATCCCACATGCCGCGGAGCGGCTGGGCCCATGAACCATGGCCGCTGAGCCTGCGCGTCCGGAGCCTGTGCTCCACAACGGGGGAGGCCACAGCAGTGAGAGGCCCGTGTACCGCAAAAAAAAAAAAAAAAAAAAAAAAAAAAGGAGGCATGGGTTTTAAAAGATTGAAAAATTACTGCATAC
Organism: Lagenorhynchus albirostris; assembly: GCF_949774975.1. Lineage (NCBI taxonomy): Eukaryota > Metazoa > Chordata > Mammalia > Artiodactyla > Delphinidae > Lagenorhynchus > Lagenorhynchus albirostris. The sequence continues at coordinate 6,259,319 of NC_083112.1, read as the reverse complement.
AGCCTTCCTGAGCTGCCAGGTCTGCTGTGGAATGCTTTATCAGTTGTGAATTTTCACATAAATATTCAAGCCCTGTGCCTTTGAATGTAAAGGCAATTCCATCTGACTTAATAAAATTTAGTTGCCAAAGAAGCTCCAGCTACAATTCCTACCATGCAATAAATAATCCTTCAGAAGAACTCTGGGATACAGAGAAATGTACAGGCTATGAACCCAAAATGTAATGGTAAATATAATAATGATGCAAAAAAGTCAAAATCCCAACTTTCAAAGTTTAGTTGACATTTTTAATGAGCGTATATTGAGGTCTATGATGCTCCACCACATTTAAAAGGATAGTTTTATGTGAAGTGACTTGCAAACATTTACATACAAGTCAATCGATTCACCTGCTTTAGAAAGTTTTGTGGTTATCACTCTTCTATGCTTTTGGCCATGGTAACCATTTAGGAATAGCCGGGCTCTTGGTCCTATTTCATATTATTTATTCATATTATTTAGGAATAGCTGGGTTCTGGGTCCTATTTCATAATGTTTATATGTTTCATAGTGTTATATATATTTATTCTCAACAGGTATAGGTATGGTTTAAAACTTGATGCACCACAGACTGAATGAACTTTACAAGTTCAGTTTCACTGCAATATGATTAAAAGTTGAATCACTGGTTGGGGGATGATAACGAAATGTTCTGGGACTCTGTAGCTATCCGTGGTGCTGAATCCTGTGAAAACGTGCCAAATTATGTTAAAAATATAACCGCTCCATGGAGCCTGCTTCACTCTCCTTATCTATGTACATATCATGAGTAGTACATCACATTTTCTTTTAATGTATAATCAGAACTGTGTTCAGAAAAACATCTTTTTTTTTCTTTTTTAGCTCATAGAGGCTATTTTATTTTACCTTGAGTAAAAAGAGTGAAGAAGAATATACACATAAACGAAATGCTCTCTTTCCCCCTTTATAAAGGGCCAGGAAAAGAGGTAACCTGACTTTTCAAAGGTTAGACTAATCTGACATTTAAGCAAAATATTAAACTAACTGATATTTTAAGTTTCTCCAAGAAAAATGTCACGTTTCTCCAAAAACAGCCTCATTCGCATTTGCCAACAAAAAAGCATTTGTTTTCTCCTTTAAAAAACAAATCCTTCCTTCTAGAACAGAGTTTCACTCAGAAAATATAGGGTATTCATTCCTTGCCTATTATGTTTAATATTTATTTTGTTTTGTGTTTGTCTTAAATGATTTTTTCCCCAAATGGAAATACTTAGATTGCCAATTATTTGAAAAAAAATGGATCTTCAGTGTGTAAATAAAAAGTAAAAAATATACCAAAGTCCCCTACTCCCACCCCAAGAAACAGAGATTAATGTGTAGTATCCCAGATTTTTTTAATACTTAGGAAATGAGTATTTTACCTTCAGTTTTATACTCTGTGTATCACAGACACCTCCCCACATAAATACATGTAATAAATACTTTATCATTTTTAATGACCACTTTTACCATAATTTACCCACCAATCCCCCATTGTCAGACTTTAGGTTGTTTTCAGCTTTTGCCTTTTAAAATAATTCTTCACAGAACACTGCTGAATGTATATCTTTACATCCCCTCCCTTACCTCCTTACAATATATTCCTGAAGGTAGACTCACTATATAAACAGGAATGCACATTTGCATTTTAATACACAACTCTAAGCCCCATGAGGGGTTTTTATTTTATTTACAGGCACAATCTGTGCCCAGACTATATGCCAGGACCTGGCACATAATGGGTGCCTCATAATTATTTGTTGAATGAATACATATTGCCCTCAAGAAAAAAGGTGTCAATCTTCCTTCTATCCCTCTACTTCCTTGCTTCCTGCTCCATCACTGCTCTCCGAAAACTCTTCATAACTCCAATGACCAGACCGTCTGCCATTCAAATAGCGAAACTGTTTCCTTTCTTGCTTAGGAATTTTTTCCATGTTTTATTAAAGTATAATTTACATATGTAAATTTCACCCTCTTTGCTGTACAGTTCTGCAAGTTTTGGCAAAAGTAGTCAGTCTTGTGACCACCATGACCACAATCAAGATACAGAACAGTTCCACGAGTTCCAAAATCCCCCCTTTTGTAAGTAAACCCTTCCCTGACCCCCAGGCCCTGGCAACCAAGATCTGATTTCTGTTCCTACAATTATGCCTTTTCCAGAACGTCACTGAAATGTCACTATACCGTGTGCAGGCTCTGTGCCTGGTTTCTCACACAGCACCATGCATCCGAGATTCACCATGACCTGGGGTCTATCGGTAGCTCGCTCATTTCTACAGCTAAATATGATTCTGTGCTACGTACAGTGCAGCACAGCACAGTGCATTGGAGTTTCACCATGACCTGGGGTCTATCGGTAGCTCGCTCATTTCTACGGCTAAATATGATTCTGTGCTACGTACCACAGTTTGTTCATGCCTTCCCCAGTTGAGGGACATTTGGGTTATTTCCAGGTTCGGGCAATTATAAATAAAGCTGCTAAATACATTCATGTACAAGTTTGTGTATAAAACTGGAACACTTTTGAGAGTTCAAAAATGCTAAGCCAGACAGAATGCCAAGACACCAAGTACAAACTGGACATATGGGCGCCCTCTTTAGAATACACTTCTCACCACCCCAGATGATCTGGTTCTGGCGTTTAGCTGCCTGTTTATTATCTGCCTCCACTCCTCCTGTATAAACTCCAGGAGAGCAGGCGACCCCCTCCCCACCCTCTGTTCACCACTCTATTCTTTTTTTTTTTTTTTTTTGGCTGTACCACACGGCATGTGGGATCTTAATTCCCTGACCAGGGATCGAACCCGCGCCCCCTGCATTGGAAGCGTGGCGTCTTAACCACTGGACCGCCAGGGAAATCCCTGTTCACCACTCTATTCTCAAGTCCAGAACAGTAGCTGGCACATGGCAGGGATTCAAAAACATTTTTTAATGGAATGAAGTTTTGCTCAACACTAGGAACTTACTTTCCACACCTGAATAGCATTTACCGTTACCAGGTGCTGTTTTCAGTGCTTTACTGCACTGAATCCATATAACAACCCTATGGCTAGAATTTACTATCTTGTTTTTAGAGATGAAGAAACTAAAGCAGAGAGATGTTAAAGAACTTCTGAAAGTAAGTGGAAGACCCAGAATTTAAATCCACAGTCCATGCTCTTAAGCCACCAGGCTAAACTTCCCTGAAATCCTCAATTTTTAAAGTTAACAGGTTAACAAAATCTTGTTATTTTATTTTGTTATTACTTTACGTCTACGGAAGTTATACGCCATTTCATATGATGTTTGGCTATCTGTATCCCTTCTTTCATGCTGTGTGTGTATCTCCAAAGGGAAATTCTTTTTAACCATTATATTTAATGGCAAACGTGAGAGACAAGCTATTTCCAGAATATAGATTTTATCAAGAGAAAATGAGGTATTAGAATTTTAAGGACTGTTCGAAGGAATTAGGGCCAGATGAGAGACCTCCCAGGTCTCCCTGGCCCCCCCAGGTCTCTCCTACCTGGATTACTGGTACCATCACCCACCTCGTGACCAAAGCTGGAAACCTGGAGCTTCCTTGGCCCTTTCCTGTAGCTCCATCCATCAGCAAGTGTGTATCAGATGGACTTCCACGGCTCATCCCAGCCATTCACTTTTCTCCATCCTCACTGCCACCATCATCTCCCATATAAGCTACTTACAAATCTCCCACCAGATCTCCCGACCTCCATTCTTGCTTCTCTGAAGAGCCGTTCTCCCTTCACAAGGTGTCCAGAGTAATATCTTGACACATCAGTCAGATGGGGTCCTTTCCCCACCACACACTCCATGGCTTTCTTGCTCTGACCTGTGTGGTTCCCTCTCCCCTCCCGCACACTCTCCTTCCTCACCGTCCCCTTCAGCCTCCCCACGGGCTTTGCACTGCCACCGTCGCTCCCTGGCACCCAATGCCAGGCTCTCTGCATGGCTGCGCCCCCCTCAGGCTCTCCTGAGGTTCATCCTCTGTCCCCTGTCACAGCCCCCACGGCTTCCTTCCCAGTCTGTCCCAGCTATTCCATGTGTTTTTTCGTTCACTGTCCTCCACTCCCAGTAAAACATACTCTCCACAAGGATGAAGATCATATAAGCCCCCCTCACCACTGGTCCCCCGTGACCAGAAGGCTGTGCTATACACTGTAGGTCCTCAATAAACCCCAACAAATCTTTGTTGAATGCATGAATACGGTAGCGTGACTGAACCCTTCCTAATGTGTTTGGCTCTCTGGGTAATTGCCTCACCAAGCACATATTCATCACAGAATCACTGAGTGGGAAGGAACTGAGACATTAATGAGTTTAACCCTCTCATTTTCTATGAGGAGACTGCAGCCTAGAGAAGCTTCAGGACTGACTCAAAGTCGCCCAGCCACGACCTGTCACAGCAGGGGGAGGAGGGCAGGCCCCTCATATCCCTTCAAGGACCTGACAGCCTCAGGCATCGGGAAGGCCAGGGAAACAAGGGCTCGTGGACACAGGACCCGAAAGGGCTCTGAGATGGAGCCAACTTATAACCATCAGCCAATAAAAACACAGTGCGAGGAACAGTGGGAAATAAATCCATAAATGAAAGGTCCTGATCCCCAGAGAAACGGTAATCTGCTGAGGGAAAAGGGATATGATGTAGATGCAACTAATAACAACGGTAATAAAGGCCAGGCAGGGTGTACTCGAATATGCTGTTAAAGAGACATACTCAGGACCACATGATGACAAGGAGGGGGGCAGGAACTGCAGCTGAGAGGCTGGAGAAAATGAGGTCTTCGCCCCTTCTTGCAATTGATGAAGGGGTGTGTGTGTGTGTCTCTGTGTGTGTGTGTGTGTAGTTTTACAAGGATTCCAGCTGGCCACCTTACACGCATGTACACCAGAAGTACTGCGTCGTTCAAGGTCTGGGTACTGGGTGTGTGATGCTGCGGTCACAGGTCCCCCTTTCTTCCCCATGATCCCTTGACCTCTTACTCCCCCAGTGGGGAAGGGCTAAGGGAAAGAAGCCACTTGGAAGATTCAATCTGTCAAACACCGCTTGCTCTCAAAAGCATTTCTGACAAAAGGGGGCAAAATAATTGCTAAAATGAGGCATGGGATTATCTGTGGATCTCATTTCTCCTTGCAATCCCTATATTCTTAGCAGAAGAAAACTCAAAGACTTATCCGTTCTGGTGAAGGAAGAAAATGTCATCATCCAGTTTAAAAGACTGGCAGTTTCAAAAGGTAGCAAGAACAGCTGAATTTGACCACCAAGACTTGGTGATAAATTCCCTGCCATTACTTCATGAGACAAGTCAGAAAAGCTCATCTATTGAAGACTAATACACCATCTACAAAATACTAGAGGAGACCCAAACTCTTCCAATACCATTAGCATGGGCTTGTGTTTATTAACAGGAGACTAAAAAGAGAGACAGGCTTCAAACCCAGATAAAAGCAGATCCTTCTTGACTTACAGGAAAGGAAGTGTATTCACACACAAGCGGTTCCACTGGCATCCCAAGTGCTGAGTCAGGCGAGGTTTTGGTTATAGAGTTACGGAGGAGTGAGGAGCACTTTTTAAAAGACTGAGCTCCAATGTTCGTTTGAAAGGCATGTCCTGCCTCCTTCTCCAGTGGCTATCTGGCCTGTGAACTCACACCTGGTTGCTTCACAGCCTATGTCACCTGCCTAGCACCTGAAGGCAATTGAGGACACACTCTAAAGAGCGTCTTAAAAGAGCATCTCCTCCTATACATTTACCTGCCCAAGTGTTAATATAACACTGTAATATTCATGAGTTTATTCCCTTCTTCTTCGTTTCTAACCACAAATGGCTTATGTGAATATTCCCGACAAATCCACCCTCCCCCTTTCTTCCCCACTAGACCTATGGCCCAATCTGCTCTGCAATGCGGACGCTGGGTCAGGCAGTTACAGGAGAATCCTGAAGTCTGCTCGAGCAGGTGGGGAGGGAGGCTGCTTCTTGGGGGCTGGGGCTGGGCCTGGGGGGTGGCTTTGTACAAGCTGAGAGGCAGGACCAACACCTTCTCAAACTCCTCTGCCAGGCCCCGCTCGAGCTCGCTTCTCCAAGTGCGTTTATTTCAAAGCAGTAGGCGTGCTCGAGCTGCACACCTTGACTCTCTTCCGTGTGCCTCAGACCCTGGCAATGGACTTCAGCATTCATGGTGGGTGTGACACATGACCCTCGTTGATCTGCGGGACTGCAGGCTGTAAATCTCAGGGATTGTCTGCTATCTGAAAGGAAGAGAGAAGTCTCTCTCACACCATCAGGGATAAGGTGAGAATCACCTTCAGCTCAAAAGCCTGTGCTGGGTCACTACAAACAGGGCTCTTTCAAACCACTTTTTTCCGGAAGGTGCATTTCCTTTATCTTTCATCAGAAGCATATAACCTTTCTTCTGTCAAATGAGCCAGATACCTAGAAGGATAAAGCTAAATATTTAACACCATGATGCAGTCCAGGCAAAAAAGTTTGTAACAACCAGACAGCAAATAAATAAACTTCACGGTGACTGCAAAAAAACTACAATTAAATGGAAAAGGATATACGTTCATGGCCCAGGGCCTTTTGTTAAGAGTCTCTGTATTTTCATTAGTTATACTATGTAATGAATAAGGCATTTTTGATCACCATGTTTGGAATGTCTTTATCTCTATGGGAGAGATAAAGAAATGAAGATAAATAGAAAAAGAAAAAATATATTCCTTAGTTAGGAACCAACTTGGCCTAGAAACACACAAGAAAAATAAATGATCTATGCTGGGGAGAATGACTGGTTCTTCTATACAATCAAGCTGAATGAGTAATATTGCTTTAGTGAACTTGTATGATTCCTCCAACACTTCACCAAAACTTGAAGAAAAATGGAAAAAAAAAAAAACCCGTAAGATTCCCAACAAAATTCAAGAATGCTTCCTTAAAGAGCAACATGGCGATGAGTATTTGAACAGCACTCAGTCTACAATCCCAGGGTGGAAAGCCGGCTTGCTAGCATTTTCGGGATAGGTCAGGGGCTTCACGCGTTGCACCTTAATGATCAAACCTGACAACTTCCATAAGCAACAAAAATCAAACACTCCCAGAAAGCACAAACCTGAGTAAGGATGCATTTTAATGGTCATGCTTTAAATATTTAAAAGCACAGTTTAGAAATTCACTCTTAAATAACATGAGATGCTCAAACATCCATTTTAATCAAAAGAAATACCATGAAGTCTCATGCTTCTCATCTTTTCAATAAAACAGCCGAAAAGCTAATTAGTCACTTTCATTTAGTGATTCACAATCACAACCTCGTACATGCATGACATGTGTGCGTAAGTTTCAGGCATGGGAAAGGGAGCCATGAAGCTAACTGGCCCCCCAACGTGCGGTCCTGACAGCGTCCAGGAAGCCTCCTGACCCGTGTCTGGGGACTGCTCCTCTAACTGGGCAGCTCTCCGAGGCTGCAAGAGCACATTTACACACTGACTGTCCTCCTCTCGACCAGAGAAATAGGATCCAGGTTTACCCTTCGGGCCTCTTCCGAACTAAGTATGAGCACAGCTCAGAAGGGGTGGAGACAAAGGAATCTCCAGGAAGCAGGCTGGTGTCAATAGAGTCGTGATGCAGTGAATAAATCAGGAGAAAACCTCTCTCCAGGCAGACAGGCCTGGCCAGGGGTCCTGGGGGCGTCTGGGGTGAGGGAAATGGTCTGCTCAACCCCACGGGAAGGCAGGTAGAGTCGCACCAGCCTGGAAAGACCAAGGCCTGCAGCCTGAGAGCCTGGCAAGGGAGCGGGGAGACCTGTGCCAGGCCCTCTGATTAACGTGAAAGGAATAAAGTGATACTGGAAAAGTAATTGCAAACTCTCCGCTCCCCACCAGAAGCTAGGAGGCCAGAGAAGAAACGAGAAAAGGAGAGGAAACCCAAGGATGCATTGAAGTAGAAAAAGACAACTGATTCAGAAAAGAGGAAAATAATTTACTACTTCTTTGTACTGGAATTACTACTACTCCTTTGCCTGGAATTCCACCTGCGCGAGTGTGTGTGTGTACGTGTGTGTGTGAGAGCACGTTGCATAGCTCTTCAGCCTACACACTCTCAACACCTCCACAAGAGCAAAGGCGTACACAGCACAACACGTGGCTCTGGATTCCAATCCCACTCACAGGTAGGAACGGACAGCTAAGAACTACAAGATTCGTAAGGAAGGCCTCAGATGAAAAAGAGACAAGGCATTAAAGAAAATACAGAAAACAGAAGAAACCTTTTTAAAATGTATGTTCTAATTGGCATACAATACAATCCACTCTTTTTACTGTACAGTTCTGAGTTTTGACAAATGCATAGAGTAACCACCAATCAAGATACAGAAGAGCTGCATCACCCCCAGATTTCTCTCCCGTCATCTCTCATAATCAGCTCCTCCCCCACCACGACCCACTAGCAAATACTGATCTATTCTCCATCCCTATAGTTTGCCTTTTCCAAAATGTTTTACAAATATAATTATACAGCATGTAGCCTTTTTTAAAATTGAAGTATAGCTGACTTACAATCAACCTTACATTAGTTTCAGGTGTATAACATAGTAATTCAATATTTTATAGATTACACTGCATACAAATTTATTATGAAATATTGACTGTATTCCCTGTGCCGTACATTATTACATCCTTGTACATGTACCCATTTAAATCTGGCTTCTTTCACTTTTAATATAGATGAATCTAGATAATAACACCATATTATTATTATTTTATTAATATAGTTAGTTATATTAACATTGTTAATATTAATATAGAATGCATATTGCATTCTAGATTCACTCATATTAGCACTTGTATCAACAGTTCATTCCTTTTTATTGCTGACTGGTATTCCACTGCATGGCTGTACCACAGTCTGTTTACCCATCACCAGCTGAAGGACAGAAGAAAACATTTTAAAATTCTAATTAATTCCCTCAGAGAGAGAAGAGTGTCCATAAAACAAGAATAAGATGCTATAGAAAGGGGCAGTCTGGGAATATATAAGAGCTCATAGGAATTAAAAATATGACAAAATGCAACCATCAATAGAAGGTTTTAAAGATAAAATCTAGAAATTCGATTAGTCTCAGAAATTAGAATCCCCCAAAAGGAGAGACTAAGAAAGATAGAATAATTAGTGTATCAATGCAGGCGCTCTAAATTCTAATAGAAATGCAGGGGGAAAAAGAGAGAACAGAAAAAACAAGAGAAAATTACCAAACAAATAAAACAAGAAAATTCTCAACACTGAAGAACATAAGTGTCCAGATTATAAGGGCCCATTGAGGGCCCAGAAAATAAAATGGCGCCTACTGCAAAGCACAGCATTATGTACCCCGAACGCACCAGGAATAAAGAGAAGTTCCAGGGAAATAAACGGAATCACTGGCAACACATCCCTGAACAGTAATAACAAATATATGAAGTCAGGGAGCAATCCTAACACTTCAAGAAATGATGATTTTCACCTAGAATTCCATACCCTGCTAAACTATCAAATCAAGCGTGAGAATAAATTCATTTTCAAACACACAGTAATTCAAACACATCTGTTTCCCAAACCTCTGAAGAACATGCTTCTGCAAAATGAATACATAAATGAAGAAGACAGGGGATCCAGGACAGGGGACCGAAAGAAAATCCCAAGAAAACAAGGGTGGGGCCCAGGCCCAGAGATGCACCGGTTCAGACAGGAGCAGAACTGTAGGCGTGGAAGGCAGACCCAGTAAAAAGAGGCAGCTGGTGGTCCTGCTGAGCTGGGACAGTTGCGCTGAGCGAGAGTGTCCGGCAGGCCCTTGGCACTCTCTTCGCCAGGTGATAGGGAAGGCTGTTTCTTCCTTGCTTGTCTCTCTAAGAACAAAGAAACCTTCCCAGAAGCACCCCTGAGGCCACCCCTCGCAGGGCAGGGGAACGGGGCCCTGGTGACTAGCTTGGCATCATCAGGAGTTACTGAGTCAAGTGGCCAAGGGGTGGACATCAGAACAAAATCAGGCTGCACCAGCAAAGAGGAAGAGGAAGGGACTTCTGGGCAGTACCCAGCGATGTCCCATGCGGTGTTCACTAACCTTAGGGAAAAACCCAAAGGAGAGAAAGCTGCATAGTACACTAGTGGGCTCATCAGTAAATGTCACGTAATGTAATAACGTAAAACGTTTCTGCTGATGTACCCATATTTGGGAAGGCTGGGAAGGGAGTGTGCAGTCAGAGCTGACCTCTCCACTGTGTGATGAAAAACCAAGTGCTGATGTCCAAAAGGGAAACAGAAGCCGAGTTAGCGGGAGAAACAGCAAAATGATTTGAAATCGGTTGCTCCGAGGGGTAGGATTTGGAATGGGGACGGGTGGGCAGAGGACTGCAGCTTCTTCTTCTAAGCCTTTTACCATTACAGTAAAGTAAAAGTTAAACATTTTAAAACCACTGTTTCTTATGGAATATTTAAAGAAAACTGAAGCAAAGCGTGAATTTTTTTACCATTTTAATGAAGATCTAAAGCTACAAACTCATCGAAAAAAATCTATGGAGTGATTCCTTGGCTTAAATTTAAAATTTACAAGAGCTGGGATTAACAGTTCAACACTAGTATATATAAAACAGATAAACGACAAAGACCTACTGTAAAGCACAGGAAACTACAGTCAATACCTTGTCATAATCTATAATGGAAAAGACTGAAAAATCAGTCATATATATATAACTGATTCACTTTGCTGTACACCTGAAACTAACACAATACTGTAAGTCAACTATACTTCAATAAAAAAAAGTATAATTAACAAAATATAGACAGAAATAATAAATGAATGAATCAATACCTAAATAAATAAATAAAATTTATGAGATCTGAGGAGATCGTGGTATCAGATGCACTGAAACTCAACAGACTGGCTGTTCGCATTGAGATGACAGGACACCTGAAGCTGTGGCTGAATCAGCAGGAGGAAAAGCACCGTATTTCTGGTTTGCTCAGAGGAGAACAGACCCTCGATTCACCAGTGGCCTGAGCAGGTAAAGCAGACAGCATTCTGAACTCAACAGGAGGGTTCTAAAGGAATGGAGAGCTTGTTAGGAAAATGAAGTGACAACTTCAGAAGAGAGTGGTGGATGCATATGAATGAAATTTTAAGATTCTCCAGCTGCCTTTGGAGTAGCAACTCAGGACGTTTCCGAATTATCCAGCACATGCTACTAGAAGACACGGCCCCCCTGCATCACCACTGAAAGAGCTAATAAAGGTCTGCCTATCTCTGGGCCTCTCAGAATGCCATACGACCACCCTAAACATAAAGCAGGTCCCCTGGAGTAAGGAACAGAAATGTGGCATCCTTTGCTTTGAATCCCGTCCTGCCGTCCTCTGCTGTGCTGTCACTCACCAATTTCACCCTGTTTCCTCATCTGCATTTTAATGCAGCTAAAAATAGTAGCAGCTTGTAGGGTTGCTGTGAGGGCTTGAAGGTCTGTAGCACACCTATCACGTGGTGGGGCTTAAATAAATGGTAGTAGTATTGCATCACTGCAGTAAAAACATGTGCACAGACTCATCGCTACATGCTTGAGGGGGCCACAGAGGGGGTCATGCCTGCAGACGTAAGAACGAGTTCTGCTGTACCTGACTCAGCTCTGAGCATCCTCCACTTCTCCCTGCTCTCTACTCTGTCCATTCTGAGCCCCAGCCACGCCTCCCCTCTGGTTAGTCGTCACCCTTCTCTCCATTCTAGAATTTGCACAGCTCATCAACACTGAATAAATATTTAGCCTGTGTTCCAGAGACTGACTCCCTATCTAGGAAGGGACTGGTGAAAGCATCCCCTGGGCAGAATCTCATCTTTAAAAGAATTGGCTATAATCAGATAAAAAAAGAAATCGTTACTATAGGCCATGTGCCAGGACACAGAAATAGTTTCATTTTGGAAGAACAGATGACACAGCACGATTCCTTTCCAACACCATCTCCATGCTGCAAGTTCCTGGAGAGAAGATTCTGTGCTCAGCAGAGTCTCAAGAGTCCAGAGAGGTACTTGGATGGTTGAATACGATGTACTAGCTTAACAGGACCAGGTTAATCTGGGATAGGAAGAAGCAGGGTTACAAGACACTGGTATCACTACTAGAGAGCCGTAACACGCAGACCATAACATGCGCAGTTCACACCTGCCAAAGCCAAGTTTCCCACCTCATTGCAGCCAGAGGGCGCTGGCCAACACTTTCTCCAAAGGAGCCTCACTTCCGCCCTTTCTGTCCTGACTGTTCAGTCATTTCTATAGATGTCTGTCTCCCACCCAGCTTTACCCTGCTTCATTCACAAAGCCTGGCTGCTCTTTAAGGCATGGCCCTTGCCTTTTAGCATCTGTAGATCCCTTTTCCAGACCTTCTGCATAACAAGTGCTCAAGAAAACTTTGCTGGATCACAGATAACACTTGTGATTTCCGATGGGGGAATGGGCAAGCACTGCCGTCAAAGCCATGTTTGGGAATCCTCGCCCCTCTCTGGCTGCTTCCCCCTCCATGAGCTCCCACAGGCATCTGGACCCCACGGAGGGCTGTGCAGGGTCCCTCTGCCATTATGCTCGTGGCTGAGCCCTCACCACTGTCCACAGGAACTCTGTTGCCAAAACCAGGTTAATTCATTCACTGCATACCTACCGAGCATCTACTTTGTGCCAACGTGGCCCAGTGCTAGGAACAGAGAGGGACTAAGACGGGCATCCTGACTGCACGAAAGCCCTTCTGGTCCACAGCCTGGGTCGATCCGCACGGCCCCGTGGGCTGCACCGGGGCGGACACCAGGTCACAGGGGAATCCGGCTCACAGCCTCTGACATCCTCCTTCGTTCCACAGAACCTGCTCCTCAGGAACTGGGCATCCACATTTCTCTGCATTTCCTTTGTTCCTTTCTCAGGATCCTTATCGCTCTCCACCCGGCACAACTATTTTCTACATCCTTGTCTTCTCTTCTCGACTAGAATTTGAGCCCAGGAGCCCAGCCCAGGCACCTCTGTACCATTCCTAACACCCAGCAAAGGGCCTCACCCAGGGCAGGTTCTCAGTTCATATTTGCTGGATGAAACATGTCTGGTTAAATGACACCAAAAATTGAAATCCCATTGCTTTCTAGCAATATCACTGATTTACATTTTCCTGGAAAGCTATATAAACATGCTGAACTATTATACTGGGTACTTTTTGATTATATGATTGGATATTCTGTTTGGAAACTACGAAGTGCTGCTTTTTTTTTTTTTTTTTTTTTTTTGCGGTACGAGGGCCTCTCACTGTTGTGGCCTCTCCCGTTGCGGAGCACAGGCTCCGGACGCGCAGGCTCAGCGGCCATGGCTCACGGGCCCAGCCGCTCCGCGGCACGTGGGATCTTCCCGGACCGGGGCACGAACCCGTGTCCCCTGCATCGGCAGGTGGACCCTAAACCACTGCGTCACCAGGGAAGCCCAGATTGCTGCTTTTATTACACAACAAATTCGTGTTTTGTCCTCCCCCTTCTCCTTTCTCTTGTTCTTTTTTTGCTCCCTTCATTGTCAAAGTAATAAGTGCCTTTCTTCAAGGATCTACTTTGCAAACATTTGTTTAAAGACTGGAACTGTGAAAAGGTGTGTCTAGTGTATAAATAAGATTTTCATGCATAAAACTATCACTGCGAGTATTTTGAATATACCACACGGAGAACGCTGTAGGGCAAGATTTTCAAACTGGCATCAATTTAGTGCCACATGACCTGCACTTTCAAAAACGAGAATATAATAGAGAAGATCAGTTTAATCACATTTTCATGGGTAAGTATTGTTTCCCGAAACTTTTTTCAGTTAAGCATGTGTGTGCGTGAGTGTGTGTGCAGGTGTGTGTGTGTATATGTGCACACGTATCCCTTCTAGGTTGCAGACAAAAAATGTTTAAGTGACACTGCTGTAGGGATGTTTGTCTTTGTTTTTGGCCGCCAGGAACGAAACCAACTTCCTATTTGGGGGCAATTCTCAATGCTGTCGGCCTTGGTGGAGGCAGGGAATCTCCACCCATTGAAGAAAAAAAAGACAGGAGCCCCTTATCCCCTCGTCCCTCTAGGAAAGTGAACCTGACTTGGTCAGGTGGATGCCCTCACTTGGGACTTTGAACCTTGAGCACATGACACAAAGACCGAGACGATGGAAAGATTAGACGTGAGCCGCCCACGTGAGCAGGAGCTGTAGCAGCTGTACCCGCGCAGCAGGGACTGTGTGTTGGGCAACAGCAGGGCAGCCTGCCTCACTTGTCCCGGCACCAACGCGCACCCCCCGGCTGTTGCCCATCACCTAGGCGTCAGCCACAGCCTTCCTCTTCTGCTTCCTTTTCAGAGTGGGTTTCTCTTGCTCACAACCAAGACCTTGAATGATGCAAATGTCAGGCTAAGGACTTTGGCCTCTACTCTAGGACATGGGAAACCCATGCATAATTGTGAACAAGAAGGGTGACAACAGGTCAGGCAGTCCTAGGTAACTTGGACTGGAGACCAGAAACCACGGCAGCACAATAAACAGTTGGCCCAGACCAGACAAAAGATGAGGACTGAACCGGGACAAGAAGTGTTAAAGAGAAATCTCATTAATACCTTCTGTGCAGGCTACACTGCAGAGGACCAGGCGCCTGTGAAAGGCAATCCCAGAGCACAGCTGATGGCGAGGATGTGTAGAAAGGGAGCCCTCGTGCACTGTCGGTGAGAATGTAAATTGGGGCAACCACTGGGGAAAACAGTACGGAGGTCCCTCAAAAATTAAAAATACAACTGCCATGTGACTCAGCAATTCCACTCCTGGGTATTCATCAGAAGAAAATGAAAACGCTAATTGGAAAAGATACATGCACCCCAATGTTCACGGCAGCACTATTTACCATAACCAACATGTGGAAGCAACCAAAGTGTCCATCAACAGATGAATGGACAAAGAAGATGTGGTCTATATATACAATGGAATATTACTCAGCCATAAAAAAGAGTGAAATCTTGTCGTTTGGGACAACATGGATGGGCCTGGAGGGTAAGAAAGTGCAGTTTGCCAGGAACTGAAAGCCACTCGGTATGTCCTGAGCAAAGATGGGATACAATGCAGCAGGCGGGAAGGGGAAGAAGCATGGGGAGGATGCTGGAAGGGGCAGCAGAGACAACGGGGAGTGGGCAGGTTCATGGCCACTTAGGAGGTCAAATGGCAATAGTTGGTGGTGGCTAAGATTTGAGGTCAAGGACGACCCCCAGCACTGACTTAGCGAACGGGTCTCTAAGACAGAAAAAGTCAGCAGGAAGAATGTCGGGCTGTGACACGCCGACCTTACATGTGGGAGATTTTCAAGTCAGAATGTTGGAAGGCGATTGGCCATATGGAATCGGATGATAAGTTAAGAGATGCTGGCTGGAAATGTGTATTTGGAAGTCTTCATTTGCCAATGGTCATTTACGCCACAGAAACAGATAAGAAAAAAAAACACCCAGGGTGAGCAGATAGAAGGAAAAGCAAAGAGGGCTCAGGACTGAACCCTTTTAGGGGGAGAGAAGTCTACCAAGGAGACGGGGAAAGAACAGCTAGAGGGTTCGGGAACAAGCAGTAGAATCTGGTGTTGTGGACAGAATGCAAAAGAACCCAGCGTTTGTAAGAGGCGCGTTCACTAGAGTCAGATGCTGCCGACTGGCTAAGCGAAAAGGCGAAAAATGTTCCATCGGTTTCATGTCAAACAAGTGGCGAGAGACCCCAACAGGGGCTGCTGCAGGAGAGTTCACGCCAGGTGCCTATGGAGTGAGAAGGGAAGGACGCATCAGAGGAGAAGCGTCCACAGGGCGTGGCCGGAGTGACAGGGGGCAAGGAGAGTTTTGCTCCTCCCAACTTCTTTTTTCCTTTCCTTCTTCTTTACTTGCTTCTCAGTGTCTATCACATAGTTAAACTCTGATGGGAAGAAGCTTTCAAGGAGAGAAACAGGAGGTTATCGACATGTGAGGTCTCAGAAGAAAAGACGGGGCCCAGAACACAGGTGAGCAAGGTCACCTTCGGGTCTCTACCACAGTGCCCCCTTGTCAGAAAGCCATTCCCCGACGCTGCAGAACAGCTCTCCTGCCTCCGTGCAAGGTGCTGGGAGTCAAATGGACAATAGGATGGTCCCTACCCTCAACGAGCTCCCAGCCAGTAAGGGGAGTGGAGGCCACTAGCCAAGCCACACTGGCATTTCAGACACTGCGGTGTCTGCCCGGTAGCACAGGTGCCAATAGAAGCAGCCAGGACTACAGTCTTCTAAAGGCCCAGAGGGGCAGCGAGGGACAGCCAAACGGAGTCCTGGAAACGTCCAGCACAAACCAAGCTATGGGGGAAGCTGTGAACTGCCAAAAATACAAATTACAAAAGAAACACTCTTAGCACCTTGCTGGAAATGTGTCAGGAGTGGAATCTGCCTACAAGTCTCAATGCTGCTGACATCCGTGCACAAGGGAGGCCGAGGCGGGGCCCCACTTTCCTCCCTTGCCTCCCGTGAGGTCCTCCATCGAGAGCACGCAGCGACAGCTCTGATCACCCTCAGGAAGACAGCCGGGCAGCTAACCCCAGGAGGGCGAAGACTCTCTTCCTTTCCCAGTTGAGAGCTGTGAACACCATCCCTCAGAGCTGGGCATCCCCTCCCAGAGCCCCAGGCCCAGGGCCAGAGAAAGTCTTCTCACAGGGGCCAGGAAGCCCAGGACCCAAGAACAAATCTTCTCCTGGGTTCTGGTCACCTGCAGCTGGTACAAACCAACTCCTGCCCCTCTGCCTCTCCTCTGCCCCTCCCCTGCCCCTCCCCTGTCCCCCCGTCCCTCCCCTTCCCCCTGCCCCTCCCCTGCCCATCCCCTGTCCCCCTGCCCCTCCCATCCCCCTGCCCCTCCCCATCCCCTCTGCCCCTCCACTGCTCCTCCCCTGCCCCTCCCCTGTCTCCCCTGCCCCTCCCCTGTCCCCCCTGACCCTCCCCTGTCCTCCCTGCCACTCCCCTGTCCCCCCTGCCCCTCCCCTGTCCTCCCTGCCCTCCCCTGCCCATCCCCCACCCATCCCCGTCCCCTCTGCCCCTCCCCGTCCCCTGCCCACCCCCCACTCTCCCTCTCACCATCTGGTAAAGGCTGCTCTCAGTCCCACAGGGGGACTGAGATCAGGGGGGTCCTGATCCCCCCTCCTCCTCCCCTCCTCCCCCACAGCCCTCATATCTGCTCCCTTTTGGCCCTAAAACCAAACAGTTACATCAAAGTGCCACTGTGGGAAAGCATTTGTTGAAATATGAATTTCTTCCCTCTGCTCTCCCTTTCTCCGCGCAAGCAGGTAGCTGGCTGTCAGCTTCTCGACCTCAGGAGGGGTTTGACTCAGGTGAACAGATGCTGCAGGTGAGGTACTCCCTTCCTGGCTTTTGTTTCCAAATCCTTAAACCCACGGAGGAGAAAAGGGTTTCCAGGCCAGTGGAGGAGCCCCATGAGAACTACAGAGAGGGGGTGTGGGCAACTGAAAGGTTTCCCCCGCAAGGCTCTGAGGCCTGAAGAGGAGAGAGGGCTGCAGTGCCCCATGGCAGCTGGGACTGTGCTGGCCTTGCTCCACAGCAGCAAAGCCTGGGAAGGAAGAGCCTGGCCGGCCAGAGTCGCCTCCAACCCCAGGACATTTGCACAAAAAGTTATAAGGGAGGAAGCGGAAAAAAAAAAAAAAAAAAAGCTAAGATTAAATCTCCTGCCAGCCCAGAGCAGGAAAAAAGCTCAGAGTCAAAATTCAATTCGTTTGGGCTTCCCTGGTGGCACAGTGGTTGAGAGTCCGCCTGCTGATGCAGGGGACGCGGGTTCGTGCCCTGGTCCAGGAAGATCCCACGTGCCGCGGAGCGGCTGGGCCCGTGAGCCATGGCTGCTGAGCCTGCGCGTCCGGAGCCTGTGCTCCGCAACGGGAGAGGCCACAACAGTGAGAGGCCCGCGTACCGCAAAAAAAAAAAAAAAATTAAATTCGTTCTAGAAAATGAAGAGTCACACCTGAGTTTCATAACTACTCCACCACCTCAACAGAAATAAACCAGAGAAAACGTGCTCATAAGGCAGGCAAAGCATTTGTCCAGCACGAGCTGGGCAGCACTGGCGAGTCTCTAACGCACACGTGCGGCCCCACGGTGCTCGTGTACATGCTTCCCGACGACCAACAGCAGCACAGACCCAACCGCCCGCATTAACATGGCTGCAGCCTTCAATGAACCAAAAAAGTCTCCTTTTTTTTTTTTTTTTTTTTTTTTTTTTTGCGGTACGCGGGCCTCTCACTGCTGTGGCCTCTCCCGTTGCGGAGCACAGGCTCCGGACGCGCAGGCTCAGCGGCCATGGCTCACGGGCCCAGCCGCTCCGCGGCATGTGGGATCTTCCTGGACTGGGGCACGAACCTGTGTCCCCTGTATCGGCAGGCAGACTCTCAACCACTGCGCCACCAGGGAAGCCCCCAAAGTCTCATTTTTAAAAGTCTCGCCCTCAAATTAAACGTGCCCCGGCCCACAGGTGCCCTTCGCCAGGCCCTCCCGCAGCAGCAGGTGGCATCTTGTAAACATGCGAACGTGGCCAAGCTACTTCTCCGCTAAGAGCTCCTTTCTGCCGCCAGGGCACAACCCGATTTCTCCAGCAACCATGAAGCCCTTCATTCTCTTAACTACGATTGAACTTATTATTATCACACCCTTTTGCCCACATGGACTTCTCTAATCACACAGAAAGACATCCTCCCAGGAACATCGCAGCTCCTCTCAAAGTCCCAGGCCGCTAACGTCTTCCCACCTGGAATGCCCCAGGCCCCCAACCCACCTTGCGCTGGTTCGGATAGCATCGAATGAATGAATGACTCAGTGAAGCCTCGCAGGCAGGAGAAGGTTCTGGTGCCCCCGCACACACACAAGCCCCGGTGAAGACAGAAGGGCAGGGGGCAGAGGCCGCAGACGCACGGGCCCATTCTGTCCCACAGAGGCATTTTATGCGACTCACAATGAAATGATTTACCCTCAGTACCATCACACATAAATCAGGGAATCCTCCAGAAATCATCCGGATTCCTGACTTCAGGTGGAAAAGCAGGCAACCTGGCAGTGAGGGCCCAGCATCCCCACGCGGCAGCCCTTTACCGCGGCGGCACCGGCTCCTGTTCACCTCAACCCCACCCCTCACAGGCACCCCGACACGAGGCCCAAGGTGGCTACCGCCCATCCTCGCCCTCCCAGCCACACACCAGACTCCCGCAATTGGACCCCCTGTCCGGCCACTGTGGGCACCCAAAGAGACGCCTCTGGATTAGAAGACCCAACCCCATCACATGGCGATCGGGATTCAGTGACTCCTCTATTCCCATCACCCACAAGCCGAATCCAAGCCTCTTCCACGTCTGTTTCCCCCTCCCGCTTCCTGGAGTTTGCTGGGGGATATCTTCCTGGGTGAGGGAAGCTGGTGATGGACTCCGTTAATGAGGCCAATGTTTTTTAAATGTTTTAGCCGAATATCTGAACTAATGTGCTTCCCTAACGTGTCCTTATACGTTTATCCCTTTTCTGAAAAGGTGTCACTATCCTGGCCTCATTTCCATAAGCTTCTTCCACTGTTTAGCTTTGAGGCACGAAGAGAATGCATCCCCAAAGGCCCCCGATTACCAAGCAACGATTTTTCCGTGGCAGCCTCGATTCTCTGGCTCCTTCTCAAACCAACAGCTGACCCAGCATGCTGAATCGCAGCCCCCAGTGCTCTCCCAGCCTCGAGAACTGTGTAACACATGCCCAGCAGAGCATCTTAAATGACAGGGAATCAATACAAATCTCCCTCAGCAAACACATCTAAGCCGAGGAAACTGTTGACAAGAAAGCATTTGCATCTCTTGATGAGAATCTGGTCCAAAACCAATTGAAACCAAGTACCGCAAAGCTATTTTACCAACAATTGCTTTTGATTACAAGGGAAGCTGCATGAGCAACATCTCTGTGCTGGAAAGGGGCTTGTTCTCATATTAAACTAATATTTTAGGCACGGAGCTTCCATCACTTGAAACTACATTCAGTTCAGGGGGGAAATGCAATTGCATTTCCCCCCTGAATTATTCAAAACCTTCTCTAATTTTCAGTACGCATAAATATACTCCCCTTTAATAAAAATGCTCCTCCGAGGAACACCTCTGGTCTTTGTCTCCCTCTTTGAATAGCTGATAATTAATGGACTTTTAACATTTTTGTACCAAAAGTGATAATTATATTTTTGGAAATAACCGTCCATATTCAGTAAATATTTCGGACTTGTTCAGCTCACTGAAAGCTTTGTTAGTGGCTCTGTAGAGTTAGACTTTCATCTTTTTCCTGATTGATCTCTTTGCTCACAAATCCATTTCTATAATTTGCTGTTTTCTCCAAAATGATAATCTGTGACTTCTTCGGTGGTGGAGGAGGGATAGGTATCAAAAGGTAAAGCGATTCCTAAAAGGTGGTCACTCCCACCTACGACACGTTTGCTTTACAACACATTTGTCCCAAACCAGTTCCTAAGGAGCAGACAGATTTGCACACACACGAGGAACATGAAGACACGTGGCGATGCAGCCGGGCAGGCACACAGCTCCTTCCACCTCACAACTGGAGGAGCTGAGTCTCTGTTCTCCCGGTGGCAATAGCCTCATGCCCTTTATTTTACACAGAATCTGGTACGTATACAATCGAATATCATTCAGTCATAAAAAGAAGGAAATCCTGCCATTTGTGACAACATGCATGGATCTTGAGGGCGTATGTGCCACATTTTTAAAAATCCATGAACTTGTTTCCACGTCTTGGCGATTGTAAATAAGGCTGCATTGAACGCTGGGGTGCAGATATATTTTCAAGATAGTGATTTTGTTTTCTTTGGATAAATACCAAGAAGTGGAACTGCTGGGTTATATGGTAGCTCTAGTTTTAATTTTCTGAGGAACCTCCATAGTGTTTTCCATGGTAGCTGTGCTGGTTTGCATTCCCTCCAGCATTCCCTCCCTTTTCTCCACATCCTTGCCAACACTTGTTATTTCTTGTCTTTTTGGTAATGGCCATTCTTACAGGTGTGAGGTGATATTTTATTGTGGTTTTGATTTGCATTTCCCTGATGACTGGTGATGTTGAGCACCTTTTCCTGTGCCTGTTGGCCACTTATATGTCTTTTTTGGAAAAGTGCCTATTCAGAGCCTCTCCCCACTTTTTAATTAGGTTGTTCGTTTGCTTCTCTATTAAGTTGTATAAGGGTTTCTTTTTTTAATATATTGTGGATTGTAAGTCAACTATAGTCCAATATAAAATAAAAATAAAAAAATAAAATAAACAGAATCTGCACATATCCTTACTTGGTCCCTCCAGTCCCAGAAGCAGAGGGGTTCCCTACATCTGGGGTCTTAATGTGATTCCTTCCTGTCTCTTCAGGGTCTTTATCCTCCAATGATCTCATCTTCTACACCAGAGGCTCTCAGCGTCGCTTGCACATGGGAATCACCCATTCATCTGCAACAACGCTGATGCCTGGGTCCTTCCCAGCGCCCCACATTCCAACTTAGCTGTTCCAGGGGTGCCTGGGCTGTAGGACTCTACTGCACGGCCAACTGTAAGGGTCTATCCCCCAGCCCAGGAGCACAGATTTACAGCCTGGGTGCCCAAATGGTCTAGAGACGTATGTGCGCGTGCGTGTGCTTCTGTGTAGCTCAAATCCACAGAACGTAAAATTTACCATTTCGACCGTTCTTAAGTGTATAGTTCTGTGGCGTCAAATCCATTCACATTTCTCTGAGTGGATATATACTTCTTACGGAAGGAGTAACCCTGCTATTTTTTAAATGTTTATAAATCAGGGACATTTCACCAAAAAATGCACGTGTCTGGAACCTGGCAACAGAAAGTTAACACGACTTCCCAGCCACAGCCCCCTGGGACAGCATGACAGCTGCCCCTGCAGGCAGAGCGCGTGTCTCAGGGCTGCCGGCATCTCGCCACTCCCCCACCACTGCCCCAAAGTTACTCCCAGCCTGGTTCCCACAGACAGGCGTTACCTTAGTTCAGCAACAGGCTCAAGCCCCCTCAACCCTGAAAACGTCCTCTGCCTTCTGATTCCACTTCTCTTTCTAGCATCCCTCTCTGTCTCTTTCCCTTCTCTCCTTCACCTCCCATTCACTCCCCAAAGCCCTGAAATCCAGCTTTCTCCCTTCCTCTACACTGAGCCCACCCTAGCAAAGATCACTGCCCTCACGTCACCCCAGGGACATGGTGTCATCGCCCCTAGCTCCCTGTGCTGCACTGGATGGTCTCGGATGCACTGGATGGTCTCGGATGCTGCGTCCTTCTGGAAATCCTGTGTTCCCCTCCCCACTCTCTCCCCTCTTCCCTCCTTCTCACCCAGGCTTCTATCCTTGGCCCACAGTGGGGGAAGACTCACCACGATCCGCCGGCTGGCAAATCCAAACAGCGGGTTCCTCGGGACTCCACGAGAGTCTGAGAGACAGGTTTTGAGTTCCTGTCTCCGTCACTTAGGAGCTGTGATTTGGGTCAAGTATTCAGCCTAAGCTCCAATATCTTCACCTAAAAAATGGGGATCATAATTCCCACTCCAAAACACTGTAGGAGTACGTGAGAGGACGTGTACAAAGCCGGAGACTAGAGCATCACTTTCTGTGGTGATGGAAATGGTCCACACCTGTGCTGCCCAATACGGAGGCCACGAGCTCCATGTGGCTCCCGAGTACTTGAAAGGTACCTAGTGTGACTGAAGAATTAGACTTTTAATTTTATTTAATGTTAATTAATTATAAATTTAACAGTTACATGGGGCCAGTGGCTCCCTACTGGATGGACAAACGCTAAACCAGCATCAGTAAACACAGCTATTATTACTGTCACTAGGAACAAAGGGAACAATAACAATAAACTCCTCCAGCTCAAACTTCCCACCTGAGGCTCAGGCTCTGCAGGAACAGACCTCAGTCAAGTCGAGAGCTGGTCCCGTTAGAAAATCCTACGTTCGGGACAGTGACCAAAATTCATCCGGGGACACGGTAAACATTCAGGAATTGTTCTGTCCAGCTATTTGCATCTGGTGAGGAGGCAGGCTGGGGCCGCTGCCTCCGGGACACTCAGGACGGCATCGCCACTTCAGTCGGGTGGAGGCCCCAGCTGCAGGGCACCCCTCTGGGGCCTGAGCCTGAGAAGTGGGTTCCTCCCTCCTGGAGTAGCACCCCAGAGACCCAGCAGGTAGGTTCTCACATCCTGCACCTATTGACATCCCTCTGTGGCTCACCCTCGTCCCGTGACACCCGCAGTCCAAGTGCCCGTGGACACCTCCACGTGGTTTCCCCTCGGGCCGTCACCGGCTCTGAACTGAGCCCCGTGCCTCCAGCCCCTTCGCAAAAGCCCAGCCCTTCCTACCCCCTCCTCCCGAAGGATGGCCTGAGTCGTCTTCGACAACTCCCCAAGCCCGAACTGAGCTGCCTGCAACCCAAATTATTCTCACACTGCTAAAAAGAAGCCTTGGAAATCATCTTCTTCCATCCTCTTATCTTATAAATTAAGAAACTAAATGAGGTCAAGAGAAGGTGTATTTTTCAGAGTCTCTAGAGAAACAGAACCAACAGGATGTGTGTGTGCATGCGTGTGTGTGTGTGTGTGTGTGTGGAGAGAGAGGGAGAGGGAGAGGGAGATTTATTTCAATGAATTGGCTCATACAATCCTGGAGGCTGGCAAGTCCAAACTCTGCAGGGTAGACCAGAAGGCTGGGGAAGAGCTGATGCAGCCATAAATCCCAAGGCCATCTGCAGGCTGAATTCTTTCTTGCTGCGGTGGAACGGTGTGGTGGGGAAAGGGGAGGGGGCCCTCTTTTCTTCTGTCCAGGCCTTCAACTGATTGGGTGAGGCCCACTCACGTTAGGGAAGGCAAGCTGCTTCACCCAAAGTCCACTAATTTAAATATCAGTCTGATTCAAAAACACCCTCACAGAAACATCCAGAATGATGTTTGACCAAGTATTTGCACACCATGGCCCGGCCAACTGCACACACAAAATTAACCATCATAGAGGGTAACTGACTTGACCAAGGTCACTGAGTTAAAATCCAGGGAAAATCTAGGATAAGCTTTTTAAAATACAAGAATATAATTTCCTCCACTGTTATAAGTATTTTAAAACACAAGAAGCAAATTTAGATAAAAACCATTTTATCTGGCACAACAGGCAGTGCTACTTATTATTAACACGTACCATCATAATAACAACGTAACACGCAGCTAACATTTACTGAGTTACCAAGGACCGCGCTCTGTGCTGCCTGCTTTATATACAATGTCACATTCAATCATCAAACAAACCTATGACACTGTGGTGTAAGTTTGCATCAACTCTGGGTTTTATTTTCACACAAATAAAATTGTGTGAAATGTGTGTAGCATGCGTATAGCCAGATTCAAGGATGCAGTTGAATTGGGATAATTTATTTTCTGTCTAAGAATCAAAACCACTACGTTAGGCACCAGTATCTGGGAAAGCCCCTCTATCCTTCTGAACAGCAAAGTCCAGTACTCTTAGGTTGCTGGTGTCAATATCAACTATGAGAGGTTGACAATGTATCAGCTCTTTGGAATCTCCTACCAACCCAGGGCATTCCTCAGCCATTCCAAAGCAAACCAACGCTGCACATTTGCTAATCTGGGTTTTTTTCCATTATTTCAGACAACACAGTCAATACCAAAGTCCACAACCCCTTATCCACAATACTGAACACCAAAAGGTGTCAAAACTAAAGGTTGTTTTCATAATTCATTTGATGGTAACATGTTACCTAAACTGATAGGAAGCTATATATAGTATTTTTTCAATATCCCACTTAGTGAGAATGTTTTATTTCAGAAACATTAATGTATTTGATTGCAGGATGTTGCCTCAGACCCTAGTAGGAATGCCATGCTCTACATGGTAGAGGCACAAACCAGAATTCTGAAAAAGATGCAAATCCCTGCATGTATTTGGCCCCAAGGGTTTTAAAGAAAGTGTTAAGGACCTACATTATCCTCATTTTACAAATGAGGCCACCAAGGTTCAAAAAGAACCCAAATATAGCTTCCTTAGATGTCAAAGCCGGTATGGGGATCCTTAACCACTGTCCCATATCTGTAAGGCACTCCCACCCTCAATGACAGAATGTGAGCTGCAAAGCTTTAAGTGACATTGGAAACCATTAACTCTGTTTTGCGGACCGGGAGTTAGATGCAATACATTTGGTCTCATCAAAACCAGATGCAGAGGGACCTCCCTGGTGGCGCAGTGGTTAAGAGTCCGCCGGCCAATGCAGGGGACACGGGTTCGAGCCCTGGTCTGGGAAGATCCCACATGCCGCGGAGCAACTAAGCCCGTGCGCCACAACTACTGAGCCTGCGCTCTAGAGCCCGCAAGCCACAACTACTGAAGCCCGCATGCCTAGAGCCCGTGCTCCACAACAAGAGAAGCCACCGCAGTGAGAAGCCCTTGCACTGCAACGAAGAGTAGTCCCTGCTCACCTCAACTAGAGAGAGCCCGCGCGCAGCAACGAAGACCCAACACAGCCAATAAATAAATAAATAAAATTTTAAAACAAAAACAGATGCAGAGCTCTCCTAAAGATCCCTTTGGTTTATACTAGAAAGAAACCAAAATTTCCCCCAAAAGAAATTAAGGGAGGGACATACTTGGATTCTGATTTTTCCCTAAGAGATTTTCAACTATATGAGATTTCAAAAACCCCTGCTACTTCAGCACCTTTCCCCTGACTTACTCTTCTGAACGTCTTTCCCTCCCTTCTAAGCAGAACGAAGACAGCATTCAGAACCCAGCACAGTGCACGTGACTACACTCAGCCATCAGCGTCAAGTTAAGGGCACCGCGTAGCAGAAACAGCCCCGGATGAGCGCAAGCCTCCGTCCCACGGAATGATGAAAAGGGAAAAAGCCAACCTCTGTTGTCAGGTCCACTGGACTTGGGGCTGGAAATGGGAAAAGAAACAAAGTGGATCAGAGGCCAGGCAGGCAAGAGAGTGGAGAGAGATGGAGAGAGCCCGGGGCAAAGCAAGAGTCCAAACCACGGCCGCCTTGTGAGGGTGCCACCCAGGGCCCTGCAGCCCGTCCTGCACGTGCTGAGATCCAAGGGCCAGCAGCGTCTCAACTGTAGCCACGGGTTCACGAATACCCCCGCTTCATTCACTGATACCAGTTGGCTCTCCCCTTGTTATTCATTGCCTTTCGCTGTACATGCTTTCCATAAAATCACTAGCGACTTGGAAACTGCTTGAGAGAGAGTCGCTCAAACTTGACCTGCGTCAGAATCACCTGGAGGCCTGGGGTGGAGCCCCCGCAGCTCGCTGGGCCCCACCCCAGAGTCTCTGCTTCCCTGGGCCTGGGGTGGAGCCCAAGAACCTGCATTTCTAACCAGCTTCCAGGTGACGCTGCCGCTCTAGTAAAGTGCTGACTGAGAGAATGACAGCTGCACATGTAACTTCAGATCTCCTAGTAGCCACATTTTAAAAAGTAAATCCAACACGCAAAATGAACTTTAATAATGTATTTTATTTTACCCAACTTAACCTGTTATCATTTCAACATATGGATATAAAATAATCGATGAGGTCTTTCTACGTGTTTTTTTTTCATGCTCAGTCTTCAAAATCTGGTGTGCATTTTACATTCACAGCAAATCTCCATTTGGACTGGCCACCTCGAAAGCCCTCCATCGCACACGTGGCTTCCGGCTGCTGTCTTGGACAGCACAGCTGAGGCTGACGACCACTGCATGTGAATAGGAGTGTGTGTAGCAGGCGATTAGACTGAGCCCAAGTGCCAGTTATGGGGTATCTGAGAGAAGCTGGGCATCTGTGGAGGGCTGAAGGGGTGGGATCTCCACGTGAGAGATCTCAGGGCCCCCTGGGAAAATACACCCTAAAGGATGTGAGAGTGGAGGCCCTCATACTCCAGTCAGTGAGGCAGGAGGGGGGACCCGGGCCCTCATGCAGCCCACAGCTCAGAGTGTCCTCTGTCCAGCCCATGGCCTCTGCCCACGTTCTAGGTAGAAAGATTATTAAGCTACAGGATGACTAAACCCTAAAAGAACGGCCTTCTTATACAGCCTCAGGAGCTCAACAAAGCCCCCCTACGTAATACCTGTAGCCAAAAGACACCAAACCCACTCCCTGCTGCCTTGCCGCCACCCAGGCACCAAGGCCAAGAAAGTCCAGGGGGTGTCCTGCCCCGGACGTCTGTGGGGTGGGAACAGAGTTTCCCACCCACCATTCTAGCCTCCGTCCAGACTCAGGGCCTGGGCAGCAGGACCCATGGCTGCAGCCAGCTGGGAGCAGGGCTGAGCAGGAAGGCCCCCTGCCACTCACGAGACGCTCCCTGGGAGGACTGAGCGGGACCAGGTGACAACCATGGCTCTCTGGAGGAAGGGACAGGGCCAGGTATGCCAGCAGACCCTGACCCCCGGGCCCCTGCTCACCTCAGGGCAGGCACCGGTATCATCCCGACTCCCAGGAGGGCACGCACGAGACAAAGGAGCGACAGCGCACTGCCCGCGATGACCACGACCCTCCGCGAGCGGGCAGAGCACACACTCTGCACCCACGTCCCTGCCTCACCCACCTGGGGAGACTGCAGGATCCCCCCCGCACCCGGCTTTTCAGGTGAGGCTCACTTGATTCGGCTCACTCCCCTCTGATTTGTGTTTTGTTTTGGTTTGGTTTTTTTGCGGTGCGCGGGCCTCTCACTGCTGTGGCCCCTCCCGTTGCGGAGCACAGGCTCCGGACGCGCAGGCTCAGCGGCCATGGCTCACGGGCCCAGCCGCTCCGCGGCACGTGGGATCTTCCCGGACCGGGGCACGAACCCGCGTCCCCTGCATTGGCAGGCGGACGCTCAACCACTGCACCACCAGGGAAGCCCTGATTTGTTTTTTAAGATGACTTTTCTTACGGTAAAATATATGTAACATAAAACGTACCATTTTAACCATTTTCCAGGGCACGGTTCTGTGGCATTGAGTAAACTCACACACCACCATCCACCTCCAGAACTTTTTCTCCAGCTGAAACTGTACCCATTAAACACCAACTCACCACCTCCCCTCCCCCCACCCCTAACCCCACAGTCTACTTTCTGTGTCTGTGAGTTTGACTCCTTCCCATGCCTCATATAAGTGGATCATACAGTCTCTTTTGTGACTGGCTTATTCCACTTACTGGAATGTCCTCAAGGTTCACCCATGCTGTAGCGTGTCCGGATCTGCTTCCTTTTCAAGGCTGAACGATATTCCACTGTATGGATGGACCACATCTTGTTTGTCTATTCATCCGTCAATAAACATTGGGTTGCTTCCACCTTGTGGCTTTTGTGAATAGTGCTGCTATGAACATGGGTATACAAATATCTGTTTGAGTCCTTGTTTTCAATTCTTTGGGGAATATACCCAGAAGAGGAATTGCTGGATCATATGGTAGTTTTGTTTAATGTTTTGAGGAACTGCCATACTGTTTTCCATAGCAGCTGGACCATTTTACCAACTGTACACAAGGGTTCCAATTTCTCCACCTTCTCACCAGCACTTGTTTTTGTTTCTGTTTCTATGACAACTATCCCAATGGATGTGAAGTGGTACCTCACCGTGATTGGATTGGCATTTCTCTCGTCATTAGTGATGTTGAGCGTTCCTCTGATTGTGACTCTTGACTGCTTCCGAGGGCCCCCAGAACCCTTTCCACTTCCCTGTCTTCATGACCCTGGACTCTACTTAACCTGTGGGACCTTCTGTTCTTGCCCATCTAAAGGTTCTAATTACTTGGTCCAGATGCAGCAGATATTCACCTTGGCCATCAAAGCCGGCACCTTCTGTCACCACCAAGACTGATCATCAGAATCAGGACTCATCAGAATCCTTTCCCGACCCCAAGAAGAGATGACATCGAACCCTCAGGGCAGGGAAAGAAAGTCCAGGCACTGGGAACTGGTCCCCTGGCTTGCTCCTTCCTTCCAGGTAGACAGAGAACCAGACCTATTCGTACCCAGTTGACCTTGTGATGATGCCCTCGGGGGGCAGACGAGCCTGGGACCCTGACACTGGCATCTGCAAGGTCCCTGAGGCGGGCCAGGCAGATGGTCACAGACCCAGATGTCTTGAAGCAGCAGGGCCACCGACGACAGCTAGAAAAATGCAAGTGACACAAGTGGTCACCAGGCGGGAGGCCCACGGGCAAGTGCCACTCAGGGCACCTGCACTTGTGCAGGAAAGAGCACCGTCAGTCACCCTGAACTCGTGCAGGAAAGAGCACCGTCAGTCACCCTGCACTCGTGCAGGAAAGAACACCGTCAGTCACCCTGCACTCGTGCAGGAAAGAACACCGTCAGTCACCCTGCACTCGTGCAGGAAAGAACACCGTCAGTCACCCTGCACTCGTGCAGGAAAGAACACCGTCAGTCACCCTGCACTCGTGCAGGAAAGAACACCGTCAGTCACCCTGCACTCGTGAAGGAAAGAACACCGTCAGTCACCCTGCACTCGTGCAGGAAAGAACACCGTCAGTCACCCTGCACTCGTGCAGGAAAGAACACCGTCAGCCACCCTGCACTTGTGCAGGAAAGAACACCATCAGTCAGGGCAACTTCCCGGAGGCCCAGGGAAACAATCCTGGGTGGCTTTACTTGTTTATTCCATTTCTTTTTAATTTTTTTTATTAAGGTATAACCTGCATACAGTAACATGCACCCCTTTGCGTGTGTAGTTCAGCAAGTTTTGACAAACACATACAGCATGCGTGTGATTATTACCGCAACCAATACATAGAACCATTCCAGCACTCCCAAGATCTCCCCCTGCTCTTTACACTCAACTCTCCCCCATACCCCAGCTCCTGGAAACCACTCATCTATCTTCTGTTTCTATAGCTGCACCTTTTCCAGAGTATCTTATGAACAGAATCATACAAGCTGTAGCCTTTTGAGACTTTCTTTCATTTTGCATAATTTGAGACTGATCCATACAGTTTCATGTATCCATAGTTTATTCCTTTTCTTAATTTTTATTTTTTAATTGTGGCAAAATACACGTAACATAAAATTTACCATTTTAACCACGTTTAAGTGCCCAGCTCCACGGCATTAAGTATATTCACACTGTCGTGCAACCATCTTCGGTAATTTTACTTTTAAAGGCTGGCCTCGTTAAATGCTTACGTTTGAACTTTAATTCCACTCAAGGTCCCTTGAGAACAATGTGAAAGTTTGACGGCACATTCTGTTGGCGAGACCACGAGTAAGTCAAGATATGTCCAGGCTGCCAGCAAAGCCCTGGCCCCTGCCTGCTGCCCCACTATTTTTAGAGCCACTTTCACTCTTAAGAGTGTCCTGGTTTGGACGATAAGCTTTGGTCACACTTTGCCACAGGGAAAGAGTTTCTCTCTGACATTCCTGGTGAAAGACCAATTTTTTTCCTAAATGTTTAAATAAAAACCTTATGGTCTATCAAGTTACAGCTGTCACAATTACAGATACATTTACCTTTGACCCAACAAACTCATTTCTGAGATTTTATCTTAAAGATGGAGACACCTGCACATGCGCGTAAAAGATCACAGCAGTGTCCGCAGAAGAAAAACATCAGAAACCATCCAAGTGGCCGCCCGTAGAAGCAGGTCACATAAATGACGGTGCACCTACCTCCCCCTCCCCCAAAGAATTAATGTGCAGCTCTAAAGGAAACGGAGAAGCTCTCTGTGTTCTGATATGGACGGAGCTCTAGGACACACCCTTAAGTGAAGAAAGCAAGGAAGAACAGTATGTATGAAGGGCTACCTTTTGTGTAAGAAGGTGAGGGGGCAGACAATATATCTGTACATTTGCTTGCATATGCATAAAGGAACACTCCCACAGATCCTAACTAACCTGTCTATCCGTGGGGTGAGGGGTGGGATGAGAATGGAGGTGGCAGTAAGGTCTCTAAACGTCTTTTAAAATGTTTTCAACAGCGTAAGCGTATTACTGGTTAAAATAATAATTAAATAAATTGAAAAAGCCAGAGTGTAAAATGTTCCCTGGGAAAAGAACTGCTCCATTTGATGGCACGGACTCTTTATTATAATCAATTTCTTTCCAATATCCACAAAATCGATAAAACAATCAATGTACCCTTCAAACACTGAACGTACCCCAAAGCCCTCAAATTATCTAGAAAGTGATGTCCTTTTCAAAATTCATCATGTAGTTTGGCGAAGCAAGAGAAAGTTCCTTCTGATGATGTCCTTTCTTGCGGTACGCGGGCCTCTCACTGTTGTGGCCTCTCGCGTTGCGGAGCACAGGCTCCGGACGCGCAGGCTCAGCGGCCATGGCTCACAGGCTCAGCCGCTCCGCAGCATGTGGGATCTTTCCGGACCAGGGCACGAACCCGCGTCCCCTGCGTCGGCAGGCGGACTCTCAACCACTGCGCCACCAGGGAAGCCCTGATGATGTGCTTTTCAATTTAAACCCGTCATCACAAAAGCAAAGGCCTCCTTGGTTCTCTTCTGGATGCCATGTTCAATTCTTTTGAGGGAGAAATGTTTGATAATTGGAATCGTTTTAAAGCCAAAAAATAGTCACTAGTGCCCCTGACAATGACCTGGGCAGATGGTGCAGGGTCCGAGTGGCCAGTCATGAGAGAGGGAAGGCTGGAGGGCCAGGCACGGAGCCCACTGGGTCACGGCGCCAAGGACGTGCTGCTGTCTTACAACCAAAGGACATGATCACAAGTAATTACACGCCACAGGACACACATTCCTGTAATTCTTCTGAGTCTCTATTTTAAAACAGACTATACTCACAATCTTCATAACACAGTAGTTTCCAACAGACACGAGCAATCACTCTCTCAGTCGAGTTCCAATACGAGAACGACATGATTCTAAGTGGACAAGAATGCTGTAAGAATTCACACAAGTCCAGGTATACGATTTCTACATTCTAATGAGAAAACAAAGACATAAACGATGCTCCCTTTCCCACTCTTCTTCTTGCAAATGATGTTATTTAAACTCTTCTGTGTTGCCTAATCCAACAAAGTTTGCATTTCTGAGTCGGCTTCCTTGGATATTGTATGCTATTCACTAAGCAAGACTGGATCTACAAAGTGAGGGGTCAGGGCTCCATCTAGTTCATCCTTGTCTGAACTGTTTTATGAAACTAGGAAAATCCCTCTGCTGCAAGTTCTTTAAACTATGGGGAAAGTTTTCACCAGCAGACATTCGCCTATTTCACTAAACGTTCTATGTTCTTAGCATACTCTAATAAATGTCAAGTGCAAGAAGAATGCTCAAAGAAAAGAAAGAGCACGTGACAAGAGAAATGTAGTCGAGAAAATACAGTTTTCTGAACTTGGCAGAGAAATGCTATTTCATGGAGCAGTGTCACCACACTTTGTGCAACTGTGATTAAGAAGTCATTTTCCTATCTTCTTGACCATTGCTGGGCTATGAATCTCTTGCAGAGGGCCGTGCTGGTCTGAGAAAGAGATAGAAAATGGATTATAACCCACATCAAAGTGTGTTGCTGACAGGGGTCAGTTTTGTAAATTAGTATTTTTTCTTTTTTTTAATTTTTTTTGGCCATGCAACGTGGCATGCGTGATCTTAGATCCCCGACCAGGGATTGAACCTGTGCCCCCTGCAGTGGAAGCGCAGAGCTAAAAGAACAGCTCTAACCACTGGACCACCAGGGAATTCCCTGTAAATTTTTAAACTGAAAACAGTACTTTTTAAACTGAAAACAGTAAACAGGCAAAAATGGTAACTTTCTGAATGCATAATGCTTGAATTTCCCATTAAGAAAATAAGTAAACCCTGAACTCCCCCAGCTCAGAAACTGAGTTAGCACAGTGCTGCTTTGTTTAATTCTCTTTTTTCCTGCCTGCTTCCCAGTGAAGAGAAACACTTCTGTATCATTTTGATTATAATAAAGCTTTCATCTCTTACCTGATAATACCGCAAAGTAACATTATGATGGCGGGTGAACATGTGAGGCTGTTAACGGGCTATAAATGCCTATAACTCAAACAGTTCTGTTCTGTCGAGTAACTGATGAAGAGAGAGCAAGTAAACATAGCTCGCCTCTTACCAAATCGGTTATATTCTAAAAGTTTAGGGATAAGTAAATTGTCAGGGACTAAGAAAACATTATCCCATAAAAAATACAATAGTGTTTCCTCTAAACTGTAAACTAAGTGCTTACCTTACAGTAGTGTTTAATTTAAATTTTTAATCAAAAAATAGTATAGTGTTTAAATGTCCAGGTGAATTCCCCAGAGTCGATTTAACTCATGAATGACTGATTATAATAAGTGCTTAAGTTCTGGTCATTAAGACTTTCCTTTCCTTCTCCTAAGAAGAGTGTCAGCCTTGGACAAGACTTTTAGAAACACATAAAGGTTCTCTGCTTTCCTCTGGGCTCACTTTGTAAGCCCAACTCTCCACTTCTAGAACTGTCCTACACCTCCCACCATGGCCTCCCACCAGGCCTGTCCATTTTCCCCAAACTGGTCCGCGTTCCAAATGGCCCATCTGTCAAACTTCTTAATCCCAACGCCAGGAACCTGATTCACAGAACCTTGGAGCTGGAGGGACACAGAGGTCCTCTGATCCACTCCCGCCTGCCGCCCCGTCGCCACCGAGCGCTCCTGGAGGTAACCCAGACCAATGTAAGAATGCCTAACTGCACCATAATCTATCCAAAGACATCTGCATGCAGTAAAAGCTGGCCAGTAACCCAAAGGGTTACATAAGGTATAGAACTCCGGGAAGCATAAGCAGTAAACATGAAGACATCTAAGCCATCTACCTCAGGATATTCTGAACCCAGGACACCCACAAGAGCAGGCTGACACCATCTTAGGTCTGCCCCCAGGGTCAACCCTTCTAAGTTGGCACTGCTTTTCACAGCTTCTAGCCTCCTCCACTTGTGGACGCCCTCTAAGAGCTTCCACAGGACCTCTGGAAGGATGGGGCCAGGGCAGGGAGGTAGAGGGCGGGGCAGCCATGTGCACTTAATTCTGCAGTTTATGGTGGCGGCCGCGCCGGGGGCTGCGAGGGAGTGCTGCTTCTGTCACTGGAGCTAAAGGAACAGCTCTAGCAGCTGAAAGGGATCTCCCTAAGCTAAAATTCCTCCTCTCTTAAAATTGGTCTAGGGCTTCCCTGGTGGCGCAGTGGTTGAGGGTCTGCCTGCCGATGCAGGGGACGCGGGTTCGTGCCCCGGTCCGGGAAGATCCCACATGCCGCGGAGCGGCTGGGCCCGTGAGCCATGGCCGCTGAGCCTGAGCGTCCGGAGCCTGTGCTCCGCAACGGGAGAGGCCACAACAGTGAGAGGCCCGCGTACCACACAAACACAAAAAAACTGGTCTAAACGAAGGCCAGTTGGGTTGAAATATCTTAAAACAACACTTTGGGCAATTTTAAACGGAAAAGCGATATGGTAATGAGATTGATCGATCATAAATTTCTTAATCCCACTGTGAGAAAAATATATACAGCTGTACGTACAACTCATCATCTCGTCACCGTTCCTCCAGCCTGGACCCCACCTGACTCTTCACCTACATTCCCAAACCTGGGGTCACGGACGGCTCTCTCCTCTCCCTCACTCCTCAGACCCAATTCACAAGAGGACTGTAAAGCTCAGGTCATCTGTACCCACGGCACCAAGTTCAAAAGATGGAAGGACCCACCTGGTGCTGGTGAAATCCACATCCCTTACTCCATCCCTTCCCCCAACTACCTATCTGTCCTGGAAGAGCCAATTACCTCCTTCCAGAGTTAGTGTACGCACATTCTTTTTTTTACAGTCCGGGTTAGCACAGTATGCAAACAGTTTTTGCACCTCTCTCCTCCCACCCACCTCCACTCTCTTGGAAGCTGGTCCTTCCAGTCCACACAAAGCTGCCCTTTTTCTTTGTAACAGCTGATCGTTTTCCATTGTATCTATGAACCTAATTTAATCATCCTTCACCAGCAGTCATTCAGATTACTTCCAATCTTCTGCCATTATTAAAATGCTCTGCTGATTTTAACTTCTAATGTTTCTCATATGCACTCTCTCTAGTATCCTCCTACTATAGATACTCTCACTGACTCTGGTCTGTACCTCACTATCCCTCCCCTGGACTGCCACCACAGCCGGGTAACTGATCCCCCTTGATCTGAACCCTCCCCCCACTATCCTTCCTCTAAACTTCACCGCAATCTACTGAACTACAATTCTGTCCACGTCTATCCCAAGCTTAAAATTCTTCAACAGCATCGAATACTTAGAACAGTGCCAACATATGGAACGCACTCAGCAGATGTTATTACAGTGCGAGGAAGGAGGATAAGGACTGCAGAAAAGACCTTCCAGTTGGCTGACCAGCCGTGGCCATGGTCGTCTGAAGAGCCTTCCTACAGTGCAAAGGTAAGGCTGGAAGGCATGGCCGTGATGCTGGCCTGGGGACCGGAAACTCCCGCTGAGAAACCAGCCTGAAGACCCACTGTGGAGTGCTGGAGGGGAGCCCGGAGACTGAAAGGACCACGAGAGTCCCACGGACCACACGTGCACCTCTGTGGCCCAGGCCCGGGGCGGGGGGGAAACGAGCCAACAGGGGGAGCAGCCAGAAACCGCCCAGGAGGAGGGTCAGGTCTTCAGGTGGGGCCTGAGGATCAGGGAGGAAGCAGAGCTAAGAATGGCTCTGAGTCAGCTTTTAGAATCGAGACACTTAAATAACTATCATGCCTTGATGACTGGCCACCAGGGTTGGAAAGGGCTGTGGCTAAAATTCCAACCCACTCAACACGGACAATTTCAATGTCGTCCTGCTGCCAATCCAGTCGGGCTGCCTACGGAGTTAAGGGCGGAAGAGTGTTAACTGTTCCCGAATTCCGTCAGCACTGCAGTTTTCTGGGCTCCATCACATGCCCAACATGGAACTTCATTTTCTTCTTTAATGACTGAAGGATTATCACTCCGTCCTCTCATTTCCCCCAGGGAAGCAAAGGCTCCAGATGGGCCAACCCCCGTTACGTGATTCTCCAAGAGCAATGCATATTTGCTTTGTATACATAGCTCTGCCATTTATTATTCATTCTACCGACTATCTAATCTATTAATGTGCTGAGCTTTCTTTATGAATCATGAATTAGCTATGTGGCATTTTGGTGAACAGCAAAACTGTCGGGGAGTGACACGGGGAGGGTCTTTTTTTTTTTTAACATCTTTATTGGAGTATAATTGCTTTACAATGGTGTGTTAGTTTCTGCTTTATAACAAAGTGAATCAGCTATACATACACATACGTCCCCATATCTCCTCCCTCTTGCGTCTCCCTCCCACCCTCCCTATCCCACCCCTCTAGGTGGTCACAAAGCACCGAGCTGATCTCCCTGTACTACACAGCTGCTTATGGGGAGAGTCTTGTTAGAAATCTCCGTTTGCTACAAGTCTAAGGAAATAATACAAATCTGACAAAGAGTAACCACAATTTTTAAGACCGTCAGTTCTAAAGGAGCCCCGGAACTGTACGTTTTCATCATTCATGTGTTCACTCATTTAACAAATGTTTATTAGGAA
This sequence comes from Lagenorhynchus albirostris, assembly GCF_949774975.1. NCBI lineage: Eukaryota > Metazoa > Chordata > Mammalia > Artiodactyla > Delphinidae > Lagenorhynchus > Lagenorhynchus albirostris. Next base: position 6,222,656 of record NC_083112.1, on the reverse strand, counting down.
CCTACTAAACAAGCTCTGTAGGAGGTACTGAGGAAAAGGAAAAAGGGATGTAATTCTGTATCTCACAGCTCCTTCAACACCCACTCATGCACCTAGGAGGAGACAAGCAAAATGACAAAGTAGGTCATAAGGAATCAACCTTAGTGTTCACGATTTTTTAAAACTGAAGCCATTTCACAATTCAATTCTCCTAACAGAAAATCAGTGCAAATCAGTGGCCTGAAGACTAAATTCAGATAGGGTTGTTTGTCCAAAACTGTTTTGGTTTTTTTCAAAGGTGGGTCAGTATTTTAAAAACAAAATCAACAGATTCACAGAATTAATTTTTGAAAAAAATATTTCTAATTTCTCTTGGAAAACACATGAAAATATCTAGCAACACTGGAGGCACAGCCCCTCAAAACAACAATCCTCCAAAGCGGAGACACAGCTGTCCCGTGAGATGGGCCCCGCCCCCTCCAGGACATGCCCCTGTCCATCACCTCTCAGTCCGGACACGCCCTGGCAGGTACCACTCACCAGCCCCAAGAGTGCTCTGCACCCACACAGGGATCAAAGGTGGAGAATAAAAGACAGACTAAGAGGGAGGCCTGACTCCTAGAAAACTAGGGGGGAGAAGAACTCTTTGAATCAGTGAAGAACAGTCCTACATGTTAAACATGCAAATACACCACACCCAGCACACTTTATGTAAAGCATTTTATAAAACTGCAGCTATGGAAGGCATCTATTTTCACTCTCTGCCCAAGCGTAACCACTGTTTACACTTAGCAATACCATTCCCCTCACATACTAGACAGCAGAGAGCAACATAGTTCCAGTCCCTTTCTAAGGCTAAAGTCCTAAAAATCAGATACCAAAATATTAGATATTTCTCACCTTCCTTCTTCCCTATCAACCTAGTAAGGACCCCAGCCTCTACTTTTCACTTTCCTTAGTCATTTTTCTCATGACTGTCCAGGACTGTGCTAAAATAAAAAATACAAATTTTCCCCCCATTCATTTTCAACACTTCGAAATGACTTATTATCAGCCTCACTAATAATCAGGAAAAGCAAACTAAATTTACAATTAGAAACCCCGGTCACGGACTTCCCTGGTGGCGCAGTGGTTAAGAATCCACCTGCCAAGGCAGGGGACACGAGTTCGAGCCCTGGTCCGGGAAGATCCCACATGCCGCGGAACAACTAAGCCCGTGCGCCCCAACTACTGAGCCCACATGCCACAACTACTGAAGCCCATACGCCTAGAGCCCGTGCTCTGCAACTAGAGAAACTACTGCATTGAGAAGCCCGCACACCACAATGAAGAGTAGCCCCTGCTCGATGCAACTAGAGAAAGCCCACGCGCAACGAAGACCCAACGCAGCCAAAATTAAATATAATTAATTAATTAATTAAAAAGAAACGAAATCCTGGTCACAAAATCCCAGGGCTAAAATAGCGAAAGTAGCGAAACAGGAAGGAACACTGCAATTAAGATACAGCCACTTTGAAGAGCAATTTGGCAACAATCAACAGAGCTGAAGATGCACGTGGCCCAGGACCCAGCAGCAGGACCCAGCGTGTGCTCTGAGTGGTGAATCCTTACCTTTCTTTACTAGGACCCTCAGTAAGAAATACACTTGACTTCACAACCCAGTGAACCCACACACATACACATCTAACTAAAAGAAAAGCCTAACAAAACCCACCCACGTAATGTGCAGTGCATTTTGATATTATTTATATAACATATAACATAATGAACCTTTATTAGTTTTTAATGGGTTAAATGGGTTTAATGGGTTGCAATCCATTAAACTGATTTCATGACACATAAATCTGTGACAGCTTTGAAAAATGCTCAAAGAGGATACCTTTGAGTGTTAGAGGATACCTCTCCCCTGTGTCTATGGACTTATCCATCAGAAATCCTGTTGCATTGCTTTTGCTAAGACTGAAAATGTTTACATAATCTCAATGTCCATCAAAGCAGATGGGAAAAATAAAATTTCATGTTCGTATCACAGAACCGTGAAAACTGAGTAAACTAAATCCAGGTCTTCATTTTGATAAAGCTTAAAATTAATGTTACATTTTCTTCTAAAAAAAAGCAAGTTATCAATACATATGCAGAGTGTATGTAGACTTAAAACACCAACAAATGAGCTATATATTTCTTTGGATACACACACACATAGTGAAGGGATAACACCACACAAGGAAAGGAGTCACACTTACTTCTGCACAGAAGTTTTCCTGGGGAGGGACGCATAGGGAAGGGATTAAGGTAGGGGTGTGAAGCTGTAGCTGCATCTGAAACAACATTTCTTTAAAAAAAACCTTCAGCAAATGCAAAAACGCAGCATCTCTTAAACGTGGATGTTCATACAAGATGAATTATTTTCTGTATTTTTGTATGTCTGAAAAAATTCACAAAATTTAAAACTAGTTTATAGAGTTACCTTTTCAAGGTACACACTTCTCCCATAAGACAGGAAATGAACATGCCTGCAGCTCTTAGAAGGTGGGGTGTCAGTGGGAGGTGTGCACTACACTGTGCACCAGAAGGTGAGACTAACCTACGTGGTTGTGCTTCTGGAATTTTTGACAACTGGACACGTGAAAACACTAAGATCATGTGGGATTTTTAAACATCGAAATGTTCTGCTCCCAAACACATACTGCTTTTTCTGAAGCTCTGGTGGTTGAAATGCTGCCTGGTGCTGAACAGGCATGATTTTAGCTGACTCCTCGCAAGGCCACCTGCTAAAATAACGCGGAAGGACTCTGTGGGGACCAATTACTCCATGGATTAATAATGCTGACTATCTCTGTGGTGGAGGGCCCTGGAAGAACAGAGCGGCGCTGCATCAGAGAAGCCAGCCATTACCGCGCCTGTGACGCTGTGATGCTCGGAGGGCTAGTGTCCCCCATGCCCCCACCATAGCCGCACCTGCAGACACATTCTCACACCCTCCAGAGGCAGCTTTCCTTATGCACATCTAAGATGCTGAGATTTTTTTCAAAAGCTGTTTGAGGGCTTCCCTGGTGGCGCAGTGGTTGAGAGTCCGCCTGCCGACGCAGGGGACATGGGTTCGTGCCCCGGTCCGGGAAGATCCCACATGCCGCGGAGCGGCTGGGCCCGTGAGCCGTGGCTGCTGAGCCTGCGCGTCTGGAGCCTGTGCTCCGCAACGGGAGAGGCCACAGCCGTGAGAGGCCCGTGTACCGCAAAAAAAAAAGCAGTTTCAGCTAAGCAAATATTTCTTTCTCTGCAGTAGTCGCTCCGAACGTACAGTTTTAACACCCTCTGACTCAATCCTGTCTATACCTTGCGAAATTGGAAGTTCTCGTTAAAGTCACAATTCATAGGTGGGACTTCACCCTTGGCTATTAACACCTGGCAGCAGTGCTACCATGACTGGTCCAGTGTGGCTGTTTGAGTGCAGCCCACGGACTTTATCCATTACTTTACTGACAAGAGAAGCTTTGCCATCACAGAAAGAACATGGCATACGGGATAAGAACACCTAAATCTGTGTCCCATTTTGGTGTCACGGAAGCTTTCAGACCTCGGGCAGGTCCCTTCGCTGTTTGGGACCTCAGTTTCTGTCTCTATTTTCTCACATGTTTAAATGAGAACTAAATGAGGTGAAGCACCTGGGAAGTTCCATATAAAAGAGGCATCACGAAAACATGAGGTGGAGCTGTTATTAGAGGCAAAAGCAATACATGTATGTCTGAACCCCATTATATAATGCAAATAAACACCCGGGAATGCTATTTCGGTACATTGCAGCCCATTCAATTTTTCTATAGCCCCTTTTGCTAAAATCCTAATGGGTTGCATGTTTCTCTCAACTATTAATTTGAATTTTTCATTACAATTTCTTTCTCAGCTTGAGAGAACAGACACCCAGTTTCTTTTTCTTTTCTTTCTTTAGGCCACACCTTGCGGCATGTGGGATCTTAGTTCCCCAACCAGGGATCGAACCCATGCCCCCTGCAATGGAAGCTCTGAGTCCTAATCACTGGGCCGCCAGGGAAGTCCCCCCTGGCGGGAAAGAAGCAGCTTATTTCTTCACATCTAACACACGTGTATTCCTGTCACATGTTCAACATGCTCCTGTTTATAATGGGGGGGAGGAAGGCATTTGCTGAAATTGTCTATTCATCTGACACCTGTTAGGATGGGTATTGTCAAAAAAATAAATAAATAAAACCAACAGACAAGTATTGCTAAGGATGTGGAGAAATCAGAACCCTGTTGGTAGGAATGTAAAATGTAGCAGCCTCTGTGGCAAACAGTATGGAGGTCCCTCATCAGATTGAAAATAGAACTCGCATATGATCCAGCAAGCCCACTTCCACGTATTTATCCAAAAGAACTGAAAGCAGGATCTTGAAGAGAGATTAGCACCCCCACGTTCACTGCAGCGCTATTCACAAGAGCCAAGACGCAGAAGCAACCTAAGCGTCTGTCTATCAATGGATGAATGGACAAAGAAAATGTGGTGTGTATATATACAATGGAATGTCATTCAGCCTTTAGAGAGAGGAAATTCTGCACCATAAGACAACATGGGTGAACCTTAAGGACATTATGATCATTGAAATAAGACAGTCACAGAAGAATAAATACCACGATTACATTGACATCAGGTACCCAAACCCCAAATAATCACACTCACAGAAGCAGAGAACAGAAGTGCGCTTAGAAGTCCCAGGAGCTGGAGGGGAGCAGGAAATGTGGGTTTGCTAATCGATGGGTATAAAGCTTCAGTTAGGGACTTCCAGTTTCTGGCTCCACATATAAGAAGCTTGCAAGTTACCACTCTGTCCTAACAAGTAAAATCAAATAGTCTGAAAAAGCACAAACTCTCCTTGGATCCTGAAGAGATGGGGAAGCAACACAGGGCACAACTCGGCCCCCGAGATTGGAGAGACAGCCAGGCACATACGGCTTCCCCAGCAGAAGCCACGGCAGGAGCCGGTGCCGGGGCAGGAAAACCTGAACTGTGCCTGATGCTGCTGGAGGATCGGCGCAGACAATGCTGAGAATCAGAGGCCGTGGGGGACCCGGTCCTGGGGGGCCCACAGCATTGTGAGATTTACCGCCAGGAGCTCAACCAGGTTCCCACAGTAAATATCAGAGAAAAGGCGCCCCCTGCTCCCAGCAGCTAGAGGTGAAAGGCACCGTACTGAAATACACCGGAGCCCTCTGTTCCTAACAAGGTCTGCCCTCGGGGGAAACAAGGTAACCAGAGCCTGGCCTGCTGGGATGTGCTCAGAGCCAGACTGACTGGGGAAGGGACACAGCCACCTCCAGCCCGCCCTAGCCATCCTGTCCCACCTAAAAGAGGAGGAAAAAAAACTGAGAAACACTTGTGAAGCTCACAGGCCAGAGGCACAGCTCCTGGAAACACAGTGACCCAATCATAGGACCACAGGACATTCCCCAGCCTCTCACGCCTCACCACCACATAATTCAAGGCCTAGTTACAGCAGTTCCTTTTACCTGGTACCTCATGTCCAGCCATCAAAAAAAAAAAATCCCAAAGCATACCAAAAGGCAAAAACCATAATTGGAAGAGACAGCGCAAGCATCAGAACCAGACATGCAAGGGGCTGGGAATCTAAAATAACTCTGACTAATGTGCTAAGGACTCTAATGGATAAAGCAGACGGCACACAGGACAGATGGACAATGCCAGCAGAGAGATGGAACTCCTAAGAGAGAACCAAAAAGAAATGCTGGAGATCAAAAACACTGTAACGGGGGCTTCCCTGGTGGCTCAGTGGTTGAGAGTCTGCCTGCCGATGCAGGGGACACGGGTTCGTGCCCCGGTCCGGGAAGATCCCACATGCCGCGGAGCGGCTGGGCCCGTGAGCCATGGCCGCTGAGCCTGTGCGTCCAGAGCCTATGCGTCCAGAGCCTGTGCTCCGCAACGGGAGAGGCCACAGCAGTGAGAGGCCCGCGTACCAAAAAAAAAAAAGCAAAACAAAACAAAAACACTGTAATGGAAATAAAAGAATGCTTTGATGGGCTTGTTAGTAGACTGGTCACGGCTGAGGAAAGAATCTCTGAGCTTAACATGTAGATCAATAGCTTCAAATAACTGAAAAGCAAAACAAACAGTTTCAGTTATGCAAGAGGAATAAGGTCTCGAGATCTGCTGGACAACACCGTGCCTAGAGTTAATAGTACTGATGTGTACACTCAGAAATGTAAGAGGGTAGATCTCATGTTAAATGTCCTTACCGCAATGAAAGAAAGAAGAAGAAACATGAAGAGGCACTGTTGTCTGTGTTAAGGGCTTGAGATTCTATTCATAGTCGTATGGGGAACGATACAATCCAATTCACGTTTTCAAAAGCCCTCTTAATCGCAGAATAAAGACCAGTTTACAGGAACAGGTATAAGGGAGAGTAAGTAGTTGGACTAGAGTAATATCAGTGAAGAAAGAAAGTAGGGGACATATTTCTTTGAAAATAGAGGCAATAGGACTAAATAAGGCTGTTGGCTTAGGTAACAGAGTGGAGGGTATTGGCATTTGCTAGAACGGGGATGACTGCAGGGAACAGATTTGGTAAAAAAGATTTAGGATTACTGCTTTGGAAATGTTAATTTCGAGATATCCATCAGACATCCGAGTGTGGGTATCAAGTAAACAATTAGCCAAGCAAGTATGGAGTCCTGTGGAATGGCTGGGGCTAGAGACGAAAATTTCAGAGAGATCATGGCTTTTACAGTCAAGAACTTGGGTGAGACCACGTGGGAGAAGTGGAAATGAAGGCCAGCAAGCCCACAGCTGAGCCCTGGCTCACTCCATCATTCAGAAGTCGAGCTGAGGAAGAGAATGAGACACGTGGCCACGAAGACGCAGCAAAACCACAGGTGACAAAGAAGGCAAGAAAGTGTTCCAAGGGGGAGGGAGTCGGCGTTTGTGCAAAGGTTCCTGAATGAATAAGTAAGATGACGACAACTGACCGCTGGGGACGCCAGATGAAAGTGGCTGGCCGAGGCTGGCAAGAGCAGTACCCATGGAGCGATGGGGCGGGGCCTGACTGGAGTGAAATCAGAAGAGCAGGGGGCGATGAGAAGGTAAGGACAAGGTCCGCAGATGACTCTCAAAAAGCCCTCCTGCAAAAAGGGGATGTGAAATGGACAGAAGAAAGAGCAGGGAGGAGAAAGGGTTTTTCTTGTTTGTTAAGGAACGATGCATTACAGCACGTCTATGTGCTCTTTGGGAGTGATACAGTAAAAAGGGAGAATTGATGGTGCAGGAGAGAGAACCCCACGGGATGCTTAGGACATTCCATCTGCAAGCTGGACCCCACACTCCCTGGGGCAACACTGACCAGGATGGTTGGGATGCAGGACACACAGACCCTGTGTCCATGACGCTCTACCAGTTCCCACGTAGCCCCCCATGCAGCACATCTGAGGAGGTCAGGGTGAGGCTTGGGTAGAGAGGACTCTGAATTCTTTCCTCAAACACTCCTCCCCCAATCTGGCTGATAAGACCAGTAACTGTGGATCTATTCTATGAAATAATAATAAATATAAGACTGAGGCAAAAGGAGACCAAGAGATGTCATCAAAGAAATCTCCAGAGATTCGAAAGCTATAGTGATCAATGGCAGAAACTGGCTGGAAACAGAAAACTATGTTTTTCTTGTTGTTTCCTTTCAAAAAAGTAGCATTTCCCTAATTCCTCAGAATGTCCTGCCATCCGTAACATTATATTAAAGATATACTGGAAGATATATAGAAATGGTGGCAAAAGGAAGATGTTAACTCAAAAAATAATAGAGAGCCAGAAAAGCAGATAATTAAGTCTAAGTAATTTTATTATTTGAGAAAACATTAGGGACATTCTAAAACTACTATCCCAGAAAATCATAACGTGGGAAATATCACAAAGTTGGGGCCAGGAACAGTGTGGGATATGAGGAGAGAAGAGAGAAGAAGGCATGTCAAGATTCTTGACTGTGGAAGGCTGTATTTGATAGTTTTTTAGGAATACACGCCCGCACACACACACACACACACACACATATATTACCATCACATAAACTAGTATTATTTTTCTTGGACAGCAAATTGACAAAATATATCAAGAGATTTTAAGTTTATTCTCATTAATCTAAGAATTCTACTTCTCAGACCTTAACCTAAGAAAACATTCAGTACTGCAGTCAGAGATCTATATTCAATGATGTGCATGGGAGTGTTATTTAAAATAACAAAAATTCGCAGACCACCAAAATGACCAAACGTAAGTCATTTTACCCTCATAGTATGGAAGGTAATACAGCCATTAAAAACCACATTCATGAACACTATTTAACCAAGTGGTCAAACTCTCATGATACAAAGATAAGTAAAAAGGTACACCACAAAACTGTGTGTCTTAGATGATCTCAGTTTTGTAAAGTGTACAGTAGAAAGACTGGAAACAAACATAACAAAAATTAACAATGATTTTCCACGTGGTGGGATTATGGGACATTTGCATTTTCTCTCTGTTAATTTGTATTTCCCAATTTATCAACAATGAATACTTTTATAATTGGAGGTTTTATAATTTGAACTTTTAAGTTTTAGCAGAACTGTGGGAGAGGAGAGTCAGTGAAAGTAATTACAGTGGAGTTAAACAATGTCTAGATTTCCCTTCCATAGTTTCTGATGAGAAATTCAACATCATTCTAACTGCTTTTCCTCTACAGATAAGATGTCATTTCTCTAATGTTACTTTCAAGATTTTCTGTCTGATTTTCAAAAGTTTGACTAGGATATATTCTGGTGTGGATTTATTTAGATTATTCTATGTAGCATTCCTTAGGCTTCTTAAATTTGTAGGTTTATGTCTGACAAATTTAGGAAGTTTTCAGCCGTTACTTCTTTAAGTACTTTTTCAGCCTACCCTCTTTTTTTCCTTTCTTTCCAGGACTCTGATGACACAATTGTTAGATCTTTTGTTAATGTCCCACAGGTCCCTGAGGTTCTGCTAAATTTTTTTAATCTCTTTTCTCTCTGTTGTTTAGATTGGATAATTTCTATCATTCCATCTTCCATTTCCCTGATTTTTCATTCTTCTGTTGAGCGCATCCACTCTACTGTTGAGTCCATCCACTGTTTTTTTATTTCAGTTACATGTTTCAGTTCTAAAATCTCCATTTTGTTCTTTTTTATATCTCCTATGTCTTTGTTGAGACTTCCTATTTCTTTCATTCATTTTAAGTGCGTTTGTAATTGCTCTTTGAAACACTGTGCTTATTGAGATGTAATTCACATACCATAAAATTCATCACCACTAAATAATTCCAGAACTTTGTATCACTCCAAAATGAAACACCATGCCCCTTAGCAATCACTCCCCATGCTCCTTTCTCCCTAATCCCCAGAAACCATTAATCCACTAACTGTCTCTGTAGTCTGATTTGTACATTTCACATAAATGGAATCAAACAATATGTGGCTTTCTGCGACTGGTTTCTTTCACTTAACATGTTTTCAAAGTTTATCCATGTTGTAGCATGACTCACTACTTCATTCTTTTTCACGGCTTAATAATATTCCATTAAATGGACATAGGACATTTTGTTTATCCATTCATACTGCTTCCACTTTTTAGTTATTATGAATAATGCTGCTGTGAACATCCATGTACAGACTTTTTTGTGGACATATGTTTTCAATTCTCTTGGGTATATACCTCGAGCAGAATTACTGGTCACGTGGTAACACTGTATTTAACTTTCTGAGGGACTGCCAGACTGCTTTCCAAACTGGCTGCACCATTTTACATCCCTACCACCATGTATGAGGGTTGCAGTTTCTCCACATCCTCGCCAACGGTTCTTATTGTCTGTCTTTTTGATTATAGCCATCCTGGTGGGTGTGAAGTGGTATCTCACTGTGGTTTGGGTTTGCATTTCCCTAATGACATTAACAACCTTCATGTGTTGTTGAAGCATATTTGACGATGGCTGCTTTAAAATGTTTGTCAGATAATTCTAACATCTGTGTCATCTCAGTGTGGCATCTGTTGTCTTTTTTCTTTTGGTTTGAGATCTTCTTGGTTCTTGGTATGACAAAAGCTTTTTTATTGAAATCTGGACATTTCGGGTATTATGATATGAGAACCTCTTATTTAAACCTTCTGGCATTGCTCTGGCAGAAAAGGATGAGGGTAGGGACACTACCTCATTACTGACCGGTGGAGCTGGAAGTCCAGTTCCCCACATGGCCCCCAATGAACCATGGAAGGGTGTGTGGCCTTATTACCATTAAGGGTGGGAAAAGTCATGACACCCCACTAGACCTCCTCTGACACCACCACACTGGGGAGGGGAGGGGGTCTTGTTACTGCCAAGTGGGGGCAGAATCCCAGGCTCCTTACCCAGAGCCACCACCCTGGCAGGAATGTCAGGGCACCTCATTACTGGCTCACAAGGGAAAGTCTAGATTCCCCACCAAGTCTTTGCTGGCATGGGTGGGAATGGGACCACAACTTTTTCTATGGTGCTTGACTAGAGCGGAGTGGTTACTGTCTAAAAGTTTTCTGTCTTGCGAACCTGCTTCTTCCGTGGCCCTTTGGTGAGAGAAACCAGGCATTGCGGGGGGTGAGGGAGAGCTTTTAATCTCTGCCCATGACTGTTCTGGGTTGCTGGGTTCTTCTGCTCCAAGTCCGGGATAGATTAGGCAAGAAGAAAGCCGAGAAAACTCACCACAGTGTCATTCCTCAAGGTCCCTAGCTGCCCTGCCTCCTTCTCTCCACCTTTGAGACCCACTTCATGTTTGTTTTATGTATAAAGTACAAAATTTGTAGTTGCGTTTGAGAAGAACAGGGGAAAGTATGCCTACAACATCTTCCCAGAGACAGAAGTCCAGCTTGTCTTTTTAAACAAAAAATTTTTTTTTAATTTTTAAATTACATCTTAAACATAGAAATAGTTTCAAAGTGAAAAATGTATGTCCTTATCCTTCTGAAACGTAAGCCACTAAAATTAATTTAACCTTTTTGACAAGGTTCAACAATACAACCTCCACAGTTGTACATTTATTTATTCCACAAGACTCGTTTCGCGTTTACTACGTGATGAGCACTCCTCCGTCACATTAAACGGGTCCTGTTGACCCGGCTTTGGAAGTTCCTGTGATAGCCTGCTCCTTTTTCTACTTCTCACTCTTGTCAGTGTGGCTGCCTCCAGAGAGTCCCCACACCTTTTAATCCGCTACTTCTAACAGTGTGCAGGCTGAGGAATCAGACAGTTCTTTCAGAGATATTTTTAAACCATAGTAAACAGACTAAGAATAATAGACTCTCCACTTTAACAGCAAATTTGCCGACAGCTACTTGGGCTACTCCAACGTCCCTTTGGCTCAGTTTCCTCATCATATCCCAGTTAGCTGAAATTGGGCGACAAACGGTCTCCAATAACACGAAGTGCTGCTGTATATGTAACATTCATTTCACCTTCCTCAAGGTCAGATCAAGCAAGCAGAAGCCTGCGGGAAAACAGGCGACGCAGGCCAAGTACAGACCACCGGGGAAATGTTCTTCTGGTGCCTCTGACAAACCCACTACCCAGGAAGGACGCCTGAGTTCACAGGCAAGCTGGAAACTGAGGATGCCGCACTACTGGGATAATTAAGCACAAGGAACAAGTTAAATGCAGATACCTAATAAGCACTTTGAAATTTTTCTTACTTCATTACTGTTTGAGTATAACCAAAACTGACACTTCTAACACAGCGGTCCTAGCACCTGTTGGTTTCAGGAAGTGTGCTGTGCTCAGGGAACACGTCCCAGAGGCATGTTTTTCCAAGATGCCGAGGCTAATAATTGGTTAAAGGCTGACATCAGGGCTCAGTCTCACACCTTCTCCCACACGCATATCACAAAATACAGAACACGACGTTCCTGAACTCCATGGCATTCATAATCAGTGCCTGACATCAGACTGTAGACCTCATGCCCAGCTATGCTCCCGAGAGAATACTTGGTCCCAAGAGAGACTGTACGTTCTAAACTCACCTCTGTGGCCTTGGAAAGTTATCTGAAGGAAAGTATAAGGTATAAGGAAAGTGTAAAGTATAAGGAAAATATCCTCTGCATTACTGAGTTTTGATGAACTCTAGAGAGGAAAAACCACAGTGCAAAAGAGACATAAATATTTAATGAATGCAGGGACTTCCCCCGTGGCTCAACGGTTAAGAATCCGCCTGCCAATGTAGGGGACACGAGTTTGATCCCTGGTCTGGGAAGACCCCACGTGCTGCAGAGCAGCTAAGCCAGTGTGCCACAAATACTGAGCCCGTGTGCTGCAACTACTAAGCCTGTGCTCTAGGCCCATGAGCCATAACTACTGAGCCTGTGTGCTCTAGGGCCCAAGTGCTGCAACTACTGAAGCCCGCGCACCTAGAGCCTGTGCTCTACAAGAGAAGCCACCGCAATGAGAAGCCCATGCACCGCAATGAAGAGTAGCCCCCGCTCGCCACAACTAGAGAAAGCCCGTGCGCAGCAACAAAGACCCAAGGCAGCCCCCCCAAAATAAATCTATTCAATGAATTCCAAATACCATGACTGTTATTGATTTTTATTATTACAAGGAAAAGATGGCCTCTCTAAGAAGGGACAGGATACCAGATACTACCCTCAAGTTACCGCCATCTGTAAACCAAAGTACTGAGTTGATTTTCGGTCTAGACAACTCGGTGTCTCTGAATCCAGAGTTCTTTGTGTGATGTGGTACAGTTTTTAGCACATGTGGAAAGGTAGTTGCAGAGTCCAGGTCTTAAAAGTTACCTGCATCTTCTCTGGGGTGGTGAGCAGAGAAGGTCACTTCCCCTCTGTCCCCACCAGCTCTAACCAGTCTCCCCATGACTGCCGCCCACACTCCGTCACCCACTGCCTCGCTCTCCCTTTAATATTCTAGGTTATGGTGTCTGGTTTGTTGGTGTTGGTTTTCTTCTTTTTCTAGCCATACACAATCCCCTAGACTCTGGGTCTTTGTTCTATATGTTTTCTACCCACCAGTCCCTCTCCTTTCGGTGCAATCCTCCTGACCTTTCAAATTTCCAGTTCTACTGGAGTCCACTGTCTTTGAAAAGGGAGACTTTGGTAGTTAAACTACAGGTCTTGGTGGGGAGACTCCAGGTCTTGTTGGAATGCTCCACACAAAGGTGGGAGCCCAGCCTTGACGCAGGGGTGGGGCAGGAAGAAAACGAGAGGACCACTGGTGCTGCAGCCGCACTGCACTGACATGGAAGACATCCAACCTGGGGGGAGAGAACCCCAAGGGGGGCTGGGAGTGGAGGTGGCAAAGGCTGGTGAGGACTGTGGCAGAGATGGTCTGGTTCTGGAATCAAGAAAACTCATCAATGCCCAGAGCACAGCAAGGCATCCAGGCTCCCATGGCTTCCCCAGGCAGCAAGGGAGCATGCCACCCATGCCTGTGCGGGTCCTCTTAAGGCATCGGACTGGGCTGCAGTAGGCACTTGTCTGTCCGTGTCAGGCCAAGTGAGTGGTGGAAATGTGGCTGGGATGAGAGCGTGACAGAGTGCCAACTACAACCTGACCACAGATGTAGGCACACAGGAATGATGGGGACAATGGCATCTGGAGGGAGGGAGGCAAGAAATGACTGGCTTGGAAATGAAGCCCACGTTTCAGCAGTGAAAACCATCTCGTACAGGAGCATCAACGTTCCCGGACAGACACCTAGAAAACCATCATATATGTGGGTCACACTGAGCCCCTCAGTCATATCAGAGTCCTTTGATGGCAGCATCATTAGGCTATTTATAGTGAGCAATTAAAGATAGCCTAAGTGGGCCACCACACTCCTATCTGGCTGGCTCTGGCTGGTGTGGGGTAATGCAAACAAGATAAAGCCTTTCTTTAAATGCCATGCTACACAAAAGCCTTCTCTAGATACTTAGAAGTCTGCCTTTCGTTCGTATTCGTATGTTATTTTTAAAGGCAATTTAATTATTCATGGGATGCAGTCTCCATAATGGGAGCTACACTGTGGGAAACGTCACAAAAAGTGTTCAATGCCCGGCAGGAGGCGGGCACGTGGACGTAACATGGGGGTAGGAGACGGTGTGGGGGGGCATGGGGGGCACAGTCTTTGGACCCAAGCAGACCAGAGTCAGAATCGCACGGCTGCACAGAAACCATTACACAGGGAAAGTCAGCCTCTCAAACCTCAGCTTTCTTACCTGCAAAACCAGGATCTATCAACTGACTTTAGAGCCCTTTTGTACAGAAAGTGCCTAATGAATTCGGGTACCTGGCGATGCTCAGGAAATGGGAGCTGTTTTAGGGACAGTCAACAGGGCACATGAGAAATGAAGTCAGGGCTACGAAGAGACTTCTGGATATACTCCACCACCGTCGAGGGACACTTCCAGAGACAACTCAGCCCCCTGTGTGGGTCCCTCGTGCTAGGACCCTACTCGGCTCACTCCTGCCTAAACCTGACCACTCCCTCCCTCTCCTCACACATCCGCTCCTCCAAACCATCACGCATACACGTCTGCGTCCGTGGCTCGAGGTCCTGGAAGGCCGCTCCCCAACCCAGGCCCCAAATATCTACCTGCTCAAAATCATACCTGTGCTTCCTGGCCCTACTCAAACGAGATCTGCTGTCTTCAAGGAGATGCCCAGCCCGATACCTCCCCACCCAGAATCTCTCGGCACTGGCCACCTGCCAGGGTGGCCACAGTGAGAACATCAATGCACGCATGAGCACCTCCCCCTCCTGATCCCGTCCAGGTACGTTCATTTAGAACACGCTGCCAAAGGCTTCGGGTGCACGGGATAACGGGAGAGAAACTAACGGAAGGCAGCAACGTGATTTTGGCTTTCAGGACAGAAAGCTTGGGCAGTCTGTATCATCTGCAATGCTTTGAAATTAAGAAGCACAGTGGTTAAGAATCCGCCTGCCAATGCAGGGGACAACACTCGATCCCTGGTCTGGGAAGATTTCACATGGCATGGAGCAACTAAGCCCATGCGCTGCAGCTACTGAGCCCGTGTGCTGCAACTACTGAAGCCCGTGTGCCTAGAGCCCGTGCTCCGCAACAAGAGAAGCCACCACAATGAGAAGCCCGCGCACCGCAACAAAGAGTGGCCCCCGCTCACCATAACTAGAGAAAGCCCGCACGCAGCAATGAAGACCCAACGTAGCAAAAAAAAAAAGAAATGACTCACTGGGATCTTAACTCAGACGTGTCAGCACACACAGTGAAGCCAGGAAACGAGCTTTCACTGTCACATTCACGGAACTACACTGAAGACAAGCCACTGGGAATTTGAGTTAAGATTACACATTTTTCTGCAGAACTTACTGGCAAGTGGCACAAAAATTCTTCCATATTGTTAGCAAAAATGCATGTGCTCTGAAAGTTCTTTCTTCCCCTGAAATTTTAAGGAAATGGGTAAAGCAAATAGACTGCTCTCTACCAATGAACCTTAAATGTCACTTTGTCGTATATTAAAATTTTACTTGCACCTGGATATTTCTGGAGTCTCCATTCTGTCTCACTCTAGTAGCCGTTATGGTATGTTTTCTTCTCTGATGAGGGAAGTCTCAACTCTCCCTTCAATATTTTTTTGAGTTTAAAAACAGTGCTGGCAATTTCAGCTGTCTATTTGGAACAAAATAATTTTCTTACACCACATGTAAAAATAAATTACAGATAAAGTAAAGGCTAGATGCCAACAATAAACTCAGAAACTCTTAAGAGAAAATCTAGGGGACTATGTGTACAACCTAAAGACACGTGGACACCTTATCTCCCTCTGAAAACAAAGAAATATAAAAGATGTATTTTGCTATATGAACTTTTAAAACTTTTATAGAGCAAAAGGTATCATAAGCAAGGTGTACATAAAAACAATAGATTTGGAAAATATATTTGCGATAAAATGTTTAAAATAAAGTGCTAATATCAATAACATGTAGAAAGCCCTCTTAGAAACAGATACAAAAAAGAAAAATAATTCAATAGAAATATGTGCCAAAACATATGAATAGGAAATTTGCAGAAAAGCCATGCTCCAAAAGACCAAACATAGGAAAAACGACTCAAATGCACTCTTTCCATTCAGACTAGCAAAAGTTATAAAGATGATTAACACCTATTGCTAACAGAAATGTCAAAAAAAGACACTCATAAATTGCTGGTGGCAGTGTAATTGTTACAGAAATTTTGGAAGCAATCCAGCAATGTCTATTGCTAAAAATACACTGATGAGATTTCAACTACTATAACATTTTCTTAAAAACAAAAAAAGTGCAAAAGAAGAGATGTACAAATACGTTTACTGCACTGCTATTCCTAACGGCAAAAAAGGAAACAAAATGAATGTTTATTAATAGGGTAACAGTTGAATAAATAAAGATGAGTCCATACCCATACCATGGACTACAGCCATAAACTGAATGAATGGGAACTATACTAACGGAGTCGGAGGTACTTCTATGAGGCGTTGCTGAACGGGAAAATTAACACAGAAAAGTGTGTTTAATATGACACCAGTTAATAAAGCAAACAATTACCCCCAAATCCTCATATATTCGTATGTTTATATGTTCATATATGGTTATCTGGGCAAAGAGGAAAGCACAGGAGGATACACACAGGGTAATTCACGTGGGTTATTTAGGGTGACAGAGGAAAAATAAGTGAAAACAGAAAGAGAAAAAATCCCAAAGAACACCCAATGTGTATATGATCTCATATCTATATATTTATTTAAAAAGAAAATTTTTAAAAAGAGATCGGATTAGATCTGTATCTAGCAATTTGCAGGGATATACACGAACTGCTGTTAAATTAAAAGAACAAACTGCATAATAATGTGTAAAAATATTCTGTTTGGATAAAGACAAAATATCACTATATTTATAAATAAGCTTACACATTTGTTGGAGCAAGGAGAAAGATTTGGAAGGCTATACACCAGGCTATTAACAGTGATTATCTCAGGAAGGTTGTGTTGGTTCAGAAAGAACATTAGATCAGTAACTTTGCCCATATATGATCTTTGTACAGAATTGCTTCAGATACTAAAGCAAATATGTTTCACGTCTATAACTAAAAATAAATACAGAAATTTTGTTTTCTACAAAAGGAAAAACAAGTGTAACAGTGACAGGGAATAAGAAGTACTTCATGGAATTCTTTTTCGAATTCCATCCTAGCATCTACCACTGGTGCATACCCACATAAAAGTTGCATCACCTGCTTGTGCTGCACATACACACTCCATCACTACGCCCTGCCCTTCAATAAACACCACTCCACCCTAGCCAGTAGCAGAGGCTCTATCAACTGTTATCATTTGTTTGTCGATATTATCTCCAGGTCAGATCCTTCATCTTGGTTTCCTAATCATGGTGCCTGGCTTTAATTTTTTTTTAATTAAGAGAATGTACTCAACAGACTAGGAATGGAGGGAAACTACCTTAACATAATAAAGGCCATATATGAAAAGCCCACAGCGAACATCACACTCAGCGGTGAAAGAATGAAAGCTTTCCTTCAAAATTAAGGATAATTTAAGGATGCCTGTTTTCACCAATTCTATTCAACATAGTACTGGAAGTCCTAGATGGAACGATTAGGCAAGGGAGAGAAACAAAGCTTCCAAATCAGAAAGGAAAAAGTAAAATTATCTCTGTTTTCAGACAACACGCTCTTATATGTAGAAAACCCCAAAGATTCCACACACAAAACAAGCAAACAGACAAACAAAAAAGACCTGTTAGAATGAACAAGTTCAGCAAAGGTGCAGAATTCAAAGTCACACAAAAACCAGTTGCATTTCTGCACATTAACAATGTCAGAAAAGAAAAGAAAATCAGAAAATAAAGTTAAGAAAACAATTCCATTTACAATCGCATCAAAAAATAAAATACTTAAATATTAACTTGACCAAGGAGGCAAAAGACTTGTTCATAAAAAACTGCAAAATGATGCTGAACAAAATGAAAGAAGACACAAATGAATGGAAACACATCCCATGTTCATGGACTGGAAGACAATACTGTTAAGATGCCAATACGACTGGAAGCAATCTCAATCCCTATCAAAATCCCAGGGACATTTTTTGCAGAAAATAGAAAACTCCATCCTAAAATTCATATGGAATCCCAAAGATGAATCCCAAAGATGACAATAGCCAAAATGATCTTCAAAATGAAGAACAAAGTTGGAGGTCTCACGCTTCCCAATTTCAACACTTATTACAAGGTATAGTAATCAAAACAGTGTGTTACTGGCATAAAGACCATATGGATCACTGTCACAGAATGTAGAGTCCAGAAATAAACCCTTGCATATATGGTCAAATGACTTCTGACAAGAGTACAAGAACACTCGATGAGGGAAAGGCCATCTCTTCAACAAATGGTGCTGGGAAAACTGGATATCCACAGGCTAAATAATGAAGTTGGACCCTTACCTTAAACCATATACAAAAATTGATTTGAAATAGATCAAATAAATAAACCTAAGACCTAAAACTATAAAACAGAACACAACATGGGAGATAGCTTCATGATATTGATCTTAGCAAGAATTTCTTGAATATGACACCAAAAGCAAGGCAACAGGGTAGATAATTTGTACTACATTAAAATTTAAAACTTCTGTGCACCAAAGAACACAACCAATGAAGTGAAAAGGTAACCTTCAGAATGGGAGAAAATATTTGCAAATCATATAGCTGATAAGGGGTTGATATCCAGAATATCTAAAGAATTCCTATAATCCAACAACAAAAAAACAAATAATCCAATTAAAAAATGGGCAAATGGGCTTCCCTGGTGGCGCAGTGGTTGAGAGTCTGCCTCCCGATGCAGGGGACACAGGTTCGTGCCCCAGTCCGGGAAGATCCCACATGCCGCAGAGCGGCTGGGCCCATAAGCCATGGCCGCTGAGCCTGCGCTCCACAATGGGAGAGGCTACAACGGTGAGAGGCCCACGTACCGCAAAAAAAAAAAAAAAAAAAAAAAAAAAATGGGCAAAGGATTTGAATAGACATTTCTCCAAAGAAGATAAACAAATGGCCAACAAGCATACAAAAAGATGCTCAACATCACTAGTCATTAGGGAAATGAAAATCAAACCCATGAGATATCATCTCACACTCATCAGGATGGCTACTGTCAAAACAGAAAACAACTGTTGACAAGGATGTGGAGAAATTGGAACCCTTGTGCACTGCTGATGGGAAAGTAAAATGGAACACCTGCTATGGAAAAGAGTGTAGCAGTTCCTCAAGAAATTAAAAATAGAGTTAACATATGACACAGCAATTCCACTTCTGGGTATGTGTCTAAAAGAATTGAAAGCAGGGTCTCAAAGAGATATTTGCATACCCATGTTTACTACAGCATTATTCACAATAGTCAAAAGGTGGAAGCAATCCAAGCGTCCATCAATGGATGAACAGATTAAAAAAACATGTATACATACAATGGAATATCATTCAGTCTCAAAAAGGAAGGAAAGAGGAGCTTCAAGATGGCTGAAGAGTAAGACGTGGAGATCACCCTCCTCCCCACAAATACATCAGAAATACATCTACATGTGGAACAACTCCTACAGAACACCTACTGGACACTGGCAGAAGACCTCAGACCTCCCAAAAGGCAAGAAACCCCCCACGTACCTGGGTAGGGCAAAAGAAAAAAGAATAAACAGAGACAAAAGAACAGGGACGGGACCTGCACCAGTGGGAGAGAGCTGTGAAGGAGGCAAGGTTTCCACACACTAGGAGCTCCTTCGCGGGAGGAGACTGCGGGTGGCGGAGGGGGGAAGCTTCGGAGCCGTGGAGGAAAGCGCAGCCACAGGGGTGCGGGGGGCAAAGCGGAGAGATTCCCGCACAGAGGATCGTGCCGACCAGCACTCACCAGCCCGAGAGGCTTGTCTGCTCCCCCACCGGGGCGGGCGGGGCTGGGAGCTGAGGCTCGGGTTTCGGTCGGATCGCAGGGAGAGGACGAGGGTTGGCAGCGTGAACACAGCCTGAAGGGGGCTAGTGCGCCACGGCTAGCCAGGAGGGAGTCCGGGAAAATGTCTGGAGCTGCCAAAGAGGCAAGAGGCCTCTGTTTCTGGGTCCGCAAGGAGAAGGGGATTAAGAGTGCTGCTTAAAAGAGCTCCAGAGACGGGCACGAGCTGTGGCTATCAGCCCGGACCCGAGAGACGGGCATGAGATGCTAAGGCTACTGCTGCCGCCACCAAGGAGCCTCTTAATTGATATTTAACTGATATTTATAGTACATTCCATTCAAAAACAACAGAATACACTTTCTTCTCAAGTGCTCATAGAAAATTCTCCAGGATAGATCATATCTTGGGTCACAAATCAAGCCTTGGTAAATTTAAGAAAATTGAAATCATATTAAGTATCTTTTCGGACCACAATGCTATGAGACTAGATATCAATCACAGGAACAAATCTGTAACAAATACAAACACATAGAGGCTAAACAATACACTACTTATTAACCAAGAGATCACTGAAGAAATCAAAGAAGAAATCAAAAACTACCTAGAAACAAATGACAATGAAAACAAGACGACCCAAAATCTATGGGATGCAGCAAAAGCAGTTCTAAGAGGGAAGTTTTTAGCAATACAATCCTACCTTAAGAAACACCTCAAATAAACAACCTAACCGTATACCTAAAGCAATTAGAGAAAGAAGAACAAAAAAAACCTCAAAGTTAGCAGAAGGAAAGAAATCATAAACATCAGATCAGAAATAAATGAAAAAGAAATGAAGGAAACGATAGCAAAGATCAATAAAACTAAAAGCAGTTCTTTGAGAAGATAAACAAAATTGATAAACCATTAGCCAGACTCAAGAAGAAAAAAAGGGAGAAGACTCAAATCAATAGAATTAGAAATGAAAAAGAAGAAACAACTGACACTGCAGAAATATAAAGGATCATGAGAGATTACTACAAGCAACTACATCCCAATAAAATGGACAACCTGGAAGAAATGGACAAATTCTTAGAAATGCACAATGTTCCGAAACAGAACCAGGAAGAAATAGAAAATATAAACAGACCAATCACAAGTAATAAAATTGAAACTGTGATTAAAAATCTTCCAACAAACAAAAGTCCAGCACCAGATGGCTTCACAGGTGAATTCTATCAAACATTTAGAGAAGAGCTAACACCTATCCTTCTCAAACTCTTCCAAAATATAGCAGAGGGAGGAACACATCCAAACTCATTCTATGAGGCTACCATCACCCTGATACCAAAACCAGACAAAGATGTCACAAAGAAAGAAAACTATAGGCCAATATCACTGATGAACATAGATGCAAAAAATTCTCAACAAAATACTAGCAAACAGAATCCAACAGCACATTAAAAGGATCATACACCACAATCAAGTGGGGTTTATCCCAGGGATGCAAGGATTCTTCAGTATACGCAAATCAATCAATGTGATACACCATATTAACAAATTGATGGAGAAAAACCATATGATCATCTCAATAGATGCAGAGAAAGCTTTTGACAAAATTCAACACCCATTTATGATAAAAACCCTGCAGAAACTAGGCATAAAGGGAACTTACCTCAACATAATAAAGGCCATACATGACAAACCCACAGCCAACATCATCCTCAATGGTGAAAAACTGAAACCATTTCCACTAAGATGAGGAATAAGACAAAGATGTCCACTCTCACCACTATTATCCAACATAGTTTTGGAAGTTTTAGCCACAGCAATCAGAGAAGAAAAGGAAATAAAAGGAATCCAAATTGGAAAAGAAGAAGTAAAGCTGTCACTGTTTGCAGATGACATGGTACTATACATAGACAATCCTAAAGATGCTACCAGAAAACTACTAGAGCTAATCCATGAATTTGGTAAAGTTGCAGGATACAAAATTAATGCACAGAAATTTCTGGCATTCCTATACACTAATAATGAAAAATCTGAAAGAGAAATTAGGAAACACTCCCATTTACCACTGCAACAAAAAGAATAAAATACCTAGGAATAAAACTACGTACAGAGATAAAAGACCTGTATGCAGAAAACTATAAGACACTGATGAAAGAAATTAAAGATAATACAAACAGATGGAGAGATATACCATGTTCTTGGATTGGAAGAATCAACATTGTGAAAATGACTCTACTACCCAAAGCAATCTACAGATTCAATGCAATCCCTATCAAACTACCACTGGTATTTTTCACAGAACTAGAACAAAAAATTTCACAATTTGTATGGAAACACAAAAGACCCCGAATAGCCAAAGCAATCTTGAGAATGAAAAACGGATCTAGAGGAATCAGGCTCCCTGACTTCAGACTATACTACAAAGCTACAGTAATCAAGACAGTATGGTACTGGCACAAAAACAGAAATACAGATCAATGGAACAGGATAGAAAGCCCAGAGATAAACCCACGCACATATGGTCACCTTATCTTTGATAAAGGAGGCAGGAATGTACAGTGGAGAAAGGACAGCCTCTTCATTAAATGGTGCTGGGAAAACTGGACAGGTACATGTAAAAGTATGAAATTAGATCACTCCCTAACACCATACACAAAAATAAGCTCAAAATGGATTAAAGATCTAAATGTAAGGCCAGAAACTATCAAACTCTTAGAGGAAAACATAGGCAGGACACTCCATGACATAAATCACAGCAACATCCTTTTTGACCCACCTCCTAGAGAAATGGAAATAAAAACAAAAATAAACAAATGGGATCTAATGAAACTTAAAAGCTTTTGCACAGTAAAGGAAACCATAAACAAGACCAAAAGACAACCTTCAGAATGGGAGAAAATATTTGCAAATGAAGCAACGGACAAAGGATTAATCTCCAAAATTTATAAGCAGCTCATGCAGCTCAATAACAAAAAAACAAACAACCCAATCCAAAAATGCACAGAAGACCTAAATAGACATTTCTCCAAAGAAGACATACAGATTGCCAAGAAACACATGAAAGAATGCTCAACATCATTAATCATTAGAGAAACGCAAATCAAAACTACAAGGAGATATCATCTCATACCAGTCAGAATGGCCATCATCAAAAAACCTAAAAACAATAAATGCTGGAGAGGGTGTGGAGAAAAGGGAACCCTCTTGCACTGTTGGTGGGAATGTAAATTGATACAGCCACTGTGGAGAGCAGTATGGAGGTTCCTTAAAAAACTAAAAACAGAACTACCATAGGATCCAGCAATCCCACTACTGGGCATATACCCTGAGAAAACCATAATTCAAAAAGGGTCATGTACCAAAATGTTCACTGCAGCTCTATTTACAATAGCCAGGACATGGAAGCAACCTAAGTGTCCATCGACAGATGAACGGATAAAGAAGATGTGGCACATATATACAATGGAATATTACGCAGCTATAAAAAGAAACGAAATTGAGTTATTTGTAGTGAGGTGGATGGACCTAGAGTCTGTCATACAGAGTGAAGTAAGTCAGAAAGAGAAAATCAAATACTGTATGTTAACACATATATATGGAATCTTAAAAAAAAAAATGGTCATGAAGAATCTAGGGGCAAGACGGGAATAAAGATGCAGGCCTACTAGAGAATGGACTTGAGGATACGGAGAGGGGGAAGGGTAAGCTGGGACAAAGTAGAGAAAGGCATGGACATATATACACTACCAAATGTAAAGTAGATAGCTAGTGGGAAGCAGCCGCATAGCACAGGGAGATCAGCTGGGTGCTTTGTGACCACCTAGAGGGGTGGGATAGGGAGGGTGGGAGGGAGGGAGACGCAAAAGGGAAGAAATATGGGGACATAGGTATATGTATAACTGATTCACTTTGTTATAAAGCAGAAACTAACACACGATTGTAAAGCAATTATACTCCAATAAAGATGTTAAAAAATAAAATAAAGCATTTAGTGATTGGGAGTGAAAAAAAAAGGAAGGAAATTTTGACATAGTCTGCAACATGGATGAACCTTGAGTACATTATACTAAGTTAAATAAGCCAGGTGTTGAAAGGCAAATACTGTGTGATTTCACTTGTATGAGATGTGTAGATTAGTCACATCCATAGAGACAGAAAATAGAATGGTGGTTGCCAGAGGCTGGAGGGAGGGGGAAATGAGGCACTGTTGTTTAATGGGGATAGAGTTTCGGTTTTGCAAGATGAAAAGAGTTCTAGAGTTTGGTTGCATGACAACGTGAATGTACTTAACACTACTGAACAGTACACTTAAAAATGGTCAAGATGGTAAATTTTATGTTATGTGTATTTTACCACAATTAAAAAATTTTAAAACATTAAGAGAATGGGATATTGTAATTAAAAGATAACAAGGTGAGTGAGGTATTGGTAAGAAGTGGGGCTAGAAACTGAGAGAGGCTGGGAAAACCCAAAAGTATACTAAAATCCAGGGCCCCCAGGCAGGAGAGTAGGTCCCATTTGGAATAACCGAGGTGCACATTAAACTCATGCCCAAATCATATGCAACAGAAAAACATTCCTGCTACTCAACGTGAAAGCCTGGTCATACTCAGTGGATGGGAGAAGGGATGTCAATATTCCATCCTGGGGAAGGCCAGTCTTCCCATAAAATGGAGAGAAGAGCCCCGTCCTATGCAGCCAAGATTGAAAAACAAGTTGTTTGCCTCATTTTAAAAAAAAGTTTGAACATACATATCCTACTACCTTGTTGGGAAAATTAATAAAGCAGTCTTGTTCAGGCTTCAGAGGCAGACGCAGGCCTCTGCCCGACCTGTGACCCTGCCTGGACTGCGCGGCCTGCTTGCACACCTAACAATTGCTGCTAGCAAGTCAAGCGGCACTTACCATAAGAAAGGGAGTGGGTCTTGGAATTTCTTGAGCCCTGGGGACCTGGCTAGTCCCCCAGGGTCTGGAAAATATTGTGACTCACCTGGTGAAATTAACAGCATTGTTACAATTGAACCAGAGCTGCATTGTTGCGTGCAAACTGATAATATCAGTTTGCAGCCTGGAATTATAAACGGAAGCCCCCAGGACTCCATTCTGAAATCTCACCTGTGGGGTGGACGCACGGCCCAGGGCCCTTCCCAACTGGGGCTCCAGAGAGCTGTTACTCGGGACTTCCCAGCTGCCATTTGGATTTGGAAGTAGGGGTCGGCCCAATGCGGTGATGTATACCTTGTTATGTTTCTCTAATAATCTTACTCCTTTCCTTCTAATGATTGCATATTAAAATTCAGTTAAATCACCTTTCATTAAAGGGTTGATTAAAGCTGTTTATTTGTGTGAGATGAGCGCTTATTTTGCCAGCGAATCCAACAAGCCCTAAAACTGAAAGCAAGCTTTCAGCAAAACATACCTACACATGTTCTCTTTTATACCCTTTAAAATATACATATAACCTATAAGGTGAAAGAAAAACGAAGCTCAGAGATGTTAAGTGACTTCCAAGATTTACAAGTTGGTCGCCCAAAGGGGTAGTGGGGAGGAGATCCACCCCCCGACCAACCTGTACTCGGGACCTGCACTGAGTTTGTGATGTGAAAGCTCCAGCTGGGGCAGCGGACAGTGGCATCTGTTATAATACAGAGTCAAGCGCAGGCCCAGGAAAAGTTGGTCCCTGTCCTCCCCGCCACACCTGTGAAACGAGCGATGGCTGACATTATCACAGTGAAAGCTACGTGTCTACCATGGTGCTCTGAAATACGTTGCCAACAAAGTCATAAAGCCTCCTCCTCTGACATTTAAACACATGGGAAGCAGCAATTTTATGATTACAGAAATAAGCCATCTTGAGATGAGGAAAAAACCTTAGGAACCAATAAGACTAATTTCTCACCTAACAGAGGAATCCCACCCACAGATTCTCCGGCAGGTAGGAACACTTCTAATTGTAGGGAATGTCACTACCTAACGAGACAAGCCCATGCTATTTTGAACAGCCCTACGGAATTATGAAATGCCTTCCTATACAGAACCAAAAACTGCCTCCCTGTAACTTCTCCCTCTAGACCTGAGCCTTATCTTCTTAAAATAGAGAGATGATTTCAAATGATTCAGGAAACTGACGATCATTTGGAAACACTCCTACCCACCATGCAGTAACACATTACTTGCTTAGAGGTAAACGTAAGCCACACAAGCCAGTAAATAAACAGTTGTTCCACGAGTTGGGCACAAATTTCCAGCTCTGAAAAAAAGCTTAAATCCTGGACAACAGGGCAACAGTACAATTATTTTGTTAAAGAAAATTAGTTAACATTATGCTCAATAATTTTGATTGCATAAATATGCTAACTGTGAAAATGATCTGTCATCTTTGAACAAGAAAAAGATGGCCTGTAAATTCTGTTTGAATTTCTAAAGAAAATTTCCCTCTAGGCATAAACAGTACACTTAAAACTAACTGTACTCTCAACCAACCCACTGAAATTTCGAGTTGCCAAGAATCATAAATTGTCCCTATCTCCCATTACCCTCCACAAATTAATATTCGAAAGTTGTCTTTAAATTCTGTATAAAAATTTAACCATGTGGCCAATACATGCCATTTGCTTAAAAAAAAAAAGTAATAGGTTCTAGTACTTTCTTGAAAAAACAGTGGCATACGTACAATTATTTATTATTTTCCTTTCTCTGATGAAAGATACAAAAAGTAAAATGAAACAAAAAACTGACTTCTCATCTTTTCCTTAAATAGAACATTTAAATTGTCAATTAACTAACAGTGGCAAGACCCAGGAGGTGTTGGTGATACTAGTGCTGAGGCACCAGATTCTTTACATGTGAAGAATATACTTTGAAAATGTTTTTAAGTAGGAGGCTGCTTCAGGTCCACAAGAAGAGCTCACTCATAACTTGTTTCCATCAACAGGCACAAACAGTTTTTTGCAAAGCCCAAAAGATCTCTTGTAACTCTGGTAGATACTTGGAAGACTCCTTTTCTAAGTGAATAAATCACTCACAAACACACTGGATATTAACTTTTCTGGTACTTCATCAAAATAAAATTATAAAATTACACGGACAAAATTTTTTCGTCCACAGTACCTTCTATAAAATCAACACTGGCCCATGCATCCCAAAGCAACAGTCTGGCCCCTGATCCTGAATTCTGTTCAGGATATATAACCATCAATAAGCAGCTACCAAGCAGAGCGCCAGGACTTTGAAAGCATCCCTGGCTTTTGAGAAGCAGACATTCCTTTCAGCCATATTCCTTAATGCCCAAAACATAAAATTCCAGTGAAATTTTAATTAACACATTCAAGGCTCAATTAGGAGGCTCACATAAAGTAATATAAAACCTCATGTAAGCCACAGGTATGAGAGTGAACTCAATCACAATAAAGAAACATTTAGTTAAATAAAAATATTTTTATTATTGCCTATTCAGAGATGTATATAAGTGGCAAACGCAATTAAATATCCCCATAAAATGAAAACTAACTGTAAACAGCCCCAGCATACTTCTTTGCTTAACATCCTATAGCTCCAATTAATTTTATTTCCCCAAACAGTCGCTCACAACCTACTCACATAAATTTTTCTCCATCTCAAAAGAAGTCGGCTCCTTTGGCTGTATCAGCATCCCAGGCAAAAAGGACCATGCGAGTCATACTTGCCCAAGGGCTTCAGTTTTGGACATTGGATACGTGGCTTCATCCAGGGGCCTGTTAGAAATGCAGACTCTTAGACTCTACCCCAGACCTGATGAATCAGACCCTACATTTTAACAAGCTCCCCAAGTGATTTCCAAGCATACTATAGTTTGAGCAGCACTGCTACAGACCGGTGGTTCTCAAAAGGTGGCCCCAGGACCGGCGGCAGCAGCATCAAATGGGAAATGCAAATTCTCAATCCTCACATACAACTCAATATAAAAACAAAAAAAACACCCAATCAGAAAAATGGACAGAAGACCTGAACAGACATTTTTCCAAAGAACACATACAGATGGCCAACAGGCACATGAAAAGACTCTCAACATCCTTAATTATTAGAGAAATGCAGATCCAAACAACAAGATATCACCTCACACTTGTCAGAACGGCTATCATCAAAACATCGACAAATAATAAATTCTGGAGAGGATATGGAGAAAATAGAACCCTTGTACACGGTTGGTGGGAATGTTGGTGCAGCCACTGTGGAAAATAGTATGAGGTTCCCCTAAAAACTAAAAATAGAACTACTACATGACCCAGTGATTCCACTCTGGGTATATAACCAAAGAAAATGAAAATACTAAGTCAAAAAGATACATGCACCCCTGTGTTTATAGCGGTATTATTTACAACACCCAAAACATAGAAGTAATCCAGGTGCCCATCAACAGACAAATTGAAAAGGAAGATGTGGTGTGTATATATATATATATATATATATATATATATATATATACACATACACACACACAATGGAATACTACTCAGCCTTACAAAAGAATGAAATACTACCATCTGCAGCAACATGGACAGACCTAAAGAATATTATGCTTAGTGAAATAAAGCAAACAAATACTGTATGAAATCACTTATATGTGGAGTCTAAAAATAATACAAATAAATGGATATGCAAAACAGAACAGACTCACAGATATAGAAAACTCAGTAGTGGTTACCAAAGTGGGAGAGGGAAGGGCGGAGGGACAAGTTGCGGGTATGGGATTAACAGACACAAACTACTATATATAAAATAGATAAGCAACAAGGATATATTGTACAGCACAGGGAATTGTAGCCATTATCTTATAATTACGTAACAATGGAGTATAAGCTGCAAAAATACTGAATCACTAATGCTGTACGCCTGAAACTAATATAACATTGTGAATCAACTATACTTCAATTAAAAAAAGAAAACCCTGGAGGTGGGGTCCAGCAATTCATGTTTTTTACAAGCCCTCCAGGTGAAGGACCAGATAGTAAATTTAGTCTCTGCGGCCATATGGTCTCTGTCGCAAGCACTAAATCACGCAGCCGTAGCACTAAAGCAGTCGTGGACAAAACATAAACAAATGAGCTTGGCCGTGTTCCAAGAGATCTTTACTTACGGACTCTGGAGTTTGAATCGTATATAATTTTCACGTGTCATGAAACATTCTTCTCTTGGTTTTTAAAAATCATTTAAAAATGTAAAGCCATTCTGGGCTCACGATGCATACAAAGCCAAGCGGTGACCGAAACTGACCCGTGGGCTCTATTTCAGCAGCCCCTGCTTTAGAGGTGAGATGATTCTCCCCAGTTCCCACTGCCCTCCTTTCCCGGCCCACAGGAGTCCTTAAGGTCACGGCCCCAGGATCAATGCAAATCAGAGCACTAAAGCAACCTAGCCTCTCAGCAAAACAGCAACATTTCAAACACATCCTGTAATTTTGTAGAAACAGCCTAGCTGAGGAGGGGATACCAATTCCCCATACTAATAATGCTCAGGAAATAAAGTGAGATTCTGTTGAGAAGGTATAATAATACTTGTGAGCTTTGAAAAACTTAATTATAAATGTTCAAGGGAGGGAGAAAAGCAAATGAAGCAATCCAAAGGTGTCCGCGATCGGGGGTCCAGCCCATTTTTCTAATCTTACTGATCTTATCTACTACCTCTTCCTAAAACCCCCTGTGCCCCAAATGAATGTAACCGCTCTCTGTTCCCAAACCGCAGATCTCCCCCACTCTCTCCCCATTAGGAAGGCCCTGCTCCCCAAGCCCCATGTGTCCAAAACCTGCTCATTCCTTGCTGTCCGGCACAAACACAAGTCCTCGAAGGAGCACTCCCAATCCTCCAGCTACAATGAATCCCTCTGCAGTCTGTCCTTGTGTTTCTGTTCTCCTGATTATCACATTCTATTCCTTATTTGTAGATTTTTTTATACCCTGCACTAAATGATAAGCTTCTTGAGCATAGGAATATCTCACTCATATTTCTTCAACACATTTAGTCCCCTAGCAGAGGGACATAGTAATGGCGACTTGCATATTTTCTGAAATGATTTTTATTTCATGAAAACAATATAAAATTACTATAGAAACAGCAGCAGCAGCTACCATTATTGACACTTTAGTTATTGTCAACGTTATAACAAAACTTGCTTTCAGGTAGGAATCCTTGGGGCTCACGGGACCCACATCCCGCTCGGGTGATTCCTGGCACTCAGGAAAGGACGCTGAACTTTGGTAAGATCTTGCCACAGCCTTCAAGGGAAAATGCAGAGGGATCATTCTTTGATACAGCGTGGGTTAGAGACCATCTTCTTCCACAAATCCTTGCGTTAATCCCAACTCAACCCAACCATTGTGCAGTGGATGGAGAGGGAAAGACGTCGTATGTGGGAAATCCAGCTACTTTCATCAGGTCCAAATAAGCATGGTCTTTATGAAGACTTTTCATAATCTCAGAATGCAGTGATGGAATGAAGTGACAATAATGTACAGAAAGCACAAAGTAAAAAACAAAATCAGAATTATTTATTCCGACTGGCGGCTAATTGAAGAGCCATGATTTGTTAGGGCATTAGTATTTCCTAGGTCCTAGTTGAAAAAGAAGGAAGGGAACAAGGGAGGGAGAAGGGAGGGAAGGAGAAGGGAGGGAAGGAGAAGGGAGGGAAGGAGAAGGGAGGGAAGGAGGGAGGGAGGAAGGGAAGGAGAAGGGAGGGAAGGAGGAAGGGAGGGAGGGAGGAAGGGAGGGAGAGAGGGAGGGAGGGAGGGAGGGAGAGAGGGAGGAAGAGTGAGTGAGGGACGTTGGTTAACTAAGGCTAAGGGTAAAATGACAGGCTTGAATATCAAGAAGATATCTTAATTTACCTTGAGACCCACTTTGCAAAGTTCATAAGTAAATTCCACAATGACTCAATACAAGAGCATCAAAGTGGATACTCAGGCAGGAGGAGAAGCAATCGGTCATGCGAGGCCCATGGCAAATGCAGCCCCAATGGGAAGGAGAAATTCAGTAAGGGCAGTAATTTAAGTGAGAGTAGCCCGAAACTTTCTAAACAAGAGGGAAATAAGCAGCCTGATCTATGAAAACATGTGTTTTCTTTAGCGGAGCTGATTCAAATAGGCATGGAGTTCCTTTTCCGTTGCCTCCTATAATAAACCACATAACCCATGAGCAGACAGCAATAGGAAAAATATATATGGCAAAACTCATAGGCTGGCCTCAGGACAGAACTTAAGGGGAAATGATTAGCTGTATGAATAAAATGGCTTGTGCAGTTTTCATTATAGTTGTATATTTGTAATGCACTTATAACAAATAAATAATTAAAATAAATAAATATGTTCCTCAATGGGGCAATTTTAAACACAGTTATACTGCAGTCTTTATAAACATGAATAATCATGGACAGATGGATGGCCATTATTATTAGAGTGATTCTGTTTGTTTTCATTTTATAGAAAACCCTGAGGAATAGGTTGGGAGACCTCTGACAATCTGCGACACATGGTAGATTGAAAAGGGGCTTACTCTCTATGAGGGATGTTTCTTACGCCCTATAAACCTGGGTTTCCTCATGTAAAATGTAGTTAATATTAATACCTACCTCACAGGAATGTCGTAAGCATCAAATAAGATGAGACATGACAAAGGTGCCCTGGAATAGTAAAGCTCTCTACAAAGAGAGTCGTTTCCACATGGGAATAGTTCACATGGAATGAATGAAGGGCAACAATTTAAAACTGCTGACTAATTTCTGTAAATGCTATTCCATTTAAACTAAGTGATAATATCTGAATTTCGAAATGTTTGGGAAAATTGCTAATTATTCTTTACAGCAACCTCCCCAAAACGGAACCATTTTCTGGTTACATAAATGATCCACCTAAAGGCAAAATGCCAGAACATGAGACACAGCAGGTGATGCTACTGGATATATTCAAGGAACACTTCAAACGCCAGGCAAGTCATCTCCTCAAAACCCAGCCACCACCTCCTTATGGTCCACTGTAGGGTTACGTTTGTGAATTACCACCGCGTACAAAAGTCCTATCCCCTTGTACCCTCAACCCCACTCCTCAGCGTGTGCCTGTGCACACATGTGTGTATACACACACACACACACAGAAATGTCAGGAAAAGGAAAAGCAATTCTAGCTAGGCCAGTTAATTGAAAGCATCTTCCACCTGCAAGTTATTTCTAGCTTTCTGAGTCTTCCAATCAATAAAATGTCAATAACAGAACTTTTTCTTATAGCTGATACTTGTAGATGAACATGGCAATATTGAAGTACACAAACATGAACCTCAAAGGATGATAACACTGCTACAGAAGATCCTTCCCACTCTCGGTGGCTGTGTACTGAACGCACCACTGAATCAGTCATCATCCATGACGTATTCAGCAGGCTTTCAAAGCACTACAAGGCCAGCACATACATTTCCTAAAGATACACATCTCCTAAGGGAGCGGTGTTTTCAGTAAATACCA
Organism: Lagenorhynchus albirostris; assembly: GCF_949774975.1. NCBI lineage: Eukaryota > Metazoa > Chordata > Mammalia > Artiodactyla > Delphinidae > Lagenorhynchus > Lagenorhynchus albirostris. Next base: position 6,190,225 of record NC_083112.1, on the reverse strand, counting down.
TGCCAGCCCGGACCTCAGTGACAAGCTGTGTCAGACCACTGGGGAGACCTATGGAATCATGAGTTTCCACTTCGAAACAAACATAGAATTCATTTTTCAAACAAATATAGAAAGAGAACTAAGTAATCATGAGTTTTGATTTACAAACACAGAAAGATACTTAAAATGTTTGCGGCATAAATAAACAATGTTATATCAGACATAAGAAAAGAAAGAGCAACAGAACAGAACTGATGACTCAGAAATAAACCTCATTATATATAAAAATGTAATACGTGACAAAGAATCCATCAGCAGGAAGGAAAACATTAATAAATGGTTTGGCAAGTACTAGCTAGTAATTTGTGTGTGTGTGCGTGTGTATGTATACATACACACGCACACACACATATGGATGTATATATGTGTTTTACACACAAATATATCTGTAACAAATATTTGTTATGTGGATGTGTAAAATTCAGGCACCCCATTCTAGATACAAAATTAATTTCTGACACCATTTTATACTAAAAAATATAAAAATAAATCAAAATTGAAAATATCTCAGGCTCTAGAGGTGACACTTTCTATGCTTAGAAACTACAAAGGAAAAGAGGCACAGGCACCTACATAAAAATGTAACACCTCGGCTTCCCTGGTGGCGCAGTGGTTGAGGGTCCGCCTGCCGATGCAGGGGACACAGGTTCGTGCCCTGGTCCGGGAAGATCCCACATGCCGTGGGGCGGCTGGGCCCGTGAGCCATGGCCGCTGAGCCTGCGCGTCCGGAGCCTGTGCTCTGCAACGGGAGAGGCCACGACAGTGAGAGGCCCGCATACAGCAAAAAAAAAAAAAAAAAAAAAAAGTAACACCACTGCATGTTTGAAAAAAAAAGACTACGAAAAATATTTTTGCTAAATATGAGTTTTTGTAGGTAAATTGATAAAAGAAGCATTAACTCAAGAAATAAGCAAGTCATAGATAAAAAGCCCTCTTGAGTGTCCTGTAGAAAAGCTCCTTAATTGGCCATCCTCCGCCCTTAGGACCCAGGCTATGCTTTCCCTTCCAGTCTCATCTCTTGCAGCCGGGATTCCTGCCACACCGAACTACGTAAAGCTCCTGACTATCTCCAGGTGAGTCAAAGCTTCCAAAAGCCCTATGTCTTTGTGCTTTCACTGTACTGGAGTGGCCAAGCTCCCCATTCTCCCACCAGAAAATTCATCTTTCAAAACAGTGCAAGCCTCACCGGTACCAGGACACCTGCCAATGCCTACCTGTATCCCCATATGCTGACCTGCCCTGTCCAGCACTGTCCAGAAGGGCTTTCTATGGTGACGAAGATGTCCCGTATCTGTGCTGTACAGCATGGCAGCCACTAGCCACATGTGGCTATGGAGCACTTCTCAGTAGCCAGTGAAACTGACAAAGTTTATTTTAATTTTATTTTTAATTTTACTTCCATTTAAATGTCTATATTGGGTGGTGGCTCCCCATATTAGACAGCACAGCCATCTAGACTGAGGCCTTCAGGAGTTCCCTAACTTTGTCTTATTTATCTCTGTGTCACCATCACCAGCCCAATGCTAGGTACATGAGCGGAAACTTGGTAAATGTTTTTGAAATGAATAATTTTAGGTTATCAATTATGAACCAAACACTCTGAGTACATTCAATGTATTATCTACCTGACCCTTAAGATGACAGTATGAAATACCACTTTATAACCTCTGCTTTACCAATGAGGAAATGAAGGAACTAAGAGGGCTGAGCAAGGTGTGGGCTAAATGTGTCCCCTCTCCTGCCACATTCATATCTTGAAGCCCTAACCCCAATGTGATGGTATTTGGAGATGAGGCTGTTGGAGGTGATTAGGCTTAGATGAGGACATGAGGGTGGGGCTCCCATGATGGTATTAGTGCCCTTCTAAGAAAAGGAAGAGACGGAGCTCTCCCTCCCTCCATCATGTGATGACACAGCAAGAAGGTGGCCATCTGCAAGCCAAGAAGAGAGCCCTCTCCAGGGAAATGAAACTGCTGGTGCCTTGATCCTGGACTTCCCAGCCTCTAGACTGTGAGAAGTCAATGTTTGTTGTGTAAGCACCCCCCAGTCTATGGTATTTTGTTGTAGCAACCTAAGCTGACCGAGACAAGTAACTTGCCCCAATCACACAGCTAGTAAATTTGGGAAGGGATTCTAAGCAATAAGCCAAAAGAATAATTGTGGATATTATGTTCATTTCACTATGCTTCCAAGCTTTTTGTGATACAGATGTGGGAACTTTCTAATTTACATTTCTTTCTTAAGTATCTTTATATTAACTTTTTTATATTAAAGTATAACATACATACAGAAAAGTGAATTAGATAGTTAAATGAGACAACACAAAGTGAACCCCAAAGAACTACCACCCAAATCAGAACCAGCACTCTGGAAGCCTCCTCCAGTGCCCTCCCACACACCCCCAACCATCTTCCCTACAGACAAGCTCTCCTCTGACATTTTACACAAGAGATTTGTCTTGCCTATTTTTGACCTTGATAACAAGTGAACTCATACACTGTGTACTCTTGTCTGTCTGGCTTCATTCACTCAACACTGTGAGGTGTGTCCCTGTCATTGTATTCAGCAGCAGCTCTACTGATTACCGCACAGGATTCCACTGTAAGAATACACCACAGGCTGCTCATCTGTTCTCTTACTGAAGGACACCTGGGGCTATTAAGAATAATGGTGCCACCCACTTAATCTTTCTAGACTCTAGTTTTCATGTCTTTAAAATGGAGATATGATTTACACCAAAGTGTCATTTAAAGTATTGATCAGGATAACACACAGGGTGGGCAAGGGGGGTGAAGGGAGTCAAAAGGTACACACTTCCAGTTACAAAATAAACAAGTCATGGGAATGTAATGTATAGCATGGTGACTATGACTATAGTTAACAATACTATATTGTGTACTTGAAAGTCACCAAGAGGGTAGATCTAAAGAGTTCACATCACAAGGAAAAACATTCTGTAATTGTGTATGGTGACTTATTGTGGTAATCATTTTTCAGTGTATACAAATGTCAAATCATTATGTTGTACACCTGAAACTAATATGTTATATGTTAATTATACCTCAATTTTTTTAAAAAGATAACACAAAATACTGAGCATGTAAGAGGGAATAAATACATGGTAGCTCTTATTCAATTAAAAAAATAATAACGGTGCCACGAACATCCTGGTATGTCTTTTGATGCATGTATGTGCCAAACTTCTGTTGGTTATATTCCTAAGAAAGGAATTACTGGACTATAGGACCTGCAAATATTTAAATTTTGACTAACAGTTTTACAAATTGGTGTACCCATTTACACTCCCACCAGAGTATGAGAGTTCTAATAACCTCCAATGTTGTCAATACTGATATTTTTGTCTTTTTAATTCTAGTATTTGTGGGGTATGTTTATTGGTACTTCATTGTGGTCTTGTTGCATTTTCCTGAGGACAAATGGGATTGAATACCTTTTCTTTATTTATTGGCCATTTGGATACTCTTTTTTTGTGAAGGATATGTCAAGCCTTTTGCCTACATTTCTACTGAGTTGTTGTTACTGCTTTTTAAATGTTTAGTTATTTAAATATCTGGATATAAAGATCTTTATCACCTGCATTTTACAAATATCTTCTCTCACTCCGTGGCTTGCCATTTCAAACTCAATCATCTTTTCCTAATAAGCATAATTTCCTCATTTTAATGTAGCCCAGTATTTTCTAAAGAGACTGATAGTGACTTTTTAATATCATATAATGAAATTTCTACTTTTAGTTATGTCACTTTTTTCTTTATAGCTGTCTTTTTTAGTTACTTATATATTTAGAATAGTTACCATTCTCTCTTTACCTCTAGCAATGATCCTTATCTCTAGGTCTACTTAGATAATAGTGACATAGTCACACTAGCTTTCTTTTGGTTAATGTTTTCATGGTATACATTTTCAGCCATTATTGTTCAAATATTGCACCTTTCTCCCTACTACCTTCCCTCATTTTCTGGGACTCTAAATACACATACACTAGATTGTCTTACAATGTCTCTTATGCTCCCTTCTGTTTGGCATTTTTTTCTAATTGCTTTTAATTTCCATGCCTCAGCCTGGACATTATTTTAATCTATTTTCTAATTCACTATTTCTCTCTTTAGCTGTATCTAATCTGCACTTATGCCTACTGTTGAGTTCTTAATTGCAGTTAATTTTTTACATCTAGTTTTTTTTACACTTTCTTATAGTTTCCAGTTCTACTGCTTTATAGTTCTAGCTCCAGTCCAATTCTCCAACTTATGCCTGAATATAGTAATCACAGTTATTTTAAAGTCTGCGTTTGATAACTCCAATAACAGGGTAACCCCACTACATGTTCCATTTCTTTTGTCTGTTTTGTCTCTTGGTGTTCAGTCAATTCTTGTGTTTTTTTATACTTAATTTTTTTTTAATTGAAGGCTAGAAACTATGCATGAAAACTGTTAAAGATAACTTGAGACTCTGAAGAATGCTATCTTTCTCCAGAAGGGATTTTACTTTTGCTTCTAGCAGGCAGTTAGAGTACGGAAGATTGCTTAATTTAATATGAGACTGTGCTAGGCTTCTGTCCTTGTAAGGGCTGGCCTATTTCCAGCTCAATCATATTCCTAGATTATAAGCTTAAGGTATTCCAAATAAAATCATGATGTGTTTATTAGAGCCCCTCTTTTTTTGGTGGGCTCTGAACTGCGTTTTTATTCTCTGCCACCCATGAGTCTTCTAGAAGCTTGGCTCAGCTGGAACAAGCATATGCTTCAAGGGGAAATGTGGTGCCAACAGTCAGGCTCACTCCTCTGGGATCTGGGATCCACAGCCCTTATTGCATTGGTAGCTCTCCAGTGCACTTTGAAAATAGTCGTTTTTTAAATTATTATTGAGGTGAAATTCACATAAAATGAAATGAACTGTTTTAAAGTAAACAATTTAGTGGCATTCAGTACATTCACCATGTTGTGCAACCACCACCTCTATCTACTTCAGAAACATTTCCATGTGTGCAAGAGGAAATCTCATACCCATTAACCAGTAACCTCACTGCCCCCTCCCCCAGCCCCTGGAAATCACTGATCTTCTATTTCTATGGATTTACCAATTTTGGATATTTCATAGAAATGGAATCATAAAATATGCAACTTTTTGTATCTGGCTTCTTTTGCTTAGCATAATGTTTTTGAAATTCATACACACTGCAGCATGTATCAGTACCTCATTCCTTTTTATGGTTGAATAATATTCCATATTACATATATATCATAACTTGTTTATCTATTCATCTGCTGATGGACACTTGAATTGCTTTCACCTTTTGGCTGTTGTTAATAGCACCACTCCGAACATGCATGTATAAACACAGGTTTTTGTTTTGCTTTGGCTTTTTTTTTTTTAGTTTTTCTATTTTCAGCAGGTGAATTCTTTTACAACAAATCAGTCCACCACTGCCAGAAGAGCTCAAATTTAAATTTATACTTGAAAAAATACAATATAGAAAAAATTGATCCTGAACTAGTTACTAACTGGAAGGCTTATTCTTTAGAGTATAAAACAAATACTCAACTTCAAATAATTCGACAAACATTTGGAAACTGCTTTGTTGGTGCTTTTTTAAGACTATAAGCTTTCCTTAGGGCTAAATACGGAAACAATTAGTAGTGTAAAAACCAACTCAGCCCTAGATACATATGCTATACAAATTAAAATATGAAAATTCCCTTTTACACAAAAAATAAAAAGATAATCTTAAGTAGTTCCCCCTTTATTTCTCAAGCTAAAAATGCCTAGTTTTCAGCTATATGTTACTCCTACATTTAAAAAGTACTACAGTGGCTATAAGGACACTGACGTTTAAAAATTAACATTTGAAAGAAAAGAAATAACATCTTAACACAAGGAATATTAATTGGGCACAAGTAACCTAGATTCCCGGCCCAACTGAGAAGCTTATGCATAAGAATGATGAAAGCTAAATGTAAACTTTATAAAAGACTATAAAGTTTAAGAGGAATATGAAATAGAACTATGAAAACACACTTGCCCAACAAAGAAGACAAAGATGGTTATAAGACTCTGCCAGATGACTTTGGTTAATTCCTGAAAAGTCTAGAAATGTGAAAGTAGAATAAAGAAATTACAAGTGTAGAAATCTGATTTCACAGCTTACCTTATTACTCTACACCCACACTATTGAAACAAGTGCCAGGTTCATTTGAAAAACACAATATTAAACTATGATCCCTTATATGGATTCCCATTTTAAAGTAAATAAATCTATCTCAGATGCTTTTCAACATCTTAAACTGAAAGTTTTAGTAGCCCAAGAAACCCACTGCTTATTTAGTCTCTAGTGAGAAAGGTAACAGGGATTAAGCAAAACCCTTGGCCTTTTTGTGGCTCTCTGTGCCTCGATTTCTCCAATAATAAATTCCTTTTACTTTCTGGAACTGAAGACCCCATACAGGATGTTTGGGAGAAACTCGCAGTTGTGTACTACATATGCTAGTAAGAAAGAGAAATGAGCAAAATTATTTTTAATATAAAATGTCAGTGTTTTTGTTTCCTCCAGACTATATCCCCTAAAAACTCTAACCTTCTTTGTGATATACCAACTACTGGTTTTAAAAAGGGTAAGGGGCTTCCCTGGTGGCGCAGTGGTTAGGAATCCGCCTGCCAATGCAGGGGGCATGGGTTCGAGCCCTGGTTCAGGAAGATCCCACATGCTGCAGAGCAGCTAGGCCCGTGCACCACAACTACTGAGAGTGCGCTCTAGAGCCCACGCACCCAGAGCCGGTGCCCCAAGACGAGAGAGGCCACCGCAATGAGAGGCCCGTGCGTGGCAATGAAGAGTAGCCCCTGCTCACCGCAACTAAAAAGAAAGCCCTCGCACAGCAACGAAGACTCAATGCAGCCAAAAATTAATTAATTAAGTAATTTAAGAACAAAAAAGGGAAAGAAAACATTCTTATTGTTCTAATATCATAAAAACCAGAGGATAGAGATATCCTTCTTTTACTAAATCCTTTAGGAAAACATAAATACATTTTTAATGAAGTCAGGCATGTTTAACAGTAAATCAAGCTTTAATTTTCCTATTCTCAGAAGCCTGCGTGCACACGGGGTTGGATTAGGGAAACATCCTTACTCCTGGGAATACGGGACCATTGGATAAACAGGGAGGTGTGGGTCAGTGGTTAGGCATCCACCAAAGTTGCTTTTCTTTTCAGGGAATAAGGTGGCTAAGGCCCCAGGCCATCCCAACTCGATGCCTTCTCCCCGGAACACAGTCCAAGCCCTTGCCTTCTGTCCTAGGGATTAGCCGACCCAAGTACTGGCCCCATAGGCCACAGGAGCCTCCGCTGCCCCTCAATCGGAAGCCAAACCCTGCAGCCACGGAGAAGGCAGCTGCCTCCTGCACCCAGGCTCACTCTAGGCTGCTCTCCCAGGGCACGCGGCATCCGCCTTCACTGCCCCGAACGGCCAGAACATGCAGCTTGGCGCCATGGTGATGTGAGCCTGGGAGTCCATCCAGTGGTTTGACCGCCTTCCTCCTCCTGGGCACCCACCCTGTTCCTCTGGTCTAAAGCCACAAGAATCTGATCCCCTCAATTCTCCCTCAACTCAAACTCTGCTCCTATAACAGCCCCCCTTACGGGGAAATATATACATCTATATACCATATAGATATAGAAAGTAATGTCATATTCTTATAGCACAAAGGAGCGAACTAGAACTACCAAGCAGGTGAAGTCACATGCCACCCTGAAATATTAACAGATGGGCCCCCTCTTCCTTCTCCACTCTTCCCTCAGGCACAGGGTCCCCACTCAGGCAGCTGGGCGTTCAGCACCACCTCAGGATCGGTGTCCCAGAAGAAAGCAGAGACAACCGAGTCAATCCTTGGCCTTGGGGTTTCCAAAGCCTCCGGGGCCACAGGTGGACATCTGATGACGGAAAGATTAGCCTAGCACTCGGCATACCCCCTCCACCAACGTTGCGGGGCAGGACAGAGTCTCAGCACGGAGGGAGGCGAAGGGAAAGCCAGGCGTGGGTCGGTACCCTGGTCCCCAGGACAGTGCTCTCCCCCTTCACGCGGGCCACACTGGGCACCCAAGGCCTCCAGCAGTAGCTCATCAAAAGGCACGGGCGCCCAGGAAAGGGAGAAAGCCACACCACCACTTTCTCAGCTGTGAGTCAGACATCCCTAAAGACTCCTAGAGATAACAGGCGCATTTGGAGGCAAAAACTAGGTCAGGACAGAAGTCAGAGAAATCATTTTTATCTCCAAGTAAAACGCGTAGCCAAGGGGAACCCATATTACAATTGTAAAAGGGGGGAAAAAATCACCTTAAAAAAATCAAGTTGACTTTCAGGCTCGCAAGCGGGGCCGGAGCTGACAGGGGTGCCGTGTGCTCCACCTGTTTTCCTGCCAACAGCGCAGAATTAGGGAACAGCACAACACCTAACAAAGTCTCCCTCGGGGGCTTAAGGAACACAGGGAGAAGCAACGCCGAGTCGGAGCAGCTCTCTTTATTTCCCTAATACAAAATCCGACCTCAGCAATCATGTCTGGTCTTGAGGCACCGCCCAGAAGAAAAGCAAATGCAATAATAAGCACGTCACCTCGGCCTCAGCATCCAAACATCTGGAACGTTACAAGAGGTCATCGGAGAATAATCTGTGGAAATTTACACAAAGGGCTTGCCAGGAACAGCACACAATTCAATAAGCTAATCAAGCACGTGATCATTACTGCTGTCAGCAGAGTTGTTTACACAACTCCATAGACGTCTTCGAGAGAACTTGAAGAGTATTTTAAAACCAAAACTTGAAGGATTTTGAAACCAAATACAGAGCAAGTGTTGGTGAGGATGCAGAGCAACTGGAACGATCACGCACCGTCAGCGGGAGGATGAGTTGGTGTCACCACTTTCAAAACCTGTTTGGCAGGCTCTCCTAAAACTAAACCCTACAACTCAGCCATTTCACCCCTGAGTATATATGGAGAGAAATGAGTACAAAAAATTATGTACAGAAATGTTCGTAACAGTATTATCCATAATAGCCAAAAACACTGTAAATGGTCCAACTGTCCCTCAACAGCAGAATGGATAAAGTGCAGATTATCCGTCCAATAGCATATCTCACAGCAACGAAGAAAAAACCCCGAATGTCATATGCTACAGAGATAATGCGCAGCTAAAGAAGTCACACAGGAGAACAAACCCTGTGATTCCATTTACACAAAGTTCAAGCACAGGCGAAAAGCTTCTATGGTGATAGAACAGTGTTACCTTGGACTATGGGAGGGCTGGGCAGAAGCACACCCACTGGAGTCCTGGAAATATTCTATACCTTGAGGTGGACTGTGGTTACACAGACATACATATGTGCAAATTCATTGCGCTATACATTTAAGATCTGTGTATGTAAGTTATAACTCAATATAAAAGTAAACTTTAAGCAAATCACATAACACATTCACCACAAGGATGGCCTGTTATTGTCAGCATTAAACAGCCCCTCCCTGTATCCTTAGGGTACAATGGTGAGTGAAACAGAAAGGACCCTTCTCTTTAGAAGCATAAACTGGAAAACAGACACAAGAACACTAACACAGACAACCAATTAATGAGTACACAGAGGGAGGAAACACACAAAAACAGGATGCGATAGTAGAGTGACATGGAATAAACACCAACAGTCAACACCTCCATCAGGGACAACATCAGGCTGACTTTTGTGCGCAATTAATCTATCGTTTACAGGCATGTGTGACAGATTTATTTCATTTTCCAGCAAGCATCTTAACTTAATCATGGTATTTGGTAGAATTTGGGGTCTAATTCTGTTAATTCCACTCCTGGGAAGTGTCATTGATAATATAAAATGTGCACTCATAAAAGCCTTCAGTGTTTGCTGCGGTTAAAGTTTACATCGATAAATTCCCATTTCATTAGTCCAACTGACTAACAGCCATCCAGGTCTGAAGTCAAGGAATCATGAGTTACTTTCTGCAGAGAAGCCCCGTATAAATAAGCTGCACCTCCCAGAACCGTGGCCATCATCATCTGGGAAACATCTCCCGCGAGGGGCAGCATAGGGAATGGACATAGTAAGATCCTTAAATGACTTATCACCTGAACCTTGGCTTCCTCATGTGCTATATGGTGGAAAATAGGGCACATCTTTACAGAGTTACTGCAACAGTAAAAACAAGGTAACAGTCATTGGATGGTGGATGCCACGTGGGCGGCCACCAGGTCTATTCTGTTTCATCTTTGTGTGCCCAGCCCAATCACACAGCAGAAATACCATAAACACATGTCTGTGGTGGTTAATCTTGTGTGTCACCTTGGCTGGGCTATGGTGCCCAGATGTTTGGCCAAATACAAGTCAGTCTAGATGTTGCTGTAAAGGCCTTTCTTAGATGTGATTAACATTCATAATCAGTGATTTTAAGTAAAGCAGTCATGTGGGTGGGCCTCACCCAATCAGTTGAAGGACTTCAGGGCAAAGAATGAGGTTTCCCAACAAGGAAGGAATTCTGTCTCAAGACTGCAACATAGAAACCCTGCCGGAGTTTCCAGCCGGACAGCCTGCCCTACAGATTTCAGACCTGCCAGTCCCGTCTATCCTGAGCCAATCCCACGAAATAAGTAAATCAGTCAAAAGAGCGAGAGGGAGGGAGGGAGGGAGGGAGGGAGAAGACATACTCTCTCTCACACACACACACACACACACACACACACACACACACACACACACACCCTGCTAGCCCATTTCTCTGCAGAACGCTAATACATACATTGAGTAATGAGTAAAAATTAGTAAACATAAAGCACCCAGAACCATAAGGAGTTTACAGTAAACGCACAAAACAATGTTACAGCCTTACCTCCTTCCTCTTTACTTGGTTAATTTCCCACTGTGCTGAAGATATGCACTGATTTGTGTGTATCTCATACACACAAATTAAAGTATTAAAACCAGCTACAATATATGTATTGCCTGCTTACTAGGAGTCCAGCACTGTACTGACCAGATTACAGGAGAGGACGTAGCACAGAGTGCTGGTTCCCTATTGCCACACCGACACGACAGAACGAAACCCCAGATCCCAGTGGCTCACGACCCCATTCATCGTCCAGGGCACACGTCTGCACGTTCACTGAGGCACCGAGTCCAGGTGGGTTCGGGTCTGTTCCGGGTCTCACTCTGGGGCCACGGCCATGGGGGTGGCAACTCCAGGGCACTTCTTCTCAGTGAGGCCCCCCTGAGCTTGAGCCCAGCACACAGCCCGTTCAAGCCTCCACCTGCGTGCCCTCCACCTGCGTCCCCTTCGCTGATGTTCAGACTCACCAGCCAAGGCGAGTCACGTGGCGAGTCACACGGCCACGCCCAGCACCAAGGCCAGGAGGAGTGTGCTCCCCAACCAGGCGCCACAGCCACAGTGTGAAGTATGATGCCATAACAGGGGCCGAAAAAGGGGACTCGAGTATTCAATCTACCGTGAATACCTCGTCCAAAGTCACAGAACAGCCAGTTAAAACCAGGACCAGGTCCACTGGACTCCAGGTCTGCCTACCTGACTGTTCTAATTCTTCTAAAACAAACAGCTATAAAAAGGCAGTGAGTCTCAGCTGCACTAGCAGGAGTTACTGCAATTACCTTTATACTTTTTTCAGTCAACTATAGCCCCCAAGGCGCACCCCACCCCAATCCCGTAAGTACCTTATGGTTCCCAACAAGAGTGCCCCCCGCCAGGGGCACTGGAGTTAACACTGGCCACCGTTAACTGTGTCCAACCAGTTTAAGGTGTTCCAGATCCCACTCCGCTACAGTCAATGTTCCAGGTGGAATTCTACCAGGGGAACAAAGCAGGTACTCAAAAACCAGCGGTTGAACTAAAGTAAAAATCGCTGGTCTTATTAAAACCTATGAATGCCTGAGGGACTAAAATAATCTTAGACATGTGAGATGTTCTTCTCAGTGAAGTTGCCAACCATTTCTCTGTACACTGAGTTCTTCTATGCACTTCCACTCTACCTTTGGTTCATATGAAAACGGAGAGACCCAACACTGAATCTCACCGGGAAGGAAACCAGAAGTGCCATGGAGAACTGTGCCTGGCTCCCATTCCTGGCCCCGAAGGGAGACAGCAAGGCAGGCGAGGCTCCACCCACCGCCCAATATTCTCCACTGCTAAGTCAACCCACCCAGCCCTCAGTCTGCCTTCAGGCTAAATGATGAGAAAACTGCTGGTCAATTACCCCTGGACAACCACATTTTAGTGGATAAAACACCACATCAGTTTTCTCAAAGACAATCTTCTATTTCATACATAATTTCAGTTATAAACCCACCTATTTTTACTACATCAGGCTAAACAAGTTATTCTAAAGAAGAAAAATTAAAGATCACAGCCCATAATCATTTTTTTCTTGGAAAGGTTCGCATAGAAAAAGGAGGCGGCTCATGGCTGAGCCGGACCTTCGCAATCTCAGTGCATCCTGGGTGGTGCTGTGTCCCCTCCACGCCCTGCCCTGCTACATCCTCGCTGCCTCTGCTTCCCCCTCCTCCATCCCACCTTCCCCTCCACAGCTCACCAGACATTTCTTCAAAAGCTCTCGTCAGAGCATAGAGCTCTCCTCCTCAAAGCACACGACGGCTCCCAAAAACGTACACGCTCCGCGGCAGTGCCCTCACCTCTCCCGTGGCCAGATCCTGCGCTTCTCCTCCACACTCAGCTCCCACCGTGGGCACCTTCGTAGCCCAAGCAGCTGACACACACCTGGCACCCAGAAGATACGCAAGTGTTCGTTGTCGAGTGAATACATGTGAGTGTCCAGACTCATTTCCTACTAAATAAAGCTCTCTCCCATCACCTATATTTACCAAGTTCTCCCACTGCTCCTCGAAAGCAGTATGGACTCTCTCTCTCCACACCTCTGCTCATGTCGGGCTGAATCTCAGCCCGGAAGGACCATTCCATCTATTTTCTACTCATCAAACTCCTTATTTCAGGCCAAGCTCAAATGTCAAGTTTCAGGACTTCTCAGATTTTTCTCTTGAAATCATTTTATCTCTGTTTGGAACTGATTTCCTATTCCAAGTGCTTTGTATTATTGTTTATCTGTCTGTCTCTCCATTACAGAGAACTTGAAAGTAGAGTCTTAAAAAAATACATCTATCTTCCTTGTGCTGATTTAGCACTGTATTTTTCAGACAGTAATACATAAAAAATATTTACTGCATAAAATCTCAGGCTGCTGCAAAATTCATAAATTATTCTTCTATTTGCATCAACTAAAAAATAATTTTATGCTATACATGCTGCACATTTAAGTAGAAGAAAATCTCATAACTATAAACACTATAACACCTAGTTATATCCCACAAGTATAACAAAACCTCGATTATCTGGTACCTTCCCCCCATATCTTAGTAAAACAAGAAACTAATAAACCAACAAAGATCAAAATCCCATTTACATCCACATTGCAAAAACAAACGAATGAATATACAACAAACAGCACACACAAAACTAAAAAGGCCTTAATGGTCTTCGGAGATCATATTCTAGATCTACTGTTATTTTATCAACTAAACAACTTCGCTGATATAAGTCTCTCACATCAGATTCTGTTTTTCATTGCAAATTGTACTATGATTTTTCAGTATATTTTTGTAAACATGATTTGTAGGGGGTTACTAGACGAAATTTCAAATACTGAAAAGATGGCTGACAAACTATTTTCATGAACGAGGTTAATTCAGAATGCATGAATCAAGTACAAAAGTCAAGTCTAGAACTAATTTTGTTTTTAAGTAACTTAGAAGAAGAAACCAGAGTGAGACAATAAGATGGCTGCCACTGGCTTCCACACCATCTGTGACTGAGTTGACGTGATTAAAACATGAAGGGGAATTTACCTAATTAAAATTAAGTACAAGTTGTCTTACGTGATTAGCTCTCTCCTTCACACTCCTGGGCCCCGTAACTAAATGCCCTGGTGACGACAGCTCTTCTACACAGCTGTCATTTTAATGGAAATAGATTTCAGTAAATTCAACAAATTTCTGTCCACCACCAATTCTGAACCCATGTCAATCCCATTTAACAACCAGAAGAGCCATTATAAATTTGTCAGCACTTTAATTTCCCTAAATGCATTTAACTGATTTTTCATTACTCATTAGGTATTATCATCTTCTCTTAATAACAAAGTACAACAAAATTCACCATCATAAAATCTCACTATTTTTAAAGCCGTACCTTTTAGAAACAGATTAGATGGGGATTTGTGTGTTCAATAGCTAATTTGACTGTTATTATGAAGAGCATAATAACGAGAGGCTGAAGAGAATTCCCACCTTGGGGAGGGAGGGGGAAGGGGGTAGCATCAGATGTGGCAGAAAACAGCAAACAGAGCAAGACTGTTTACCCCCCCCAGAGCAACGCAGCATCAAACTAAATATCAATGCGCGCCATTTTATTAGGCATCCGGAGCATCAAGATCCAGGTGACAGATAACAATTCCAAGGTGGTCAGACCTTGTTGTTTTTTTTTGGGAGGGGGTACGCGGGCCTCTCACCGCTGTGGCCTCTCCCGTTGCGGAGCACAGGCTCCGGACGTGCAGGCTCAGCAGCCATGGCTCACGGGCCCAGCCGCTCCGCGGCATGTGGGATCCTCCCGGACCGGGGCACGAACCCGTGTCCCCTGCTTCGGCAGGCGGACTCTCAACCACTGCGCCACCAGGGATGCCCGGTCATACCTTTAAGTCTTATTTGAATTCCCGCAGTCATACCTACTTTCTTTTGGTTTCACCATAACAATAACCACCCACCACAGGAAAAGCTAACACCTCCTACGTGTTTGCTAGCAGCAAGATACTGTTCTCAGTGCTTTGCATCCACTGTTCCATTTCATACTCACAGGACCTCGCCACAGAAGTGCTCTATTCCCCCAGTGTGTAAATGAGACAACCGAGGTGCAGAGGTGAGGTCACTTACCCAAGGCCCCAAGTTTGTCAACAGTGGAACCGGATTCAAAACCGACCCGTGGACTCAGACCCAGGTCCTATGGAAAAGGTAGTCTCCCCCAAAGTGTGAGGGGCCCTCAGTGTGGGACAAACAAGACCCACCCCAGAGAGAAATGGGAGGCCCAGGGGATCACTCAGATGGCAGTTAAGATTTTGAAAACATAGTGCTAGATATTTAGAAAATGTTTAAGCAGCTTAAAAGTAGCTGATATTTAGTATTTCTTCATGAAGGACAACCAAATGTTAGTTTGTAAAACATTTAAATTGACTATATGTTCACCCACTGTGTGTTAGTATCAAACACATTTTCATTTGTCCAATGAAAATATGAGTCATATAAAACAGAAAATAGGGCTTCCCTGGTGGCGCAGTGGTTGAGAGTCCGCCTGCCGATGCAGGGGACACGGGTTCGTGCCCCGGTCCGGGAAGATCCCACGTGCCGCGGAGCGGTTGGGCCAGTGAGCCATGGCCGCTGAGCCTGCGCGTCCGGAGCCTGTGCTCCGCAACGGGAGAGGCCACAACAGTGAGAGGCCCACGTACCGCAAAAAAAAAAAACCAGAAAATACAGGAACTTAACCAGGAATTCATTAATTGTTTAGTCATTAAATGCGTAGAACCAGAATCAATATATTTCAAATTCTTTCCTTAAGGAATCTTCAGTTCCATTGACTTCTGCAAAGTTAGGGATGGTCAACAGCTTCTTATGTCAGAATAATTAAGCACAACATTCCAATTCTGGGTACAATGCAAAAATGATCCAAAAGTGCCTTACTTGACCCAAACCATTCCAGGACCCAGAGGCAATCCAGGCCTCTCTCATCTCCCTGTCCTCTCATCATTAGAGAAAGAATCTGGGGCTTCCCTGGTGGCGCAGTGGTTGAGAATCCGCCTGCCAATGCAGGGGACATGGGTTCAAGCCCTGGTCCAGGAAGATCGCACATGCTGCAGAGCAACTAAGCCCATGTGCTGCAACTACTGAGCCTGTGTTCTAGAGCCACGAGCCACAACTACTGAGCCCGCGTGCCACAACTACTGAAGCCCGCACGCCAAGAGCCCGTGCTCCGCAACAAGAGAAGCCACCACGATGAGAAGCCCACACACCACAACGAAGAGTGGCCCCCATTCGCCGCAACTAGAGAAAGCCCACACACAGCAACGAAGACCCAATGCAGCCAAAAATAAATAAATAAAATAAATTTATTTTTTTAAAAAAAGAACCTGAGATAAGGACGATGAATGAAATTATTTCCTTTATAGCACAGTATATAATGCAACCGGTCTTACTAATGGAACACATCTTGCCTGAGAAGACAAATTTGGTGCTGGTTTATCTTTCTGAGCAGAAAGCGATACAAGTACCCTTTTTTGAAAAAAAAGAACAAAAAAAAAAGGCCATCAGGTAGAGATCTCATCTACTTCTCCACTAATTCCCACTAATCTTAAAGTGATTTCCACACTTTTTCCATTCTTTTTCAGTGCCCAAAGAATTACTTTGAGATAATCCAAAGATAGTTCCCTGGCTGAGGGCTACTGGGCACTGCTGCAAGTGATTGAAACTGGGAGACCAGATGGCCACAACCCTCCCCTTCAGGCAGGACAAGCACTGACCACAGGCATGGTGCCACAGAACAAAGGGCACACTAGCTTAGCCCCACGTCCCCACAGAGGGGCCGCAGCAGTTCCCTCCCCTTTATTCTCTATGCATGTGAGCTTAGACTTTTGTCTCCATATTTTTAGAATTAAATGAATCCACACCAGCAAAATAAATTCTACTGGAGTTTTTACCTTGGTCAGATACATCTGTACCCAAGAGCTAAAGGATACTGCTTGCTTGCAGGGTAACTCTCAAAGCTTTTCAAGCAAAAGGGGGGAAAAGCAAATACAGAAAGCGAATGAAAGCTAAACAAAAAATATATGAGTCTGGTCAACATGACATGGACTCTTTTCTCTGTGCCCCTTCCACCTAAGTACAACTATAAACCCTAGAAACAAAGCAAAAGTCAACCAACGCAGAATTCTGAAAGGCGGAAGGCAGAGGAAGGTACATGGTTAGGGACCCTAGGACTGAAGGAACAACAGAGCAGCACGGTGCCTTAGGATCTCCTCCCAAAAGCAGAAGGCGGCCCAGGCCTGGCATTTCCTGATTCTCCACCGAGCAACAGAAGGCAGCGCAGGTAGGCGCATTCCTCCCCTGAATCGAAAGGGAGTACTGCTGACAACACCACGTGAGCCAAGCAAGGGGGACTGATGGGAACCCTTGCTGACAGTAAGCAGCCAGCGGAAGCCTTCTCCTCCCAGTCAAGTGAGAATACCAACCTCCACAGAGAAACATAGGGGGAAGGGGGAGATGGCTCCAACAAGGGCAATTCCACCACAAAAGTACCTGGAACACCCCCAAGATTCCCCTCTCCACCTAGAGGGACCAGGGAGCCAGGCAGCACAGGTTAGAGGGACCTTCCCCACAACAACATCGAGCCTCTGTTTCCATGGACTGGAGACTCCCTTCCCCGTCAAGAGACATTGGGCATCTGGGCAATACCAGTAACGTGAATCTCAACACAACCAACAGCCAGACACAGGAAGACTCACTGTCCCTACGAGCCAGAGATACTCCTCCCCCATCTAGAGGTGCAAGGGGTCCTGGCCTGAGGCCAGGAAGCTACTTCCGCCCCCTCGGGCAGCACCAGCAGGGACCAATGTGAGCCCCAGTGGCACCAGATCATTAAGCAGGCTTCAAAACTAAATGACCAGTGGAACCACAGCCCACAAAAGTAGGCCAGGATCTGTGTTCTAAACCTAAACAGTACGACTGCCTTCCAGAATAAAAGATTTAAACAGAATTTAGAAACTCTTAACATAATAGCCAAAATATCCACAATACAATGGAAAAAATCACTCGTCAGACCAAGAGCCAAGAAAATCACAACCTGGGTGAGAAAAAGCTATCAACTGGCACCAACCCACAGAGAGATAAATAAGACGCTGGGATTATCTGACAAGGATTTTAAAGCAGCCGTGATAAAAATGCTTCAACAAGCAACTAAAATTTTTCTTAAATGAACTGAAAAATGTAATAACAGAAATAAAAATCGCAGTGGATGGGCTCAGTAATAAAGTGGGGATGACAGAGGAAAGAATCAGCGAACACAAGGACAGAACAATAAAATTTACCCAGTCTGAACAGGAGAGAGAAAAATAAACTGAAAAAAAAAATTAACAGAGCCTCAAGCACCTGTGGGGACAATAAGAAAAGGTCCAACCATTGTATTTTTTGGAGTCCTAGAAGAACAGGAGAAAGAGAGTGGACTGAAAGAGTATTTTAAGAAATAATGGCTGAAAACATCCCAAATTTGGTGAAAGACATAAATTTACAGAATCGAAAAACCAATGATTTCCCAAGAAGATAAACTCAAAGAAATCCACACCAAAACACATCATAAACTTCTCAAAACTGAATACCAAGAAAAATCTTGAAAGTAGCTAGAGAGAAACAATAGATTACCTATAAGGAAACACCAATTTGGATACTCATCTGAAACCATGGAGGCCAGAAAAAAGTGTTGAAAGAAAAGAACTGTCAACTGCAAATTTTTTATCCAGCAAAACTATCCTTCAGGAATGATAGATAAATAAAGACATTCTCTCATGAAGGAAAACTAAAACAATGTGTTGCTAGAAGACCTACCCTTAAAAAATGGCTAAAGGAAGTTCTTCAAATACAGAGAAGTCATGATGTCATTAAAAAAAAAAAAGGAATCTTAGATGAAATGGACCAGTTCTTCAAAAACCACAAACTACCACAACTCAACCAATACAAAAGAGAGAATCTGAATAGCTCTATAACTATTGAAGAATTTAATTCATAAGGTAAAAACCTCCCCAAAAAGGAATCACCCGGCCCAGATGGTTTTACTGGAGAATTCTACCAAATGTTTAAAGAATTAACACTGATTTTATACAATCTCATCCAAAAAAATAGAAATTGAGGGAACAACTCTCAGCTCATTTTAAGAGGCCAGTATTATCCTGTTACCAAAACCAGACAATGATAGTACAAAAAAGAAAAAATAATATAGACCAATATCTCCTGTGAATTTAGTCACAAAAATCATCAAGAAAATATTAGCAAACTGAATCCAACAGTGTATAGAAAGAATTATACACCATGACCAAGTAGGATTTATTCCAGGTGTACAAAGCTAGTCTGACATTTGAAAAATCAATCAATGTAATCCACTATATAAACAGACAAAAGAAGAAAAATCATATAAATTGATGCAAAAAACAGCATTTGACAAAATCCAATACCCACTCACGACAAAAACTCTCAGCATGTTAGAAGCAAAGAGAAACTTCCTCAAACTGATAACGAGTACCTACAAAAAATCTACAGCAAACATCATACTTAATGGTGAAAATCTAGATGCTTTCCCTCTGAGACCAGGAAGAAGTCAAGGAGGTCTGCCCTCAGCACTTTTACTCAACATAGTAGTTGAAGTTCTAGCCAGCTCAATATGGCAAGAAAAGGAAATAAATCTGGATTGGAAAGGAAAAAATAAAACTCTCCCAATTTACATATGACATGATTTACTATGTAAAAATTCCCAAGGAAACTACACACACACACACACACACACACACACACACACACAAAAACACCTCTTGGAAATAAATTCAACAAAGCTAGAAGCAACATCAACACACAAATATCAATTGCATTTCTATATGGTAACAAAGAGCTTGTAGTAACCAAAATTAAAAACACGATACCATTTATAATCTCTCCAGAGCAAATGATATATTTAGGTATGTACCTAACAAAACATGTATGGGATTTTTATGCTGAAAATTACAAAATGCTGGTGAAAGAAATCAAAGAAGATCTAAGTAAATAAAGAGACATATCATTTTCATGGGCCAGAAGACTCAACATAGTAAAGATGTCAATTCTCTCCAAATTGATCTAATGCAACTACCATCAAAACCCTAACAAGTTTTTTTTTTGTAGACATAAATAAGCTTATTCTAAAATTTTCATTAAAAGGCATAGGATCTACCATAGCTAAGACAATCTTAGGAAAAAAAAGAATAATGTAATAGGAGGAATCACTCTACTGGTTATCAAGACTTACTATACTGCTACAGTAATCAAGACAGTATGATAGCAGCAGAGGAACACACACATTCATCAAAGGAACAGAGTAGAAACGCAAAAATACATCCAGAAATAGACACAAAAATATGTCCAGCAGGGACCGGACAACAGTGCACAGGCAGACCTCAGAGATAGTGCAGATTCAGTTCCAGACCACTGCAATAAAGCGAACATCACAATAAAGCGAGTCACACATATTTTTTGGTTTCCCAGTGCATATAAAAGTTATGTTCACACTATACTGTAGTCTACAGTGTGCAATAGCATTAGTTCTAAAAACACAGTGTATATACCTTAATTTCAAAATACTTTATTGCTAAAAAATCATCTGACAATGCAGGACTGATATAAAGCTTCAATCTGTAAAAAACCCAGTATCTGTGAAGCACAATAAAGCAAAGTGCAATAATCAACTGTATCCTAAACCTCACATCTTATACCAAAATGAAGTTAAGATGGACCATAGGTTTAAATGTGAAACATAAAACTGTAAGAGTTTCCTTTTTTTAAAAATAGAATAAAATCTTTGGGGTCTAGGGCTGGGCAGAGTTCCTAGGCTTAAACTAAAAGCATAGTCACATAGGAGAAAAAACTGATAAATTGGACTTTATCAAAATTAAAACATTTGTTCTGTGAAAGACTCTGTTAAGAGCATAACAGGATAAGCTACATGTCTGTGATTTGCAAACCACATATTTGAAAATGAATTAGTATCTAGAATATGTAAAGAACTTCCCAAAGTCCATGGTAAAATAACAAACAAGCCACAATTTTAAAATGGGCAAGAGACATGAACAGACTTTTCTCCAAAGAGGAAATAAAAGATGGCAAACAAGCACATGCAAAGATGTTCAACATCATTCACAATAAGGGAAATGCACATTAAAACCACAATGAGATATCACAACACATTTATCAGAATGGCTAAAATGGAAAATAGTGACAATACCAAATGCTGCTGAGAATGCAGAGAAACTGAATCGTTCATACCTTGCTGGTGGGAATATAAACCAGCCACGCTGTGACACAGCTGGGTAGTTAAAAAAATAAATAAATAAATATGCAATTACCATACAACCCAGAAATTGTACTCTTGGGCATTTATCTCAGTGAAATGAAAACTGACATTCACAGAAAAACCCGTACATGAATGTTACGGGCTGTCTTGAGCTCTACCTATTTCTAAATTCATATGTTGAAGTTCTAAGCCCCAACATCTCAATATATGACTATATTTGGAGATGGTGTCCTTAAAGAGGTAATTAAGGTTACATTAAGTTATTGGGGTGGGCCTTAATCCAATGTGACTGCTGCTCTAATAAGAAGAGAAATTTGGACACAGATACACACAGAGGGAAGACCATGTGATGACACAGGGAGAAGATGGAAATTTACAAGCCAAAGAGACAGAAAGAAGAAACCAACCCCACCAACACCTTGATCTCAGACTTCTAACTTCCAGAATTACAATAAAATAAATTTCTGTTATTTAAGCCATCCAGTCTGTGGTACTTTGTTATGGTAGCCTAGCAATGAACATTCAGCTTTATTTGTAATAGCCCCAAAATGAAAACTACCCAGGTACCTTTTAAACAAACTGTGGTACATCACCACCATGGAACACTACTCAGCAGTATACAGGAACAACCTACTGATACAA
Source organism: Lagenorhynchus albirostris (assembly GCF_949774975.1). Classification (NCBI taxonomy): domain Eukaryota; kingdom Metazoa; phylum Chordata; class Mammalia; order Artiodactyla; family Delphinidae; genus Lagenorhynchus; species Lagenorhynchus albirostris. The sequence goes on along the minus strand of NC_083112.1, from coordinate 6,168,327 downwards.
CAATCTGGATTAATAAGCAGGGAATTCAGCTGAGTGAAAAAAAAGCCAATCCTAAAAGGTTACATACTGTATGATTACATTATGTGTCTTGAAATAACAAAATTATGGAAATGGAGAACAGATTAATGGTTGCCAAGCGTTAAGGATGATGGGGGCGGGGGGGGGCCAGTGAGTGGTTATAAAAGGTCAACATGAGGGATCCTTGTGGTGACGGGACTTCAGAATCTTGACTGTGGTCGTGATACATGAATCTACACATTTGATAAAATTTCACAGAACTGGACATACAGACACAAATAAATACAGGTGAAAGTGGAGAAATCTGAACCAGATCAGGGGGCTGCACCAATGCCAACGTCTTGGTTGGGATGTTGTACTATAGCTTTGCAAGACGTTATCATTGAGGAAAACTGGATAAAGGGTGCATAAGATCTCTATTATTTCTTACAACTGCCTGTGAGTCTACAATCATCTCAAACTAAAAAGCTAAATCATGCCAAGAGGAAATGTGTTTATTGCCCAGAGAAGTAAAACTGAGACATTACCCCGCTGGACCAGGGTGGGTGCGGTAAGGATTAAAGAAGTGTGAATAAAGGGAATCTGAACTCTTCGCCAAAGAAAAGGTGTACATCTTCGTCGAGTCTGTATTATTTTATTACTATTCTCTGTAGCCACCCACATAGTAGGCAAAGACAGGCATATACGTCATTTTATTGCACTTTGCTCTATTGTGCTTCAGAGATACCACATTTTTTACAAAGTGAAGGTCTGTGGCAACCCTGCATCAAGCAAGTCTATCGGCGCTATTTTCCCGACAGCATTATTTTTTATTTAAGGTATGTGCCTTGTCTTTACCTCCACAGAGATTTCTATTTTGCTTTTTTATTTGGAGTGATAAACCCCTTCGAGGCATCTCAGCCAAAGGGGGAAGTTCTGGTACAACCGTGGACTAACACGCTAATGAGCGCCACGTCCCCAGCTGGCAGGGCATCAGCCGGTACTTTCTAAACTGCATCATTTGTTTTCCTTGGAGAGCCAGTGCCTGCCATCAGTAGAGATGAAGGCGTTGGCCGTGCACAACGCTTTGCATTGTGTCCAGAAGAATAACACGCTGTCTTCGGTGTCACGCTCAGGATGGAGGACAAGTCACCGGGTGATGAGAAGGGCTCTGGCCCCAAACAACAACCCGGGATGCCTTGGGATGGCAAAAGTGAGACGGAGAAAAGTGTTGAAGTTCTGATAATGCTTCTGGTCATATCTCTTACTACTCATCTGTAGAACTCAGTAGAACCTAGTCAGTTTGGCTTATTCACCATCCCCCAGACCAGGGGAGGCAACCCACACTGGGGCCCCATGCTCTGCTGTCATGGTCTGGAAATTGTCGATAGTTTTTTAACGAGAGACCCCACCTTTTTATTTTGCCCTCGGTCCTGCTAACTATATAGCTGTTCCTGCTTCAAACACATCTTATACTACCCCCTCACCTCCCTTCCCCACAAAACTGTCAGGACATTCTTACAGAATGCCTCCCACTTCATCACTGCCTCTCAGAATCCTACCACTTACCTGAATATCAAATAAAAATCACACCTCTTCCCTGACCATCTCAGCCTAACGTCTTGTATCACTTATTACCTATAAAATTATTCCAGTCATCAATCATACGCTGCACTGCGACACTGCTGATAACACATTGATTACGTTTTCTTTTGTCATCTCCTTTCACACATGTTTTTGTCCTGGATCCGAAACAGAGTAAAAGTCAGTGGGCGCAGAGAACACGGTCTCACACGGCCCTGTCTGATGGAAATGACTACGGTGGTTAGAAATGTTCTGTATCCCTGCTGTCTCACAGGGTAACCACAGCTATCGTAGCCGTGATCACCTGAAATGTGTCTGGTGCAGCTAAGGAACTGAATGCTTTATTGTGTTTCACTTTATTTCATTTAAATTTGAATTTACACGTGCGCTAGTGGCTAGTGTCTTAGTACAGGTCCAATGCTGCTCTGTAGCTTTCCGGTACACAGACAGTGTTGTTTTGATTTGATTTTTCAAGAACTTAACACTCACCTTCATGGACCTACAGAAGGTCAACAACTTTTTTAAGGAAAGAAGTTTTCAGTGAGTTATATACTAAATCTCCCTGCTGCTTAAACTATTCCTGGTAGGTAAACACAGTCTATTCATATTATTTAATCTAAAGGAATGAATGTAACGCTCTAACTGCTTGAATTAATACTGGGGAGTTATGTGGTTTCAAATTTAAGATATCTGTGTATAATTTTTTTTGGATTACAGACCTCTTCAAAATATCTTTCTGTATCCTAAAACTTTAACAGAAGCACAGCTCATTATTGCACAAATGAGAAAAGAAACAAGCCAAATAAACCCATGAAATATTGCCTAGGACTCTTAGCTCAGCACAGTAAAATGCTCTTCTGATGGGGCTGCAGCCTCAGAGACCCATGAACCACATACTCGGGGGATCCCACTGTATTTCAGACCTGAGAGGTACGAGAACCTCACTGGGACCACCTCCACATACAGATATTAGCTTCTTTCTCCTTCCTCCTTTGTTTTTCTAAACACACCCTGGCCCACGCGAGGCTGGCCTTCAGCCGCTGCGCATGGGTGATTTCTAGGAGAGCCAAAACTGACGGATGGATTTCGAGCTCTTTGAAATGCTTCCATACTGTTCTTGACCTTTTCTCTGTTTTAAACTGTTCTGTCTTAGGAACTTCCTTTATTGCTACAGGACTCTGGCCTCCAAAACTGATATTAATCATAAACTAACCAATTCGCTCATCTCTCCAGGTATCCAAGAATTTGTGTATTTAAATGTTAAGCTAGTTAAAAACCCAAATGGCTCCAAGTTTCCATACATAGGACGTACAATGTCCCAGGCTCCAAGAGTTTTTATTATTCTTAAGCAAAGTATGTCCTCCCCTTTACTAGAATCTGTCATACAAGCAGACCCCAGTTTCACCTCAGCCTGTCTCTATCAGACACTTACACGCCAAAAATGCATGTCAGAACCAACCTCAGAAGGGACTGGCACAGCATTCCTATGTAGTAATCACATGTTCTTGAACCCTCAGGTGTACTTTTACAAGTCTTTGTCCTAGTGGGGCTGTATTAGTCAGCTGAAGTCACCACAACAAAATATCACAGACTGGGGAGCTTCAACACCAGAAAGGTATTTTCTCACAGTTCTGGAGGCTGGGAAGTTCCAGATCAATGCACCAGAAAATTTGGTTTCTGTTAAGAGCTCTCCTCCTGACTTGCAGATGGGCCTCCTTCTCACTATGTCCTCACAAGCCAGATAGAGAGAATAAGCTCTCTGGCGCCTCTTTTCATAAGGGCACTAATTCCATCATGAGGACCCCATCCTCATGATCTCATCTAAACCTCACTACCTCCCAAAGGTCCCATTTTAAAATACCATCACACTGGGGGGTTTGAGCTTTCAACAAATTAATTGGGGGGGAGGAGGGAATGACACAATTCAGTCCACAGAAGGGACAGTAATAAAGAGGGAAGTTAAATAGTGAAGAGTGGCCCCAAAGAAGCAAATGATACAACCTTAAAAGCTCTCGACAACCTCTCACTCTACGTGCCTTCTCCCCATCACTGAAAAACAAAGTGTGACTTACTTGCTATAAGTGCAAAATCCCAAGTCTTGAGGCAAAATGATGTCTCTCTGGATCCTCGCTTGACAATAAATTTCTTTGAGTCATAAAAATTTGCAAATCTGCACATGGCAGAAACTATGCCTCACAACTCGAGGATAAAAATAATTATAATCATGTTCTATTCACATGGAAAGTCTGTTTAACCTATCTTCTCATTTAGCCAGCTGTAGCTTTAAAAGCCATTTGGAGGGTATCTCCATAAGCATACAGTCTCTCTCCGATGTTCCTGAAATCGAAGCTCCTCTAGGGAACCAGCAAAACACAGCGTCTCGGGAAGCCCTGTGCTTCATGGGGCACTTCTATTCCTATATTTCAGAAAGAGGTTCAGAATTCCTCATTATCAAAACCAAAACCGTAGAAAAATTACCAGGCACCCCAACGCTAATAGAAACGGATATCATGAACTTGTAACTCAGCTCACACCAGGCAGCAACATGACTCTTCCAACCACAGATCAAATTAGTTGACGAGTGGCTTTACCTTTGACTCTCAGGAAGAGATGACCATTCTGATTGTTTCCTTTGGTCACTTCCAATCTGTATCTGCCCTATGCCATTCCCTGTATTAAACTGTGCCCAGAAGGGATTCTGGAAGATCTCAAAGTACCACGTGACCAAGAATCATTTTCTTCCTGCTTCTGTAGGTTCTTAGACTTAGCAAGTAGCTTTTCCAACTGGTTTTTATCTGGTTTTTAGGATACTTGACTCTGACTCCACTCTGATACATCAATTGCAGGCTAAACATCTTCAGTGAGCCCCCTCCTTCACTGCCTAAAGAAGAAAGTCCCAACTTCCCCCCTGGCATTTAGGGACCTCCACAACCACCTGCTAATCAACCTCCTTACTGTCCTCTCCAGCCACGTGGATCGCCGTCATTTCCTGAGTCCACTCCAGGCTGTGCGGCCTGCAGACTTTTGCTTCTGCTGTGTTCTCCCCCTGGGAATGCCCACCACGTTCAACCCCCTCCTTCACATCCACCAGCCCAAGTACCCGCCCACCTAAATCCCACATGCTGAATACATGTGGTCCCCGCCAAGAAGCCTCCTCTGCTCTTCCCTAGATGGAAGTTCTCCTTCCTGTGCATTCCTACAGAACCCAGCGAGCATTCTCCGGCAGCTCATCCCTTTCTGCCTTGTAACACAGTCCTGTTCATCTCAAGGCCATAAACTCCTCACTCAGGTCCCCCAACTGTCTGGACGACACCTTTTACATTGTAGATTCTTACAGAAATGAGGAGAAAAGGAAAAGAAGGCGAGAAGGGAGGGAAAGAGGTGGGTCAGGAAGGAGAATACCCAATCCTGTGGACACCCCCCATCCATCCACATCAGATGATTCAAAATACAATCTCAAATAAATTAACTAACGAATGAACTCAGAATCATCTTCATTCTGAAATAAAGATTAAAAAGCACAAAGCTTTCAACTAATTTGGGTAAACATTAGATATGCTTTGCTATAAAATATTAGATGTGTCTTGGATTAAAATATTTCTTTACAGTGCGCCGTTGTTCTAAAAGGATGTTCAGCGGTGCCTCCGTGCCCTTGAACTTGCTGGTCCTTCTGCCTGGAGGGCTGTCCCTTTCCTCTCAGCCTGGCAAGTGTTTCGTGAGACCTCAGGGCGCCTCAAGCACCAGCTGCCCCACGAAGCCTTCACAGCCTCCACACCACTCTGTAAACGCACAGCCCATGCATTCTCTAGGCGGGCATCATCACAGATGCTGGGAATATAAATACTAACGAGACAGCCCCTCCTCAAGGAGTCTGGGGTGTGGAGTTTGAGGGGTAAATAGATACTAGGCTATGGTAAGCAGAATCATATATGTCTAGAAGTTTGCACAGGATGCTCCGGAAACGGGACGGGAGATCCTGGTTCCAGCCCAGTGGAGAGGGTTCAGGGGTTAAGGAAGGCTTCCCGGGGGTGGGGGTGGGGGAATAACACCCAAGCTGGATCTTAAAAGAGAAGCAGGAACCAGCCGGACCAAATGGAACCTGCAGACAGGGGAGGGAGGCTAGAGACAAGGTTTGTTGTTATTTTTATTTATTTTGTCTTCTCCTTTGAGCACTGCACCTGTTACCTTTTTGTTCCCTTAGTCAGGAACGTACTATTGATGAACTCCCTATTATTTTTTTAAAATACCTTCCAATTCCAGGAGTGTATAATTCTGCTTTTCTCGTATGTGCATGTGAGGTTTTTTTAAACAGGTACGAAGCTTGAGGAAAGCTTCACAGTACAAAGCTTGAAAGATAAGAGTACACAGTGAAAAGCAAGTTCACCTGCCACCTGGTTCCCTTCCAGGGAGGCAACAATGTGTCTTCCAAGACTTCTCGAGATGAATGTTCCTGGCTCTTAATAGAAATACTGGCGTATCTGCTTCCCATCTGCAACTTTTGCATCTGAAAAGACATTGGCTGTTTCCAGGCTCAGGTGCTCCCAGGGTTTACAACACTCATTAGTACCAGCAAAACATATCCCAGGTGTCCTAGGACAAGTCTCTTCTCCCACAGCTTCCTTCCATGGAAAAGATGACATTAGACAAGCAAGGCAGCGGGGAGGGGGCTGCTTCAGAAGAAAAGCTGACACTTTCAGGGCTGAAAGAAAGAGAAGATTCCGGGAGACACAACAGCTTTCCTCAATGATGTAAAGGACTGTGATGGAGAAGACAGATTAGACTTTGCTCCCGTGATGTCAAAGGGCAAACGAGGACTGATGGGAGGAAGCTTTGGGCCCCATTAAGGCAGGCTCTTAAGAGTGTCAGGGGCTAAGATGCACTGAAATCCCCGGAGCCTTAGTCCCCGGTGATGTAGGAAAGAATCAAGCAGAAAAAGAAGGATGAGACCAGATGACAAGATTAATGCTACTCAAAGCAAGATCCCTATCCTGCTGGTAGAATGTAATCTAATTTTAGCTGGCATAAAAGGGATTTTTTTAACGGTTAAGTATTTTCAGGTTTATTAGAAAAACATATAACTATGAATAAAGCGTTTTGTGAGCACTTACTATGTGTAAGATACTACTGCAAGTCTTCTCCTTTTTTTTTTTTCGTTTAATCCCCACAAAACCCCGATGAGACACATACTATTATTATCCCCATTTTGTACTTGGGAAACATAGATGCGGAGAGATGGCATGCCCTGCTCCAGTCACCGAACCCGTGAAAGGTGGAGCTGGGACTGAACCCAGACAGTCCGGCTCCAGCATCCAGACTGCAACTTTACGAAACCCAGATATTATGCTTAAGATGAAGCTACGCCAAACAGAGGATATAATCTAGAGAAAACCTATTAAGTAATAGTACAGGTAGTCCTCAAATATGGCAAAAATCATGAATCCAGCGCTCAAATCACTGACATTGGAAATACACTTGCCTAGATGTTTCAACACGGTCCCTTCCAACCCATCTCCTAGAATTATAACCACCAAGAGCTCCTATAACTTAGGCCATACTATGCTTACAGAGAACAAATTAGAAGTGAAGCTGCATGGCAAAAATAAAGGATGTTCCAGGGACAACGCCATGCTTTATAGTCTAATAAAAAGCTGCTACGTAGGGCTTCCCTGGTGGCGCAGTGGTTGAGAGTCCGCCTGCCGATGCAGGGGACACGGGTTCGTGCCCCGATCCGGGAAGATCCCACATGCCGCGGAGCGGCTGTGCCCGTGAGCCATGGCCGCTGAGCCTGCGCGTCCGGAGCCTGTTGCTCCGCAACGGGAGAGGCCACAACAGTGAGAGGCCCACATACCGCAAAAAAAAAAAAAAAAAAAAAAAGCTGCTACGTTGCATAGACACTTCGTTGCTTTGCTAAGTCCTCCGAAACAAACACTGGAATGCAGGTGTGGACAAGCGTAGCCAAGACCCTAGTTAAGTACCATCAGACCATCTCTAGCATCCTGCATCCCCTCACCCAACCTCCTCCAACATCTCCCACCCACCGCAGTCGAATATATATGCCTTCTCACACTCAAACTCCACTTAAGGGCAGAAAACACATGTACACACTAAAGGAGGGCTTCAGTGAGGTCCTGCCAGGTTTCCATCTGCTTCTCTTTGGGGCGCTTTTCCTCCGTACTACTGGTTGTTTATCATGCAAATGCTGAAAATCACAAATCAGAGCATCTTAGAGTGTAATGTTTTCCCCATGTCTCCCCAGGCACCAGGCATCCCTCTCTCCAAGAGGAAACCTCCTGCATCCTTTCCTTTGAAATGCAAAGCCCAGCACGAAGCACAGGGCACCGTTCTGTGTTTCACAGGCGTTTGCAGCACAGACCTAAGCTGAAGGAAACAGGGAAGCCTTGCAGACAAGACACGCCCGCGTTCAGGGCGCACGACAGCTTTATGACAAAATTGGCTGCCCTACCACAGAGAGAGAGCAATTACTGATAACCAGGCGGCTCACCCAAGCCTGTGAGGACTTGGCTACCGTTCGAAAGTCAGAAATAATGAGCATCTACCTGCAAGGCTGATGCTGGCACGGAAGAGAAAATGTTAGGGTACAAATGAGCTTAAGTGCTCTGGGGTAGGCCACGCTGTCTTAATGCAATCATCTCTGCAAGCCAAGGGACCCCCTAAACGCCCCTGACTTTTCCCCCTTGACTGGAAAGCCACCGACATGCGATCCTTTCTTTTCTTGCTGAAGCCTGTCACACAGAACGGGGAGCATGTGAAGAGCTACCCCCGTGGGGAAGAGCCGAAAACAAGTGAACAATGAGCCTGTCACCTCCATCATCACAAAGAATTTAAAAGAAATTAAAATAAATGGATTATATGAAGCACCGTTGGTAAACACTAATTACTTCCAAGTAGATTCTTGGTTATCAGACTTCACTATCAATTACACTTTTTCTTGGGGGAGGGGATGTCCATTTATCACTCAATTTTATTTCTTTTTCTTTAATCAATCTTTCCAAATCTTTTCTTTAATCAAAGGATGTGGTGATCCCTTACCCTTTGCCCTAGACATTGACAATGCAGTTGTAAAAGTGAAGGATGAGAGCCAATGGTTGAAGCAATTCTCTCTCAAAATATCTCTTGCTGAGGGAAGAGATATGGGGACATATATATAGGTATAACTGATTCACTTTGTTATACAGCAGAAACTAACACACCATTGTAAAGCAATTATACTCCAATAAAGATGCTTAAAAATATATATCTCTCTTGCTTTTCAGATTTCACAAGGCCTGTGCAGGGCCTTCAACCAGAATAATAACCCACAGTACCCCCTTATTAAGATGCCAAGGGCAAAATCAGAGGGATGGGTTTTCTTCATTTGATACATTCTCATTCTGTACGGGACATGACTCTCTCTACTTTCAGTGGCCTATTTAAAGCGTTTCCATCCGTGTTTCAATATCTATTTTTATTCTGCTCATGAAACAGTTATTTAGTAAAACTCTAAGTTCCAGATAACATACAAGGCACCAAGGAAATAAGGTCTAGAAGGACTCAATCCATTAAGAGCACAGAGAAATATGCAATGGTCAGTAGTACGAACCAATCATGTTAATAAAGAAACGGACAGCATTTTATAGGGTCACAGGATTCATTCATTCTGCTGCAGTAGACAGGGGTAGGGATAAATCGGTAGGGAAGGTTTTGCAGAAGAGTAATATTTGAGCTGTGTTTTGATAGGAAAGAGAGGGTAGAAAAGCAACAAGGAGAAATGCATGAAGAAAAGTAGAGCCCCAAGAACACAGACTGTACGAGAGAAATAGCGAAGTGAGAAGATCCTTCCTAGGGTTTAGAACACGTTGAGTGTATCACGCGTTTAGGACACGCAGGTACAGATGCCTGGCAAGGAAGTCTGAATGTCCTGAGGGAGGTAAGAGGTGGAAATAATCACCCAGGTGACGACTGAGGCCAAAGGAAGAGACGAGATTCCCTGAGAGGGGGCGGTGTGAGAGAAGAGGTCCAAGGACAGACCTCAGAGGACACCCCGTCATGACCCTGCAGTCACACCAGCCTTTGCTCTCTTTCCAGAGCGCAGGAAGCTCATCCCACCCAGGGCCTCGGCACAGGCCGCCGTGGTCTGAAATGCTCCCCACTTCCTTCTGCCCCACAGTATTCAGTCTCAGGCCTCACCGTAAAAGCCTCTTCCTCAGGGGGCCCACCCTAAACCCCCTCCCCAGTGCTCCCTCCTTCAGAGGGCGTCGCGAGGTTGGAATGATGCAGTGGTACCTACAGTCACTCATTCAACACCTGCTCCCCTCTAGGCTCGCCCGCTTTGTCCTCTACGCCCCGCACGACGTCTGGCACAGCGCGGGCTCTCGATGAATGTTTCCTGAGTAAATGAGGAAGGCCCCGTGGTCAGAGACTGGAGGCGACCCAAGAATTAGGAGGGTCCAGGGGGCCAAAGGGGCAAGTGCGTCAGGAGGAACGTAGTTGACGAGGAGGAAGCTACCAGAGAACAAGCACAATGAAAACACCAAAGAGGCCGAGTTCTAGGCAACCTAATGGGAGAGATGAAACGTCCTAAGGCCGTAATTCAATCAGCTCAACTACATGAATCAAAGCCCTTCAATCATGGCTTATTACCTACAAAATGAAGGCAAACTCCCCAGCCAGCAGACCAGGGCCTTCCTCAACCTCAGCCCCCACTGATCTCCAATTCAACCCGCCCTGTTGGCCAACGTGCCCTGTTACTGGATGCTCTGACTCTGTGCCCTGGACCACTCCAGACAGGCTGGCTTCCCAGCTTGCTAACCTAACAAAGCCCAACAAATACTGGAAAGCCCAGGGAAAATGCCAGCTCCTCACAAGAGTCAACCTGATAATCCTGGACTGTTCTAGCCCATGGTGACCCTTCAGCTGAAGTCCTAAAGTCACTCACAAACTTCACATACTTTTTACAGTTGTGTGCACTTTATCTCCCCTGATTTACCAGCAAGTTCCTTGAGAGCCAGAACCACATCTTACACTTACTTGTGCCTACTCAGAAGAGCTGCAGCGACGATCTGCACACAGGCGACTCATTTCATCTTCAGCACCCAAAGATGAAGCTCATTCTTAACCCCAAACTGAGCTCCTGACCTGCCCCTCCAGGCTCTACCCTGTCTCAGCCAATGGCACTCACAACTCCATCTCTTTCCCACTCGGGCCGAAGGACTGGGAGTCTTTTTGATGCCTCTCTTTCTCTCCTACCTCACATCTAATCCGTCAGTAAATCCCGTGGGCCCAATGTGAAAAACATAAGCAGAATCTGACCACCTAGCATCTCCACCACGACCACCCCGCTCCAAGCCTCTGTAATGCCCCACCTGTGTTATAGCAACCACCTTCCACCCACCTGCTTCCAGAACTGTCTCCCTTCTGCCTCTTCTCCACAAAGCCCCCAAGTGATGCTTTCAAAATTAAGTCAATTAAGATAACACTCCTCTGCTCAAAACCCTCCAGCCTCATGTTCCTCAGCCACAAAAAAGAATAAAATGCGATTCGCAGCAACATGGATGGACCTAGAGATTATAACACTAAGTGAAGTAAGACAGAGAGAGACAAATACTGTATCATATGATATCACTTACGTGTGAAATCTAAAAAAATGATACAAATGAACTTATTTATTTACAAAACAGAAACAGACTCACAGACATAGAGAATAAACTTATGATTACCAAAGGGGAAATGGGGGGGGATAAATTTGGGATTTGAGATTAGCAGATACACACCACTATATATAAAATAAACAAGGACCTACTTATAGCACAGGGAACTATATTCAATATCTTGTATTAAACTATAATGGAACACAATCTGAAAAAAACAGATATATATGTATGTATAACTGAAGCACTTTGCTGTACACCTGAAACATTGTCAATCAACTATAGTTCAATAAAAAAAATTAAAATTGAAAAAAAAAAAGGGCCTCCTCCAATCTCACACAATAAAGCAAAATTCCTAATGATGGCCTACAAGGCCCTGCCCAGTGTGGTCCCTACATTCCTCGACCTCACACCGGACCATCCCAGCCCCCACGCAGCCACCGTGCTCCAGATGCACCGGCCACTTTGCTGCTCCAAGTGCACAGAGAGATTCGCATCTCAGGGCTGTAAGCCTCGCCATTCCCTCTGTCTGGAGTGTCCTTCCCCCAGAGGTCTGCAGCCTCACTCCTCCTCACCTTCAGGGGACCCTGTGAGGCTCTCCCTAATGACCTTATTCAAAACATCAGCTATCCCAGCACAGCCATCACCCTTCCTTCCGAACGTATTTTCACAACCCTCACGACCACGTAGCATACATATATTTCTTACTTATTTTCCTTGATTTTGGTTTGGTTTGTCCACTGCTATATGCCCAGTGCCTGAAATAGTGCCTGGAACCAGTGAAGGACTCAATAAATATCTACTGAATATATAACAAATCAACAGATAATGTATCTACTCTTTTGAAATATAATATTTAATATTCATCTTTAGGACTGATCCATGCAAATGTGTGCTGTCAACACCTCCTGCCTGTAAGGCAGGGCCATCCACGGGGAAAGGTGAGTGAGGATGGTTACGACGGACACACTCCTAAACCTGACCCAAAGCCTGCGCACGCTCCACACATCGCTGCCTCTCCCAAGCGAGTCTGGACCCCAGTTCAGGCACTCATCAGCTGCGCAACTTGGGAACAGCACGTTTCTTTCTGGGCTTCAGTATCCTCTTTTGGAGAACACTTAACCCCCCTAAGTAGGGCACGTAGAAAAGCATCTGCACAGTAGTGGGAGCACAGGCTTCCATAAATGTTGACCATCAATGTCAGCTCCTTTTCCTCCTTTCTATCCACAGAGGTAAATAAACACTGCTGACACTCTCCTCCTTGTTGGCCTTCTGGCATCACTCAGGGGCCAAGAACAGTCTTCAACCTAGTTGAACACAAAAGTCTGTATTTTCACCAAATTCTCTCTAATGTTTACCAGATGATGTATCAAAAAAAAAAAAAAAGAATCACTGCAAAGCAAGATAAAAAGCAAAATATGAATGATGCTTTTCTTAAAACACCCAAACCAAATCTATTAAGAGAAAGTCAACTACACAGAAATTTATTTATTTATTTATTCATTCATCCATCCATTCATTCATTTGTTCTTTCTTTCGTTCTTTCGTCTGGAAAATATAATAACCTGAAGTCAAAATCAATCACTGAGGGCTTCCCTGGTGGCGCAGTGGTTGAGAGTCCGCCTGCTGATGCAGGGGACGCGGGTTCGTGCCCCGGTCCAGGGAGGATCCCATATGCCGCGGAGCGGCTGGGCCCGTGAGCCATGGCCGCTGAGCCCGCGTGTCCGGAGCCTGTGCTCCGCAACGGGAGAGGCCACAACAGTGAGAGGCCCACGTACCAAAAAAAAAAAAAAAAATCAATCACTGATAAATTTCAGTACAGTCATTCCAAGTGGTCTCTTACATTAAAAAAAAAGGTGCAAATGGAAAATTCTATTAGACCTTAGAATTTTAATTCTTAAATTACATATGGGTGAAGAACCTAACAAAATGGCAAACTCTTCCAATAATTACAGCCAGTTTTGTCCAATTCCTGTACACCAGGGAAACCTGGGGCTTGTATTTAAAAAATAAAAGAACTTTTTATTTTGAAATAATTATAAATTCATAGGAAGTAGCCAAAAAAATACAGAGGTCCCATGTATTCTTCACCCAGTTTCCCTCACTGGAACATCTTGCTAAACTACAGGAAAATATCAAACCAGAAAATTGGTACAACCTACAAACTTAATTCAGATTTAACCAGTTTAAATGCACACATTTCTCTGTGTGTGTGAGCGGTGCAGTTCCACGCATTTTTCTTTATTACGGTAAAATATGCGTAACGGAAAATGTACCACCTCAACCATTTCCAGGCGGCATTAAGTACACACATGCTGTGTGCACCCGTCACCACCAACCAAAACTCTTTTATATTCCCAGACTGAAACTCTGTGCCCATCAGGTAATAACCCCTCAATCCTCCCTCCTCCTAGCCCCTGGCAACCTCCATTCTACTTTTTGTCTCTATGAATTTGACTACTGAAGGTACCTCCTATACGTGGAATCACACCTTTGTCCTCTTATTTCCAGCTTATTTCACTTAGCATAATGTCTTCAAGGTTCATCCATACTGTAGCATCTCAGAATTTCCGGCCTTTTTAAGGATGAATAATAGTCCGCTGGATGGAATACCACATCCACTTATCCATCCATTTGTCAATGGACATTTAGATTGCTTCCACCTTTTGCTTACTGTGAATAATGTGACTGTGAATAATGTGGCTGTGAACATGGGTGTACAAATATGTGTTTGAGTCTCTGCTTTCAATTCTTTGGGATATATACCCAGAAGTGGGACTGCTGGATCATATGGTAGTTCTATTTTTAATTTGTTGAGGAACTTCATACTCTTTTCCATAATGGCTGCAGCAATTTACATTCTCATCAGCAATGCACAAGGGTTCCAATTTGTCCATATGCTGGCCAACACTTATTATTCCTGTTATTTTAATAATAGTCATCCTAATGGGTATAAAGTCCTCATGGGTGGTTTTGATTTACTCTCCCTAATGATTAGTAATGGTGAGCATCTCTTCAATGCAATTTATAACACGTTTAGATTTGTGGAACCACAGTCTAAATCTCATCACTACCACTACAGTACAGAACCGTTTGAGCACCATGGGGCTCCTCTGTGCTACCCCCCAACAGCTACACTGTCCCCCATTTCAAACCCCTGGCAACCACTAATCTGTTCTCCATCTGCATACTTCTGTTCCTTTAAGAATGTTGTATTAATAGATTATTTAACCTTTTGATATTGGCTTTTTTTCATGCAACATAACTCCCTGGAGATGCATCTAAGTTGTCACATGTATTGATCCTTTTTACCACTACAGCGTATTCCATGGTATGGCTATACCACAGCTGTTTAAACATTCACCCATTAAAGGACATCTGGACAGTTTTCACTTCTTCTATATTCTGAATAAAGCTGCTATGAACATTTGTGTACAAGTTTACGTGTGAATGTACCTTTTCATTTCTCTGGGATATACACCCAATAGTGCAATTGCTGGTAAAGACATGTTTAGATTTATAGGAAACTACCAAACTGGATTCCAGAGTGGCTGTAGCATTTTACATTCTGACCAGAAAATATATCAATGATCCAGGTTTTCTGCATCTTCAGCAGCATTTGCCAGTGTCACTATTTTTTTAAATTAAGCTCACCATTTTTACCTTCAAAGTCACTATATTTTATTTTAGCCATTCTGATAGATGTGTGGCAATATTTTATTGTGGTTTTAATGTGCATTTCCCTGATGGCTAATGATCTGAACATCTTTTCATGTGCTTATTTGCCATTTGCCATCTGCGTATCCTTCTTCAGTGAAATATCCATAAAGTCTGTTCATGATTATGTCCTCTGCCCATTTCCAACTGGATATTTTTTTCTTTACTATTGAAGTTTTGTTTTGTTTTGTTTTTTGAAGATGTTGGGGGTAGGAGTTTCTATTAATTAATTTATTTATTTTGGCTGTGTTGGGTCTTCGTTTCTGTGTGTGGGCTTTCCCTAGTTGTGGCAAGCGGGAGCCACTCTTCATCGCGGTGTGCGGGTCTCTCACTATCACAGCCTCTCTTGCAGTGCAGCACAGGCTCCAGACGCACAGGCTCAGTAGTTGTGGCTCACGGGCCCAGTCGCTCCGCGGCATGTGGGATCCTCCCAGACCAGGGCTCGAACCCGTGTCCCCCGCACCAGCAGGCAGACTCTCAACCACTGCACCACCAGAAAAGCCCACTATTGAAGTTCTGAGAGCTCTTTATATATTCTAGATAGTGTCCATTTTTTTGATACGTAGTTTAGAAATATTTTCTCCAGTCTGGAGCTTGTCTTTTCATCCTCTTAAGAAGACCTTTTGCAGAACGAAAGTTTTAAATTGTGGCTTGTCTTTCCATTTTCTCATGTTGTTTTTTGAAAAGCAGAAGTTTTTAATTTTAGTGAAGTCTGATTTACTAAGGTTTTCATGGGTCACGCTTTTGATGTCATACCTAAGAAATCTTTTCCGTGCAAAGTCACACACAAAAATCAAACTGCTAGGAGTTTTACAGTTTTAATTCTTAAATTTAGGTCCACGATTCACTTTGAGATAATTTTTGCATTTGATGTGCGATAAGAGTCTGAATTCACTGTTTTGCCTGTAGATGTTCAATTGTTCCAGCAACATGCGTTGAAAAGACTATCCTTCCCCGTCTGAAATACTTTGGCGCCTCTGTCAAAAATCAATTGACCTTAAATGTGCGGGTTTATTTCTGGGCTCTTTATTCTGTTCCATTGACCTTTGTCTGTCCTTAGGCCGATACCAAATTCAGTAACAGTAAGTCCTCCAACTATAATCTTTGACAAAATTCTCTTGGCTATTCTAGGTCTTTCATCTTTCGTTTTTACAGGCATAGTTCTATAAAAATATATTAAATCAAAAAGCCAAAGAGATAACTATAGTCTTTTCTAGAACTCCATATTTTATTTTATTTCTTTTTTTTTTTTTTTTTTTTTGCGGTACGCGGGCCTCTCACTGTTGTGTTCTCTCCCGTTGCGGAGCACAGGCTCTGGACGCGCTGGCTCAGCGGCCATGGCTCACGGGCCCAGCAGCTCCACGGCATGTGGGATCTTCCTGGACCGGGGCACGAACCCGTGTCCCGTGCATTGGCAGGCAGACTCTCAACCACTGCGCCACCAGGGAAGCCCCAGAACTCCAAATTTTATAAAATTTCTCTCAACAATAGACCATACTGTACTCTTAACCATGGGTGAAACAGTCATCTTTCTCTCCAACTGTCCACCTTATCTTTTCATGTAACATAAATGCTTGAAACTTACTAAAAATAACCCCAACCACAATAATAATTTTAAAAAAAAAGCTATACACAGGAAAACAAAATCTGGAATAAAATACTCAAAACATTATCTGGGATTATTGCTGACCAGTATGACTAACATTCAGTTTTTCTTTTCCTTTTTATATATATTCCCAAATTTTCCAAATTATGCATGTTACGTTAAAATTTATTTTTCCTATTACAAAATCCATAGATTTTTTTCAATATTTAATTTTCCTTTTCTTCTAACCTTTGCTTTTTGGTGGAGAAATACAGTGCTATGATCTAAATTATTAGCATGGATATGTGAGAGTATTTACCATGATTCCTGGACTCTGCTTTTCCATTTCACAAAATCCAAGAGAGAACAACAAACTTTATTTATTAATGCCTTCCTTTATTCATTTACTGCTATGTTTCATAAATATTCAGGGATCCACCTTGCTATATTTATTCTGTTCTTGATAAAATACATTTAATTTTTTCTCATTAGCCTGGAGTGATCTGTAGTGAGAACCAACAAGGAACAGACAGGAAGGAAATGAGATTTCAATTTCACCAAGAGCAAATGCTTTTTCCATAATTTTTCAGAATGGGTGTGAGCTAAGCACAATGAACACTGATTTCTTCCTTAAATCGCAGTATTAACCAGAATGTGTTTAACAGAAATGTAAGACAAAGTGTTGGTGAAATAAAGTTTCAGCAAAGGTTGCCTAAATGTTTAATGAAATGGTGAATAGAGTCTTCTAGTAGCTGAACCTCGGTCTTTTTTCACGATGTCGGATCCTTCCTAGCACCATTTCTTTGCCTCAACCCCATGAGCTATCACTTCAGAAATTATTAGTACAAACAACTTCAACTTCTTGCCCCCCTTGGCTCACTGACCCGAGTCAATCCATC
Source organism: Lagenorhynchus albirostris (assembly GCF_949774975.1). Classification (NCBI taxonomy): domain Eukaryota; kingdom Metazoa; phylum Chordata; class Mammalia; order Artiodactyla; family Delphinidae; genus Lagenorhynchus; species Lagenorhynchus albirostris. Next base: position 6,150,898 of record NC_083112.1, on the reverse strand, counting down.
CACCTTTACCATCTCTGTTCTCCTCACAGGTTGTAGAGCACTGACCCTGAAAACCACTTATCATGCTCATGGTGCCTGGATACATCCCAAGAATCAATGTCAACTGGCCACTCAACACTAAAGGGAAATTCTCTCCTCACTTTAGAATTTCTCACTCACATCAATTTTCAACCTCTGCTGGATCATCAAGGGACTCTACTGTTCAATGAAAATCATTTAAAACTCTCTCTTAAAACACACATAGCAATATACCTGCCCAAGAGATATGCATCTCTCAAATTTGCAGCAAGGATGTTTCAAGAGGGAACTCAAACAAGGGGAGCCCCCCATCAAGGTTTCATACGACTAGTACATAAAACAATGGGCCTGGAGAAGTCTCATGGCAACCAATGAAACAAACATTCCAGGAAGTAAACCCTACCCTCAACGCCATGACCCTGCATTCAGGTCTAAAATGTGAACTTCCTACTTGGAATCAACCTTACAGAGGAATATGAAAATGGCGGGGGGAAGAAAAGGAAGTCTTAAATAGTAATTAAACTTTGTTTCTCACTGGTTCCAGAGATGTCCTGGGGAAAAGCCCATTCTCACCTGAGTTCTCCTATCCACCACCAGGCACTTGACGAAAATACATCATTTTGTAAGCCACAAAGCTCAATGTTTCAAAGTATTCTGAACCATTAGACTAAAGGCCATCAAAAAGTAGGTTTGATCCTCATATACATCAATGAAAGTCTTTCGGAGCCACAAAGCATGCACCCTAATACACCAGCCATGACTCAAATGATTAAGTACAAACCTTGCACCATAACTAGAGAAAACACACAGACCACGCTCTATACTCAGCAGGTCAGTAGCTTCATTTCCAAGTGCAAAGGATCACATGTTGGGATGTGGTGAAACACAGGAGCCAGTACCTCTAAGGCCTGTGCTGCCTGTGAGACAACAAGCACCAGGGCAGAGAATCAGCCAGGGCATCCGTTATCTGGAGGCTAAACATACTTAATTAAATATCAGAATTGAATTACAGTTTATTACATCAACAGGTAACATACACATGTACCCATATTACTACAGATCAGTGGGGAAGCTTCTGAGCATCTTCTTAACAGATTCTTTTACTAAAGCAACATCATCACCACCTTAGTTACAGGATTTATAGTAATCTCACACTAAATTCACTTCGTTTAACTGAACAAGTATCGACAAGTAATGTGAGATTTTACGGTTCCTACCATATGCCATCATTATAAGATGACATTCTCTGTTATACTTCCACTGGCTTACAAGTTATAAGTAATAGATCAAATTTGCTTTTTTAGTTTCATTCAAGATGAGCCCGTAGACTGGGATACGCTAGCAAAGTTGTCTAAACACATACCTCTCAAGTTGTTTTAGTTGTAAGTTATTTTTAATAATTCTATTAATTGTGAAATAGCAACAGGCTATTTACATAAGTGTTTTTAAAATAGCTTTTAAAAGTAAGATAATAATAAGCAAGGTATAAATGTTTATGTCCCAGGAAAGAAAAGAAAACAAAGAGTCTGAGAAATGATGCCAGAAGATGAAAGGACAAATTAATTTAATAAACATTTACAGACAACCTATTATGTGCCAGGCATTGTTCTACGTACCAGGGACACAGCAGCGAGTGTAGGGGATACTGTGTCGGTCCTCCGCCCTCCTTCCTGATAAACCTGACTTTGTTCAGGTATTCACTTTTCCTCCAAGGCATCCCCCCAGGAGAAGCTGGCCACAGCCCTGGCTCCACGGTTCACCCTGACTGTTCCAAGGACAATTCCATTCCCATCACCAAAGACGGGATCAGGAATGGGTCTGTGACTCCACCGAAGTCAAAGATCCACAAAGACTGCTTCCCTGGAACCTTTTGGAAAAGCCTTTCCCCTACTTCGTGGGACCTCCAGGGAGTCGTTTTCTCTTCCTCTAGACTGTGTTGAGTTGAGAGGCTTGGAGGTGCTGCAGCCTTCTCTGCGATGGCTTGAGGCTATGGAGACGGGGAGAGCCAAGACATTCAAGTGGGAATGGAACTGGCGCCTCTAGATGACGCCACATTGAATCCTACCCCACCTTCTGGTTTCCATATTTATGTGTGCTAATAAATGTCATTACTTAACTAATCTTAACTAGGTGTTCTGCACAAGCATATGTAGGCAACTCTTCAAGGACAGAGTCTCTCTGCTTCAGAATTTATTATCTATGGGGGAACAAAACACTGATCCAATGTCCAAGATCAGGCTCCTTAATTCTGAAGGAAGGCAGAGAAGAGATGAGAAAGGCTAAAACCCCCTCAGAGGAAGTCAGGTTTCAGCTGTTAGCGAAACCATTTAAATAACAGCATCGCACACAGACTATTATATATAGAATGGATAAACAACAAGGTCCTACTGTGTACAGCACAGGGAACTGTATTCAATATCCTGTGATAAACCATAATAGAAAAGAATATGAAAAAGAATAGATATATACGTATATACGCATAACTGAGTCACTCTGCTGTATAGCAGAAATTAACACAACACTGTAAATCAACTATACTTCAATAAAATAAATTTTTAAAAAATAATTTTAAAAATAAATAAATAACAGCATCTCAGAATAATAGTGTGTAGGCAGCTAAGAATCTGGTCCTTCCCGGCATTCTGCCACCTATGCAAGTCTCATCAGTTTTTGAATTTAAAAACACTTTAGTTTGTTAGTTTGGGTTTTAGTAGGCAAAACAAGTGATGAATAAAACAAATTCTAGAACATTACAAATAGGAAACCTACAAAATAATCACTTTAAAATTGCTATAAATCTTTTTAATAAGAATAATTCTTACTTACTGATACATTCTTAATATCTATGAACAGAAACCAATTTTTTTCATTTAAAGATACAATTTTATCTTTCTTACTCCAAGTTGTTGAAATGATCATCAACATTTTCGAGGGACACCAAGTGCTCAATTATAGAATTCAGCTGAACAATTTTCTCCCTGGGAAGAAGTTAAATTCTTATCAATCCAACAGCATATACTTACCTATGGGATATTTTTTCCTTCCACAATAGCATAGACTTAAGTTAATCCTTTAAAATAGAACAATTACATGAATACAGAGCCCTCAAAACACAGGCTTAATAAAGCAGCAATGTAAGGGCATACCCAGAATAATAAAAACAAAACCAAAAAATGAATCTATTTAACCTAAGTTTTGAGTTTCCCTAACAAAGAACAAATAACTTCTACTGAATTCATTTATTTAATATATTTTTACTGAGCACCTATTATGTGCCATGTACTGTGCTACTTGGTGGGAATACACTGGCTCCTTCCTTCAAAAAATATTGTCTTGAGGTGGAGACAACAAAGTAAACCTCACAAATACATGTAAATTACAATTATGATAAGAACATCTATAAAAGAATGATTTGAGAGGTCCTACTTATCTTAAGATAATTGATACCAAATCAAGACCCCTCAGAGTGAACCCACTTAAAACAAAACTTTTTTTTTTTTTTTTTTTTTGCGGTACACGGGCCTCTCACTGTTGTGGCCCCTGCCTTTGCAGAGCACAGGCTCTGGATGCGCAGGCTCAGCAGCCATGGCTCACGGGCCCAGCCGCTCCGCGGCATGTGGGATCTTCCCAGACTGGGGCACGAACCCGTGTCCCCTGCATCGGCAGGCGGACTCTCAACCACTGCGCCACCAGGGAAGCCCAAAACAAAACATTTTTTATAGTATGTAAAAAAAAAATAATTGACATGGTAGCCAGCCCCCAAAATTGCCTACAATGAACCATGACTCCTGGTATTCTTGCCCCTGTGCAGTTCCATCCCACAGTGAACCAGGGTTGCTCCTCTGTGACTAATCTGGTGGAAGTAACAGTATGTGACCCCTGATCCGAAGGTCATAAAAAGCACTGCAGCTTCAACCTTGGCCTCTTGGACCACTAATTATTCCTTCTTATATCTCCATGCTTCCATTGTGGTCTGCTGGCAATACATTTTTTTTAAGTTTTATTTTGCCTGAAAATGTTTTTATTTTGCCTTTGTCTTAGAAGGACATTCTCACTAGATATAAAATTTTAGGTTGGCAGGTATTTTCCTTTAGCTTTTTAAACACGTAATTGCATTGTCTTCTGACTTTCATTGATTCTATCAAAAAAGTCAGCTGTCAGTTTTATTGTTACTCTGTGGAAGGGACTGTGTATTTGGAGTTCGTGAGATTTCTTGTGTCTATGATGTCTTTCATCAGATTTGGAAAAGTCTCAGCCATTAACTCTTCACATATTGGTTATGCCCCTCAGACCTTCCTTTGGATGCCTAATATGAATCTCAAAGTTCCCATATCCAAAACTTCTGCTTTTCTCTGCCAAACCCACTATTCTCCAAGACTACCCCAACTAAGTAAAGAGCATCACATCTCCCAATACCTAAGAGTGTTCCTCAAGTCCTCTCTTTCCTCCACTTCCCCATCACATCCATCACCACAACTTTTTTTTTTAAGTTGTTTTTTTTTTTTTTTTGGCTGTGCTGCATGTCTCGCAGGATCTTAGTTCCCCAACCAGGGATAGAACCCAGGCCCTCTGCACTGGAAGCACGGAGTCCTAACCACCGGACTGCCAGGGAATTCCCCATCAACACAACTTTTGAAACATATTCTATATTCTAAACTTACCCATTCTTCCTCAGCTGCCCACCATCACCAGAGTCCACACCATTTGTCTCTTATGCAGACGCCTCCCGACTTGGCTCTCTGCAGGCTACTCTCCACGAATAACCACAGTCATCTTTTTAAACCATGAATCAGGTCACATGCTTCCTTCCTTTCCTGAAAATCTCCAATGTCTTGTCACCCTACTCTCTCTCATGAGCTGCTCCTACAAACCCCTATGTCTTTCTAGCCACTATCCTTGACCAATTGCAAATCTAACCAAACTTGAGAAATCCCAACAAATCCACAAGCTTAATCGCTATGAGGGGCATGGACGTCAACAGCCATGGCAACCACTGCGAGGAGATGGGAAACGGTCCGGCAGAGATCTTCACTGAAAAAGAGATGGGAGAGGCTGGGACGGGGCCATCCAGTCCAGTGGTCCTTCCCCGCTCCTCCCCTATCCCGTCATCTGCCTGCTTCTCCAGCTGAGGCCACTTGTCATCATTTGGAGAATGGAAATATTATCAAGATTGTTTTTGTTTTACAACTCAAACAAGAAGAGGTATTTCATTTGGACTCCTCCTTAAGACCTAAGTTTTTTTTTTTAAGTAAAACTTTCAATCTAATCATATTCCATATACTTTTTTCCAATGTGTATGAAGAAATCAGAGTCTGTGTTGGCCCAAGGGTGAACATTTTAAAGTAATTCAAAAACCTGATGATAACCAAAACAGATTCTGTATTGCACAGAAAACAGACACAAAACATACAGGGATCTGCTCCCTTAATTTTTTTTGACACTAGCTCTTTTCAACAAAACCCTTTAACAAAAAGGAAAAAGGGCCCTTCTTCACAATGATAAGCAATTTACAGATGAACCAATGAAACTCCAGCCATTGTAAAATTACTTTTAAATCACTTTCCAGTTAAAATGAACTGGAATTTAATAGCTTTGAAAGGGCTCTATGATCAACACCAATGTGAAGTCATCTGAACAATGAGCTACCCAGTTAAACTCACTGGAAGCTTTAATTACTTAGCTTTGAGGACATAGAAAGCCAGAGCAACTTAAGAGAGTTAGGTCCAACTAGGGTAGCAGTTGAAGCCAAGGTCAAGATTCTACAGAGCTCTTCAACAGCTCTAAATATTTCTTCCCTTTGAAAAGGATCTGCAGCTGATTTGCAGAGGAGCAAATCAACACTGTGTAAACATTACAGCTGGGTGGTTTTGAAAGAGAAGTTGCTGGCAATTGTCCTGTACTGCACTCAAGTTTACCAACCTCCTCCTTTCTGCCTGCACCCAAGAGCTAAAGAGAAACCAAGAGCACCCTACACCCACTCAAGTTACAGAAGGGGGATGCTGAGAGGATCCCCCTGGTGATCCTAGAGATCACCCAGCCCAGTGCTTCCCAGACTCTGGTCCGAAATAAAGTTCTAACCAGTCAGCCTACAGTGAAATTTAAAAAAAAAAAAAAAAAAAAAGGATGACATATAGTAAACTCTTTATAAAGCTGAATTTACTCTGTCTCTAAAGGATCGATAGTCTGAGACTATAGCTTTCCTACCTTTCTGGAGTTAAAATATCCTTTCCTTCATGAACTCTCTATAGGCAACAAAAGCAAGAAAAGAATGACAGTGATGGTGGTAGGTGACTGAAGATTTTTTTAACTACTTCGTTGGCAAAATAAAAATTTGGAAGATTTTTCCCATAGCTCTCTAGTCCCTGAAATCCAAAAAGCTAAGAATGCACTCATTTAAACCCAATTTTTCCCTTTATAAGGCCTGAGTCCTGCTAATGGATGAAACTCTAGCACGAGGAGAAATATAAGCAGTAGCAAACTGCATGGAAGGGATACCCTGGGCAGATGGAACCCAGGACCCACAGTCTAACACCAGAAGGGCCACCCTGTTCCTCCCCCTACAGCCCAACCCAGAAGGATGACAGAGAGCTTCCTAGAACTCCGGCATAAACGAACAGAAAACCACCAGTATTGTCACTGCTTACTGATGACTCTGGGAGAGAGTTAAACCACCACAGAAATACAGGTTCCAAGGCAAGAAGCAGATGAATTTGTCATACAGGACAACACTACCATAAGGTAGCAAATCACACATTACTATACTGCAGTGTGAATTTCACCTGAGTAGGCTAAAATGCACATCCAAAACTGACTAGGTTCTTAATTTGAGAGAAAATGCCATCCTTCCGACTTCCATTTCCTCCTCCTATTTTCCTTAAAGCAGCCCTGTGCCCCCTTCACGTCTGCTACAGGTAGACAAAAATGAATGATTTGAACAGAAAGTGCTTTGAATTCCTTAGAAGTAGGCATGAAGATTATGTGGTCGTCAAATTATTTGCGTGGGTCTTTTCGGGATTCCCTTCAAAGGACTGTTAGCTGTCCCAGGACCCTGGAGTCAGAGCCAACAGCACACATCTTGGTTATGACAGCGGTGCAGAAGAGGCTCAGCGCTGGCAATCGCTCCCCTGGGTCCCTGCACCAAGATTTCAGGAGAAAGATGAGAAGCTGCCACCGTCAGTCACGGGGGCAAAACAGCAACGACGGGGTCTAGGTGAGACATCCTCAGCACAGTTGCTGGACTCACGCTCTCCACCTGATGCAGGAACTGCCAATATGCTTCACCTTAGTATTGAAGGAAACCCCAATGCCCTGTTGAAGAGAATTTAAATACTGATACAACGTGAGTCTTCTCGTATTAACCTTTCCTCCCACTGGATATATTTTAAGCAATCCAAAGTGATGTTTGGCAGAAAAGTAGCGAACCTTTGACTTTGCATAGGAGATTTTCACCAAGTTCTGGATAACATTTCTCCTCCTCCGAAAGTCCCTGGCACAGGCAGGAGGTCTAGAACTGTCACTCTGTGTTATTGGTCAATACAGTGCCCCGTCTCCATTTTTTTCTTATAATTTTTTTCCTTAAGTTTTTAATCAATATTAAATCAAATATGAGGGGGAAAGTGGGAAGACGAGAAAGAGCTATGGTTACATACCCCAATGGGTGACAGCCACAAGCAAGTTTACTGAGTAGTAACAGAGAGAGGAGGGTTTGCTTAATACAAAGAGGCAAAGGTCTTTTAGAAGCTAAACATTTTCCCATTCTTGGCATCTGTCTTACACAAGACTAGACCAGCACATTCTTTCACCACCATTCTGCCCTCCCCCACCTACCATTGCAGGACAGTAGATACGATTTAAGACTTTTGCTTACATTTTCACAGACTTGCAGAGATTAGGGATTATTTCTGTAACTTGAATGTTTGCTTCAGGTAGCAGGTGTAAAATGCTGCATTTCGATGCATTCATGATCTGTTACTGTCCTCAAAAACTTAGCGTTTTAAAATTCATTTTAAAATTTCAATCAACCCTCCATCATTAAATACATTTTTAAAAGCAGGATGTAGCAACTTTAAAATGCAGGCCTGGAAGTCATACACAGGAGGATATCCAATCCTCCTCCTATCAAATCCTATCAAATTATACAAGACAGAGAAACCTACCTGCCTAGTTCTCAACCAAAAATAAAAGCTAAATCAAAATTCTACAAGTTAAAATGAAAATTCAATAGTTTGTCCTAAAACCATTATTTGCAAACCACCGCTTAAATCTTATGTAAACTATTTTTAATATAAGAATTCTGTGCAGAGAGTTTATAATAAGTCTCAGTATTTACTTCAAACCATCTGAAAACAAACGTGAAAACTTAGCTGAAAAGCAAGAATCAGTCATGTTAGTATTTTCACACGGCACATTCCTAACCCACAGTTCTAGGCAGCGCAGAAGCACAGATGCCACAGAGATGAATAACAGAACCATCAAAGGCCATGTGCTGGGAAGCAGGAGGTGGACCCAGCGCTTCTTTGTTCCTGCCACACCCTTACCTGCACACTTCCACCATTATCTGTGCTTACCAACTACTTCAAGTTCAGGAAAATGATACTCCAGTCGCCTGAATTTCACCAGAAGAAAAAATAAAAATTCACACAGCTTCAGGTGAGCTATGGATAAATTAACCTTAAGCTCAAACAGGATCAAAACAATGAGACGATGCAGTAAACAGCACCAGTAACAGTGGCCACCGTCTCGTATGCAGGTGCAAAATGCAGCGCACACGTGTGCTCCCGTGCAGACGCTCATTAGCATCAGAACCACCTAGCTCGGGAAGCACTCAAATGCACTCCTCGTGAAAACTTAAACATACCATCCGCGGACGCTGCTCCTCCAGTGTTTACTCCTGTAAGAAACCCCCAGAAACAATGTATTAGCTTTTGAAATGAAGGAAAGTAGGAGTTCGAAGCGCAGTGCTCCCACAGCCTCAGATGGTTTTGTTTCCAGTTTTGTGTTCAAGAAAACAGTTTGGCTCATTCACCAAGGAAATCACAAGAGAAAAGCAATTACAAAGAGCATAGCAGCTGAGCATCCCAGGGACCGTCACTCTAGGGTACCCCGTCTTCCCTAAGAGGTCCCCACGGGGAAAACCGGAGGCTCTGTTCCCGATGACACTGCTCTTTCCGAGCCAGCCCGATCAACGGGCTAATTTGGGGTGGAACACGCTAGAAATACCACAATCCATCACACGGTACAGGAGATTCCCCCAACAGCCGAAATCCTGGCTATCACACACCGCAGGGTATATTTTCTCCCAGTTTAAGACGTGCAGCCAGTGGTGGAGACTCGGTGCTGAAACAATTTGCATAACCACGCCCAGCCTCTCATTACCAGCACTTACAGGGGAATCCAGAGTCACGCCGGGAAGCACAAACGGCTGAGAACAGCTGGGCACTTTGCCAACTGAATATGAACATTTCATATTTTCTGGGTATTTCATCACTTTAATTTGACTCTTGACACATGAGTGAGGGTCTGACCCAGAGGACTGGGGAAAGAGCTAGAACCAGAGCGAAAATGGAAGGGGCTCCATCAGCTCCAAGTTCACGCCTCTAAAGCAGTGCTTCTCTAAATCACGGGCCTTTGTGACAGCCGAAGCCCAGGCTTTATCAATATTTATCAGAAATGGGGCTTCCCTGGTGGCGCAGTGGTTGGGAGTCCGCCTGCTGATGCAGGGGACGCGGGTTCGTGCCCCGGTCCGGGAGGATCCCACATGCGGTGGAGCGGCTGGGCCTGTGGGCCATGGCCGCTGAGCCTGCGCGTCTGGAGCCTGTGCTCCGCAGCGGGGGAGGCCACAGCAGTGAGAGGCCCGCGTACCGCAAAAAACAAACAAACAAACAAAAAAAAATATATATATATATATATATATTTATTAGAAATGCAGATTCCTGAATGCCAACCCAGAGCTACTCGGCCAGAATCTCAGAGGCTGGATCCTGGAAGCTTTACCTGTGATTCTTAAGCTTGTTACAGTTTGCTTCCTAAGCTACCAACTGCTTCACAGACAGGCTGAGCAGCTAAACAGACACACTCACACGCACACACATACATATACATACATGCACACTCATGCTCCTTTGCTGTATTCACTTGATAGTTCTTTATATTTTATTTCAAATTTTAAGTGAAGAGTGCAACTATGATTTCATATTCTCCAAGAGCAGCTGTGTCTATGCTAACCAAAAACTTCAGTTACTAGTAGTCGTCAACTACATACGGGGGGGCAAAAACAAACAAATGTTTAAAATGAAAGGACAATACAATGAAAATAAACTGTTGACCACAGACTTATAACCACGGTTCTTATTTGTCCATCAACTTCTCTCTCTCTTGGGAATCACCCAATTTTTGCCCAGAAGAGGCTGAAAATGCCCAATGGTCCTAAAGGAACTGGCATCTTAGGTGTGAAGAATCTGAGTGGGGTGTTTTTGTTTAGTGAGTTTAAAACCCCACAACTTCTTGACCAAGCAAAATTTCAGGCCCACACCTTTTAAACCTTTTGATTTAGTTTGGTCACCATCAAGCTACCACTGTAGGGTTTTAAGACATGGGCTTTAGCCACTAATTCAATGAACATTAACTGCTGTTCTACCAATCATGACTTGTTTAAAATTTATTAAATGGTGAAAAAAAAACACCAGAATAGCCTTTTTAAAGATTTTTGTTTTGCTCACCTGCTTGTTATTATGCTTTTCACATAAGACTGAGAGCCAAAGTCCCCTAATTCTTTGCAGGTAACCAAAAAAACTGGATTATAAGTTATAAAATAGTTTAGGCTTTATTCTAAGAAACTGGATTCAGGAATTCATGCTGCTGGTCCTGGCACATCAGTTGAGTCTCCCCCAGAAAGCTTTCTCACCTCCCTCCTACCACCCCATACCCCAAACTCCTCCTAGGAGTGCACGGGACACCATGCACTCATTTTGACACATTTACAACCTGGCATTGTCACCTTCACTATTTATCAATTTTTTATCTCGCTCCAAAAGAGGGACGGAGGTAGCTTACATAAGGTCATTATAAATACGACCACCTCAAGTAGACAATAAGCTCATATAAAGTCCAGAGCTCTCAGGTTTATTCTGGCTCAAAATATTTTACTGAACCCCTAGAATATTCCGTTGACTCTTAATTCCTGTCCTCCTACACAGAGCATTGCAGGAAACTCAGTTCTATTTTTAAAAGCTATTTTAAGAAGAAATGAACACCTTTCCCCATATCCTTCTCTGTACTGAAGACCCCTGCTGTGGTGATGGCTGGCAGTCTCCAGTCGTTTTGTTTAGCTCTGAGGACACTACAGAGGATTGCTTATTCCCTTCAATGTTTTCATGGAACACTCTCCATCAGGCACTTTGGCTTTTAATCACTCAGAGGATAAACGCTTAGAGAAACGAACCCAACAGAACATAAAGCCCTTATTCCATTCTATTATTGTGAAATGGAATACTAAACCAAGTTGCTGCCCTTCCTTGACCAAAAAAACAAACAAACAAACAAACAAAGCTACAGGAACTTGAAATGTGCTTTCCAGAGATGGTGATGAACTGACCAAGCCACCCACCATCTGACTTGAATCTCTTGGTGACCAACAGTATTCACTGGCAAGACAGCCCGCTGGAGTCAAGGGTACTGCCAGGAAACATAACACAGTGTCTTACGTGCAATGTTTGTGAACATAGTGGAACTATGCTCAATCCACTAATCCTCAATCCACCCCCTTCTCTAACAATTTGGTTGGCCTGCTTATAGCTAGGTTCAAGAGAGTGGGAAAGAAACACAAGATTAGTGATGACATGGACATATATACACGACTAAATGTAAAACCGATAGCTAGTGGGAAGCAGCCACATAGCACAGGGAGATCAGCTCGGTGCTTTGTGACCACCTAGAGGGGTGGGATAGGGAGCGTGGGAGGGAGGGAGACGCAAGAGGGAAGAGATATGGGGATATATGTATATGTATAGCTGATTCACTCTGTTATAAAGCAGAAACTAACACACCATTGTAAAGCAATTATATTTCAATAAAGCTGTTAAAAAAAACTTCTAGAAACAAACAAAAAGAGATTAGTGATGACAAATAATAAGGACTCAAGAAGTATATATTGAATAAATGAATGAAGTCAGTGCCTCAGAAACCAGAGCACCTCCTATACCCACATCCACCCCTTCAGCCTTTCAGTTCCACTAAGCCACCCAGACGCCGAGTTGGGCCCTGTGAGCAGTGACAACGGCAGCAGCAGAAACGTAGTAAATTACAGCAGACACTCCTCACCTGACCCATTAGTACAACCCCTGATGAGCCAGGAAGCCTGGGAATTTCAGTAGCTACAGGTGCCAAGCACTTGCCTTGATAAATTCTTAAAGCCCAGAGCTCTCCCATCTGGACATGAGCACAGCTCAAATTTTGATCTATGTGGTTTGGCCCAATAACTGGAAGTCAGGTTAACCTTGTCTTCTCCATAAAATAGTGTAGGAAACAATGACCCTTATAATAAAATACCTGCTATGGTTACTATGTAGTTAACATTTGTTACACTGGGAACTCACAACAGGGAGATGTTTGTAAGAAAACTTCCTGCATCTGTGAATATATAGGGGGAGAGGCGAGGATGGTTAGGTCGCCTAAATTCATCTCCACAGATTCTCAGAAGTGGGCAAAGTGGCAGGAGAAGAAAGCCAGAGTCTCAGGGATATAATTAGTGAATCCTAACCCATGACTTCTGAACTCCAAACAAGAACTGTATGGGGGCTGGAGCCTGAAAATCAACTTTATATTAAAGCATATCTGTTTTCAGCAGAACCTAAAACCCTTGTGGCACCTGCGAAACATTCTCCTTCTGCTAAAATGAGTTCTCTTTTCCTCACTGGAAAGCCTGCTCCAGGCGAACACAGAGACAGGTGCACAAAGCTCACTTTGCAGCCACCGCGAGGAGCAGAAGTGCTGAGGCGGTTAGTATTAACCTCTCCTGTCCAAGGTCAAAGTCCCTCAGCCCTGGGCTATGTTAGAAGGCTTGCAAACCCTGGGGCACACACACCTCTAATGGCACTGCGGGTTCCTGCACAATAACCCAGGGCGGAACCACTGGGCTAGATGGTGATTGTGTCCATCTCAGCAGTTTTCCAGGGGGCGAGGTGTGTTCTCAAACCAACGAATGGTAACTGAGTGGGAGGGCTGTATGGGACTTGAACTTGTTAATCAGAAAAGGGAGTGAATTTTAATACGGAATCAACTATTTGTCTGGGGGACAAAACAGCCTCTAGGCTAATTCCTGAGAGTCAAGGAAACCAATTACTTTTGAGAAGGGAGGGAAGCTGGAGGAAGGGGGAAAAGCAGAAGAGGATTTGAATTTGATGAGCCTGGGGCTCTGCTTTAACTATCTGTGGATAAAGATGGGGCTTATTATCAAAACTCTCGCCTACAAAGAACTGGAATGTGCAGAAACAGGAGGCCAAGTACCATGCAAATGACTTTTATATGTTCATAGAAATTCTTTAATTTCTTCTTATTGCTCACCCTCTAACGATAATTACTTAAATACATACGGTTTGAAACTATAAAACAAAACGTTAGCACCATCACTCCAATGGGAAATATCTATTAGTACATATTTCTTCTCTTTTCATACATGTTGAGCTGAAGTCATTTTGTACGTCAAATGGTATTCCTATTTTTCAGTCAACATCATAAATTTTTTCCATATTATGATCAGCTTCAAAATCACTTTTAATGACTTTAGAATTCATCCACGAGACGTGTCCCACTCCCTTAGCTTTTAAGATGTTTCCAATTTTCTGCTATTACAAATGAAACTCCAGCAAACATCCTGTGTATAGATGGTTTTATTTTTTGTACTATCTCCTTAGGATAAATTCCCAGAACACTAAATCACTAGATATTTATGCCTTTATTGATTTGGGGATTGCCTGTCAAACTGCTTTCTAAAAATTTTACACTGACTTCCAACACAACCAAAAATGTACGAGAGCATACCCTTGCCAGCCCAAGTATTGTTTTCATTGAGTTTTTCAAGTGTAGTAGATAAAAGTGGTAGCTTCTTCCATTGGCATTTATTTGATTCCACTGAAACTGACCTATTTCCACGTTTATCAGCTCCACTTCTTCCAAATTGTTTGCTTTTTTCCCACTTATCTACTATTTATCAACCTAGAAAAGCTCTTTGTATATATAACAAACATTAATACTTGATCATATTTGCAGCCAATACACTTTCCACTCTGGCTACGTTTTGTTTTCACATCAGATGATTTCACTTTTATGTAGTGAAATCCCTGGATCACTTCTCATCCTTGAAAGTCATCTACCCTCCAGGGACCTCATGAATATCACATTCTATTTTCTTCTAGTTTTTCTGATGTTTGATTGTATTGTTGGTGGTCATCTTACTATTTAATCACCTGGAGTGGGCATATATCTTACCAGGTGTCACCCCAAATGAAAGATTTCCAAATTTCAAACCAGCTATGCCACCAATATTGTTGAATAATCCCATTCAGATTGATTAGTGTTACTTTTCTTGTCACACATGTACACTGAAGTCAAGTGTGGGGTGGGGAAGGGGTGTGTGTGGGGTGTGTGTGTGTGTGTGTGTGTGTGTGTGTGTGTGTGTGTGTTTGTGCGCGCGTATATGGCAGAGTCTATTTCTGATTAAGTCCTTTTGTAAATGTTAGACTCTCTCTCCTATGTTAAGGATGAAAATAAAAAAGGTTTTCTTTCCCACATACTTTTGGGAGCTGGGTGTGTAGGGGGAGGAGGGCTGCCCCAAAAATCTAAGGGGGGAACCCATGGGGAGTCCTCTGGGAATCTCTGGGAACAGGGTCAGGGAAACCAGGCCCAGGCTGCCTTTCCCAACGCAAGTCTCCCAAGTGGCCACATCTCCCTTTCACACATGCACTCCTCAGTCGCTGAACACACAGAAATCTGCCTCCTATCCAGATTCTTCCACTCCGGTAAGTACAGTTGTCCCTTGGTCTCTGCAGGGGACTGGTTCTGGGACTCCCCTGGACACTCAAATCCGTGGATGCTCAAGTCCCCTCTACAGAGTGAGGTGGTATCTGCATACAACCTAGGCACAGGTTCTCTGTACTTTAAATCACCTCGATTACGTACCATACCGATACAATGTAATGTACGTACCTAGTTGTAAGTACAATGTAAATGCTATGTATGTAGTTGCAGGCGTGGCAAATTCAAGTTCCACTTCTTGAAATTTTCTGGAATTTTTTCCCCAAATATTTTCTTTTTTTTTTTTTTTTTGCGGTACGCGGGCCTCTCACTGCTGTGGCCTCTCCTGTTGCAGAGCAAAGGCTCCGGACGCGCAGGCTCAGCGGCCATGGCTCACGGGCCCAGCCGCTCCGCGGCATGTGGGACCCTCCCAGACCGGGGCACGAACCCGCGTCCCCTGCATCAGCAGGCAGACTCCCAACCACTGCGCCACCAGGGAAGCCCCCCAAATATTTTCAACCCACAGTTGGTTGAATCCCCAGTTAGTTGAATCTGAGGATGCAGAACCTGTGGGTACCAAGGGCCCGCTGGACTGAGTACCCATGACGTGCCAGGCACTGTTCTGGGCTCAGCAAAAACAACACGGGCAGAGCTCCAGGACTCCTGACTTCTGAAGACTATTCCCAAAGATCATATTTCGGCCTTGATATAATAGCAGCTGCTGCCTGCCAACTACCTATTAAGTGCCGGGGAGTTTTCAATTTATGAACACAAACACACCCATTTAATTTACTCTTCAAAGCAGCCCTTGGGCTGGCTGTTCTCATTTTAGAATAAGAGAAACTGAGGCTCAGAAAAGCTAGTAAGGGGCAGAACCGTACCCACACAGGCCTGTCTGGCCTCCTAGTCCCCCAACTACACGCAGAACAATAATCTGGTAGGGCTTTACGTGGGTGTGCAGGCTGCCCGCAATTAATCCTCCCGCACAATGCTGACCATCATTTATCCAACAGGCAACTAATCTACACAATCTCACACACACTTTGGCAGTCCAAATGCGCTCCACTCCACCGCCTACTACTTCTCATTTTATACACCATCCTCAGGCCGGCGGACACTTTCTCTGTTCACGCCAGGGCACTGGGGAAACTAACGTCCCCCCACCCGTCAGGGACAGCGGAGTCACTCCATCAAGGAGCACCACCCCTGATCAGCCCCGTCCATGAGTGGCAGAGGCTCAACCATCTCTGTCCGCTGGCTCTCTGGGCCTGGTAAGATTCCCTAACAGACTGATTCTTGGATAAGAACAGCCTTTGTAGCTGACAGAACTAGCAAGGCACCTGGCACTGGCCAGGAGGGTTCCTGTTGTGAGGCTACACTGGAGCAGTCCAGCAGGGAGCTACACAGGCGGACACAAAACGTGAGCGAATGCCGGTCACACTTCACCCCGTGCATAACGACAACGTCTGCAAAGACAGTGCGTGTGGGGGGGGGGGGCGGATTTCACATATAGATTTAGTGCATTTCTCTAAAAGCAGCACCAAAAGAACTTGTCCCAATTTCTCCAGTGTCCAGCACACAGAGAGAAGCAGTGAGAAGACAGGACAGAGGAGGGAGCAGACAGACAGCAAACCTTCACTTCCAGCTGAAGGGCTAAGCCCAGTACGCATCTATCGCCAGCTAAAATGGGGAGCCAGGTAGTGCAGCGTCAGGATGTGCTCTGCTGCCTGCTTTCTCCTTAGGACTGAAGGCAAGACAGCCCAGCACCGATCTAATTTCCCTGCTCTTCTAAATACACTGGGTCTCTCTACTGCCTTCACACGCGGCGTCTGAAAATGTCAAGACCTAGCTCCTAGTCCAAATCTCTCCTTCCAACCTCTCAGCTCAAGGGATGGTACCCACTGAGTCCTCAGATGTTCTCTGCTCACGCCTTTTCAGACACTATCCTTTTAGGAGGAAGAAAATCAAATTCCTGGATTCCCACAAAAAGCCAACAAAGGGCTGCCTGCTAGGAATGCTGACTCACTTCTCCTCTAACAAACCAGTCGTTTGCTTGTTTTACAGAAAATGAAGACAGTTACCTGGAAAGAAGAAACAACAGTATTTGTTTAAGGGAGGAGACCCCTCAGTAAAATCTTGAAATATTATTTTGATTATATCTCCAAATGGGAGCTTTCCTTACAGATGGCAGAACATTGTAGCAAAGAGCAGTTAAGCAAATTCTAAATCCATCTTGTCCAAGATATCTGCCGCTTTGTCTAACTGATCACAACTACATAATTTAAATCCCTCCCCCTAATTCCACCTCCCCCCAGGCTCAAGGTTTTGCCACAAAAGTAAGCAGAATGAAGTTTATTGATCAGCAAGGTTCATTCTGAAATAAAACCCCCCAGTCTGTCTCCCATCACGTTCCAGGGGAAGCAAGTGATCAGGAAGGCTTGCGTTCCTCCCCCAGCTGACCAGCAGGCTGTTTTCCTACAGAAACATTTTTCTTGGGCAACACACGCATTCCCCATACTAGATCTCTTCTCTCTGTATGATGTTCCTCTGCGAAGCTCCGTAAATAAACAGTCTTTCTTAAATCAGTTACAGGATGATTTACCCCGTGCCTTTAAAAAGTCAAGATGTTTTATGAAAATAAAGCTTTACCTCAGTAGTTAAGTTTAATAGTAGCTACTTGTCCTCCGTATTACAGCGAGCGCTGCTAACTCATAAACGCCTTAATTACTATAGTTTGGAAGCTGGCAGATGGCCACAGGCCTGAGGAAGCCAGCATATGGCTCATGGACTCCGAGTCCTAGAAAGCAAAGCATCGCACAGACAGGCCCAGCTCACAAATGGGTCTAAAAACATGTTTTTCCACAGAAAGGACCATACTGCAGGGATGAGGTCCTCAAGCAGTCCCCCAAGTCCTTTTGTTCATTGTGTCTCTGAAGAATCCAGCCATGCCAGACAAGCTTGGGGACTGTCTGCAGATGTCCAGCCCAGGACAGTGCCGCCGGCAGCTCACAGCCCTCACCCAAGCCTTGCAGGCCTGACGACGGCAGCAGGGCAGGGCAGGGTAGGGTGAGGTCCACCCTGGTTCCAACCCCACTGGCCCTCAGATGCTTGTAAGGTACAGTGGAGACAGCGACACCTAATTCAGGGGGTCGGTGTAAAGGGCACATGTGACAACTGAACAGGGCTTAGCCCTGCACTTAAGCCTGATAAAGGCACCCAAAATGACACCTTAAAAAATCATCTACGATTATCGACTTCCCCCTCCCCCAAAGGTAGCCCGTTCCCTTGTATTTGCTGCCCGTCGATGCCCGTTCAAAGCCCTCTTGCCCTACCCCTCCCGACATGCGGTGTCTTAACCTTCTCCTACCTTCTCCCCTCCCTCCCCCATCCGAATGCGGCTTAGTTCAGGGAATGAGCCCTGGAGATGCAAAGGGAGGACCTGGCTTCAACAGCAGCTTTTTTTTTTTTTTTTCCAGAAGCAAAGGAAAGTTTTATCCTTTAATCAAAGAATGCAGAGGATTGAACTCATGCTCTAGAGCACACGCTCTCCAACTGCAGCCTTCCTACCTCCTCCTCCAGCAAAGCCCACCCTCTGTCTCAACCTGCCCTCACCCAGGGTCCTTTTCCAACTGAATCTTACTCACTCTTTAAAACTCTGAAGAAACCTCCACCCCCGCACACCCACGAGGTAGGGGTTCCCGCCCCACACTCCCAGAACCCTCTGTCTGCCGCAGAGAAACTCACACACTGTATCTGAAAGTATCTGTCCCCCTCTCTAGTTGCTGAGGTTGAGAGGGGGAGAGGGTGGGCACACGTGATAATTTTGTTTTTAATCTCCAATGCAGCAAGTCTTCAAAATGCATTTGATGTTGCTGGGATGATAATAAGGTCCTTCCTGTCCTACCGACCTGGATGAAGAGAGAGAGGAAGGAGGGCTGGGATAAAGCAGAGATACAAGTTGAAGTAAGCACATGAAAGCACTTGGCCAGCTACTAATTGCTATGCACATGTTAGTCTTAATTTTATTTTATACAGCAGGTCAGTGAAGAAGGTGGGTCTGCAATTCAGCGCTGCTGCCATTGCCATGGGTTTCATTCCTGAGCTACAACCCTAGTATAACTGACCTGGTATAAATGTAAAAAAGAACACAAGGTAGAAAGGGCCCTGGATCCCTGGATCACTTCACTTGAGAATCCTTCCTGTAAAAGAATTTCCATCTTGGGGAAGACGTGCGTACCCTGCCTCCCAGGGAAGTGGCTCAACCTCACGCGATGCCTTCCTTCTTCTCGTTCTTTTATTAGGTCGGATCGTCTGACATCCAGAGCACGGAGCTGCCCTGCACAGTGCTGAGCACAGCGGCTATCATCACCTATACTGGGGCTTTTTAATGGCATTAACACAGCAGGGGCCACGTGTGGCTTTGTTCTCCACAGTGTACTTAGCACCCAGCCCAGGGCCTGGCATGTAGCAGAAGCTCGAAGGTATCTATGTAAATGATGGATGGATAGATGGACGGATGGACGGACGGATGGACTGACTGATGACTACTACACTGGAAATACCGAAGTGAAATGATAAGGTTAGACTGTGCAAACTTGAACTTAAGGAGGCATCCCCTCTGCCCCATGTGTGTATGTTCTCTTTCCCTGAACACCTTAGGTACTGGTCATCAAAGCTCCACCAACAAGCCCTTAGCTGTTACTTCCACATCACCGCGTCAAGTGTATTTTCACTCCTTCTTTATTTATGTAAGAACTTGAAAAGGGCCGTTCTGTAGTTTGACTTCCAAAACTATTATCTGCTTCCCACTTTCCCAAAAGGCAGCCTGCTCCCTGGTCTTGCTGCCTCCTGGTACTGGTCCAAAGCCCTCTCGCTTCCTGGCTTCCACCACCACCCAGCCACCCCCAACGTTATTTAATGCTTTACCTTCTCTTTCAAGAGCCAACTTTGTTCTTTTCTGGATCTCTCTCCCATTCCCCAGGTAACAGCTTCCAAAACACTGATCTCTGATCTTTAATCCCTCCAGAAAGCCCACAGACCGTATGACTTTAATCTTTTGGATTTTTAAAAAGAATCATTAATTGGAAGGTCAAATTTCTAAGGTTAAGAAGGCCTGCCTTTGTCTCTCAGAACTATCATCTTCCCAGATCTTCTCAGATGGTGCAGCATTCCCTAGGAGAAGGTGCGGATTCGGTACCCAGGATGGCTCTCTGAAACAGCATTCATTGCTCAAATGTAAGTTGAACCTTGTCTCAATACCCTCAACAACCAAGGTCCTCCCTTCCCAGGGGAGCCAGGCAGAGGGCAAGCAGCCTCCTCGGGAAATGTCCACAGCTCCTTACAGAGTGGGCGGCTCATGGGCTCAGGTTGATTCAGTGCCTGAGAAGTTGGCTTCTGGAGCCAGGATGCCTGGTTCCACTTCAGCTACACCTCCTGTTACCTGTGTGGCTCTAGGCAAGCGACTCTCAGCTCCCCCATCAATGAAACGGACTCAGTGACAACATCCACCCAATAAGTTCATGGTGAGAACTAGGAATTTTGGAGAACACGCGCCCCGGGGACAGCACCCAGCCCAGCCCAGCCAGCACTCCACACAGGACACAGTCTCTCTCTGTGTAAGCGCCTCTTTCGGTTTTGAGGTTTGAGTTCTTTCATTGTTTTTGCTGTTGTTGTTGTTTGGTATTTTTCAGTCTACCCCTCTCGTTCCATTTTAATATGGACTGAAGTTCAGAATATATTTGCAACTTCACAAAAAAACACAGCAAAAAGCCCACAGAGGTGCTAAACAGTACTCTTCTGGGGGGAAGGACTCTGTCCCATGGCCAGTGAAGGCGGTTGTTTTATAAATCCTCCTTAGGCTATTTCCAGATTAGGTGGCTAGCCCATAAATGCCCTTGACATTCTGTAACCAAATTTGTCAAAGAGATGTCCCCAGGTAAGTGGCAGAGCTCCGAAGCCAGGCGGCAGGTGCACACAAGTGCAGACCTCAGCACGCTCGGCGGCGCAGTGAGAGGAGCAGCCCGCTCCCAGCTCCCAGCTGACGGCATGACTGCTGGGGCTTCCGATGGGCTTCCTACTTGCCCCCAGCCCTGGCTCCTGGCAGCTCTCCCTGCTCGGCCAGGGCCGGTCCTTGGAGAAGCCCGGTCCTGGCAACCATCAGGTGCAGCCTCAGGATGCAGCAGACTCGGCACCCGTCTCACCGAGCTGGCCTGCGTTTGGGCCCCACGAGTGCTAGAGAAGGCTCCCTGGATATCTGGGACTTTGGGACACACACGGTCCCGCATTTACTCAAAGCAGCATCCCATGTGCTTTGCGAGGCAGCCAACTTCACACTAGAGCACACAAAGGCTTTTCAGGGGTGCTCGTTTTAAAGGGAATCAGTTTATAGAGCCTTACCTCTTGTATGTACTTTTCCCCCAAATCCTGCTGCTGGGAGTATCCTTCCTCCTCGCATCTGCCTGTCTTGCAGTTTTCAAGGAAAACACACCCTGCACACCCCCTGAATCTTTCTCTAGGGCGTTGATTCAGGCTTTAAACTCTTCAGGTGACAATGGGACGATTCCAAATACTGGTATAGAGATAAAGACTGGGGTGTCAGTCAGACTCTTACCAGGGAAAACAGAATCCACTTTAAGCATCTGTCACAGAGGGCATTCATGCAGGGAACTGGCCACGCAAATGCACGAAGAGCTGAGAACCCCGCTGGGAACCAGGGAGCCAGGCGGAGGAGCGAGTGCCGGGGGTCAACGGCAGCCCCCCAGTGTGACCAGAGCCCCGGGGGCAGCAACCCCAGGGAGAAGCCAGGACCCCCGTGAGCCTGGCCCGGGCCGCCGGTAGGAGCTGGCGCCGCCGGGGCGCTCAGCCGCTTTTGGAGACACTACCAAGTTCAAGGTCAGGGGCCGGTGAACTCTGGCTCCTCCCCACTCCACAACCCCCACTGAGAGTCTAGCAACTCTCCTGGCTTTTTAGTCCCCTGGCTAGATTGGAAAGAGTGACACCACCAGTTTTATTTTAAATTACCCATATTCCCAATAACCTAGGGATTATTTTGCAACTCTTTAAACTTGTGGTGAAATTTTTCGATGTTAACTTTAAAAAGTGTATGCGATGTTTCCAAACTCTTTTAGGAGGTACCTGAGCAAAAAGCTTAAAGGCCTCTGTGCTCTGAAATTGTAAGATAAGCCATCCCCCCTTCTGTGGGTTCACAGGCTAAGGAGGCCGAGGCGAGGAAGGAGGGACTGAACCCACGCTCACCGACCCCCTCCTCTTCCAGCTTCCCGTACAGGCGGTTCCTACACACACCCAGGAGGCAGGTACTGCTCTCTCTACTTTACAGACGTGGAAACAGGGTCTCGGATGTTCACTGAACTGCCTGAGGTCACGTTTGTAAGTGACACAAGGAAGACTCAAAACCAAACTTGTTTAATTCTACGATTTCTTGTGTGGGGAAATCACTCCCTGACGTCAAAAGCCCAGAAGCGACATGTTATAAAATGCGTCCTAGAGCAGCATTTCCCAAACTGTGATGTGCCCACAAACCACCTGGGAGCCTGGTGAGATGCAGATGCTGACTCTGGGGGTCTGAAGTGGGAGCCCGAGAGTCTTCATTTCTAAAAGGGTCCCACGTCTGGGGACCACACTTTTGAATAGCAGGACCTTTGAGCAGTGGGCACTGAGCTTTCCTGAGTGGACGCCCCCGAACGGTAAGACACTTCAAGCATACATCCCCCAACATGTGTGAACCTGTTCATTTATAAATTGTATATACCTGTATTCTGACCAGTAACTAGTTAGGAGAAGATACAGTGTTACAATCACAGCTCTAAATCCGCATTTCAGATAATCTTGGTGATGTTGAGTTTCCGGCCAACTTCTTGTCCAATA
Organism: Lagenorhynchus albirostris; assembly: GCF_949774975.1. Lineage (NCBI taxonomy): Eukaryota > Metazoa > Chordata > Mammalia > Artiodactyla > Delphinidae > Lagenorhynchus > Lagenorhynchus albirostris. The sequence goes on along the minus strand of NC_083112.1, from coordinate 6,127,987 downwards.
GGCTTAGGTTATCATTTTAATTTTTACTTGGCTACGGAAATTCTCCTACAAGGAGCAGCAGAAACCACGTCCATTCTGCCTGTTTCTGGATGTTCATTTGCACTTTCACTGGCTACTATGATAGTCAATTTCTAGGTTAATTTAGTTAAAACCAGATAATGTGATTTGTAAAGCTACTTCACCCTGCAAAGGCGACAGAGGTGTGAGGTTGTCCCTTTTTCCTTCCAGGCGTGACCTCCCATCACGCCCTCCGGACACCTCAGTTCGGAACATTACAGGGGACCAAGCGAAGCTGCCTGTGTCCGTCCTTAGAGCAAAACATAATAAGGCTTAGTTTCTGCCTCATCCTCCACCCACAAAGGAGTGTCAGGAGCCTCCCCACGGCACCCACTCAGGACACAGCCCACTCTGGAAACTGCCATCCTAGCGAAGAGGCTTGTGTGTCCTGCAGGATCATAAAGAACAGAGACCACCTTCCCGGTCAGCGTGCCACTGTTTTCACGATCAAACCCGTTTTCAGATAGTTTAACAAATGCTTAATTAGAAGGAAACATTTTATACGGGATTTTTGCAGCTCTTCACACTTGCATCCCCTCCACACACACACTAACTTTTCCCTCCCTCTCCCACTCCTTTACCTTAAGTCTCCGCCAACCACATCCAAAGGAAGCATTAGAAACAGCAAAACTAGAGGTGTTCATGACAACACAGTATCAGACCTATTTCAGGTAATCAGATGCTGTCCGTCCAGAGGACATCTGGCAGGGAAATTTTTTTCCAAAGAATTTAGAAATTCTGTAAATTTTACGTTGCTCAGAAACAAACACGATTTCAGCCTTTGAAAATATTTCGAGCCCTTGAAGACCATTAACTTCTCTTCTGGCAAGCCGCTGAGAACAAAGCCCCCAAGTACCGTCCCCGTTACCCTCGTTCACCTGGTCATCTAACAGATAGTTAACTGGGGTCTCCTGCATGCCAGACCCCACTCCAGGTGCTGAGAGAGCAGCGGAGAACCAGATCCCCTCCCAGAGCCTACGTTCCAGCGGGGGAGACAGAGGAACAAGTGAGTATGCGGCACCGTGACGGTGCTCTGAGGAAGAGAACTCGGAAGGAAGAGGGCAGAGGATGCAGGGCGTGGCCAGGAAGGCCCTTCCCAGGGCCACGCTGGGGCAGCCGGCACGCAGCATAGGAGCAGGCCACAGGCCACGCACGGGGCAGGAACCATGCGAGCGGAGGGGTGGCCCAGGCGAACCGGGCTCAGGAAGAAGATGAACGGCAAGGCGGGCAGGTGGCGCATTAGGAGCCAGGGGGCGAAGGAGGAAGGGCATGGGGTTTGTTCTGCGCGGAAGGAGAGCAAGTGGAGACCCGGGAGCAGGGAGCGATGTCATCTGCAGCGGGTGTCAAAGGCTCCCTCTGGCTGCTGGCGGGAGAACAGGCGCGGGGGGCAAGCGTGGAGACCAGACACACCCCAGTACCACCTCCTCTGGGAAGCGGCTCCCAAGGCCCAGGTGTGGGAGCTGACACTGCCTAAATAAACATTCGTTTCTCTACCTGATGCTCCTTTTGTAGTTTCGTACGATTTTTAAGAAGGGCCTACAGAATTGCACACACTTCAAGACACGGATGAGAGCCCCTCCACCTGTACCTGAACTGCTTACTCACCTGTCTCTGTCTCTTCCTAGACTCCAGGTTTCTGGAAGGCAAGGACCATGTCACATTTACCTTTGCATCCACGACGTCTGCATAGTACCCAACACATAATAAATACCTCCTGAACTATTTAACATAATATACGTGTCTATATGCGTGTGTGTGTATATATATATACACTTGTGTGTGTGTATGTGTACACACACACACACATACTGGGTTGGCCAAAACGTTTGTTCAGGTTTTCCCAAAGATGTTACGGAAAAATCCAAACGAACTTTTTGGCCAACCCAAAATACAGACACACACCCATACATAGGACAACGTTTTTGAAACGAATACTCTAATTTCCTTTTTTCTGTAGATCAGATTCCCTAAAGCTTCAGGTACACGTGGTCATTCAAGATGAATTCCATCAATGTCAATGTACAAATGCATGTGCTTACACGATGGCATTAAAAAATACGATTTAGACTCAGAATCACTAGCCCTGCATTTAAACTAGGCACACGTTATGGGTTTTTTATTCCTCGTAGGTCCAGTCCAGACACATTTCCTCACCTTTCTCTACCAACATATGTAGAAGTTTTCTCTGGAACTGGAATATACCTCACGGCTAAGACACAGGAAAAAACACAGCATAGAAACAGCCCTCAGAGACACCTCACAGCTCTCACAGAACAAACAAGCTTCAGGCTAGAAGAAGCCTTCATCCTTTTCAGAAGATACTTTAACTTGCAAATAAATGATCGTCCGCATTTAACAGCGATATTCCTCTCTGGCAACTCAGAGACATACTCGGCTGCACACAAAAAAGGGAAATTTTCATCTAGAAATAAATGAAACCATGGTAAATAGGTAACTGAATATTCGGAATACAAAAATCAAGGTAAATCTTCTCTTCCCAGTGGTCTCATGTCAAGAGAAAACAAATATTTGTAATGAGGACAGGTATGATCATGAAATTTTAACACCCAGCAGGAGGCTTAAATTTTAACGGATCTGTCTGAGTTTTTGCTGTAAAATGAATCAACTGTCTAAAGACCAACCTCGGGGATGGTTTAGAGACATCCTCAAAAAATGCAGCACAAAGAATGAAAGTTCTCTGTAGCAAAATTAAACTTCATTTTCACAAGTCTCTTCTCCCTTCTACTGCTTGACACTTTAATGTTAAGCATACCTTCTGGGCAATTTATGTTTTTAACACTGTTCTTCTAAGCTACTGCTGTTGGGAATTCTGCACAATATTGCAAAGTTCCAGGCTGAATGTGGACAGAGTCCCTGGTGAGACCGACAGGAGTGCCTGGCCCGATGGGGTGGCCTCCAGCCAATGAGCAAGCATGTCCTCTCTCCCGAGCTTGCAGCCAAGGCCAGGGCACAGCAAGAGACCCACGCATCTTCCATGCTGAACCTGGACCCCGAGAAAACAAGCACTGGCTGTACTCTACCTGGGTCCAAAAACTGGGATGGGGTCCTGTACAGCGGGGACTTACCCTGTCTTAATGTTAGGATGGCAGGTACATTTTTGTCTGCCTCTGGGTCTGGGGTTTGCGGACAAGTTATAAGGCCTCCTTCACATCCCTTCTTTGTCCCCCTTTGTCTGAAGGGACTGCCAGAACCTTCACTCAAATCTTAAGCCAACAGGCAGAGGGCTGTGTGCGGGCTCTGGCTAAAACCTCTCGCCTGGTGGGCGTCCGTCCAATCAGCTCCTGCTGGACAGAAGGGGGACGCTGTTCTGTTCCTACCACCGGCTTCAACGACCATAAAAAGATGAATTCCTCCCCAGATGGGTTTTCTAAACACCTGAGGTTTCTATAGAGTGAGTCCTCCTGGTTTTCTCCTTCTCTCTACCCCTGCCCCCCGCCCGACTCTGGGCCTCACATTCCAGATGCAACGTACTGACGGCTGCCCCCTAGAAGCCCTGGTGATAAACCAGGCCTGCAAGCTGTCTCCTGAATTTGGAGGAGTGGAGGGAGGGAGGACTCAGATGGTTAAAGATTTCTGATGCAGAAAAACTCAGGGAGGGTTTCACAAAAGGCCGAGAACTTGAGTTGGATCTTGTAAAAGAAAACTCAAAGGCAGAGAGAGAGGAGAGAGAGCAAACGGTATCCGGACAGAGGAACACGGTGAGCACACAGGGAGGGGCAACAAGAGCCGTGTTTACGGAATCCGCAGGGAAGCATGGCTGGAGCGAAAGGTTCATAGAGGGAAACAGTGAGAAACCGGGAAGAGCTTTTCCCAACAGAACCCGCACTGTTGGGTCCATGAGGCAGTGCCGCTCTCATTCCTTCCATCTGCGCCAGGGGCCGATGGCAGTGCGACCGCTAAGCTGGGTTCTCTTTCCCCTAAGGATTCTGCACCACGCCTGCTCGCCTTCCTGTTCCAGGTCTGTGCTGAGTTTACTTTCTGGTACAGCTGTTTGCTGGTAGCGTATTCCTCTGTGGCTCTGGACCAAGTGGGCTTTTCTGAACTTCTGCCTGTTCAGCTTTCCAAACAACTGCTATTAGAGTCCAAAGCGTCTCCCTTTTGGAGAGCCAGGTGTCCTCTCTTTACTGTCCTAACACTCTCTTTGGATCTCTGGAATGACTTTCATCAGCTCTGGAAGCACATTTTCCATTTAGCTAGACGTGAACGTACAAGAGGGGTTTAGAGAACACAAATAAAATGCTCCTCTCTCCAGGAACACGCTTCCCGTGCAGTCATCCGATGAATGCGTGTTAATGGTGGACTTTGTTAGAGGGTCTGTGCTACACACCAGACGCACTAGCAATGTTCTCCAAAACATGCTAAGCAATAATCAAACAATTTATCTTATGGATTAATTAATAAAAACAAACTTGTTACCAAAAAAAAAAAGATATGCAGCAAAAGCAATAAAGAGGCCAATAGTGAAACATCGCTGCCACCTCCCCACCTCCCACGTAGTCTCCAACCCCCTCTTGTTCAAAATCATCATTTTCTTTACATCCTTATGGGCACTTACTTGAGTGGGGATCTTATAAATTTTTCTAGTGAAGACAGGAAATATAGGCTCTTCATCCAGCCCAGAGAATCTCAACTTCGGCACAACTGACCTTTGGGGTCAGAAAATTCCCTTGGAGGGACTGTGCCGTGCATTACAGAATGCTGAGCAGCGTCCCTCGCCCATTAGATCCCAATAGCAGGTGTGACAACCAGATATGTGCCCAGACAGCGCCAAACGTCCTCTGGGAGAGACGGCAACATCACCTCCATTGAGATCTAGCCCATTAAGGCCAAAAGAATTCTTTCATCAATAGCGGGGAGATCGGTGGAGACGGAAGGGCTAGGAGATTGTAAAATGGTAATTCATAGGCATGCTCACTGGAGGACTCTTCTAATATAATTTTCTTTTAAACTTGTTATTTGCACTGCGTCTCCTTGTCTTGTCATGGCTCTGGAAATGATGGGGAATTGGTGAGGAACTGGTAGGTGGTTTTCAATAAACGCGTTATTGAAAATATTTCCTAAATATTCCTCTCTTTTCCTGCCACCCTGGGTGCCGTTAACTGAGTACAGTTCAATTCTTTTGACTATCAGAGTTCTTACAGTACCTAAAATTATTTTTCAGTACAACTGTCGTCAAATGGTACTGCAAATATAAAACTCCAATATCAAACCAATACTGATGGACCCCCAAACATAATAACTGCAAGTGGCTTAGAAAGGATGGAGAAAGCAGTGTCTGGGAATCCCACCTCCATGCTCCCCTGCCCCCCCCACCCCATGACCTTCCTTTAAACCAATCTTTTGATATTGTTTACATACTGGGCTATCTCGTTAGATCGTAAATTCTTGGAAGGTAAAAACCTAGTTTTATTCCTTTTTATGTCCTCAGCATCTGGCACCGGAAATATTACAAGTCAGATATTCGGTAAACACTTATGCACCTCAACTAAAAAAGGAGTATGTACTAGGAAATACTAATAAAACACGGAACCATGGCGTGTGTGAAGAGCCCCGTATTTCTGCTAAGGAATGCAGGTGTTAGCCTGTAGGTAAATATATGGAGTGGTCAGATAACACGAGGGCTTACCCTGGCAGAGGCAGGGGGCCCCAGTAAATGCCTGCCCACCAGCGGGGCAGGCCTAGCTCTGCTCTTCCCTCCGTCTCTCCACCCGAGGTCAAGCTTTGCCAACTATGAACGCCCAGCTGCTTGGAGCCACACGAGGCCCAGCTGGCCTTAGAGAGCATAACTCCAAGGTGGTAGCCTTCTTCAGGGCTGCAGCCTGGGTTCCGCAGATGGTGCCCCGGGGGAGATGGGCCTGGCAGGTGCTGAAATAGCCAAGGATAAAAGGAAGTCTGTAGAGATGCTAACAAGAGTTACGGAGGGAGGACTTAGGCCATGTCGGGGAGGAAAGGAGGCCTGCCCTGCAAAACCACCTACCAGTTCCTCATCAATTCCCTATCATGTGCTAGAGCAATGACAAGACAGGAGACGCAGTGCAAATAACAGAGGAGGAGCCACGAGGTAGAAAGACGTCTTGAAAGTCCCAAAAGTCACTTACTGGCCTCTGGAACCTCATCTACGCCTGATACCCCACAGAGCGCCTCTCCTGACTCCCCCATGGCAGGGCATCCTTTTCTTCCAGACCACTCACTGTCCATTGTCCCTCCTCCCTCCCAGAGCTCCTATGCCCCCGTCCCTTCCCTCTGAGATGGGCAATTCCACCCTCTCCTCTGCACTAAATCCGACAAGGAGAACCAAAGCGCCACCAGCCAATGCAAGTGATGCTGACCTTCTTAGCAGACGCTCCAAACTGCTCATGCTTATTTCAACATATTCCCACTCTACAAAGAAAGCCACCTTAGGTGACCGTCTGGCAGGCTTCTCTCACATCCTAGATACAGGGCAGTGCCACGGCTCAACCAGGACCTCAGAGGGGCACGAACTCGTCCACACCATTCCCACCTCAGACAACAGGAACCACAAACAACAAATCGGGCCCTCTGTGCTTTGCTGGGACAAGATTTCCATTCACCAAATATTTCCTGAGCCCCCTTACGTGTAAGGCCTTTTGTCTAGTAACGCTGGGAGTGAATGAGACATGGTTCACGCCACTGAAGCAGCACAGTGTCCAGTAAAGGAAAGAGCACGTGCTCGTGAATACCTGTAAAGGAAGGGAAGGGGCGGCATCACACACAGGGTACTGATGCTATAGAGCGAGGGGCCTCACAGACTATCATTTTCCCGATGTCTGTCTTTCAGGAAGACGATGAGTCCTAACACCCTTCTCCTATTAAAACTCATCGGTTTTGTGAAGTGTGCATTTTCCTAATATCTGAAAGACTGCTTTGTTTCTTGAATGCAGAACAAGAACTGCTTCTACATGAAGCAGAAGAAAACATGAGTTCTTCTGAGAAGTGGTCTATTAAAACTCCCTCATCAGTGGCATATTATTTGCACATTTATAATAATAGTCTTTGGAGATTAACCCGCCTGGATAATTTAATTTCTTCTGAAGAGAAAAACGGAAAACAGACCTAAGATCTCTAAAGGACGCGCACAGCTTCTGCCTTGATGGACTCAGAGCGCATCTGTACGTTCTGGGTGATGTTAAGATGCTTGAGTGAGCCAAAAGGCATCTTAGAATCTATAACTAGCCAGGTGTTTCCGATCGAATTCTTTAATGCATTTTGGTGATCACACAGCATTACTATTCCTTTAAATTAAACTCGGAGGAGAAAGCTGCCCTGGATTGGCAGACCTCGAAAACTCGGTTGAGATTTCCCCGTGGTCTTCCTTCAAGTGGCTCCCACACAGGCTTAAGAATGTCCGTTCATTAACAAACCAGTTCAGATCCGTGCGGTTATGTAAACGCCTAACCTGCCAAAGCATAACTCGAGCAGCCCACTCCCGTGCAGGACTCCCTTTAAGACAGGCAGGCCCCATTTTATCGCATTTCGCTCTATTGTGCTTTGCAAACAACTGTGTTTTCTACAAACGGAAGGTTTGCAGCAACCCCGCATGGAGCAAACCTACCAGCACCATTTTTTCAACAGCATTGCTCACTTCATGTTTTTGGGTCACATTTTGGTCAATCTCGCAACATCTCAAAGGTTTACTGTATTATCACATTTGTTACGGTGATCTGTGATCAGTGACTTTTGATGTTACTACTGCAAAAAGATTGCCACGCCACGAAGACCCACGATGGTTAGCATTATTTTAGTAATAAAGTATTTTTTAACTAAGGTATGTACATTGCAATTTTGTTTTTAGACATAATGCTATTGCACACTTCACAGACTACTGTAGAGTGCAAACATAACTTTGATATGCACCGGGAAACTAAAAACGTCCTGCGGCTCGCTTTACCGTGATATTCCGTGGACTGCAGTGGTCTGGAACCAAACCCCCAGTATCTCCGAGGTGTGCCTGTATGCCTTATTCTGAGAGAGGAGTTTAAAAACCAAACTGCATATATGGGTTTTTTTTTAAAGTAATTTAGCCAATCTAGAAATGTCAACTTCTTCAAGGAGACTTTTAAACAAGGCCTGCTCTGGAAGGGAAAAGCACCGGCCCTGGAACATTACTGGGTGCTCTCTCCCTCGTAACCTCACCGGGTCCTAACAGAACCACAGGACAGGCACCACCCCATCGCAAGGTAAGGACACTGTGAGCCAAGTCAGGTCACACACTCCAAAATGCCAGAGCCTGGACACGAGCCAGAGCGTCACCGAATTCCACGTCATCCTGCGTGCTCACTTGCAGATGACCTGTCCGGTCCTGAGTGACCAAGGTAAGTTGTCTGTATAAAGAAGATGTGGTGTATTTATACAGTGGAATACTACTCAGCCATAAAAACAGAATAAAATAATGCCATTAGCAGCAGCATGGACGGACCTAGAGATTAACATACTAAGTGAAGTAAGTCAGACAGAGAAAGACACATTTACCTATATGTGGAATCTAAAAAGATGACACAAATGAACTTATTTACAAAACAGAAACAGGCTCACAAACATAGAAATCAAACTTACGGTTGCCAAAGGGGAAAGATGGGGGAGGAGGGATAAATTAGGAATTTGGGAGTAACAGATACACACTACTATATGTAAAATAAATAAACAAAGACCTACTGTATAGCACAGGGAACTCTACTCAATATTTTGTAATAACCTATAAGGAAAAGGAATCTGAAAAACATATATATATATGTATGAATAACTGAATCACTTTGCTATACACGAGAAACTAACACAACACTGTAAATCAACTATACTTCAATTTAAAAAAAAAAAAAGCATAAAGAGGAACCTAACTTAGGAGGGACTCCAGTGCAAAGCCAGTGCTTCCACTGAGTAAGTTATATGCCATGCATAAAGGACTTTTTTCTCTTTCCCGTTTCTTAAAAGAAGTATAAGTCTTGCCACGGTCTCTCGATATGTCTCTGCGGTGGAAAGAAGGACTGTGTGAGTCTTCCTGTCCTCCAATGGAGAGGAAAGAAAAAGGACCCCCCCCCCACAAAGCCACATGCTTCCAAGTTGCCTCATTCATTCCACAAACATTCACTGAGCGCCCGGCATGTGTCAGGTGTTCAGTGGTCCAGCTGCCAGGAAAAAAGCAGTGAATAAACAGGATGCCAGCCCTCATGGAGCGCACATTCTGGTGACGAACTGGACCTACAGGAGCAAGGTTAGAAAATGCACAGACCCCCACTTCCCTCCCCCATGCGCCAAGGCCGCTCCCCAATCCACACGGGGTAACAACAACTTTTGAAAAGGCCGTTCAGCCTATCCTGGCATCTAGAGGAATGTCCCCATCTTAGCACCTGGACATTAAACACACATAGCATTTTTAATGATCAGGATGCTAAATAAAATAAATAACAACCATAAAACCATGAGGACAAATTAAATACAAAACCCTTTGCAGGCCAAAGCAGATCTTAAAAAGCCATTTAGTTCATTCTCCTATTGTTACATAGAACCAAACTAAACCTTCAAAAGGAGAACTAGAAATGGTTCTCCAAGTGACCTCTCTACACAAAGTCCCAAGCTTCTGCCCCAGGAAATGACTGCCAACTGGCTGATGTCAGTGCAGGTTCTCAGTGTTTCTAAAAGGGGGAAAGATGGGGGTGGAAGTATACATTGTATGAAAAATGTGCAAGTTAAAGCCATGTCCTAAAACATTTGAATAACCCATTCATTTTTAATTCTTCTGTAATTTCTGTGATCAATTTAAATACGATGAACTCATCTGACATAATGTGAGTATCACAGGAACTTTTCCAAGACTCCCGTTGTCATTCATCACTAACTGGACGCCTGTTCAAATTTACACAGTTCCCTGCTATCTGCCTCTAATAGCCAGACTGAAGCCATTTCATTTGCCTACTGGCGGGCTTACCCATTAATTACCAAAGATGACACAGTGCCAGTGGGATCCAAGCCCGTGTGTGTGCCCCGATGACCCAGTTGAATGAAATCTGGCCTCGCATCCAACAGAACACAGGTTTAATTCCTAGCTCGAGGGGCTGGATGACAGTATGTCTAACAGTTTGAGAGAGTGGTGCAGGGAAAACTGAGCTGTCTTATGCACCGTTTAGAAACAAACAACAAAAAAGTCTAAGTGATTTCTCATCATCCCAATGCGATCGTCCGTGGACTTTTATTCACTCTTCCTCCCTCACCCCCAACAACCAATTTCCTAAAATTCGGGGCTCTGGGTCTATGGATTTAAATACTGAAATGTGGCCAGTCTCTACTTCTACGTCTTCTGCCTAAGGGAAAGATGGATTAGGAAAAAGATTAACCTCACTATCCCTGAAATAATGGATTCTGAGACCCTGGTGCTTCTAATCTACTCCCGAGGACCATTTTAAAGCAGAAAATAAAGCCCACGCACTGCTGAGTTTCTTCACCTACTCAGAATATGAGTATGTTTCAGTCCTATTTGACATTTAGATATTTCAGAATCCCAGGACCTTCTCTGGTGGGAAAAAAATATATAGTCTTTAAAAACCCCTAAGGTCTCTAGGAAACAAACTGTAACCAACAATTCCCTCACATCTCATTACAGGGTGCAAATTTCTATCTAGGATTCCTCTGACCCTGTTCAGCTGGTGCTAATAATAGAATTATCTGCTCCATTTTAAAGCAGTTCTGTCTACGATGCTATCATGCTTCATACGATGGGGGATGAGGAAGGCTAGTCTGGAACACACAGAATTTGAGAGACAAGAAAGACTTTGAGGAGTGGATCCAGGTGGGTGTCCAGCGAGGCAGTAGAGCCCAATGGTTAAGGCTGCAGCTGGCTGCAAGGTCCAGCTCCAACCCTCACCACTTCCGGGCTGGAAAATGAGGGTAATGTCAGCATCTACCTCAGAGCGTTCAAGGAGCAAACGAGACAATGAGTGTTACGGGCTCACGCAGCACTGAAGCGAGACAGCACTCACTAGATGGTAGACAGAGCTGGCATTTAAACACTGCAAAGCCGTGCCATTCAGCAATGGGTGATGTACATGGCACTATGCACCTAACCTAACACCCTCCACCATACGAGAACCCACTAACCACCGCCTTTTAAAAAGCTATTCTTTATGTCTACATCACTCCTGCTGCAGCGTACCTACATCTTTACATACTCAGCAGAAAGGATCTCTTATTAAAAGTAATGAAAACAATTACTGGGATCACAGAGTGATAAAATATGTCAACCCCAAATTTATGAAGATTAATGACAATGAGAGTGCTGGATTGTTCTTAAATACTATTGTTTCATTTTAACATTTATGAAGCTAGTGTCTTCACAAATCTTTTGTAGTAGCAAATATCATTCTCCCTATGAAAGGTAAGGAAAAATGGAACACGAAATTACCAGCTCAATACCACAGATACCAAATATTAGACCCAAAACATCTCCATATTCTCAGTCTTTCCTTGGTACTCCAAAGGCAAAGAAAAAAAATCAGACATAAAGATACAAACAAAGTGAAACAGACAGCTAAGCAATTATCCATGAGGGAATTAATCCATGTAAACCTCCCTAATCCTCTTTCCCCTTTTCCTTCTGCCCCTAAACTCATCTTTTTCAAATCCACATCATTTCTCTCTTCAAAACACACATCATGTATGTGTGGCGGGGGTGGGTGAGAGAGGTTTCAGAGGTAAATAATACCAAGGCCTCTTCCCATAAATCACATAAATGGTTCTCTTAATTGATCATGTAGGGACTTCCCTGGAGGTCCAGTGGTTAAGACTCCACGCTTCCACTGCAGGGGGCACGGGTTCGATCCCTGGTCGGGAAATTAAGATTCCACAGGTCGCGTGGCACGGCCAAACCATAAATAATTAAATAACTGATCATGTATTCCTCTACTTCTGTATTCAGAGGACCAACCCCCCACCCTACTACACACACACACACACACACACACACACACAGAGGAGAGAAATGCAGGCCGTGGCAGGGGTAAGGGAAATAAACACCAACGTTCACTGGAGTTATAACTATTTTCTGAGATCTCTTTGTAGTTATTCTTAAGGGAAAGGGGTATCCTCCAGGGGCGGAAGAGATGGATAAATGATACAGAAACAAAACGTGTTTATCATTCCCCGAAGAGAAGCCCCTTGGATTTCCCTCTAATGAATTCTGTCACCAGCACCCAGGACAGCAAGAGCTTTTTCCCAGGCCGTAGATTTGGTTTCTATGGCCTGACATCTTCTCCATCTCCCATCCCCTTCCCTCTCGTGAGTCACTGAGGTCCCAGTGGCTACTGCCGCCCACCCCCACACGGTACCCCCGGTGCCGCCACCATCCTGACCACCCCTACAGTCACCACGACCTCCACCCATGACCCCAGCTACCGAGACCACCACCACCATCACCTACCCGCACTACACTGTTTTCTCCCATATCTGTTATTTTTTTAAATCTCAATAATACATCAGTCATCAGTCACATTCTCCACCTGCAGCCCTATCTCTGGACCCAACATACTGGTGCATCTCTCTTACCCTGTATTTATCAATCAATATCCACCCGCTAACAACAACATAACAGCTTTTTGTCTCATCAGAAGATTAATTACAAAAATTCATCAGTAGAGAAGAGCCAGCCATTACAGACACACTCAACATTTTGAAAGCAACTCCTTTTTACAGGGGAAAAACTCAAGTTTAAAGAGTCCTTAAGGGACTTCCCTGGTGGCGCAGTGGTTAAGAATCTGCCTGCCAAGGCAGGGGACACGGGTTCGAGCCCCGGTCTGGGAAGATTCCACAGGCCGCGGAGCAAATAAGCCCATGCGCCACAACTACTAAGCCTGTGCTCTAGAGTCCACGAGCCACAACTACTGAGCCCACATGCCACAACTACTGAAGCACCTGGAGCCTGTGCTCCGCAACAAGAGAAGCCACTGCAATGATAAGCCCGCGCACGGCAACGAAGAGTAGCCCCCGGTCGCCGCAACTAGAGAAAGCCCATGTGCAGTAACAAAGACCCAACGCAGCCATAAATAAATAAATAAACAACAACAAAAAAAACACCTGCCTTTAAATAAATAGTCCTTAAGAACAAGAACGTTACAGAGGTGGTGATCTACAGAATAAAACCACTTTAGAAGTGCTGGGAATCTGAAAGTACACACTATCACTCAATTGCAGGAACTGAGTCATTAATTTGGTTTAAAACATGGTTTAGGTTTTCCCTCCCTAGTTTTACCCCTAGAAAACGCAGGCCTCCAAACCTACAGAAGCTACTGTCCCTCTGATAAGTGTCTTTCAATCAATCCAAGTGTCCAATCAAAGCCATACCCCAAACTATTATTTCTCTCTTGTCCTCAAGGACCAGAACTTAATTTATAAAAAAGCAAAGCCAGCCTGGCAGTTGTTCAGGTTGCAAACTGTGCAAGGCCACCACATTCAAGGGGGCGCCATCCACATCATCTTAAAAATTGTATTTTTATTACAACTTTGATGACTTAAAGATGGGTAATTTATTTATCTTACAAGTTTCCAGCATATGGCAATAAAGTGTCTTGTTCTAAAAATCAGTACAGTCCAACCGTTCTCCATCAGATGGACGTAAAAGGTGTGTGGAAGGGATGCCTTTGCCTAAATTGCACAGAATGCCACACAGACTAGCACCAGCCCCCAGAAAAGCTTCTCTCAAACGTCTCAAATGTTTTAAACTTTCCATGGTCTTGGCCGTTCGCTAAAGCTTCTATGCATCATTTAATAAACTCTGTTTGCACTGCATTAACTTTTTCCCTCCCAATCTGGTCTTTTTCTCTCAAGAAGCACATCCTCTAATCAAGACAAGCCCCTAAATACGACTGCATCCTCTTGTTCTACTTCCGTCAACTGATATCATTAAACACATGTTCACCATCACACCATAACCTTTTGTTGCAGGAGAAGATTAATCACCACCAGGAAAGAGATGTCCTCATATACACACTCCTCGAATTTAAAATCATTAACAAAACACGTTGCTTGAACTTGAGTTCCAGTCAACGTCTGAATATAATCCTCACATCTTAAAAATAGCAAAATTGAATTAAGCTTTCGTATGAGAATTCATTTTTATTTGCTTGCATCATTAATAAGATTTACCCAAAATTACCACCAGCTATTTACTTTGACTACCAAGAAGTATCATACAACATTTAAGAGGCAACTATGAGCCCCAGTCAAATGCAATCATAAATTGAACAGAAATCCACATAAACTCACCTTGACCCCCAGAAAACAAGTTTTACTGCCATTGGTGACAATTTGCCCTAGTTGACAATCCAGGTGCAGAAACCTTAAAAAGAGAAGGCACAGGAAAATTCAGAAGACAGAAGCAAGCTTCAGGGAAACATAAACAGGTACTTCATTACACTACTACTTCTCAATGAAAAATAAAGTTAGTGCAGGAGTTCTTGAATCTAGGCAGTAGTCGTGCCACAAATAAACTCTTCATAATGGGAGTTGTTTCAACAAACTCACTGCTTTTCCATTGGCTGTATCTAGGATTTTAGAGATACTTAATCTTATATTCAGATTAATCCTCAATGGATTACATGACTTCAATTTTCTTTCTATTTTAATCCCTCAAGTAGTTAATGATCTGAAAACTGATTCTTAAATACGCCATATAAATGAAGTATCTTAAGAACTTAAGACTTGGTTTTTATCAGGGGAAGAATACCACTGATACATGAATAAACATGTCCATTTTGTAGATCTTAATTGTCTTAAACTGCACCAAATTTATACTTGTTATGCTTCTGACTTTCCTATAATTCAGAAGAAATAAAAAGCCAGAGCAACTGTAAATCCTACAATATTAACAATATTAATATTAATTAAATCCTTAATAAAACTGTATTTCAAAATAAATCAGCAAAAATTACTTTCTCCTCTAAATTGTCCAGCAAGGAGATTAGTTGCTCAGTGGTAGAAAAGAGACAAATTTTCCTCCCAAATGCTACTGCAATAAATACCACAGAAAGCCTGCTAGTATTAGGTTGAGTCATATAAAATTACTGATAGGCAACCTGCATTTTTTACCTGCAAAAAAACCTATTTTATCATTTTTCCAAGCGAGGAAATAGACAGAATTGGAAAACCCAGTGATTATGAAACAATTAAATCTCCAAAACTACCTATCGCTGTGCGCACGTCATTTTCTGAGCAGCATCAGGGGTTTGGGTGTTAATGTTTCCATTCCAAGCCAACACATCTTCAGGGCACCTGAAAGACAATGAATGAATTGCCTCCAGCATTTGGAAGGGCTTGAGAATACCTTTTCTACTCTTTCTTCCCACCTGGTCCCTATTTACTGCCAACTCCCTCTAGGCTTCCTCCTTGAAACAATAGAGAGTCTTTTCCAAGAGCATAAATGTGGCAGAGAGAAAAGCTGAGGGCTGGAAGGCAAAGAGCTGAGAGGAAGAACGCAGATCTCTAAGAAGGGCAGGCGCAAGGGACAGCATGTCAAAGTGAGTGAGGACCGGGGCTGTGTCTATATAACCTCAACACAGTCAATCAGATGAAGAAAATTAGACCCTAAATTGTGATGATCTCAACTCCTGACTTGTCCCCTCTGGCTGCCTGCGAGTCAACCTCCCAAGGAACAAATTTCTAGGAGGCACTCCATTGCAGAAGAGTCGGGGACAGCATTCTCTCAAAGATCTTATATATTATATTGATGCCATATTCAGCAGCGAGCTGTTACATCCAATTTGAGGAAATCCCCATACTTTTCAACTTGTAAACTTTTTTTTTTTTTTTTTTTTTTTTGCGGTACGCATACCTCTCACTGCTGTGGCCTCTCCCGTTGCAAGCACAGGCTCCAGATGCGCAGGCTCAGCGGCCATGGCTCACGGGCCCAGCCGCTCCGTGACACGTGGGATCCTCCCAGACTGGGGCACAAACCCGCGTCCCCTGCAACGGCAGGCGGACTCTCAGCCACTGCGCCACCAGGGAAGCCCTCAGCTTGTAAACTTGTTAAGCCCTTCCTGCATTCGTTACATGTGTGTGAGATGAGTGGTGTTATCAAGGTTTTTGTAAATATTTACTATGTTTTTCTATTTAGCTTAATTCCAACAATTCTGTACTTTAATAAAATGTTGTAAACAATGCAAAAAAAACAACAACAACGACGTGAGTGAGGAGCAAGGTGCAGAGGGCAGTTGTATGAAGGGTTAGATGCAGGGGAAGAAAGCAGAAGGGCTGCCAGTCCTTATATGGTGGGCTGGGGGGCAGAGATCACACCACACTGAGAAAATCAAACACCTCCAAGTCCAGATGGGATGAAGGAGAGGTTTACTTCTGTCTAATGTACTTAGGAACCCACCTATCTGAGGACCTTCCCTAACCACCACTCCCACCCATCCCCCCACTGCTACAAGCACCACCAGCAGCACAGCAAACACCGCCACAACCAGACCCACGGCTATCGATGCAACATGGGGCGCGCCCAACGCCACTGGGACTAAAACCAACAGCCTAGAGGCCATGTGAATGCCCTGGATACAAAAGTCTACATGTTCACGAAGTGTGTTTTCTTCTGAGATGAACAGGAAGGGCTTAAATAACTGTCCCTCCTACCAGGAGACCAGTTAAATGAGCCGCCTACCATAAATCGTTCTGCTTTGTTTTTTGTGTGAACATGCAGCCAGCTGCAAAATAAACTTTTTGATCTCTTTGTATACCATTCATCTATTTCTCATTCCCTATTTTTAAAATTAATTATCTGAAGATAATATTTTGAATATATTAGGTTAAATAAAATATATTAAAATTAATTCCATCTGTTTCTTTTTTCCTTGTTTATGTGGTTACTAGAAAAGTTAAAATTACATCGTGGCTCACATTGTATTTCTATTAGACAGCACTGCTCTATAAAGTATAGCCTGTCTCTTCCTTATTAAGAAATGTGTGAAGATGCTCTTAACTTTTCCCAACGCTAAGAGAGCCACGGACACCAAAGACTGCACCGCGGTGATATACAGCGTGGCCCTGCTGGACGTACAGGCTCTGGTCACATGTTAAAAGCTCACAGAATGTTGCATTCAAAGTTCGACCAACTCACTAGAGTCTCCTTCCCTAATATCAGTTGTTGCTTCACACGTAACCACCAACTTTCCTGAGGTTTCTGATCTTCCAGTCTAGATATTTTACTGAATTCTGAGGCAGCAGCCCTGTAGGGAAGGACAGGGTCAGGACTACGATGAGACAAAGCATCTGCCTCAGGCACGAAATTTAAGTGGATCCAAAACACTTGGTAAGCAAGATGAATAAATTTTTAAATAACAGCTTTACTGATATGTAACTCACATACCATAAAATGCACCATTTTAAAGGGTGCAATTCAGTGGTTTTAATATACTCACAAAATTGTACAACCATTGTCACTATCCAATTTGAAAACATTTTCATTACCCCACGAAGAAACTCCATCCCAATTAGCAGATACCCCATCACTCTCCCTACGCCCAGCCTCTGACAACCACTAATCTATTTTGTCTCTATAGATCTGCCTATTCTGGGTATTTGATATAAATGGAACCACACAATGTGTGGCCTTTTATGTCTGGCTTCTTCCACTTAAAATGTTTCCAAAGTTCACACATGTCAGTACTTCATTCCTTTTTATGAATGAATAATATTCTATTGTACGAATATGCCACATTTTATCCATTCATCAGTTGACGGACAGCTGAATTGTTTCCAGTTTTTGGCTATTATGTACAAATTGGTGTACAGTTTTTATATGGATATATTTTCCACTCTCTTAGGTATATGCTTAGGAATGGAATTGCTGGGTTATATTATAACTCTATGTTTATAATCTGAGTAACTAGCAACAATTTTCCAAAGTGTACCATTTCACAGTCCCACCATCAATATATCAGGGTTCCAATCTTCACCAACACTTGGTATTATATTTTTTATGTTAGCCATCTTAGTGGGTATGTAGTGATATCTCATTGTACTTTTGATTTGTATCGCCCTAATAACTAATGCTGACCATCTTTTAATAGGTTTGTCATTAGTATATCTTCTTTGGAGAAATACCAAGTTGAAGCCTTCAATTTTTAATTGGGTTATTTATATAATTGAGTTGCAACCATTCTTAGTACATTTTGGATACAAGTTCTTATTAGATACATAATTTGTAAAAATTTGCTCCCCTTATATGGGCTATCTTTTTCTTGATGATACTCTCTAAAACACAAAAGTTTTTAATTTTTGTGAAGCCCAACTTATATATGCTTTCTTTTGTTACTTACGCTTTTGGTATCATATTCAAGAAACCACTGCCTACTCCAAGAGCATGAAAATTTACTTCTATGTTTTCTTCTAAAGGTCTTTTTATTTTAGCTTTGACGTTCAAATCAGTGATCCATTTTGAGTTAATTTTTGTATACAGTGCAAAGGTGCAACTTCATTCTTCTGCATGTGGACGTACAGTTACTCCAGCACCATTTGTTAAAAAGACTATTCTTTCTCTTTGAATTGTCTTATCACCCTTGTTGAAAAATCGTAAATGTAAGCGTTTATTTCTGGACTCTCAATTTTATACCACTGATCTATAAAAGGCTATACTTATGCCAGTACCACACCATCTAATCACCGTAGTTTTGTAATAAGTTTTAAAATCAGGAAGTGTGAGTCCTTCATCTTTGTTCTCCTTTTTCAGGATTGCTTTGGCTATTCTGTGTCCCTTGCATTTCCATATGAATTTTAGGATCAGTCTGCTAAAAGAGCAGTTGGGATTACATCGAGTCTGTAGGTCAATTTGGGAAGCATTGCCATCTTAACAACATTGTCTTTCAGTCCATGAATAGGGGATGTCTTTCCATTTATTTAGCTTATCTTTACTTTCTTTCAATGATGTTTTCAGTGTAGAAGTCTTGCATGTACTTTATTCTATTAATATGGTGTATTACACTGATTTTCATATATTAAGCCACCCCTGCATTCCTTAGAGAAATCCCACTTGGTCATGATGTATAAACCTTTCTATATGTTGCTGGATTTGGTTTGCTAGTATCTTGTTGCAAATTTTTGTATCTATATTCATAAGGAATACTGGTCTGTGCTTTCTTATGTTTTTTTCTTCTGGTTTTAGTATCAAAATATTAATGGCCTCAAAAATGAGTTGGGGGCTTCCCTGGTGGCGCAGTGGTTGAGATCTGCCTGCCAATGCAGGGAACACGGGTTCGAGCCCTGGCCTGGGAAGATCCCACATGCCGCGGAGCAACTAGGCCCGTGAGCCACAACTACTGAGCCTGCGCATCTGGAGGCTGTGCTCCGCAACAAGAGAGGTCACGATAGTGAGAGGCCCGCACACCGCGATGAAGAGTGGCCCCTGCTTGCTGCAACTAGAGAAAGCCCTCGCACAGAAACGAAGACCCAACACAGCCAAAAATAAGTAAATAAATAAATATTTTTTTAAAAAAATGAGTTGGGAAATATTCCCTCCTTTTCCATTTTCTGGAAGAGATTGTGCTAAATTGTTATTAATTCTTCACTGTTTGATATAATTTACCAGTGAAGTCATCTTGGTCTGGGATTTTCTTTGCAGGAAATTTTAACTAATTCAATTTCTTTACTTGTAACAGGTCATTTCAGATTTTCTATTTCTTCTTGGGTCAGTTGGGTAGTCTGTGTCTTCCTAGGAGTTTATCCATTTCATCTAGGTTATCTAATCTGTTGACATAAAGTTATTCATCATATTCCCTTATGGTCTTTTTTCTTTCTCTACCACGGGTAGTATGTAAAGCTCCCTCTTTCATTCCTGGTTTTGGTAATTGAGCCTTCCTTCTTTTTCTGTTGGTTAGTCAGCTAAGGGTTTGTCAATTTTGTTGATCTTTTAAAAGGATTAATTTTAGGTCTTATTGATTTTCTCTATTGCTTTTCTATTCTCTAGTTCACTTACTTCTACTCTGGTCTTTATTATTTCCTTCCTTCTGCTTGCTTAGGGTTCAGTTTGCTCTTCTTTTTCTACCTTCTTAAGGTGAAAGATTAGGTTATTGATTTGTGATTCTTCTTGTGTTAATAGAGGCATTCTTAACTATAAATATCCCTCTAAGCACTGATTTGCCGGCATAAGTTTTAGTACGCTTTGTTTTCATTCACCTCAAAGCATTTTCTAATTTCCCTTGTGATCTCTTCTTTGACCCACTGGGTATTAAAGAGTATATTGTTTAATTTCCACATTTTATGAATTTCTGAAATCTCCTTCTGCTACTGATTTCTAATATCACTCCAGTATGATAAAAAAAAAACATACCTTGTGTGATTTCAATGCTTTTAAAGTTACTGAAACATGATCTATGGCATAATATATGTTCTGTGCCTAATATAGTCTATTCTGAAGAATTTTCTACATGCACCTGAAAACAATGTGTATTCTACTATGGTTGGGTGGGTTGTTCTTTGGATGTTTCTTAGTTCTAGCTGGTTTATAATGTTGTTCAGGTCTTCTATTTCCTTGTTGATCTTCTGCCTAGCTGCCTAGCTAAACTTCTGCCTAGTTTCGACTTGTTATTGAAAGCAGGATATTGAAATCTCCAACTATTATTGTTGTATTTTCTATTTCTCCCATCAACTGTCAGTTTTTGCTTCATGTATTTTGGGAAACTGTTGTTAGATGCACATATGTTTGTAATTGTTATGTCTTCCTGATGGATTGACCCTTTTATCAATATATAATGACCTTCTTTGTCTCTTGTGGTAATTTTTTACTTAAAATCTATTTTGTCTAATATTAGTATAGCCACTCCCAGCACTCTTTTGGTTACTATTTGCATGGTATAACTTATTCTATTCTTTTACTTTCAAACTATTTGTGTTTGAATGTAAAATGGGTCTGCTGTAGTGAGAATATAGTCAGATCATATTTATTTAATTCATTCTGCCCATCTCTGACTTTTTACTGGCATGTTTAGTTCATTTACATTTAATGTAATTACTGATAGTATTTACATTTGCCATTTTCCTCTGTTTTCTGAACGTCTTATGTCTTTTTGTCCCTCTATTCCTCCATTACTGCCTTCTTTTGTGTTAAATAGATATTTTTCTATAGCATTTTAATTCCCTTGTTGTTTCTTTTATATGTCTTAGTTATTTTCTTAGGAGTCTATACTGCCTTGATATTTACATAATCAGTTACTTTTACTGATACTCCTTATTTCTTCCATGGATTTGAGTTGCTGTCTAGTGTTCTTTTATTACAACCTGAGGGCTCCCCTTTAATATTTCTTATAGGGCAAGTCTGGTAGTGACAATTTCTCTGTTTTTCTTTTTCTGAGATGTCTTATTTTTTTCTTCTTTGTTGAAGGATAGTTTTGCTGGATATAGCAAAACGATATGGGTGGTTGTTCTTTCAGCACTTTGAAGCAACTAGCTTCAGGCTTCCATGATTTCTGATGAGAAGTCAGATGTTAATCTTACTGAGGATTCCTCATACATAATACTTCATTCTCTCTTGCTGCTTTCTTTGTTTTGGCTTTTAACAGCTTGACTGTTGTGTGTCTGGCTGTGGAGCTCTGCATTCATCCTGAAATGTACTGACCTTCTTGGATGTGCAGATTAATCTTTTAAATGAAATTTGGCAAGTTTGGGGCCATTGTTTCTTCAAGTCTTCTTTCTCTCTCTTTTCTCCTTCTGGGACTTCTATGATGCCTATGTTGGTACTCACAATGAATCATCTGAAGTTCTGCTCATTTTTCTTCATTCATTTGGCTTTCTGTTCCTCAAACTGTATAATTTCAATTGACCTACTTTCAAGTTCACTGATTCTTTCTTCTGCCAATTCAAAACTATTTATCAGCCCCCATTACTGTACTTTTCAACTCCAGAATTTCTATTTGGTTCTTTTAAAGTTATTTCTATCCCTTTATTTATATTCTCTATTTGGTGAGACATCATTCTCAACCTTTAATTCTTTAGACATGACTTCCTTTCATTCTTTGAACACATTTATGATTGCTGACTTAAAACATTTGTCTAGTAAGTCCAACATCTGAACTTTTTCAGGGACATTTTTAATTGTTTTGTCCCTGTGATGTGGTCATACGTTCCTGTTTCTTTGTGTTTTGCAATTGTGTGCTGAAATTTGATTTTAAATAATATAATATGGCAACTCCAGAAATCAGATTCCGCCACTCCAACCAGAGGTTTATTGTTGTTGCTGTTTGCTTTTGTTGTTCCTAATGCTATCTGTCCATTTCCTGTACTAATTCTATAAAGTCTATTTTCTTTACCATGTGCAGCCACTTAAGTCTCTGCCCAATTTGCTTCATTAGTCAGCTAATGATGGGACAGAGATTTCCTTAAATGCTTTGAACCAATATGTCTCACAGCCTTTGCTGTGGGCTCTGTTTGTATGTTGACATGTACTTTCTATGCCCTGATGACAGTTTACAACTCTAGTGTACAGCCTCAATGTCAGCCAGAGGTGACAGATTAAGGCCTTCTCAAGTCTTACTTAGGCATATGTACAGACTTGAATATGCATATGGGCCTTCTAGATTCTAAGGAATATGTCAAAGTTTTTCACAGCCCTCTACAGATCTCTCTTCTCCCAATTATTCCTTTTCAGTTTTTTGGTCAACCTCTTGTTAACCCCTACAGGTGTAGCCACCTTAGGAAGCTGTGTTGTTAAACAATTGCCACTGATCGTTTCTAATAAATCCCCTAAGGATGTTTACAAAGAATGAGTTCTGAGTCAGGAGAAGTAAAAACAAGTTCTGAGCTTTTCAGGGAGCTGCCAGACAGGTCATACAGTGACAGTTTTCTAAGAATGGGGCATTTGAAGAGCTCTGAACCTATTCTGTCCCCTCCAGCAGCTTTTAGCTTTCAAGGCTACCCTGGTGCTGGGAAGAGGTAATGGGAATAAATTTAAATGCCACGAAGGTCACTATTCTTAACCACAATTCAGTCTTTTTTCTTGAATAAACACCCCCTGGATTGTTGCAAGTCTTTGATCAATTTCCAGAGTTCTAAAATAGTTTATTTTGATAATTTTTGCCTCACTCAGTGAAATTTTGTTCTCACTGCTGTTTT
Organism: Lagenorhynchus albirostris; assembly: GCF_949774975.1. Lineage (NCBI taxonomy): Eukaryota > Metazoa > Chordata > Mammalia > Artiodactyla > Delphinidae > Lagenorhynchus > Lagenorhynchus albirostris. Next base: position 6,104,812 of record NC_083112.1, on the reverse strand, counting down.
GGAAAAGAGAATTTACACAATGTCCTTATTCCAACATTCCAGAGGTGGTTCCAAGATAAATGATATTTTTAAAACATAAAAATTAATGCAAAAAGAAATCCATGGTGAACAAAATATCAAAATTTTAAATTAAAACACAATCAGTAACATGATCAGTCAGGCTATGACATACTGAGCCTTACACAAAAGGAAAAATCAGACACTGATCTTGTCTTTCTTAAATTTTTGATATCTTGTTTACGAATTTTTGCACTAATTTTAATTTTTTAACCATATGAAAATATTATTTATTTTATTGCGTAGTTTTTAGTACCCCCTTAAATTCTGTGCTTGAGGCAACTGCCTGACAAGTATCCTTCTAGTCCCAACCTTGGAGAAGGGGGATTTTCAGATCACATATCTCCTTTCTTTTCTTCATGCTCCAAACTGAGATATTAGTTCTAACTCACATTTATATTCCATTACAATATCTTGGGTTGTTGTCAAAATGATAACTCTAAAATCTAGCAGAAAAAAATTCAGTATGAAGTTTGGGGGTAGAGCACAAAGTAGTTACTTATATTAGACTAACCTCTTAAAACTGCTAGTAGAGGCAAATTAGCTCTCTCAGTATTAAACTCATTACTAGCTACCAATTAAACTAATATAAATTTTTTATTACTTTCTAGAGTCTTTAGGAAACTAACTGTAATTTTTGGCATGCCTGCCATACATACTTCCTAAAATATTATGCAACACTAATAGAAAATGCATCAAGCTTAGAAATATTCATTTCAATCAAAATTATTCTCTTGCATGATTTCAGTTCTCAAATTGGCTTCTCCTGAAAATAAACTGATAGAAATATAAGAATTTGGTATAAAAATATGTTTGGCTTAATATGTGGCAACATTTCCAACCTGAGAAGACAATTATTTGTGCGTAAAGAAAGACTGCCTGTCTTCAGAAGCTATTTTGAGTAATTTCAAACAGCCTAGTAAAAAGATAATTAATTCTGGATGATTTGAGATTACTTCTCTTATACTGTCATTTAACAGAGATACTGCTCATATTAAGTTTTTAGATTAGTCCTTTGCAGTAAGTCTGGTCAAGTGTGAAAATTTAACTTCCCTATTAAGTGTTCATTATTTGCTTCTGCTGTTTTATTGCCATTTCTTGTAATCCATGGCTCTATATTCCACAATACTTTTGAAAAGCGTTTAAAATCACTATATCAATATTAGCCTGTGTCTGGACAAATTTATTTGCCTAATTACAGTCTTTATAGAAGCTAATATACTATGTTGGCTTTCCATTTCTGTGGGTGAGTCAAAGTTCCCAAAGTCAACATCAACCTGTCATTAATACTGGCTTAGCCCCCATCATATACACTGCTGGCTCACCTTTAATGACTATGCATACACACTGCTTTGTTTTTCTACGGGAACTGAACCTACTGGTGCAATGGGTCTGTAGCTGCACAGAGTGGCAAGACTAATAAGGAGAAGTCTTAAAGGGTCATACAACCCACCCCCTATAGCAGCTGTCCCCAACCTTTTTGGCACCAGGGACCAGTTTTGTGGAGGACAGTTTTTCCATGGATGGGGAGGGGCGGGTAGGGGATGGTTCAGGCAGTGATGCGAGCGATGGTTCAGGCGGTAATGCAAGCAATGGGGAGTGGCAGATGAAGCTTCACTCGCTCGCCCGCCACTCACCTCCTGCTGTGCAGCTGGTTCCTAACAGGCCAGGGACTGCTACCGGTCCGAGGCCCAGGGGCTGGGGACCCCTGCCCTATAGGACAGGGAAAGTACATCTACCTGAAGGACAATACTCAATCTTATGTTAAAAAAAAAATCACTCAACAGATTGAGTTAACGATATCTTCTCCTATCTAGTCTAAACTCTGGTAATAAAACATGAAATAGAAATAAGAAAAGAAAAAAAATAATCATCACCTACAGATGATATGACTGTCTACCTAGAATATTCAAGAAAAATAACCAAAAAGAGGTTAGAATTGATAAGAGCTTGAAAAGTGCCCAGTTACACGATTATATCTTAAAATCAACAGCTTTCTAAATATAAATTACTGGTTATATATATGCTACAATCTGAATGTTTGAGTCCCCCCAAACTTCATATGTTGAAAACCTAATGCCCAAGGTGATGGTATTAGGAGGTGGGGCCTTTGGGAGGTGACTGGGTCATGAGGGCAGAACCCTCATGAGTGAGATTAGTACCTTAATAAACGGAGCCCCAGAGAGCTTCTTGCTTGCCCCTTCCACCAAGTGAGGACAGAGCAGAAAGGTGCCGTTTGTGAACCAAAAAGCAGGCCCTTACCAAGTCTGCTGGCAACACGATCCTGGACTTCCCAGCCTCCAGAACGGTGAGAATAAATATCTGCTGTTTATAAGCCACCAGTCTGATGTATATTGTTTTGTTTTGTTTTGTTTTGTTTTGTTTTTGATGTATGTTGTTACAGCAGCCCAAAAGGACTAAGACAATGTAATATGACCACTATGCATAATGTATATAACCGACTGATTATATAACAACAGCCAATTAGAAGAGGGCTCATTCACAAAAGTTAAAGAAGAGTATAACATACCCAGGAATAACCTAAATCCTCCATTTTCCAAACATGGTAGGGCACGTGAAGGAAGCCTGCAAAGTGAGAGACCACACAAAGCAATGACAGGCACAGAGAAGAGGCAAGGACACCAATCTCCTGCGTACGCCACCTTCCTATGCCACCTGCCAATCTCCTACGTATGCCACCTTCCTATGCCACGTGCCAATCTCCTGTGTATGCCACCTTCCTAATGCCACCTGCCAATCTCCTGTGTATGCCATCTTCCTAATGCCACCTGCCAATCTCCTGTGTATGCCACCTTCCTAATGCCACCTGCCAATCTCCTACATATGCCACCTTCCTAATGCCACCTGCCAATCTCCTATACACGCCACCTTCCTAATGCCACCTGCCAACCTCCTACGTGTGCCACCTTCCTAATGCCACCTGCCAATCTCCTATACACACCACATTCCTAATGCCGCCTGCAATCCCCTATACATGCCACCCTCCTAACGCCACCTGCTTTTGTGCTCATTCAGCCTGCTGTTATGCTCCAACCTGCTAGCAAACAACCCAGAGAACCGTAATCTATACGGAAGATTTCTTTGTCTGTGTCAGGGATAGAAATGGTTATAAGCTCACAGCTTGACAAAGTAAACAGCTGTGTATCCTGTCCCCCAACCCATCCCCATGCGCCCGGAAGGCCATGCCTTTCTCCAGCAGACGTGCTGCTGCTCCCCACTGGCTTCTCACCTTTTCCACTGAGGGATCCGTGACCACCTGCTACCAGGTCCACACACGTGCTTTCTGGCTAGTACACGTAGGGCAGCCATCCAGGCACAGAGGAGCCTCGTCAACCAATGAGCAAACTCCCCTCCTCAAACCCTAACCAACCCAAACACCTTTAGGCCGCGGGGTTCTCGCTGGCTCAGTCTCACGCCGGGAGTTGCTGTAGGCTCTTGACATCTTGATATTCCCCGAGAAAGAGCAGTGTGGTTCCCACTGTTGGCATCCTTTATTCACCACAGTTCTATCTGTTCCTAGGGGACGGCAGGGAATCTGGGCTGAAATAAGGCTTTCCTGTTGGCCCCTTTCCTACAGCAAGCCAGTGGGAACCATCAACGAAGATACCCAACTCTTCCCCCTACTCCTGGTTTATGTAATGGTCTGGACTGGATTCCAGTAGCCCTGAGAGGCCCTCAGCTGTACCTGATCCCAAACCAATACACCACCTAAAGCCCAAGAGTAACACCATCACTCGCTGACACAACCTCACGGCGCTGGAGAGGAGGGTCCCAGGGTAGGCCCAAGAAACCACAAGAGAATTAGAGGGGTGGGTTGCTGTTGCAGGGAAGCACTGGCCGCGAGCCTGCCTGGGGCACCAGCCCCCCGCTGCTCCCCATAAGCGCCAGCCCAGCTCCGTCCTCCCAGGGCTCTGCACTGGCTATTCCCCAACAAGGGAAACGCTCTCCCCGGACATCCACAGGGCTCCCTCTTCATCTCCTTCAGGGTTCTACTCGGCATCCACTCTCAGGGAGGCGTTCCCTGAACTACATGTCCCAGCAACACTCACTCCCCACCCTACACTCCTCCTTCTCTGATTTACTTTTCTCCACAGCACTATCCCGACCTGATACGATACACATTTTACATAAATTTATCCATGGCACTGTAAGCTCCTCTGGGGCACAGTCTTTGTCTGTTGTGTTCACTGCTCTAAGATACCTAATATCTAGAACAGCGCTTGGCACAAACAGACACTCAAAAGTATCCGTTGGATGTTATTAAAGAAAAACAAAGCTAGACGCTAGTTAAAGGCAGTAAAGATAGAATTTATTCAGTATATACTGCAAGAGGAAAGAAAGACTTCAGTATAAAACTTAGCTCAACTTCAATCCACAAGGAGGCGGCCAGGCGTTTTAAAGGAGGAACGAGAGAGCAGACAGGGCTAAAGTAGTCACGGAAGCGGGCAATTACAAAAAGCAGGCAGGGTGGTTGGTCATCGTCAACGATGTTACGTGTCAGTTTGTCCCCGTCTCCTAGAGACGGGAGACAGAGGCCCTATCCTTCCTGATTACATGTCAAAGGAACGGCTTTCAGGTCCTTGAGGAGGATACTCCTGGGTTGTAGGAGACACGTATACATCTCAAAGAGACAGAGAATGCATTGTAATGGTACTGTTTTTATACTAAATGCTGAATAAAAGGGAAATCGGGCCCATCCTCAGGTGTTGGCTGGAACAAAGGGTAAATCCTTGTGGCAGACTTGAGCTTTTCCAAACAGAAACTCAAGGGGGGATGGGTCATCCCAGGGGCATGACCTCAGGGGGCTGGAAGCCAAGTTAGAGTTTTCTCAAGTCTTCTGGGGAGGCGGGGGACAACACTACACCGACAAGATTGTGTTGAAAGTTGCAGTTCCTATAGGCCAAGGTTGAGGCCTAGTCAAGAAGAGGGCTCAGAGGAGTCTGACTAAAGTTTGGTCAAGCGGAGTGTCTTGGTGAATGGGTGTGTGGATGAGTGGATGTCTGAAGGGGTGGGTGGGCGGAGGGGGTATAAGGACCGGTGGGAAAGGGGTCAAGATGGTAAGATCTGAAGCATCCAAATTCAGATATGAAGCAGAAATTGCTTCCGAGAAAAAGGGAAAATCCTCCACTCTTTTCTATAACCCCCCTCTCCAACATTCCTGCGGCAGACATAATAAGGCTCCCAGTTACCCATAAAACTGCTAAACGGGAACAGTCAATAGTTTATCCTAGCCCTTCCCAGCCTGCACTTGTTTCCTGCAAGATATTTTCCAGGCCTGAGTTTGCTCCCTGTTTAGAATTCATATTGAAGACAGATCCGAAGGAGTTTACAGGAAAGTCTCCTATGGAGCTGATGCTATCTGTTCCTATTAACTTTTTACTAATGAAGCATCTTTGGGTAGTTCACTTCTTTCTCCCTTTCCCCTCGGCAGCCGTCTCTGAGATGTGGAAGGGCTTTAACCCACTTTCCTCCCTTCCCCGCCCCCGTCTCAGCTTCTCTCTGCCTCCGGCTCGGCTCGAATCCAAAAAAGCCCCGGTTTGTGTGAGATCACAAGGCACAGCTGATTCACCGGGTACCCACCTGAGCCCTGGGTGATAGCAGTTTGCATTTTCTCAGCAGCTCAACTACAATATTGGCCAGATTTCTTTTTTTGTCTTTTCATGAGACTACAGATGTTAAAATAAGAAAAAGCATTTTTCAAAGTTAACATTGGAACATAATCAGGAGACAGCAGATTCAGGGTTTATGGAGCCTTACATTCTTATGATGGGACGCGGGAGGGGGGAGAGAGTGTCCTCCTTATTTTAAAAAAATCCACAATTACAAATACAAACTTCTGTGACCATGTGAGCACACTGCTAGTGGCCCTCCCAGGGGCTTGGACGAAGCCGGAGTGAGGGGCCCTGAAGCTTAAGATCATTAGCTTCCCAGTCAATGCGCCTCTGCTGGGAGATACGAAAGACTAGAGAGGTTTATACCGCAGCATTAAAATCTCTAGAAAACCGCTAAGCATAACAGTCTTCTCTTACATCAATCCTCTAGACGCTATTCTCATCTCTCTTTCACAAACCTCCGTCCCTGCTGTTCCCTCTAATTTGGCCGCAGCAATTCATTATAAAAGCGCATGTGCTGGGCTGGGGCTGTGCATCCTTCCCCTGTTTTGGCTTTAACAATCCAGTACTGTGTCAATTATGTAATAGCCAAAACAGAGAGTTTAATGCAATAGTCGTAGCACTTACATAAGCCTTCGCAAACCAACCCTAAGATCTGCCCCCAGATTTGGGTATTTGGAATTACATGAAGTAGACAGAAAACACTGATTCAGCAGCCACGTTAATTTCCGACCTTAAAGACAATAAAAGCTTTTTTGCACTTAATTTGCTAGTCTATATTAACATAATGAGTTTTGAATTTCATGGAGCAAACAATCTTTAATAAGACGTGATTGTGTTTTCATGTAAACAAAAAAGAATATCCTGACACCGCTACTCAACTTCACTGTTACCTGTGCACAAAGAAATGTCCCACTCAGGACTCCCTGACATAGTCCACATGGAATCATGGGTCCCCAATAAACATCAACTATTCCCTGCACGTTTAAAAAAAATCGAGAAAGATATACAAAATACAAAAGTGTACGTGCTATAATTCCTCAACACATCTTCTTTTCAATACCATTCTCTCTCCATATTTCTAACCACTTATTTTTTACTTTCCTTAAACCACACCTTAGGAGCCACACCTTAGGCTACAAAGTGACAAATTGAAAAAAAACAATGCTATCCTATGGGTCTCACCCCTGGCTACACATTAGAATCACAAGGGAGTTTTTAACATTACAAATGTCACAGCATCACCAAAAACCACTTGGAACAGATTCCTGAGATGTGGGTCACAAGAGGAGGTGCCCAGACTTCAGTATACCTGATATTTCTACTTCTGTCTTCTTCTTCTCTGAAAAAAAACCCATAAATACAAGTAGAGATATTAAAGGTTATTTAAATCTTTAATAACTGGCAGTTCATAATTACAAACTTTCCATCAGCTATAAGAAATAAAATCATTCACTAGTTTAAAAGCCATAAAGGATATCTGTGGGATCTTTTTTATTACTATCAATAAGTAGTCAAAGAATTTTCACCAAGTTTCTTAACAGTCCTTACAAAACCTACTCTGTTTTTTCTATGTTTTACAATTGTACCTAATGAGGTCAAAGAAACGGCCCTATATCATCTTAAAGAGTATCTCCAGCTAAGACCATGCTTATCTTCCAGTAAAGTTTTGGTTTAAAGAAGAAATTATGGCTCTGACTTATCTTCACCCTCTCTTCTTAGATGCTCTGGTAATCCCTTTTATAACTTTAACAATGAGCAAATATTTTTTAAAAGCACTTATATAACAGAGTACAGGCGCCTTTGGTATCCTGCCAAGAGTACTTCTTTCCGTGTTTGTATTTAAAATAGAATGGTAGTAACATCACTTATGTGCCTTAAATTCCTTCTGTGCACAGGCTCAGAATGAAAAAATGGATGTAGCAAACCGCTTCACTGCTTTACCATTATAAAGCTCAAAGGAAATAACACATTCGTACTAAATTAAGACGAAGACACAGAACAAATTATCCAAAGCCGGGGGTGTGGGGCGGGGAGGGATTCGGTCGAACTCACCTACCAGCCCTTCTAAAACAGAGGATGTTTAACCTGGCAGCACGCGAAGGTGCCGGATGAGCTGCAATACCTCAGTCCGAGCAGGTGATGGATGCAGGCAGGAGAGAACGAGGGCTGTGATGACCGAGAAGCCAAAATAAACACTGCGCTGCCCGGAGCCCCGGCGGCAATCACTCCCCGACTCGGCGCGGGTTCCCAGAACGCCGGCAGCGGAGCCCAGCCCGCCCCTGTACAGAACTGAGCAGAAGAGGATTCGCTCACCTGGGTGGGAAAGAGCCAAGGAAGATGTCCAAGAAGCTAGCGCTGCCCTTCAAGAGACTCTCATCCCGGACCGGCTTCCCACACGCCTCCTCCGCCTCCTCCGCCTCCAGCTCGAGTTTTCTATTTGGCCACAGGTCTGGACTCGGCTGATCCTCCGAGGAGGTCCGCAAAGCGGGGGCGACAAACTTGCCGGGAGAAGCCGGCAGAGGTGGCGCAGGCGGAGGGGGCAGGGACGCCCCCGCGCGCGGAGCCGGCTCCCCAGCCTGGTCCCCGCCGCCCGCCCACGCCCGCTCGCGCCCCGCGCTCACCTCGCGCCGGCACCGCCCAGGCCGCCGCCCCCGCTCCGAGCTCGCGGCGGCCGCGGTGGCGACGGCCGGACCCGCCGACCGGACGCCGAGGCGCCCCCCGGCCGCAGCGACCGCCCCTCCGGCCGCCTCGCCCGGACAAAGAGAAGCAGAGGCGCGGGCGGCGGCGAAGACCGGGCCTCGGAGAGCGCCGCGCACCCCGCGCAGCCCGCGCAGCCCGCGCGCCTCGCCGGCGAGGTGCGGGCGGTGTTGACAGCGGCCGGGCGGCGAGCGGGCCCGCGCGGGAGGGCGGCGCGGGGCGGAGAGGCGCGCACCACCTCCCGGCCTCCCCGAGACGCACACGCCGGGACCCGAGCCCCGCGCCCCGCAGCCCTGCCGGGGAGCCGCAGCGCCCTCTGCCGGCCGCGGGGCCGCCGTGCGCGCGCCGTCCCGCTCCGGCTCCGGCGGTGGGATTTCTGGTGCACGAGGAGCCCGAAGATGACCTGTGGAAAGGTTTGCGGAAAAGGCACACGTTTCTTTCTAGAACCAGGTTTACTTCTGTGTTTAATAAGCACCAAATGTGCCTAACACCGGTCGAGGGGTTCTAGAGGACCTCTTAGGAATAAGTATATTAATTTATGTCTCAAAGAAGTGCTCCCGGCTTCCCTAAGCAGTGCACGTGGAAGGTAAGCAGGATCAGAGAACTTCCGCTGCCTCCGGTTCAAATGTCAATGGAATAAGCTTTTGCCGTTATAAAAATGAAATGTGGGTGCTGGTCCTCGCACTATTTAGGTGGGGTTTTTTTAAGGGCGGTGGGGAGGTCTTTTTCCAAAGTACCATGTTAAGCAATATTTTACAGCAGTTAATTTTTGAATCATTACTGGACTGCTTAGTGAAGGGAAATCACACCACTGTCTTTTAAAAATATTCTAACAGCTCTCCCTTCTCCTCTGGACGAATCTAGGGCAGATTTCAAGCTTTTCCTGTCACTTTCAGCTGTTAATAAACAGTCTGATCCTCTGGTATTAAAAAGTCCAGTCCAGTCCAAGTCAAAACTTCCGTCTCATTCCACCTAAGCCTACCCCACTCCCCTCTCGCCACCCACCAGCTCCCGGCAGGACCCAAGCTCAGAAGCCTGCATGGGGAAGGGAAAGGCCTTTTCCTGCCTTGTTCTACATCCCGGGCTAACTCTGTGCAGACTGGCTCATCCAGAATGGCACGGTGGAGAGCTTGCCCAGCACCAGGCTTCCGAGTCAGCTTCTCCACTGGTGGTGCATCTCCGCGGGGGTCACGTGCCCTGGCAGGCAGACCCAGCCGCCTTCCACCCTGTCCATCCAGGTCACGGCCACGGCAGCACGCCCTCCCCGTTCCCCGGTCACAGGTAGCTCTGACCAGCCTTGCTCTTCAAAGCTTGTCTCGTAGGAGTTAGGAGGCTCTGGGTTCATGTATGTCCCCAAACTCTGGGTGATCCATGCCAAGCTCTCCAGGTAGTTCTCCAGAAGCCTTTCTTTGGATGAAGGGGCTGGTCCTGCCCCCTCTCCCTCACAGCACCCTGTAATTCTTGCTACCAGCCTCCTCCCTGATCACTCTCTCCTCTGCCTAAACCCTTACTCATCAAATCCTACAAAGATGGCCCAATGCCTCTATTTAAAATGTGAAGACACCTCTCTCTGTGGTGGCCATGTCGTGTTCTCAATTCTCGAGAGGATAACTAACTGATGGCCTCCAGCCGTCACATCTTTGGATCCACCACGGTGCTCACACCCAGGTCACACATCCCCCCAGCTGTTCCCTGCCCATGGCTGAGCACGGTGGCAGTACTGGGGCTGAGCCATTTCGCAGGACCCATTTACTGGGCAGCCTTTGTTCTGAAAGTTCCCATTGTCCTGACAAGACCTTCTCAGAACTGGCCCCAGTCTGTAAATGTGCAATATCTGGTCATTTTTATTCAATCTGACAACATCCACCTTTTCATCTGTAAATATACCTCATTTAATTACTTAGTAATTATTATGTAACTATATCCGTTACTTGTGTAATTGAACCTACTTCTGCCATATATCTGTGAGCTTTCTACTGGTCCTGCTTTTTTTTGGATCTTTTCTGCCTCCCTTAGATGACTGAGGGAAAATTTCCGTTGTTTTATATTTCCTGTTACAGAAATTATACATTCTGTATTTTCTTCCAGTAATTATTCTTAAAGTTCTAACATGTGTAGGTAACTGGAAAGTCTAAGTTTTTACATCTCTGTGCTTCTCCTGAACAATGAAGGACTTTTGAGCACTTAAACTTCAATTGTCCCCTGCCCATCTTACGTGACATCATGCAAAACTTTACTTGATTTTTTTCCTCTGCAAATTAGACAGTGTTATTATTATTTTATAGTCAATGTTTGCTTACCATTCCTTCTTGAATCTCAGATCTTCCTTCTGGAATCAATATCCTTCTTTCTGGAATACATCATCAAAAATTCCTTTGTGAATGCTCTTTGGTGATAAACACTCTCCCGTTTGGTTTCCTAAAGATGTCCTTAGGTCACTTCCATCTTTGCACGATAGTTACCCAGGTCTACAATTCTAGGTTAACAATTACTTTCTCTTTGGGCTTCTGTTGCTGCTGCTGTGACGTCAGCTGCCAGTTTTAGTTGTTATCCCTTCAGGAGCGACCCATCTCCTCTGTCTGCTTTTACCATCTTCTCATCGTCTTTGTTGTTTTGCAGTTTGCTTCTCTATGTCTAGGTGTGGATTTCATTTTATTTCTCTTTTTTGTGGTTTATTGTGTTTCCTGCATCTAAGAATTCTTGTCTTTTACCAATTTTAGAAAATTCTCCAACACTTCTAATATTGTTTTCTCCCATTCTGTCCTTCTGAATTCCAATCAAATGCATATACTTTCTTATTCTATCCTGTGTCTCAGTCTGTTTTATTTTCCATTTCCTGTTTTCTCTCTCTCTCTCTCTCTCTCTCTCTCTCTCTCTCCCCCCCCCCATCTCTCTCTCTCTGTCTCTCTCTCTCCTGCCAGGTCTTTTTGAAAGACCTTTTGTGGAATGCATCTCAGACATGTCCTTTGGAGATGAAAGGGAGAATCTCTTTATCCACTAACTTCCACTTCCTATTGGTCAGCGGTGGCGCCATAAGCCGTAACTCACCCACCCGTCCAGAGCGTGCAGGCGTGAGCAATGAGGCGTTCCCACAGGTATTCCATGTTATGACATCAGATGTTTCTTCAGGGAAGAGAACAAGAGATCCAGGACGGAATCAAAGTGAGGTTCTGTCTGGTTCTACCGAAGAGAAGCTGGTCTAAGCCTCTTGAAATTGGTTGCTGCAGCAGCGGCTGGAGCAAATGGTGGGACCAGGGGGATTTACAGAGGTCCACAAGCAGTGGCCAGCACAGATACTGACTGCATGTTTTACTGCAGTTTTAAGTGTTTGAGTCAGAAGTTACTGTTTTCTTAGAATGACCAGTCCTCCCATAAGGGAGAATAATCACACTGGTCTCTGTGCATGTGCCTGTGGAGTGGACTGGAGAAATCTCACGATATGAAGAGAAAAGCACCAAGTGTGTCAGAAATCAGAAGGTGTGACGTTGGCCGTGTAATCTAAGCAGGTCACTGAGCTTCTGTGAGCCCTGGTTTCTCCATCTATGAGGGGGGATAATAACAAATGCATTACTTACCTTATAGGACAAGAATCAAAGTGGTAACAAATATAAAAGCATTTTATAAGAGGCAAAATGCCCTAACAATATAATTTATGGTAATTGTAAACATTAAGGCTTATTTTGGTGTCCTGGCTACTCTCTGCACCCCAGGCCCCAAGCCAGAACTATACCAAGTTCTGGGCTTTTGGTAAGCAAAAAATCGATGTGAGATAAGTGCTTGAGAGAAGGAAAGAAAACAATAAAGCAGCTATGATGGCAGTTTTAAAATGAAGCAGATATGTTGCAGTGGTATATGCTCTGTCACCTAAAATGTAACTAGGAGCAGGGATGTGGAAAAACTGGACGCTTGTGCACTATTGGTGGGGATGTAAAATGGGGCAGCTGCTATAGAAAACATATGGCAGCTCCTCAAAAAAAAAAATAGAATTACAATATGATTTAGCAACTGTACTTCTAGATATATACCCAAAGAATTGAAAGCAGAGACTCAAAGCGATATCTGTACACCCCTGTTCATAGGAACAGTATTCACAATAGCAAAAAGGTGGCAACAGCCCAAGTATCCACTGACAGATAAATGGATAAACAAAATGTGGTACATATAACGGTATGTTATTCAGCTTTAAAAAGAGGAAGTTCTGATAAATGTAACAACATGTATACACACTACTATATATACAATAGATGATCAACAAGGACCTACTGTAGAGCACAGGGAACTCTACCCAATATTCTGTAATAACCTATATGGGAAAAGAATCTGAAAAAGAATATATATATATATAACTGAATCACTTTGCTGAACACCTGAGACTAACACAACATTGTTAATCAACTATACTCCAAAATAAAATAAAAATTAAATTTAAAAAAATGCAACAACATGGATGAACCCTGAGGACAATATGCTAAGTGAAATAAGCCAGACACAAAAGGACAGATATTATAAGAGTCCACTCATAGGAGGTACCTAGAGCAGTCAGATTCATCAAGACAGAAAGTAGAGTGCCGGTTGGCATTTCCCGGGTGGCGCAGTGGTTAAGAATCCGCCTGCCAGGGCAGGGGACACGGGTTCGAGCCCTGGTCTGGGAAGATCCCACATGCTGCAAGCAACCAAGCCCGTGCACCACAACTACTGAGCCCACGTGCCACAACTACTGAAGCCCACGCGCCTAGAGCCCATGCTCCGCAACAAGAGAAGCCACCGCAGTGAGAAGCCCACGCACCGCAACAAAGAGTAACCCCCGCTCACCACAACTAGAGAAAGCCCACATGCAGCAACGAAGACCCAATGCAGCCTAAATTAGTTAATTAATTAATTAATTATTTTAAAAAAAGAAAGAAAGTAGAATGGTGACTGCCGGGGCTGGAGGAGGGGAGGATGAGAAGTTATTGTTTAACGGGGACAGAGTTTCAGTTTTGCAAGATGGAAAGAGCTCTGGAGAGGGATGGTGGTGACGGCTGCACAACAATGGGAATATATGCCTCGGAACTGTACACTTAAAACGATTAAGATGGCAGATTTTATGTTATGTATATTTTACCACAATTTGTAACAAATGTAACGAACAATCAAAATAATACAGGAAGCAAAGGATGGTTTTCATAACAACTACAGCCTCTGCCTCAAGGATCAGTGGGATCCTCCCTGCCTCCTTCCCGGGCCAGGTGACCCAAGACTGCCAGGCTCTGGGGCCTGTCCTGTGTAAGGCTCGGGTGTCGCGTGTGGGCGTTCCCCAGCCAGTGACAGGGAGCCAAACCTCCCCAGTCTGAACACTGCCCGGCTTCCAGGCGAGTGGACCACACAAAGCCTGAAAGCATGTTTCACCTAAGCCCTGGGCCCCGCACAAGAGGCTCCGGAATCCCAGCTGCTACTCATCCCTCTACTGCGGCTCTGGGCCCGCCAACCTGGCTTCGGGGAGAACGGAAAGCCTTTCACCCAGAGCAGGGAGAGCAGAGCTGGAAGACGAGAGGACCAAAGGCAGACTTCTCAGGCTTCTGACAGTGTCACTGGGAGCTGGACTTAGCTGTCCGTCTTTCTTTCCTCAACATGTTCATTGAACACTGGCTTCAGTTATTAAATACTGTCAGCACCACCTCCGATGTAGATTACACGTTTGGTTCCCGTTCTTGAAACCTGGCTCTAATGTCCAAGAGTTTAAAGATCTCTTTTGCTCTTGAAGTTTGATTACGGTTTAGAGTACTGTAGTTAATAGCCTGAAAGACCCTGGCACAGACTGGGTCGAATGTTTGCCTCACATATGCACACTGTCTTTCCCTGTTTGCCCTGAAGGTCAGTCTTTCCTCCGATTTGAGGCTGCTCAAATGATACAAGTGGTACAAAAATCATAATTTCTGTCCCTAGACCTCAGATAAATTCCCTCAGGCAATTATTGACGTGGCTGAAACATCAGGAGAATAAAAATGGCTGCAATCCTCCTGATGCTACTTGAATTTTAATGCGTTTTGACTCTCTTGACAATGTGACGTTAATTTAGGGCTATAACAAATACTGCATATTGAAAGACATGTTCTTTGCTTCCCTTTGCTTATTTTGTGTACTTACAGCGCAATAAGCTTCAGTTATTATGGCAAAGCCTATTGGAAAATGTATACATAGATTTTAACACAATCTATAGCATACAAAGAATCTTCTTCAGGAGATCTGATATAGTCAAACCAGTTTTCCTAACATCCCAGATTCCCTAATTGTTATTTTATGCTATAGTGTCTAAAAACCAAATCACAGAAGACGTTGCAAGAGGCTTTTTTTAGGAGAATGGAAATCCCCTAGCATTTTACCTAGGATCCCAGAAAGTCATTTCTCTGGAGAGCAGTGAATACTGACCAAAAAAATCAGACATGGTTCTAAAATTTGCACAGTACTGGTACACAAAGTACTTATATTCCTCCAGGCCTCCCATATCTTGACCAGTTTGCTCCAAGAAAGGTCTTTTCCTCTTCCGCTAGGTGTTCATTCCTCCACAGGTGCTTACTGGGCACCTACTTCACCCCAGCGCAGTGTGAGGTCCCTCCTCTCAGGGAATTTACATTCTGGGTAATGACAGCTGGTGCGAGGACTGCGGAAGAAATAAATGGGACAACACGATGGAAACTTGGAGGGGGTGGGTCTCGACTTTGGACATGAGCGTGTCCTCCACTGGTACTGTGTATGCCTGGCGGTGCCTCTGGTCGCAGGGCTTCCTTCAGAGGGAAGGAAAGTGACAAAGCGCCCAGGTAGAAAAGAACTTCTAACTACATCTTTGTGTTCATAACTTTTTTTCTAATTTTAACAACTAATTTTGAGGTTTTTTTTTTTAATTTCAGGGTTTTTTTTAGCTTTTATTTTCCCAAAATTGAATTATTGGGTTAGAGAATATTAACTAATGACTACATATATATATAAAAAATTATATATGTGTGTATGTGTATATATTGTATACAGGTGTTTGTATATACTTATATCAAATATTTGTGTGGCATATATATATCGTATATGCCACACAACATATATATATACACATAAATAGAGAGAGATCCAAATAAAAACGCCTGCACCAGTTTATACTCCTATCATGAATGTACAAGAAAAGCTATTTCACATTTCTTTTAATCTCCTTTAAAATGCTTGCAAATTTCACAAATATAAATAGTATCCAAGTTCTTTCGTTTTTCTTTATCATGTTTTTAAATATAATATTGGAAAATACAGAAGAATATGTGACATGTACATACGTTACAGAACAAAATAACACAGGTGAACCCATAACTCAGCTAGTAACTTGCATCCATCCTGAATAACTCCTCTGTCCTCTTGCCTCTTCCTCACTCCATCCCCAGGAGAACCTGTATCCTGTATTTTATGCCCATTATTCTCTTATCTTTCTTTTAAAATAACTTTATCGTATATGTATATATAACTGAATAATGTATTAGTGAATTTGGTTTTTTAGCCTTATAAAAATGATATCATACCTAATAGAGTTCTGCAACTTGCTAGTTCACTCAACATTATGTTTCTAAGATTCACCTATGTTATGGCACATAATTTAAGTTCATTTGTTTTTTCACTGCTATATAATATCCATCATTTTCCTGTTGGGTTGTTTTCAGGGTTTTTTTAAATTATAAATCCATATGAACATCTCATAAAAATCATCTTGTGTATCAAAAAGCATTCAAGGGCTTCCCTGGTGGCGCAGTGGTTGAGAGTCCGCCTGCCGATGCAGGGGACGCGGGTTCGTGCCCCGGTCCGGGAAGATCCCACATGCCGTGGAGCGGCTGGGCCTGTGAGCCATGGCCGCTGAGCCTGCGCGTCCGGAGCCTGTGCTCCGCAACGGGAGAGGCCACAACAGTGAGAGGCCCGTGTACCACAAAAAAAAAAAGCATTCAATATAATGCTAAATATTTTTGCAATGTACCAACGGAAACATCAGCTGTACCCATGTACATTTCCACCAGCAATATATACCATTTATCCTCATTCTCTCCAACACTTGACATGGTCAGACTTCTTCACTGTTGGCAAGCAATTGTTGTGGGTATAAAATAACATCTTGCTGTGGTCTGACTTGATATTGCCCTGATTACTAATGAAGTAAAACATATCTTCTCATGGTTACATGCCATACATATTTTCTCTTCTGTGAAATACCAGTCCACCTCTTTTGCACATGTTTTCATTTCTATTTAGTGATTTATCTTATAGATTTATAGAAGTTCATAGCATATTCTGGATTCTAATTCTTTGTTGATTGTATGTATTACAAATATGTTCTCCCAGTGAATTACTTAATTTACGTTGACATTATGGTATTTTTTGAAGAAGTCTTCATTTTAAAATAGTCAAGGGACTTCCCTGGTGGCACAGGGCTACAAAGTTGTAAGTCTTTATATCAGCTAGAGCAAGTTCATCTACCTTATGCTTCTTGACTCTTTAGAACGAACCTGTCAATTTTTTTTAATTAATTTATTTATTTATTTATATTTGGCTGCGTTGGGTCTTCGTTTCTGTGCGAGGGCTTTCTCTAGTTGCGGCGAGCGGCGGCCACTCTTCATCGCGGTGCGTGGGCCTCTCACTGTCGCGGCCTCTCTTGTTGCGGAGCACAGGCTCCAGACGCACAGGCTCAGTAGTTGTGGCGCACGGGCCTAGTTGCTCCGCGGCACGTGGGATCTTCCCAGACCGGGGCTCGAACCCGTGTCCCCTGCATTGGCAGGCGGATTCTCAACCACTGTGCCACCAGGGCAGCCCGAACCTGTCAATTTTAATGAAGAAACCATTTCAGATTTTCTTTGGAATTTGGAGAGAATAAACAACTTCATGATACTGAGTATTCCTTTCCAAAAACATGAATATTATTCCATTTTCTTGGGTGTTCTTCAATGTCCTCCAATAAGACCTTATGATATTCTGCATATAGATGTTGCACATCTTTTGTTAAAAGTATTCCTAGTGTAGCAGGTTGCCAGTTGTCTCCAAAAATCCATCCATCTCTTCCTGGGCACACAGCCACCCAAAGAGATTCTACTCACCCCATGAGTGATGGTGCAGCCTCCAGGTAGCGCCTACTGAAAGAATCACTGCTTTCCCTGGACTCAGCTTTTCCTCATCTGTGCTGACCACGACACTGATGTGGAAGTGGCCCAGTTCTGATGATTCAGATGAGTACAGGACTCTCGGGAATGACCTAGCAACAAATGAAAGGAACCCAGGTCTCTGGATGACCTGTTGAAGCAGAGCTGTCTGCCAGCCTAGACCAACCACACTAGAAACTTCTCTTTTATTTAAGCCATGCTATTCAGGGGTTCGTTATGTTATGCTATGTTTTTTACACACTGTTAGATTCTGTTTAGTAATGTTTTACCTAGAATTTTTGTATCTACGCTTAAGAGTGAGATTGAACTGCAATTTTCCTTATTCTTGTGTTCTTTCCTTGTTCTGATGCCCTAAAGTGCATTAAGAATATTTCCACCCTTTCAGTCCTCTGGAGGAATTTACATAAGATGAAATAATTTGTTTCTAGAAAATTTAATTGAACTCATCCGTAAAACCATCTGGATTTCATGTAGTTCTTGTTGGGAAGAATTTTTACTGTGAGTGATTTCATTTTAACACTTTCTTTATAAATAAGTAATGAGTGCTACCTCAATGCAGTTTTAATTTCCGTTTTATATTACTAATAGAGTTGCTCATCTTTCCATATGTCTATTAATTGTGGGTTTCCTATTCTGTGGGTTGCCAGTTTATTTCTTTTTCCCATTGTGATCATTTAGATTAATTCAGCTTCCCCTCCCAGTGTGGATGGAGTACCATTCTCCACCCCAATGATGTTGGGCTTGGCCATATGACTTGCTTTGGCCAATAGAACAATAGCAGACATGACACAAGCAAAAGGCTTTAATTATGCTTGCTCAGATTGGTGCATCTCTTGCACCAGTGCTGTCACCATGACAACCAGCCCTGGGTAATCACTGGCCTTAGAGTGATGAGCACACTTGGAACAGACCTGTACCCAAACTGCATCCTGGAGCCAAGCCCAGCAAACTTGGAGCCTGAAGAAGCAGAGTCACCCGGCTCGGTGCAATCTAAGTCAGCCAAACAGCAGACTTGTGTGAGAATAGATGCTGTTGTTAAAAGCCAGTGAGTTTTAAGGGGACTTGTTATGCAGTAATATTGTAATAATAGCTGACTAACACATCTATTATCTATCAGCGTGTTAGAGAATTTCTTATCATTTTTTGTAATCATTAGCTTATATAATTTTAATACATAACTTAAATTAATATTCACATAATTTATATAATTATTAGTTTATTGCTGTAACTATCCCCCCGCCCCCGCTAGAGTTTGTCTTGTATTTTGATGGTGTTTCTTAATTTTACACATAGGGAAATTTTACTCATTTTTAGTTAAGTTTGTACATTTTTTCCCCCTGTTGCTCTTCTATTCCTTTTGAACCTAAACAGTCTTTCCCAATTCTGAGATTTAATAAATAATCAATTCCATTTTCTGTTTTATAAAACTTTAAAAGTGTGTAATTCTCTAATCTATCTGGAATAAGAGAGGTGTATTAATCATTCCTAGACCCTCTTATTTTTTTTCCTGAGTTCAGTGTGATATATCTGGGACCCCTAAAAATTAATCCCAATTCTAATTGGAAAAATGTTTAAATTGAAAACTCATTAAGATTATATAATAGTCACCCTTTTAGCTAACAGCTTTGTTTTTGCTTTAAATTTTTAATTAAATTGGCATACCAATTTAACTATCCCAATTACTTTGTGTTTAACCAAGCTGAAATTACACTTTCATTTGCTGTCCAATTCCTCTAGAGAATTCAAATTCACCACAATCTTTTAGTAACCCACAGCTCTGTTCCTTATTAACCAAAATAATTCAATCACTCACAAAATTTTTTACTATTTTTTCCTAGATAATCTTACAATCCTCTTATCTATACAAGTTGAAATTGAAGGAGGCATACTGCACTGTTAGAAGGACTAGAAAAACGCTGTGTGAATAGCATCACTGTATTAAAAGTATCCTGCTGTGAGTGAAGGTGTGTCCCTCGGTGGAGCCTTCCCGGATTCTGTAAGGGGAATTTGCTGCTGTTCTCCCTGTGGTCCCGTAGCACAGTATGTATGGGACTTGCATTGCAACGTACTTTTGTTTACATGTTTGTTCACCCCATTTGACTGTGAGTCCCCCATTGGCAGTTACTCATTTCTAGTTGTCTAGCACCCATCTTGGTACTTGGCTCATAGAAGATGCTCAGTACCTATTGCTTGATTGATCAACTGATTGGAAGGTTGCACTGGGTGATAGTAAAGTGATGGTGGGCAGCCTATTTGGGTAGCTTCCTTTCTCTTTCCTTTCTGTGAGACCACGACCAATATATAATTCATTTAAACTCTTATACCAGGTCATTCTTTTATATCTCCCACTCTAGGTAGTTATTGGAGTGCCCAAAGACCACACAGGAGATAGGAAAGTGGGGATTAAAAACTTCTCCCCAGTTTCTATAACTAAGTTATTCTAGCACCATGATATATTGGAAGGAGCACTGAACTAGGGGTAGGGAGACTTAGGGTCCAAGTCCAGCTCTTCCTCTTAATACCCAGCTTAGAACAGGTCACTTCATTCCCCGGGGCTGCAATTTTGCCATCTGCAAACTGAAATGTGCCACTGCATTGCACAGTCTGTTAGGTCCTTAGGACTTTAGTTCTGTACAGAACTACTCAGGATGAGAGCCATTCATCAGGCAGCCACACTGCATAGTGGAAGGACATGGGGCTTTGGAGTCAGGTGGTTGGGGCATTGTATCCAGACTGTCAGTTACTAGATTAACAACCTTGGGCAAGTTATTTAGCTTCACTGATGCTCAGTTTTCTGTGGCACGTATAATACCTCTCTTGCAAAGCTGCTGTGAAATTTAAATGAGATAAGGCAGATGAAGCCTGTGGCACTGCGCTTAGACTGCAGTAGAGTCTAGACAGGAACCTTAGTTGTGTTCGTCACACCCCGTCCTTGCACACAGAGGAAGCTCATCTTTCACCTTTCACTGATGCTCACACACACTGCACACACACGTGCACACACACACACACACGCACACACACACGGTGGAATAGTTAAAGACAGCAGAAGTCCAATTTTAATGACTTTTTTTCCCATGGTGCTGGTACCATCATTGCCAAAAGGAGAGGCTATCTTACAGGCAGTGATTTAATGGTTAAACGTTAAATTCTTGATGTCTTACAATCATTAAATAAATAGTCCCTAGGTAATTCCCCCTATGTCCAATGAAATGAAAAATCACCAGATATATGGAACTTGGAAACTGGAGTTATTAGGTTCTTTAAATCCTGGACACAGATACCATTAAAGTGTGGGTCCCTTCCAATAACTTTTTAATTATAAAGAATATTTCATACACAGTAAGCAATATTACAAGATGGCGCAATAAAACAGTATTGCCAACAGTTCCAAATGTTATGTTTCTGCTGTACTTTACATCTTGGGTCTGGATACTAAGGTTTGTGATTGCTTGTTTTGAAACAAAACCCATCTACCTACAAGGCAATTCACTTTGGGATCGGTTACTCAAAGTTGCAGCAGGCTTCAAAGCCCAGAGGGAGAACGTTGATAATTCAACTATCCCCTCAAATTGGGTTTTGAAATTCGTGATTTGGGAGCACTCTCTTCACTGACTTTGAGGGAGCGCTAACACCTGGTCTGCCCAGCAGAGGGCAACAGGACCCGAGGAAAAGCAGCAAGAGTATCAGCAGGGTTTTAAACTCAGGCTCCCCAGGAGGGGCCACCCAAGGTCCGGGCCAAGGAGGATGACACTCCTCCCAGCCACGAGGAGCACCAGGGCCAGTGCAGAATGGAAAGATGGGTGCCTTGTCCAAAAGTACCTCAAGCCCACTCCCCTGGACTGCTCTTGCCCGGAGACTGTGGGGACACCCCCCTCCATTCACGCACAGCTCTTTAGATGTCACCTTCTCAAGGAGACCCTCCCCAGCTAAAGCAGCATCCCCGTCGCCCTCTAAGTGGAACCTGACCCTGTAACCAGCTTTATTTTTCCTCCAAGCACTTACCGCCAACACCTGATGTATTATATTAGTCTGCACTTACTAGAATGTCCACGGGAGCAGGAATTTTCTAGAGTTTTCGGTCCATGACTGTATCCCCAGCTTCTGGAATGGTGCCCAGAATGTGTAAACACTGGACTGTTGAAATGAGGATATGTCTTGACAACCACTGATGAGACAAAAGTAAAAACCAAAGAATATCAGTGCGGCAGGGGTCCGAGTTGCAGTTCGTCCCCGCTTGGGGGCCACAGTGGAACTCAGTGCCCAGCACCTCCAGGGAGAAGCTGCACAGGGACCTGGAGATGGAGCACGTGGAAGTGGGGGACACGACTCCCAACTGTTGCGCGTCCAGCCTCCGCGTCCTTGTGGTGTCGGCCAAGTTCAAGGGGAAGCCGCTGCTTCAGAGACACGGGCTTGTGAACACTTGCCCAGCAGAAGAGCTCCTGCACATCCATGCCTTAGAGCAGAAAACCCTGACCCCGGCGCAGTGGGCCCGTGAGCAGAAGAAATAAGGGACCCAGACCTGCACACCTATTCAATTATGGATCAGGGCCAAAAAAAAAAAGAGGAAAACAAAACAAAACAAAAGAATAACCAGGGCAAGGCCTGCAGGGCATACCTGTCAGATCAGCAGATGGGATGGGAAAGACTATCCCTTTACCTGAATGCAGATTTGCTCTGAAAGCAGAACGCCGACTGTGCATAGAACCATCATATTTTCCCATCACCTAATCTGTGATACTTTTACAACGTCCTTGGGGAGTGACTGCTTCACTCCTTTTACAGGTGAAATAAATAAAGCCCAGAGAAGTACAGAATCTTACACAAGATTCCAGAGTCACACAGCTCCCGTGGCAGAGGCAAATCAAGAAGACCAGAACTCAAGCAAGACTGACGTCTATCCTCCTGCTCTTTCTGAGGTCACGCTGTTCCAGACGTGGGGTCTGCAGTCTGACCTTTTCATTCTATCCCAGGGTCAGGAAGATAAACTTAGTTGCCCAGCGCCTTGGGAATTGATTCAGCTTGTTTGCAGAGACCAGTCAGCTTTGCCTTGGATTCAGTTCATTGTCAACGTATCAGTAATTCTTTTTTTAAAAAATAAATTTATTCATTTTTATTTATTATTTTTGGCTGTGTTGGGTCTTCGTTGCTGTGCGCGGGCTTCCTCTAGTTGCGGCGAGCAGGGGCTACTCTTCGTTGCGGTGTGTGGGCTTCTCATTGCGGTGGCTTCTCTTGTTGTGGAGCACGGGCTCCAGAGTGAGTGAGCTTCAGTAGATGCAGCGGGTGGGCTCAGTAGTTGTGGCCCGTGGGCTCTTGAGTGCAGGCTCAGTAGTTGTGGCTCACAGGCTTAGTTGCTCCGTGGCATGTGGGATCTTCCCAGACCAGGGCTCCAACCTGTGTCCCCTGCATTGGCAGGTGGATTCTTAACCACTGCGCCACCAGGGAAGCCCAATAATTCTTTATTAATAAGCCCAAGCATGTGACATTTCTGAGCAATTGCATATTGAATGTCAAGGGAAAAGATAGGGAGTGCATTGTGTGTTGTGAAATATTGCAATAGACAGGCATTTACAAGTTACGTGATTCTAAGCATTGCTTCATAAGTGACCCTTGATCCCTGGCTCCTGTAGAGTTCATGATCTGGCCCTGAGCTTGCACTCACTCCAGACCACATACTGTAGTTAACTAGCCACAACTGTGTTGCACACGAGGCTTTCCTTTGTGGTGAACTTTAATATTCAGCTGGAGAAGAGACACTCTTATTCCTTTAATTGTGTTTTTCTAATTGAATTGCAAATTGTAATTGTTTCTTCCTCTTGAAAGATCTTAGGTTTCATCATTGAGTTCTATGCTCACATATCATCTTAACTATTTTTAAGACTTTGGCATGACTAAATAACCAAATAGACCTTGCCCCATAGATAACTTTTGGATAAATATAAAATTTCCGCTTTGACAATAATCTTCTCACAACGTGACTCTCTAACAGTGTCTGATGTATAATTATTACAAAAGGGACAAGAATAATACATCAGTGTAAATAAACAAGATGACATGTATTGTACCCATATCTATGAACCACTATATTTCTCCTTTCCTGATCTTTAAAATGGAAGAAGTTCCATTTGACTCTGCTCTACTTAAAGGAAGATTATGAAGATTAATTGAACACTCTTGGAAAAAACAAAAATATTACAGAATAAATTTCGGCAAGCAAAGTTACCAACTTAATAATAAATTTTTTTACAACATAGCTATCTCATAACAGCTTGATAAAGATGATGAGATTTGTAGAGCACAGAATTTTAAAACTGGAGGAGATTCCAAAGGTTATCTGGCTCGAATTCATTTTACAGAGGAATAAACAAAAATGTGCAGAAATAGCAAATTTGAGACACTGTTTTAAAGCTTTCCTTTGATAGACTAAGATTATATAATAAGTTATGTTTAGAGAGGGAATGAAACTTCCTATTTAACTCTAGGCTACAGCACAATAGTGAGGCACTAGCCTCTCTTTGAGGGGCTCTGGACTATTTACAGCAGCTTCTTTATTCTTCATACATCAGGCTTCCCAGATCCTTCACGATCCTGATAAATTTTAAATAGTCAGTGTCCTTCTCAAAATGACTAAACTTAGATCCTCAATCCTATTCTCACCATTATAGGGAACTGTGGGGTTGGTTCCACCTTGAAACCCAGATGGATCTAATTAATGCAAACCAAAATCACGTCCATTTTTGGAACGCCCGCCTAAGCTAAAACCGCTACCTAGGCTTCTCCTATGAAACTGCTTTAAACTGGGGCACAGCTGTCCTTTTTGTCTGCTTGGGAGCCATCTCTCCTGCTTCTGCAACAGCACCCCACGTTTGCTTTGGGGAGTTACCACTCTAACCATCTGAGAGAATCTTGGAGGGACTGTCAATACAGATGGCCTGCCCTCCCCTGCCCAAGAGGTGGGTATGTGAGTCAAGCTAGACCAACCAGCTGCCCTCTCTCCAGGCAAAGATCTTGACTCAGAAGGAGCTACGAAGAAGCAGGGGCGGTGGGGGGGAAGGCAGGACCTGACTGGTTTGAGTGGGTGTGCTGAAAAGATACTGTCCATCTGTCAGTCACTTCTAGTTTCCTAGATCCTCAAAGTTATTCTGGTTTGGGAGCTTCCAGATCTTGATTCTTCAGCCTTTCCTTCGATTCTATGAGTACCCCCTGCACCTTTTGTTAAAACAAAGTCAGTTTCTGTTGCTATTAACCAAAATCTCTACCTGGTACACCTGGCCTCCAGGCTATTTTCCGGTTTGTTTCCTTGTGTGTTTTCTGCCCCTCATCCTCTTCTATCAGAGATGGAAGCTTGTCTGCCCTGGTCATTGCTGGATCTCCAGAACAGAGAATTATGTCCGTAACATGGGAAACTCTCAAGAAATATATGTTGGATAAGTGACTGATAGACAACTCCCTAAATAATCCAGTTGTCAAATCTGAGTACCTTGGGATGATAAACTGAAAAAAAAAAAAGTTTTGTTGCTGTTGTTTTCGTTTTTGTTTTTAATTTTCTGGCTGAGTGGCACGTGGGATCTTATTTCTGCGACCAGGTGTTGAACCCGCACCCGCCGCAGTGGAAGTGCAGAGTCTTAACCACTGGACCGCTAGGGAATCCCCAAGGGTTTTTTTTCTTTTTTTAATAAAGGTCTATTACTTTATTAACCTGAGCTCATAAAAGAAATGAGGAAAAATGTCTATAAGAGAGGACGTAAGACCTGATCCTCACTAACTCAATGCAAGTCCTGTGTTCTGCCAAATTAGCCTCAGAATTGAGCAGCTGGGCAGAGGGTGGCGAGGACCTTGTGACCAAGTGGATGGTTCAACTCCTTCTGCCTCGGGGGAATGGAGCCCCAGGGAAGGGCTGCAGCTGCTGTGGTCACAATCCCCCCCATCCCCCAGCCCAGCAAGCCAGGGAGAAAAGCAAGCAGCTGAGAGGAAATGATCCATGGAGAAATGGCTCTGCATTTCTGCACTTGCTGTGTGATCCATGATAAATTTCAGGTGGGCCTAAGACTGGTCTTGGTTTAAAAAGAATGAGGAGAAGCGGCAAGAAAGGGAGGAGTTGTGCCAATAGGATTACTGTGGCCAGTGTTTGCTGCTGAAGATAATTAGGTGAATACTGAAGCCTTTGGCACAAGAGGATGCTCCCAGACTTGCCACCCCCAGGTAAGATATAAACTAAATTCGAACTATTATTGCTTTGGAGGCCTTTAATAAACTATGGAGGGGATATGAAGTAAAGCCCTGTGTTACAGAAGAAGTGTCAGTTGGTTCTTACGCCTCACAGGGGCCTTACCAGAGATGCTTCTTAATAATGGCTAATGTGAATGAGTGTCTGTTGCATCCCAGACCAGATGCTGACTGTGCTAAGTGATTTGCATGCATTTTCTTGTGTGATTGCACAATATTCCGGGGTAGATACTGCTATAATCTCCCATTTACAGATCAGGAAAGTGAAGTTTAGAGAAGTTGACAACTTGCTCAAGGCCACACAGGTACTAAGATTTCAACTGGATAGCAAGGGTTGCTAGTCTAGAGAGAGGGAAATGGAATAGGATAAAGGAGAGAGGCCAGGGAGATCCCTGTATCTGCCCCCATTGTGGGTGTGAAAGAGAAATTTCAGGAAAAGATTAGGCAAGGAGAAAACCAGAGGGGAGTGTAACAGTATTCAGACGGCCCAGTTTTAATGGGGACCTGAGTGTGTCCTGAGCCCTCCCAGGGGGCCACTGCTCAGTTCCCATCCCCCTCCCCCTCTGTACTGTTCCTTCCAAACCATTCCTCGTCCACCCTCACCCAACACGATCTGCAGTCCCTTTGTAGCAACTAATCCAACTGAGAGATTTGCAGGAGTGATTTCCATGGATGTCTCACTAAAAAATAATGAGAAGTGGTTTTCTCACCCTCCTCTCAGAAAGCAATCGTGGCTTTGAGTCTTGGAAACTTGCATTTATTCTTGACCCAGAGAAGAAAGAACAGGTCTTTTAAGTGCCCTAAGGTTTGCGAAAGAGGGGGCGTGACCCCTCCAGCCCCAGGAAGAGTTGGATCCTCTAAAGAGAGGGTCTCAAAACACTGCCCCCTGGCATCCCCAAGACCATTTCAGTGGATAGAAGAGGTCAAAACTACTTTCAAAATAATATGATTTTATTTGCCTTTTTCCCTTTCATTCTCGCACCGGTGTACCTGGAGTTGTATCTAATGTGTGACATCACAACAGACTGGATGCAGAAGCAGATATGAGAATCCAGCTGTCTTCTATCAAGCCAGATATTAAAGTGATTTACAAAAATGTAAAACAAAACAACACAGTTCTTCTCATTAATATTTTTTTGCGTTGGAAAATGTCTAAAGCTGACCTTGAGGACAGTTGCATCTTGCCCTAACTTTTTTGCTACAGGAAGAAACAATACTTTGGAGACAAAACAAAACATTTACCTTCAGGAAAAGGATTCTTTTCATTCATGTCTTCCTCCAAAAAGCCATACAATTTATGACTAGGTTGCCCTGTTTGCGTTGCTGCCGTTTTGGTTTGCTTTGGTCACTTTTCCTCCCTTCTGAGCCTCCCCAGTCTTTTAATCCAGCTTACTCTGGGACACAATGAATCACTGAAACACAGGTGTCAGGCCACCCGAGAGCAGCCCTAGTCAACGACTGCCCCCAAAGCGTGACAACTTATTAATCAGTAGGGTTTATCAGTACATTTTATCTTCAAGAATCTAAAATATCACTGCCCGTCCATTTCATGGCTGGTGGAGACTCCCTGGTATCTGCTTATGCTCTTCAGATAAGAGCTGTTTATGGGCAGGGCCCCTAGCTAATGCAGCCCCACGAGCCGCCACAAGGCCTGGTGAAGCACCTGGCACACGGAGGCACTCAGGAAATGTGGAGTAAATATAGTTGGATTGGACTGCAAATCCCTTGGCCCTGCCAATCCAGGAATAACCAGAGGGACCTGATGACGTGTGACGTATCACCAAGTCAACCAAGCAACCCCAGCTGGTACCCCAATTTCTGCTGGCCCTCCTCATGGACCCCCAGTCAATGCCTTTGCCTATGGGAGCCCCACAACTGCCCTACCCTACCTTCCTCCCTCCGACCAGACCGTGAGGAGATAGGAGGCCAGAGAGTGGATGGGAGTACCCAGAGAGGCCTCCACCAACATTGACATGGCTCATCCTGGCCTATTTGTATCCAGACCTGAATAGTCCTGCAGTGATTGTCTATCACTTATAAATGTTAATGTGCACATAACCACTTTACCAAAAAAAAAAAAAAAAAATCAACTAAAATGTTTCTCTTCTGATCAATATTGAAACTTGAATTTTTAGAGTTATAATCAGTGAGTTATACTCTAAACTATTGAGTATGCTCATTTTTTATTGAATATAATCTATATACTTGTCACATTAATGGTTACGTAGAGTTTTTTTTATACTGATGTACTATTGTTTGCTTAACATTTGCTGTGCATTGGTTACTTGGGTCACTCCAATTTTTCACTACCAGCAATTGTGCTATGATAAACATACTTGTGCAAATTGCCTTTTTTTGTGTCTTTTAGTATTCCTTAGACTCTATTTCCACAGGCTATACTCCTAGTAATTCTACCAAACATTTAAAGAAGAATTAACACCTAGCATCTCAAACTCTTGCAAAAAGTTGAAAAGGAGAGAACACTTCCTAACTAATTTTACAAGGCCAGCATTACCTTGATAATAAAATCAGATAAAGATACTATAGCAAAAGAAAACTACAGATTAATATCCCTGAAAAATATGCAAAAATCCTCAACAAAATACTAACAAGGCAACTTCAACAACACTTTTAAAAGATTATACACCATGATCGGGTGGGATTTATTCCTGGAATGCAAGGACAGTAAAATCAGTCACTGTAACGCATCGCGTTAACAGGATGAAGGACGAAAACCACACAATCATCTCAATTGATACAGAAAAGGCATTTGACAAAATTCAATACCCTTTCATGATAAAAACACTCAACACACTAGAAAGAGAAAACTACCTCAACATAATAAAGGCCATATGTGAAAATCCCACAGGTAATGTCATACTCAATAGTGGAAAAGTGAAAGCTTTCTCTCTAAGATCAGGAAGAAGACAAGGATGTCTACTCTTTCCACTTCATCTAAACTAGAAAGGAAGAAGTAAACTCATCTCTGTTTGCATGACATGATCTTATTTGTAGGAAACCTTAAAGATTACACACATACATCCCTGTTGAAACTAATAAACACATTAAGCAAACTTGCAGGATACAAAATTGATATGCAAAAATCAGTTGCATTTCTATACACTAACAATTCTAAACACTTCTATATACTAATGAACAACTTGAAAATGAAATTAAGAAAAGAATCCTATTTACAATAGCATCAAAAAAAAGAGAAATATTTAGGAATAAATTTAACCAAGGAGGCAAAAGACTTGTACACTGAAAACAAAATACTGGAAGAAATTTTAAAAGACATAAATAAATGGAAAGCCATCTCATGTTCATGGATTGGATGACTTAATATTGTTAAAATGTCTGTACTACCCAAAGCAATCTACAGATTCAATGTAATCCCTATCAAAGTCAAAATCCTTATGAAAAAAAAAAATCCTTATGAAGTGGCATTTTTTGCAGAAATAGGAAAAAACATCCTAAAATTCATATGGAATCTCAAAGAATCCCAAATAGGCAAAACAATCTTGAGAAAGAAAAACAAAGCTACAGGCCTTACATGTCCTGATTTCAAAACATATTACAAAACTACAGTAATCAAAATAGTATGGTACTGACATAAAGACAGACATATAGACCAACAGGATAGACTAGAAAGCCCAGAGATAAATCCTCAGATATATAATCTTTGACAATAGGAAAAGGATAGTCTCTTCAACAAATGGTGTTGGGGAAACTGGACAACCACACACACACACATACACACACACACAAAGTTGGATCCTTACACTATGAACAAAAATTAACTCAATATTGATTAAAAAGCTAAATACAATGCCTGAAACTATAACACTCCTAGAGTAAAACATAGGGAAAAGCTTCATAACATTGGACTTGGCAAGGATTTCTTGGATATAAAACAAAGAGCAAAAATAGATACATGGAACTACATCAAACTTTAAAACTTCCATGTATTTTTTTAATTAAAAATATTAATTGAAGTACAGTTGACTTATAATGTTATATTAGTTTCAGGTGTACAGTACAGTGATTCAGATATATATAGATATATATAGATAGATAGATATATACTCTTTTTCAAATTCTTTTCCATTCTAGGTTATTACAAGATATTGAATATAGTTCCCTGTGTAAAACTCCTCTGTGTTAAGGGAAACAATATGAAATATTCTGGTATTCAAATACCCAGGAC
The DNA here is from genome assembly GCF_949774975.1 of Lagenorhynchus albirostris. NCBI lineage: Eukaryota > Metazoa > Chordata > Mammalia > Artiodactyla > Delphinidae > Lagenorhynchus > Lagenorhynchus albirostris. Next base: position 6,074,834 of record NC_083112.1, on the reverse strand, counting down.
TGAATAACAATAATTTGACAGTTAATCATTCTTTAAGTAAAATTGTTGTTCCGTGGGGACGAGGGCAGGCAGTGGCTAGTTGAGCTCACATCTCAAACAACTGAATGAGCACTTTTCCTTATGCACGTAACCATCATACAGCAGAAGTACTTTAAGTGTACTTCCATTTCATAACAGAGAATATTGAAAAGACAGGTACTCAAGGGCTGACATTTAATAAACCTAATTTTTCTGCTTCCATAAGGACATTCTTATATTTTTTAAGATTTTTTTTGATATGGACCATTTTTAAAGTCTTTATTGAATTTGTTACAATATTGCTTCTGTTTTATGTTTTGGTTTTTTGGCCGCAAGGCATGTGGGATCTTATCTCCCCCACCAGGGATTGAACCTGCACCCCCTGCATTGGAAGGCGAAGTCTTAACCACTGGACTTCCAGGGAAGTCCTTAAGGACATTCTTAAGTGAAACAGGGAGCACATGGTGGTGAGGAGCACAATGGCTACTGGTGTGGACTGGTACCACTGCTGCACTTCAGAGACTGAGCTGGTCAATCACTGCTGATCTACAATCGAATAACCACAGCCCTTTCTAGTTTACAAAGTCAAATTTTCTGTTATTCCCATTTAATGCTGACAATACCACTTATCATTATCTGCCATTTACAGACCAGAAACTGAGGGATAAGAGCTGAGAAACTTCCCCAAAGTCTTCAAGTTGTCAACTGGCAGTGCCAGCTCTTCTGACATCAAATCCCATGCACTAGGAAACACCACCTCTCACCACCACCCATCATTGACTTGACCCCCAGAGCCATACCTGGTACCAAGCCATGAAGTAAACGAGTCTGTCTCAGGGTCTCCTCACTTCTTTGTCCCCCTTTCTTGACACTGTGGGTGCTCAACCATCCAGATGTCTACCCTGTCCCCACCCATCCTCATGCTCCTCTCCTGCAGCATTTTTGTGTCTGCCTCCCTCAAAACAGTATTAGTACCTGACATTTGTTCTTTGCATTTGAGTTTTATGAGGCATTTCCCCATGCATCATCTCCTTTGGATTTTGATCTTCAAACTACTTTGTGAAATAGTTTTTCATTCTCCCATTCTGCAACGAAAATGAGGCTCTTTGAGGTGGGAATTTGCCACCTCACATAGCTCACCTTTCTTGTGCCTCCTTTTCTTAAGATCCTTCCAACCTCTAATAGATTTATTTATAAGGAGGTTTACATGATGGATAGCTTCTTTACATGTTCCTTCCAAGAACTATTAGCTCTATGAAGTTTAAAAAAAAAAACAAAAAACACTTGTATCTATGAAATGACTCCCTAACCTTGAGACTCTTAAACGTCATCATTGTTTGTGCCTCTCCAGGAGAACGATTACATGTAGAACTGAAAGTGGGCCATGGAGAAACAGAAATGATCATAATTTTGCAAGTGAAGGTGTAATGGGTATACATTTTTGCAAATTGTAATAAATAAATATAACTATTTACATTTGGAAGTGATAGTATCATCCACTGTGTTCCTTTCATCTCACAGGACATCTCAACAAGGCATGCATCCTCCTCTGAAGCCACAAACCACAAGAATAATATAACAGATGTGTTCAGATTGGATACACACAAGAGTATTAGCAGAAATTAGTTGAATAGCATTTAATGATCGCGTTCTTTGAACAGCCACAGACCATTCTGTAGGATAACTAAATGCCCAATTAGAGTAAACCACAAAGAGTTAAAAGGAAAAAGCATCGGAGCCCAAACCGGGGAGGCCCTGCTTTGAAGTTCTTTTACAAGAGTATGGCAAGGGGAGGGAGTACTTTAAACTGAGGAAACAGGAAGTACCTGGATAAAAAGTTTATTTCATTTCCTGGGGGGGTGGTCTTTCCAGAAGTGCTCTTCCAGGAAATCAGGCCTTTCCCACCTAGGTGTTCAGGTTTCCTGAGAAGAAATAGATAACATCCCCCTGTCACAGTGTGGAGGATCAGCTAGTCAGTAAAATTTAGCTGCAGAAATCTGAGTTTGCCCCTCTCAATGTTATCAGCTCGAAGGAAGAAGACTTTGAAGAAAGGGCAGGGGAGAGAAGTGGTGTCTGAGGAAGAGGCTGCAGTGCAGACTAGCCTTCTGGAGAAGGAAGCAGAGCCCGGAAGGAGAAGCGGAGGTAAGGGACAGTTAGCTGAGGGTGTTTATGCACGGATGTGCGAGTCGGGGCTCCATCCCCTGGGAAGAGCCTAACTGGGCACCGCACCCACTGCAGAGATGATACAGAGGATGGTACCTCGGGGCGGAGGGGAGGACATCAGTTAACACACTGAGCCCTGTGCAACTGAGACCTTCAAGTAAGCCATTCTCAGATAATTCCGTTCTGTCCGCAGCTCCACCGGAAGGACCGTGGCTGGAATGGCCAGATTTGCGTAGACCGCAGTGACCCTGGTGGAGGTGCACGCCAGCAGCCACCCACTTGGGGCCGTGGGGCTGGGCAAAGGGGGTACACTTTGAACGAGTTGCAGGATCGTGGCTTCCTTTACACACACAATTTCTCCGTCTTCCCAAACAGCAAATTATTCAGTTACGATACGCTGGCTGCGGCTATCCATGCGCCATGCTTCCTTCTGAAGATCACTTTCCCCCATCCCTTCATGTTCAACTAAAGCGGACTTCCCGTCGCATTCAGCCGGCTCCGCCCTTCCTTCCCTGGATGCACAGCACTCGCATGTCCTGCTTTTTTCACATGCTCCTTCGTTAGATGCCGCTTCCCCAGCTCATCGTTCTCCTTGAAGTCCCAGCTGCCTCTTCTGTTCTGATCCGAATGAACCCAACTTCGCTGGTACTTTGTCTTAGCCAGCCTCCTTCTGATGAATCCTGCCAGGTCGCCACGTGGTGTGGGGATCCCACCAAACTTTTTTTTTTTTTTTTTTTTTTTGTGGTACGCGGGCCTCTCACTGTTGTGGCGGAGTTGGGCCTCTCACCGTTGCGGAGCACAGGCTCCGGACGCGCAGGCTCAGCGGCCATGGCTCACGGGCCCGGCCATGGCTCACGGGCCCAGCCGCTCTGCGGCATGTGGGATCTTCCAGGACCGGGGCACCAACACGTGTCCCCTGCATCGTCAGGCGGACTCTCAACCACTGCGCCACCAGGCAAGCCCTACCCACCAAACTTTTTTAGTGATTTGGTATTTGTTGAAGCTTCAAAAAGCTCTTTTAACCGAAGAGACATTGCTGGTCTTGCAAAGAGCCCTGTCCAGTCACAAGGGCCGTTGAGAACGGCCAGAGTCCCCACTGATCTTTGCCAGCACGTGGCTCTGTTAGAAACTGCAGGCGTGTGACTGCAGCCAGGTGATGGGTCAGCACTTTCCTAAAAGGGGAACATCCCCAGAAGAATGAGGAGCAAAGGCTTCCCATGCAGGAGTGCTTGTTTCTGAAAGTATGTGAGACAGCATTATTCCTGAAGAAACTTGGTGGTAGTATTTTGAGAGAAGTAGACGTGCCTTGAACCAGTACATTTGCTTATACGTTTCTAAGAGTTAAGAGATAAAAAGAGATGCTGTTTTTCTCATCATAAATTTATTTCCATACCTATAGATATTTTTAGAGACCTTTCTGATTCAGGAACGGAGATGAATGTGGTGTTTCTTGGAAGTGTGAAGGTACAGTAAATAACCTAATTCTGAAACATTTGGAGATTTCACAGAAGCCTTGAAATCAATGCTCTTTGAGTAATTGTAAAATAAAGTAGGAAATAGACCTGGGTAAGTACATAGGATAGGAAAACAAATCACTGTAGTCTAAATATGACACAGGTAATTCTTTTCAACTTCCAGTATAAAACATACTTCAAACCAAAAAGAATGTACTGAATGAACCCAAACAATTCTCATCTTAGATGTCACAACCATGCAGTTTCTGGCAAAGTATCGGGGTGTGTAGGCAAATGTTAGCATCTGGGAGATGGGTTATAAGGTGTGTTAAAGAACTAATGGAAGCCTCAAATTTATTTTGCCCCTAAAAACGTTTGTGTTTCGGAGAATTTCTGGGAAACTACATGAGATCATTTTAAAAAATAATTCCTAGGCGTTGCCCAGTTGACAGCCAACATAAACATTGTATTCTCCGGGATCAAAGAAACTACCCCATCAAAGAAAAACTGGACAACGCCAGGAATTCGATCTTTCAAACTGTTGGATAAATGCCGCCAAAAGAAGAGGAAAGCATAGGATGTTTGGAAAGGAGGTATAGCAGAGTTTTCTTTAATGCTGAGACTTTAAAAAAAATTTTTAAATAATAGTAGTAGTAGTAAAATAACAGGTATTTATTGAGCATTTTGGGTGACCCAGCGCTATTTGCTGAGACCTTTACACATACTCTTTCATTTCAACCTCACCAAACTCCAATGAGGTAGGTACTATCATTATCCTCCTTTGACAGCCGATGACACTGAAGCTTAAAGAGGTCATTAACTTGCCTAAGGCCACAGAGGAGTGGACACCGGGGCCTGTACCCTCAGTCGGGCTATTTTCCTCCTTTCTGGGCTAACACTTCCTAAGCACTTGCTGTTTCCCAAGCACGCTTCTTGCAGGTGTTGACTCGTGTAATGCTCACAACAGCAGCCAACGAAATATACGCTAACAATAGCCCCATTTTACAGGTGAGGAAACTAGGGCACAGAGAGGCTGAGGAAGCTGCCCACGGCCACCCAGCTAGTAGGTGCCACAGTGGAACTCAGACTCAGGCAGTCTGAGCTCAGAAGCCAAAATCTCATCACTTTCTAATACTACCTCTCATGTAGGATTAAAAAAAATTTTTTTTCCGTCTGACATATTTGGTTTCTGAGTTGCAGCCTAAACAATTAAGCCCGCCATTCAAAACATCAGGGAGAACTAATATTTTCTTTATTGGCATTAACTTCAAGCCCCGGAAGGACTGGAGAAAATCATGACAAGGAATGCCCACGGATGACCCAGTGTTTCATTATCAGCTACTGGCCATGTCAGCAGAGGTGAGATACGGCGAGTGGAAGATTTGGGGAAGGTTTTGGTCACCAAGTCAAAGAAATGGCGGGTCATGCCAGGAGGAAGCAAGCAGGACCTGCCGGCCAGGGCTCCAGAACTGACTTCCAAATGGAGCAGAGACAGTACAGTAGCCAAGTGGGCCTGGTACCTGATTCCTCGCCTCCCCCCAAAAAGGATTACCCCCGAGCACTTGAGTCAATCCTCCTTCTAGAGAGAGTGTAATCTGATGCTGGTTTACTACATGTGTCTTTCTTTTAACAGCTTTCATTGAAGACTGGATATATCTAGATCCAGGATAGATGTGCCCTTGAGGGGGGCGTTGGAAGAATGATCAGGAACATGCTGTACACATATTAAAGTGTGTTTTTTTGGCGGGGGGGGTTGTGGTTTTTTTTGCAGTACGCGGGCCTCTCACTGTTGTGGCCTCTCCCGTTGCGGAGCACAGGCTCCGGACGCACAGTCTCAGCGGCCATGGCTCACGGGCCCAGCCGCTCCGCGGCATGTGGGATCTTCCCGGACCGGGGCACGAACCTGAGTGCCCTGCATCGGCAGGCGGACTCTCAACCACTGCGCCACCAGGGAAGCCCTAAAGTGTTTTTTAAATAAATAAATATTTGTGAAGTCCTCACAACGTACAAGAACTTCAGCTCTTACTGTCCTATCAGCCAGCTGTTTGAGATGAGGAAGTGATTCCTCACGGTGGTTACGATAACTGTCTTCTTAAGCTTGAAAGAACTAGTCCCCTCCTTCCCAACCCCCATCCTACAATAGAAAATGAAGACAAGGGAATTCCCTGGTGGTCCAGTGGTTAAGACTCCACGATCCCAATGCAGGGGGCCCAGGTTCGATCCCTGGTCAGGGAACTAGATCCCACATGCTGCAACTAAGAGTTCAGATGCCGCAACTAAAAGATCCCGCACAAGGCAATGAAGATCTCACATGCTGCAACTAAGACCCAATGCAGCCAAATAAATAAATAAATAAATATTTTTTAAAGAAAGAAAGAAAATGAAGATGATATCTAAAGGCCGTTTCCTAGCAGTTCTGTACTTACAAATGATGGGTTACACCACCAGCTGAATGCCAGTGGAGCAGTCAGGATAGAATAGGTTAGGCTGCTGTAACAAACACCCCCCAACACACACACATACACACACACACACACACACACACACACACACACACACACATCTGGGCCTTAATACAATAAAGGTTTATTTGCAGCTCATACTACATGTGTAGTGTGGAGTGCAGGATTTGGTGATGGGGGTGTGCCTCTCAACGTAACCATCCAGGGGCCCGGCTGCAGGGTTGCTAGAAGATCCCTCTAGGGAAATGCTTCTGTGATACCAGAAGAATGGGAACAGAATTGTGCATAAGCATTTAATATTGCCTCCTGGAAGTAACATATAACTTCCATCCACATTTCATTGGCCAACACAAGTCACACGATAAGCCTAACTTTTAAAGAGAAAATAAAATACAAACTTAGCATGTGCCCAGAGAGGAGGAAAATTGGACTCTTTATTTAGGGGCAGCCCTAATGGCTAAGACGTTGAGTAAAGGAAATTTAATGTCAGAAACAGGAGCTCGTAATCATTAAAAAAAAAAAAAAAAAAGGAGGCCCCCTTTAACTGTGTGGATCTCAAACTAAAGGCCTGCTTGATGAATGACTCAAGACTGATGACAGGTAATGTTTCGGTAAGTAGCTGTGTACAAGAGGTGCGGCCGGAGGGAGCTGGTGTGGCCAGTGAATAGAGAGACAAGGACCGAAAATCTACTGTGCGGCTACCAGTTTAAGAACTTAACAGCTGAAGCCTGAAGTCGCCAGATGCACACAGGCCCTGCAGCCTCAGAGGAGTGGCATATGTGGACGTTAGGAAGGGGAGAAATTGGAAACTATTTTACCCACAACCCTGTGACTCAATGAAACATGTTTCTTAATGAAAGCAATCGTGCAATAGGCAAAAACTCAGTCCTGGCAGACTTCGGGATTAGGCGGCAACCTCTCCACACAGGACTTTCAGACTTTGGCCTTGATCTTTGACTCACTAAATTTCTCTATGACAGAACACTGGGACAAAATGACCTCTCATTCCTGATAAAATTTAACTAACACTTTTTGTGAAATAAAAGAACAGGCAGGACCAGGAATATGGGAAGAAAAATGGGAGCTCATCTTGAGAGGTAAATGTTCATGGCACTGTCCATCCCCAAGGGCTTCTCCCAAAAGGAGGATATTGTCTGTAGGGCCCGGATTTCTCTGTAAAATGGGAACACTGTTGTCTCTGATGAAGCTGGCGAGTCATCTGCCATCCATACCAATCTCATTTGCACTCTATAACCCCTCTAGAAAGTATAAAGCACACTTTTAAATCTCAAAACAAGGACTCGGTTTGAGTCAAGCAGGTGGACAGCTGAGAGGGCTAAGGTTATTAGCTGGACCCATCTTCCTGTTGTTCAGGGCTTTCTGCTCTGCAGCTGTGAGAGATGCAAAGCTTCTCTCAGTTACTTGGGTACAGATCCAACATGCTCCAGAACGGCCAAAAGACAGCACGACAAAGAGCTATAGTCTCTGACTACTCGGTGTGTTCCTCCCACAAGCAATATAGGGTTCACCTGGAACTTCCTCGAAATGCAGACTCTCAGGCCCTGCCCCAGACCTGCTAAACCAGAATCTGCATTTTAACACAGTCCCTGGGTGATACGTACGCACCCTAGTTTCAGAAGCTCTGTTCTCCAGAGTTTTAAACTACCCATGAAAGATGCCTTTGCTACCATCTTCAATTGAACAGAACTAAAAATCAAGACCAACTTTTCCCAGCCTGCCTTCTTTCCCATCTTGTTGTCAAACAGTCAAATTGACACCAAATGCCCAGGTAATAATTCACCTGCCTCAGAGCCTTTCAAAAAGCTGGTATTTGCATGAATGGAACTGCCCTTACTTTGGACAATTCCATTTCAGTATGTCCCTATAAAAACTAAAAGTATAATTTTTTTCTTTAAAAAATCAGTTTTAAATACTTGCTTCTATAAGCTGTACACTTATTTCTCCCAGACTATTAATTAGACACACACATCTGACCATTTTATTTCTAACTATCTCTTCCCCCTCCACCACCATCTGCCAAGTACAAACAGGGATAAGTGACGGTTTACACAACGTGCGCAGGTATTTCTATTTACAGGGATTCAATGGAATGTTGTCTTTTTCATTTGCTTTGTTTGTTTTGCTTGAGACTAGCTGGGCAGTCTGGACTATGTCCTGCTTTGCTATATTCATCTGGTCTAGTTGAACATCCATATCTGAAGGCATCAGTAGAAAGCTGAGAGACACCACCTGGAAAGAAATCTCCAGTGACCTATTCTCTATTTTCTGAAAGTTTTGAACCAGCACAACATGTTTACCTTAAAATGTTAATGCTTAATATCAGAGCAGTTTAATTTGAAAATAAGGTTTTATTGTGCTAAAGAAAATATCATCATGATATATGTGTTAATTATGTCTCCACCTGCTTTGGGAACTTAAGTGAAGCAAGTAGACAGATGTTAAACTCAAGGAGTCTGCATTAAAAGGATATTTTGCTTTTCATTAGCATTTACTTCTCAACACAAAACTCCATTTTCTGCCCTCAAAATCTGAAGTAGGTACAGCTGATGCAAAAGCGTATTTTAACATGATTGGTGGCAACCCAGACACTAAGTTCGCTGGAGGATTTCTATGACACACTGTTCTCAAAAACCTTTAAATAATCTCTAGTAAAACGGAAGAGGGAATATTTCCAGGTGACAATGGGGCTGGAAGTGATATGACGTTTGTACGTGATGGGCTACTCATTTTTCTGAAATAAAGAATCTTGTGAAAGGAGGAATTATGACTAGTATTTACAACAGATTTTCATAAACATCCCCAAATTCCAGGCACAAGACAAAAGGCATGACTCAGATCACAGTAGGTGTGATGGCCGGGGAAGTGGTCCTGGGGAAGATTGCTTCCCTGCTGCCTGAGAATAGCTCTGGGGAGATTTCTGTAGGAAGCTGATAATGGGCTATTTCATTCGAGGATCACCAGTAAAAATCTGGTTTTGATCAAGAGCATTTCCTTAGCTAAAAATGTCATGTTTCCAGACCTTGATTTGATGTTTTAGTAGATCACGGCTGAAAAGACTGAGAACTTGAAAAAACAATATGAATGACTGTGATTTTTTAATCTGTGCTGCCACGTGAATCCATGTGATAAGATTATCTTGATGGGTGTGGCTTGAGTTCTCCTCCACGCTGTGGTTTTTAGGGGGCTGAATGTCGTGTCTCCCTGAAACCTCTGCAGTCCCACTTGTAGGAGGCATTCCTGGGAGTGCAGGAGGCGGCGCTCACAGGAGTTTGCTTAAAAGCTCACACTCTGAGGTCCCACCTGGTCTGGGGTGGGCTTAGGAGTCTGCATGTTTATAATATGGTTCTGAGGAGGTGAGCTTCAGAACAAGTTTAGAGAAAGGCTGACTACAACCCAGTTAGTTCCTCATCTTTAAGAAAAAAATCCATCTTAAAAAAACAGAAAATAACAAGCGTTGGTGAGAACGTGGAGAAATTAGAAGCCTTGTGCGCTGCTGGTGGGAATGTTGAAGGTGCAGCTGCTGTGGAAAACAGCATGGAGGCTCCTCAAAAAAATCAGACATACAATCACCATATGATCGGACTTTCCTGGCGTCCAGAGGTTAAAACTCTGTGCTTTCACTGCAGGGATCACGGGTTAGATCCCTGGTCGGGGAAGTTCCGCATGCTGCAAGGTGTGGCCCCCCAAAAAAATTACCGTATCACCCAGTAATCCCACTTCTGGGTAGACACCCGAAGAGTTGAAAGCAGGGTCTCACAGAGTGAAAGGCAGGGCCACGGTCTCAGGTCCACCCCTTCCCTTCTGCTCCTCTACTCAGTTCCCAGAGATTCCCAGCGAGGAAGCAGTTGAGCTGTCAGGCTCCCAGGATGTGGGCCTGGCTTGTTGGGATTTCCTCTATCACCTCAACCCTTTCACCCCGAGAGAGGAGTGCACAAGGCTTTGGAAAATGCAAAACAGCTTCTCCTCTCAAACAGGCTAGAGATCCGTATTCTGGGATGGTCAGAGTCAATTCCACGGTCTAGGGGGAGAGGTGGACCTCAGAGAAGTGTTTGTCCCGGGGAGCTCACACAAACTTCAAATGCAAGTTGATATTTTAAATTCATCTTTAAAAGATTTCCATGTTACGTCACAAACACATTTTTCTTTTTTTCTTTTTTGGTCTTGGACAAAATTGACAAAAATGTCCCTATACCATAGTTCGCTTAAGTTTTACAATTACATAACACACACACACACACCCTTATACATATCCACCAATGTATATATACATCCACATACACAGTATTAATACCACACATATATATAAACACACATATTTAATAACTACATCCTTAATTAATCTGGTTTCATATGTGTATCTATATATACGTCTATTCATGTCTATAACTTCAAAGAGGTGATGGTTGGGAGTGGTCTTTGGAAGAAAACCCTGACATATGAATGCAATGTATTTTCATTACGCATCACTGGGTGAACAGATTGGACTCATTCCTCCTCACAGAACTTACTGCAAAATGCAAAAGAGCTCACCTTCTCACAGAGGTTAAAAGGAGCCTGCTTTCCTAAAAAAAAAAAAATTAAAGAAAATGACTCCTAACAACAGACAAATGTAAGTCATGAAAAAGAAATGAATGTAATTTGACATTAGCTTCAACTGAGAATTAAACCATTAACAGTCTGGGGTAAACACATTCTAAGCAAAGACCCAAACTCTACCTAGCAGCCATCTAGGAAATGTCCCAAAGTAGTGCACATGGATCAGAAGGATCTAGACCCGTTCTGCTGCCCAAGGAGGGTTCTGAACCTGCTACTATTTGCCCCATCAGCCAGCCTTGGGTTTGCGGGACAAATCTAGTTTAGACCTTGAATCCCAGGGCAGGTTTGGAGTAGTTTAGGGACTCCTGGAGAGAGGGGAAATGAGTCTCTGTCGAATCTCTTTGTTTTAAACCGATTTCAGAGCACAGAGCCCAACTCAGCCCAGGTCTCCCCAGGTCCGCATAAGAAGCACCCAGTGGGGACTTCCCTGGTGGTCCAGTGGTTAACACAATGCACTTCCAATGCAGGGGGTGCATGTTCGATCCCTGCTCAGGGAACTAAGATCCCATATGCCACGTGGTGTGGCAAAAAAAAAAAAAAAAAGAAGCACCCAGTGGACTTCCAGAACCCCCTCATGCCCCGAAGCCTTGAACCTTGACCAAACCCAGAGAAAATGACAGTGCAGCCTGGTCTTGCCAGGCGAGAGCTCCAGTGTGTGGGCTTCACAGCCGTCTCAGAATTCAGGCCAAGGCTCCCTGGGGGCTTTCATTAGACTTGGTACCCAGCTCTGCAGGATGCAGATTCTCCTGTGATGTCTACTGCAGATAAACGCTCCCAGAGGAGAGTGGAGACAGGCACCGCTCTGCCGAGGCTCCACTGTGAGGCGACAGAAGGCAAGGGATGGATTCGAGAGCTATACGCTGCCACTCTCCGGCACCGGAGTCTGAAGAGGTTTTCTTCTAAACCTTTGAGAGTTTCCTGTACTCACTGTGTAGGTTGTGTATTTGGATCTTTTTCTTAGGGAAACATATAGGACTCTTAGAGGAAACGGGACAGACATAAATATACTAACTTTTTGTTGAGGCTGTAGGTTCTGTGAACAATAGCGGTTGCCAGTATGAACAGAACAACTGAGAAATGTGTTACTCTTCTTGTATAAATATTGCAAACATAATCTTTATGTTTTCTCCATATCTGTTTCCAAAGAGCTCAAAAAGCTTTTCAGAGAGTTTGTAAGAGGGTCCCAACCCACCAGCTGTGCCAAGATGAGTGTGGGAAACCTTGGTCCAAGGCAGCTGGAGATCCAGTCTTCCCCTACATCTTCCCCCAAGGTCACTGTCCTGCAACATCCGGAAAAATTATCATAGATCTTTAACTGGTGCCTCTTGGATGGCGTGTTGCATTTAACGATGAGGCGAAGGGAGATAAAGAGATTCTCGTGACTGGAGTTATCTTTGGTCATAGGACCTAGATTTCCCAAGGCCTCCATCATCAAGTCCTCCCCAAAGTGGCCCATGACAATGACAAGTTTCAGTCCAAATATAACTCACCCCTCCACCTGCTCTGTAACAAGTTTATTTATTTTATTTTTTGGCTGCACTGTGTGCAGCTTGAGGGATCTTAGTTCTCTGACCAGGGATCGAACCCAGGCCCACAGCAGTGAAAGCACCGAATCCTAACCACTGGACTGCCAGGGAATTCCCTGTAACAACTTTAGAGCGAGGGTTTTCTTCTACTTTTTTCCTATTCCCCGTGGTGGAGTGACCCACACAGGACAGTTGCTCAATAAAGAGTCAATTCTCAATTAAACTCACTCCAGTGTAATTTTCATTTCTATAGTTTTGATGACCTGAAATCGTTCCTTAATTTGTACAAGAAGGGTAGGCAGAGAGAAAGTGAAACTGTTTGGGGGCCGCTGGGAGCTTGGGCAGGGAGCTAAGTTTGACCTAAGAACCACAGAATCAGGCACAAGAAATGTAGCTTTCACATTTATTTGAGCCTCTGTGCCTGTGGACTATTTAAGGAAGAGCTATCAGGTGACAATGAACAGGTAAGTCCCATAAGAGGGATCTTAGAGCCCACCGGGTCAGACCATCTGCCTCCACTGAAGCCTCTCTGGTGATGGTCACTCTTTATTGTAAGAAGATAAGCATTTCAAGGAAGCTTTACTTATAAGGACAGCCTTCTGGATATGCTACCAAAGTGGTCTTCCCCAGAAGAGAAATAAAGGAAAGGTGGAGGGCATGTGTCCTGGGGCTGGCTCCCCACGAAACAGACGGGAATGCGATGGAGATCTGGGAGCAGGATGTTTACTGGAAGGGCTCTGGGTGGACCCCTGAGGGGGAGTGGAGGACTGGGCAGAGGGAGAAGCAGAGCAACAGGGGCCTTAGCTAGTCTCCAGGAAGCTCTGGAGCCTGGACGGCCCTTCAGAGTTGTTCAGTCCCTCTTATGGACTGAATCGTGTCCCCCGCAACTCACATGTTGAAGCCCTAACCCCTAGAACCTTAGAATACGACTGTATTTGGAGATGGGACCTCTGAAGAGGTAATTAAGATTAAATGGGGTCATAACGGTGGGGCTCTAATCCAATGATTGGTGTCCTTATAAGAAGAGGAAGAGACGCCAGGGGTGGGTGATTAGAGAAAAGCCCACGTGAGGACACAGCAAGAAGACATCCATCTACAAGCCAATGCTGAAACCGTGCACCTCAGATTGGGACTTGAACCCACGCGGCTGGGACTCGAACTTGGCCAAAACCCACAGTCTTCCAACAGAGATCACACACTTTAATGAAGCTCAGGTTCTTGATGTCTCATGGCAGAAAGAATTCAGCAAGAGACAAAGTGATAGGTAAGAAGTGGATTTATTTAGAGACTGTGGGCCCTGCCCCCTTCCCTCCTGTTCCATGTTTGTAAGTCACCCAGTCTGTGGCACTTTGTTTTGGCAGCCCGAGCAGGCTGGTACACACCCCCTTGGCCAGTGCATGGATGGGAGTGGTCCCCGGGGAAGGGGTGGCCTGTCGGGTGAGGAGCTCCCTCCCTATGAGGCATTTATTTCAGAGGCAGGGCTGGGTGCTGCAGGCTCTGGGCTGTGCACCACGGCACTCTCTACAGCAAGGCCCCATGGCGGTCCTGTGAGCCAGGTGAAGGCCTGGGACGATTATGAGGAAAACAGTGCAGGGGATGAGGATAGTATTACAGGAATCATCTCAGTGACCTGCCATCATATCAAGCCTTTAAAATCTTGAATAAGTTTGCATTCATAAAACAGCACTTCAGAATTCAAGAGATTGTAAAGATCATCTCATCAAACCCTGTACTTGAAACCTGGGGGCAAAGAGGCTCAGAGAAGTTGAGATTCTCCAAAGATCTGAAGGCCACTGGAAAACCCAGCTGGACCCAGGACCCTGGCTTCCCAGGGCTCTCTCCAACATGCCTGGTCCAGCTAAAACCAGTTGTATAGTCCCCACAACTATAGTGGCTCTAAATACAGGGGGTTTGGGGTTTTTTTTTTTGTTTCTTTTGGCTTCACCAGGTCTCAGTTGCAGCATGTGGGATCTTTAGTTTTGGCACGTGGGATCTAGTTCCCTGACCAGGGATCGAACCCAGGCCCCCTGCATTGGGAGTGTGGAGTCTTAGCCACTGGACCACCAGGGAAGCCTCCCTAAATACATTATTTATTTATTTATTATTATTATTATTTTATATTTATGTATTTATTATTTATTTTTGGCTGTGTTGGGTCTTCATTGCTGCGTGTGGGCTTTCTCTAGTTGTGGCGAGCAGGGGCCACTCTCTGTTGCGGTCCGTGGGCTTCTCATCGCAGTGGCTTCTCCTGTTGCGGAGCATGGGCTCTAGATGTGTGCGGGCTTCAGTAGTTGTGGCTCGCAGGCTCAGTAGTTGTGGCTCGCGGGCCATAGAGCATAGGCTCAGTAGTTGCAGCTCACGGGCTTAGTTGCTCCACGGCATGTGGGAATCTTCCCAGACCAGGGCTCGGACCCGTGTCCCCTGCACTGGATTCTTAACCACTGCACCACCAGGGAAGTCCCCTAAATATGGTTTTTAATTAAAGGTCCCGGCTTGAAAATAAAGACAAATGTAAACTGCACTGTCGGTAAACTTGGCAGTGTGATTCACAAGCTACGACTGTGTCCCAGTGAGGAAAACCCAGGAGACCTCCGTGCTCACGGCCCAACACGCTCTGACTGGCCCCAAACAGCAGGAAACGTGGTGTGAACTGCTTTTGGTGAGTTTGCTCCAGGTGGGAGCAGGATGGAACAGACCTCTTTCTTTGCTTGTCTCACCAGCCCCCCGCCCCTCCCCCCTGCTTCCTTCCTTTCCCTCTCTATTCTATCACATTACCTGGAGTAATATCTTCAGTGATAGGATCTCACTGTTTAACCTAAGCGACTGGAGTTTCAGTCCAGAGATAACAAAACGAAAGTGCTAAATACCTAGTGGCCCTCAATAAATGTTCATTTTCTATTTTGCTGTAATATTTTCATAACATCTCCTTTATAAATAGATGGTTTGGGGACTTTCCTGGTGGTGCAGTGGTTAAGACTCCGTGCTCCCAATGCAGGGGGCCCAGGTTCAATCCCTGGTCAGGGAACTAGATCCCACATGCATGCTGCAACTAAGAGTTTGCATGCCGCAACTAAGGAGCCCATGAGACGCAACTAAGGAGCCCATGAGCCGCAACTAAGACCCCGCACAACCAAATAAAATAAACATTTAAAAAATAAATAAATCAAATAAATACATGGGTTTTTTTCTTCTGTAGAGATTTGCCCAGAATAACTAAGACATCCTTACCAAATCAGTGCATCCCAAACCCTAATGTTAGAGACTCTGGCCAACTTTCAGGCTTCCTCACAGAAATTCCTACAGAATGTGCTAATGTCATGAGCAGGCCCAGTTGGCTGAAAGCAGCAGAAAACCACGACTCAAGTGACTTAAACAGTAATGAATGTATTTTCCAACGTAAAAATAACTCCAGGGCCTGAGTAACCCTCTCAACGAAAGAGCATTTTCCTAGACGAAATATGAAGGGCATCACTTTACAAAGCAAAGAGCTGATAAGCTGGTCACCAAAGCTCAGGCCAAAGTTGAGGGAAAGTCTGAATCCAGAGCAACAAGGGGACCTCGGCCACTTTGCCCCAGGGCATCTGCTGCACAAGCAAAGCAAGAACCCATGGGCTTGGATTCCAGGCGGGGGTCTTCCCGGAGTCCCTCCTATAGGCTGATATTCCAAAGGGCCGCCCCCCCGCCATCAAGGTAACTGTGAACCAGAGATAAACCTTCCCTTTCCGCACAATCCTAGCGTACCTCGAGGAAGGCTGGCTGTTGACTACGGCTGGAAGAGAAAAGAAGAAACAGAAAACACTGCCAGGGAGGAGTCTTGGCTGCAGCCCCACCTTGTTTACCTTGGGCAGATTTGCAGACCAGGTTCCCTTCTGGGATATCAAGCCAGGTGTGGGGTTTAAGGTGGTCTTGACTGGTGGAGCCCCTGGGCACCTGGCAGTAGCAAGTGCAAATCCTGTAAGGAGGAAACACCTCTCTCCCAGGCCTCCGGGAAGCCTCAGATTCCCTTTTTCTAGGGCAATGGCCTCTGCATAAAGACTAATGGCATTCAGGAAAACAAAGCTCCAGGAGAAAACACCAACAGAAACAAGAAACAGCAGCAGTAGACCGACACAAACTCTGAAAAACTCATCAGATGTAAATTGTAAACCAACTATGCTGCAGTTTCAAGAAATAAGCAAAAGTCCAGAGGAAAGGCTGCTCCACTGTGAAATAGTTCAGCAAATCAACAATTCATTCAGGGATCTGAATTCTTCCCATTTCTCCACCTTGCCCACTGTTGTCAGCAGCTTGTTTACCCCCTACTAGCTCTCGTTATGGTCACAAGATGGCTGCAGCAACTCCAGAGTTCACAACCACACAACTTCCTGAGACAAGAAAAGGGAGGGTGTGTTTCCATGTAGCCTCTTTGAACAGTGAAGCAACCTCGCAGACTTCTCCGGACACTTCACGTGTCAGGATTACATCACACACCCATGGCTAAAGTAATTACAGGGGAGGGAGATGGCTGGATTAGATCAGTAATGATTCTATTTATGGGACAAGAGATGGTAGACCTACCTGAGGGCTTGTGGAGGAGGACAAATATCTGAACATAATTCAAGCTTTTACAGCAAGGTTAAAAAAAATGTGTACGTGATGGGGCTGATTTACTTTGTTATAAAGCAGAAACTAACACAGCATTGTAGAGCAATTATACTCCAATAAAGATGTTAAAAAAAGGGGGGGGGAGGAGTTTTCCAAAGAAAATAAAAATACACTAATTCAAAAAGATACATGCACCCCAATGTTCATAGCAGTATTATTTACAATTGCCAGAAAATGGAAGCAACCTAAGTGTCCATCAACAGATAATGGATGAAGCAGATGTGATGTACATGTACAATGAAATCATACTCAGCCATTAAAAAGGATGAAATTTTGCCATTTTCAACAACATGGGTGGACTTGGAGGGTATTATGCTTACTGAAATAAGTCAGACAGAGGAAGACAAATACTGTATGATATCACTTATATATGGAATCTAAGAAATAAACTAGTGACTATAACAAAAAAGAAACAGATTCACAGATATAGAGATCAAACTAGTGGTGACTGGTGGGGAGAGGGAAGGGGGAGGGGCAAGTTAGGGTAGGGGAATAAGAGATACAAACTATTAGGTATAAAATAAATAATCTATAAGCTACAAAGATAAATTGTACAACACATGGAATATAGCCAATATATTTATTTATTTGTTAGTTTATTTTTGGCTGTGTTGGGTCTTTGTTGCTGTGCGCGGGCTTTCTCTAGTTGCTGCGAGCAGGGGCTACTCTTCATTGCGGTGCGCGGGCTTCTCAGTGCGGTGGCTTCTCTTGTTGCAGAGCACAGGCTCTAGGCGTGCAGGCTTCAGTAGTTGTGGCACATGGGCTCAGCAGTTGTGGCTCACGGGCTCTACAGCACAGGCTCAGTAGTCGCGGCGCACGGGCTTAGTTGCTCCGCAGCATGTGGGATCTTCCCGGACCAGGGATTGAACCCGTGTCCCCTGCATTGGCAGGCGGATTCTTAACCTCTGAGCCACCAGGGAAGTCCTTATAACTACAAATGGAATATAACCTTTAAAATTTTTTAAAAATAAAATTTCCCAGTTTGTGTAAAAAAAAATTTTTTAACTCAAACTGTAAATATATTACGCATGAACTAACATGTGCATTTACCAAACAAAAATATTAAGTCCAGCCCACATTCAGGAGAGGGGAATTGGGCTCCACCTGTTAAAAAGAGGAGTATGAAGGATTTGTGGACATATTTTTGCCACACACAGCAATTCTTTAAAACGAACACGCATTTGTGGGGAGACGTATTTTATCTCTGATGTTGTTTAGAACACTGGCCCAAGTTGTTAATAAAAAGCAACCATCCTTTAGTCATTTTTATCATGTCTTCACATCCTTCACAGGCAATGCACCCCTGCTATCTGCACGTGGGACAGAACCCCACTTCCCTGCCCTTGGTATCCCATGGACTAGAAGGAAGTCACCAATGTAGAAGATACGGGGAGTTCTAGGTTGAATTGTGTCCCGAAACCTTGTTTGGAAATAGTGTCGTTGAAGGCGTAATTCGTTAAGATGAGGTCATACTGGAGTAGATGGCCCTTAATCCAATGTGACTTGTGTCCTTGTAAGAAGAGGAGACAGAGACACAGAGACACAGGGAGAGTACACTGGCTGATGGAGGCCGAGATAGCAGTGAGGCGGCTGTCCGTCAGAGGATGCCGAGGATGGCCAGGGCCACCAGGAGCTAAGAGAGAGGCCCTCCGCAGAAGGAACCAGCCCTGCCCACACCTTGATTGCAGACTTATGGCCTCTAGAACTGTGAGGAAATAAATTTCTGTTGTTCTCAGTCTCCCAGTTTGTAGCCCTCTGTCACGGCAGCCCTGGGAAACCATAGGTCTTTGTCATCTCGGCTACTGAGCATGTGAACGGCACTCCTATTTGGGAAGTTGAAGAGAAGCTATTCCCCTTTCCCATCCCCGGCAACTACACCACAGACGCCTCACCCAAGCGTGGCGAGTTAGAGTCTCCCTCTGAGACTCTGAACCTTGAAGAGCGACTCAGTATCACCCTGAGATTCTCACAGCGGCGGAGTCAATAGAACAGCACTGCGGCCAGTGTCCTGGGACCAGGACCCGTCCCCGTGACCAGTCCTGTGGCAACTTCTTCACTTTGTCTTTCTTTTCTATGACTCCCCGGACTTCCTGTTGATTCTGTGAACTACCTAATGCCCTTCCAGAAAACTGCTCTCTTAAGTGAACCAGAGTCAATTTCTGTTATTTGTAACCAAGAATGCCGACTAATACACACTAGAAATTGGTTTTTGACTCAAATGCCTGTTTAGTTTGGTTTTATTTACCCATTTCTTTCCTCCCATGAGCCTTCTGCATTCATTCGTTTATTCACTCATCCGTCTAACATTCACTGGTTGTCTTTTACGCCAAAGTACTAGGTGCTTGGAATACACGGCCTACTAAGACATGGCCCCTACCCTTTAAAAACCCACAGCCTAGTCCAGGGCCGAAGAGTCAAGAAAACGGATGATTATGCTACAGAGTGTAATCGCTACGATTGAGAGAGAAGGCGCCTAACTTACATGTTAGGGAAGGGCGGGAGGCGTCCTGTGGCCACTGCTCCCTGAATTGTGTCTTAAGGGATAAACCGGATGGCAAAAGCAGGAAGGGAAAGGGGAGGGACATTCCATTAAGAGGAGGGAACTTAGCACATCAGGACATTAAGTTACTAAACCAGAGTTTAGTGTGTCTGTACGTAACATTCTGGGTGGGGAGTGGTAAAAGTCGAAGCTATAGAAGTAGGTAGAGGTCAGTGCTGTAGGTCTCACCTAGGAATCTGGACTTTATCCTAATAGCAACATGTAACCCCTGAAGTAGAGAGAAAGCAGCCAGTTTTATATTAGAGACTGATTTTGTTTTAGCAGCAGGGCAAAGAAGCTCCCACACTGGTTCTCTCCTTGGCTGTGTCCAATCTACTCTTGAGCCCACGAAAGACATTCTTCATTTCTGTTATAGTGGTTTTTGGGGTTTGGTTTTTCTGTTTGTTTTTTGGCCGCATCACTCGGCTTGTGGGATCTTTGTTTTTGATTTCTAGCATTTCTTTTTGATGCTTTCTTGAAGTTTCCATCTTCCTGCTTACATTACCCATCTGTTCTTGCAAGTTGTCTGCTGTTTCCAAAAGAACTCTTAAAATATTAATCATAGCTATTTGAAATGGTCTGTCCAATAATGCCCAGATCTCTGCCCTATCTGCCAAGTCTGCTTCTGATGCTTTTCAGATTGTGTTTTTGCTTGCCTTTTAAAATGCCTTGCAATTTTTTGTTGAAAGTTGGACATGACGTGTCACGTTATAGGAACTGCGCTAAATAGGCCGCTAGCCTGAGCTTTGCTATCAGTCTGGCTGGGGTTTTAGGCTGTGTTTAACCTTTTGTAGCTGCGGGTGCCAGAGGCTTCACAGTAAATAGAGTCGGCTCTTCAAGCTGTAACCCACTGTTCTTTACTGGAGCTCTGTTGCTGGTGGCCAGGTGTGGGCGAAGGGGAAGCTATTTAATCTTGGGATTAAATAGCAGTCTTTCAGTGGACCCATGTCCTTGGGCTGTGACCTGCACAAGTATTTATTAGCTTTGTTTCTCCTCCCTTAGGTGAGATAGGAAGGCTAGAGGGGGCTGGAGTCAGGGAAGTGCCCGTCCCCTTTGTTACGAGGATGCTCTAGGCATATTTCAAAATCTTCCCCTCCCTCTGCCAGGCATAAGGAAATCATTCTGGGCTCTTCAGCAAGAGAACCTAGTGGGGGTCCTGTAGACAAAAAAAAAAAAAAAGCATGGAGCCCCCTTAGGTGACAGATCCCAGGAGTCTCTTACTCTCGGGCTACTCCACGCTCAGCCTCCAGCAACTTATCAAAACTGCCATTAAATGTTCCTGCCAGCATGTGTCTCTAGCGCCTTCTGTCCAGCTAAGGAGACCTCGGCTGTGACTCTGGCTTTGCCTGTCCCTCCAGATCATGGGATGCAGCTGCGCCCTGTGACCTCAGGCTCTGAAGGGCGCAAGATAAAGCACTGATTTTCAGCTCCTTCAGCTCTTTTTGCTCTAAGCATGAGAGTGCTGACTCCCAAGCTCTTTACACGTTGGAGCTGAAAGCAATCCCTCGATACGCTGCTGTTGACTGAATAAAGTAGAATAATCAGGTCTGAATGAGCACTTGTGGAGCGAATGCACTAGACGGAGAAGTCCAGGATGAAACCGGGGTCTGGCTGCGGTGAGAGTGGAACACAGTGGGAGAAGGAATACAGTGGGGAGCAGATATTTAGGGAGCAGAATGAAAAGCTAACAAGCAAAAAAACTCATTAATAAGGAGTTCCGCTTAGTTTTGTCCTGAATACCTATAGATTACCTGTTCTGATTACCTGAAGGTATTCTTTTTTCTTTCTTTTTTGAAACAGCACAAATTTATTCACTTAAGCTCTAGAGGTCAGAAGTCTGGAATGGGTCTCACTGGGCTAAAACCCAGGTGCTAGCAGGGTTGCACTCCCGGAGCCTTTAGGGGAATAATCTGTCTCCTTGTCTTTTCCAGCTTCTAGATGCCACCTCCCTTCCTTTGTTCATGGATCCTTTCTCTGTATGCAAAGCAAGAAGTGTAGCATAGTCAAATACTTCTCTGGTTGTCACCCTCCTTCCTCCCTCTTTCACTTGTAAGGACCCTTGTGATTACATTGGGTCCATCCAGAAACTCCACATACCTGAAATGTCCCTGTGGCCATGCAAGGTAATTTATTCTCAGGTGCCAGTGAGTAGGACATGGGTCTGTTTAGCAGGGGCGCTATCCTGCCTGTCACAGGAGGGAGGCACTTGCCAGGAAGCAATGATTGGATTGACCCTCTTATAGACTCCAGGGAGTGCGGGGAGAGAGGTGAAGTGATAACACTTTCCCCTCTTAGTGTTCTGTCTTTTTTTCCTATTCCCTCTTCCCCTCTCTCTTCTCAGTATCAAGGGTAATTCTCTTGCCCTACTTTTTCCCCTTAACCTGAGGGTTTTCTGCAGAGCATTAGAAATCTATGATCAGAGTTACACGAGAAATAAAATAAACAATAATCCATCTGGTCAGGACTGATGTGAATGCTGACAGCACAAGTTATATTTCCTTTCATTTAAAAATACCCGCGGGCACGGCTCCCCATCAGTGTCATAGAGAAGGTGGCGTGACTGCCCTGTTTTCATAACCTTGGAGAGTGCAGTGGCCTGGAGGACACGGCAGTAAAAACTGGGTAATGGTGGGAGCAGCTGCTGAGTGGAAAGATAACAGAATACATTTTACCTTCCCAGGGCACTTGCGTACCGCAGAGCTTCTCCTTTATAAAATCTTCTTCTTAAATTTCCAAACTGCCTTCTTAAACTCCTTCTTTAAAACTCCACTCATTTTCTGTCAGGAAAACGAAGGAGGAAAGATGGGCGGCAGCAGGGCCTGGATTCCAAGCAGGGTCCTTTCCATATCTCTGTGAGCACAGGACTATAAAACGGCAACTACGTTCCATGAAGAATAACACAGCAACTCCCTTTGGGTTTGGTTTTCTTACGGGTAAAGTTAGGGGCCCCGACTAGAGGGTTTCTATGCTCTATGAGTCTCCCTGTTTTGTGAGTCTGGTTTTAAATAGGTTGATCCAGGCTGCCCAAAAGTTCACCCTGGTTCTCCCTCCATTTCAGAACAGTTCTTTCTCCATTCTTAAGTAACTTTTCTAGATAAAGGACTCTTGATTCCCCTTCAGCCGTTGGTATCCATCCTGTCTTATCTCAGGCCACCTGTCACAGTCCAAGAATGTCAGTTTGCCATGCGGTTGCTGATTCAACTTTAAAGTTTGTAGAACCACTTGGAAAAGAATCAATCTTTGGGGCTTTTTTCCTGAAGCTTTGTAACAAATATAATGATTTTACAAGAAATTGTTTTATCAATTCCTTTTCTCATTTCTTTTTAAATAAACTTTTTTCTGATTATAAATTAATACGTGTTTATTGCTGAAAATGTGGAGAATACAGAAAATTATACTGTCTATGGTATTTAATAACACAAAAATTGTTAGTAATCCGACCACTCAGAGATAATTGTTATTAAAATTTGATACATTACTTTATGGCCTTTTTTCTACACATTCATATGTATACTTTTTTTGTATTTTTAACAAAAAAGTATGTATTTTTAACAAAATTGGGATATACGATATACTTTTTATTTCCTTTTTTTTTTTTTTTTTACTTACTGTCATAGCATGGAAATTTTTCCATGTAACTAAATATTCTGTAAAAATATAGTTTAATGGCCTTTCTAAGGAGCTGGGGATGGAAGGCAGAGGACTAATCCTCTAAACGTGGCCTGTATTATGGAGTCACTTGTGCCTGAATTTCACGTACTCTGCTGACTTTAAATCCTTCCCTACTCCCATAGCCCAGTAAAAAGGGGACTGACTCCTCTTAAGGAGGAAAGTGATCGCTCTGTGGGATCAAAAAAGGAAAGGCCAAATTGAAGCAGAGGTCAGGTTCTTCTCTGTAACTGCTCAAACACAGTAGTACGTGTGTCTAATTAAGCAAGATTTAGCTTCCAATCCAAAGATTACTGAATACCCACCAAGTGTCAGGCCCTGTTCTAGGAGCTTTCACATATATCCTATGTCACCTGCTGTGGTGGAAAATGAAGCCACGTTTAAGTTACTACACAAATAAATCAAATTTGAGCTTCCATCCTGACTGAGAGAAGTCCATTCATCATTCTCTGAGTTTTCCCCTCCTTGCAAATTAAGACCCCCTCAAGGTGCTTACTTCATCCAGGTGAGTCAGTCTGGTTTAATATTTCTGTTGTGGAGAAAAGAAATTGAGAAGTCTGGTGTGACTGCTTAAGCTTCCAACTGCTGCTCTGGTGAGGCTGACACAGAAAACAGGAAGTCCGGCTCTCGGGTGTAAGGGTTCAAAGTCTACCCACTGAGACTGCGGCACAGATTGCAGGGAGGGAGGAGAACCCAGGCTAGCAACGGTTACCCCACACTATTGGAGACTGGGTTCCCAGTACAACTTTAGAGACAGATATTTTTATTTACAGAAAATCAGTTTTTCTCTTAAGGAACCCCAAGGCCCAAGGCGGCAGATGAGGACAGGGTGCAACATCATTCCCCTGTTCCTGACTGGCCTTCCCCTGAGACAGGAAAGGCTCTGGTGCTGGGCCTGCCGTACCAGCCCCGCTCTTTTACTGCACCCCCAGCAGCACCAGCACCGGCAGCGTGGTGGACACCTTCTTGCGGGCCATTATTGTACATTTCTCACCACTCGGCTTACTAGGACCGTCCCAACACATCACAAGTGTTAGAATAACTTGAAACCCCAAAGGGGAAGAGTCAGGATTTCTGACTCTTCACCGGGGAAATCCTTGGGCTCTTTGCAGATTTGCCCACCTCCTCCCCAGCAACCTTCAGATTCCATTCACCAGTGGGCTGATGGCAAGACAAAGCCCCAACCTCGGACAGGCCGAAAAACTGCCGCTCAGCCCAAATGCTCTGGATCCAGGGGCCCACTTGCCTTATAGCCACACACCTAAAAGAGGTATAAATCATACCAGTTATATTTATGACATAAAAGCTACAGCATTTGGTGATCAAAAAGCCAGGTACAGGACTTCCCTGGTGGCCCAGTGGTTAAGAATCTGCCTGCCAATGCAGGGGACACGGGTTTGAGCCCTGGTCCGGGAAGATCTCACATGCCACAGGTTCACCACAGCTACTAATCCCATGCACCACAACTACTGAGGCTGCGCTCTAGAGCCCGCGAGCCACAACTACTAAGCCCGTGTGCCACAACTCTTGAAGCCCGCGTGCCTAGAGCCTGTGCTCCGCAACCAGAGAAGCCACCACAAGGAGAAGCCCGCGCACCGCGATGAAGAGTAGCCCCTGCTCTCCGCAACTAGAGAAAGCCGGCAGGCAGCAACGAAGACCCAACGCAGCCAAAAAAAAGCCAGTTATAATTCCCAGGTCTCTGACTTTGCTGACTGGACAGGTGATGTCATTAGTTGAAACAGGGTTTTCAGGAGGGAATTGGATTTATAAGGAAGATGGTATATGTTTTGGACATTTTAAAGTGTGCAGTGTTTTTGTAAAATACTCGGGTGGAAGCTCTGGGTGTCAAGTTCAAGAGAACTGGGTGAGCTTGAGATTTGGGAGTGATGGGTATACTGGTGGTTGATCACAAGTGTGGATGTGACTGACAGGGCAGAAGAGGAG
Source organism: Lagenorhynchus albirostris (assembly GCF_949774975.1). NCBI lineage: Eukaryota > Metazoa > Chordata > Mammalia > Artiodactyla > Delphinidae > Lagenorhynchus > Lagenorhynchus albirostris. The sequence goes on along the minus strand of NC_083112.1, from coordinate 6,049,798 downwards.
CTGGGACGGAACCTGAGAAACAGTACCCTTGGAGAAGCAAGCCCACTGAGGAAGCTAAGGCGCTCTCAGGGTGACAGAAAGATCGAGTTGTGTCATGGAACCCAAAAAGAGATAATATTTCAAGAAGGAGGAATTTGTTCAATGGCATCCAAGGCAACAGAGGTCAAGAAAGACAAGCATTGAAGTTAGGTTATGAATTTCTCAGGTAGATAAGACCTATCCAGGTCTGTTTTGACATATTATTGACCAAGGTCATATGATCAGATTATATTGTCTTTCAACAACTTGTGCTTGGAGTTGTATGATTAAACTCTTATGAGCACAGTATTGACAATCACCTACTTAGCAGTCATTGCTTAGTGTAACTAAGATCTTTTCACCACATCTTACTTTGCTGATTTTATCAGAAGCTTAAAAGCCATTTCTTCTTGAAACTAACAAAATCTAGTAGCTACTATATTCTGTTTTGGTTTTGCCACTTGAATATAGCACTGCCTGGTACAGCACAGGTTCTTTTGAGATCAGTATGTCTATTCATGTGTCAGGTGGTAACTCAATTCTCCCACACGTTTTACTGGAATACTACGAAAACGTTTTGAACATGATATGACATCCTTGGTCTTCATTTAGCTTGGGTGTATCGTTTATATATTTAGTCCACCTCTTTTCTCTGACATTGCTAAAGTACTTCTACTTGGAGCCAATGTGATCATAAGTGGAAATACAAATACAGGTGACATCAAGTGCCGGTACTTGATTACAAGACAATTCAGAATATGCTTACGTTAAAGTCTCTAGGTCATTAAACTGAAAACATAAAATTTCAAAATTCTCCTGGAGACCTCTGCCCTGGAAAATCTAGCTTTTGATCCCGTGGTTCCCTGCGAATGCATTCCTCCCCCTTACAAGAAGTAGTAAATCCAGCTCGTTCATCTTCAGGTGTGTTCCTGGTGGGCTTGCTGGGGGGAATGTACTGTCCCTCCTTTGCCCCGGGGATGTGCTGTATGCACACCTCGAGGGTTTCATCACAATGATCCGGTAAGGCTGTTAATGACCACCTGACAGATAAAGAAATGGACGTTCATAGCGATGAAATAATTAGCCCAAGGTTGCATCACCAAGAAGAGCCAGCGACCACATTCCAGACCCCGGCTAACCCTGCCAGAAGCACTCTCTCTCCCGCACCCTCCACGGGCGTCCCTACCCGGTCCCCCTCTTCTGCGTTTCTCAGAGCACTTGCCTGGCCCGCACGGATGCTACAGTGGCCTGCATCCCAAAATGTTACTTCTGCAGCAAATCTCCTGTGTGCTTCCGTGAGAAGTGATATTCGGACCCAGAAAAGCTCTCTAACCTCAGTCCTTGCACGAACCCCGGGGCTGCCGGCTGCGGCGGCCCCACTGGGGCCTCCGGGGGCGGGCGCTCGGGAGCGACGTCGGAGCGGACCAATCCCCGCGGGGGTGCCGGCCAAGGGGCCCAGTCGCAGGAAAGCAGGACAGCGACCGCCCAGGCGGCGAGGGACCAGCACCCCCGAGGCCCGTCTCCTGGGCCGGAGGCGATGCTCGGCTGGCGCAGCTGAGTCATAGCGAGCGCAGGCCGGGCCGCGGACCCAGCGACAGCCCGCCGACGGCTCAGGGAGCAGCTGCCCGGCGCGCGGGCCCCGCGGGAGCTCGCCGGGCGGAGCCCGCAGGGCCACTCAGGAGCTGAGCGAGGGCTGCGCGGTGAACTGTCACCGTTGTCACTCTGGACGCGGAAGTGCCCTCTCCTGTTTTGCTTTAAAATCTGGCTTGCGGTCTCCCGACCTGTGCATCTGGTCGAATTCAGCGGCAATTCCCCTTCCCATCCCAGCGCGGCGGCGCAGACCCAGCCTCCGTGCGCACTTGCTGCCCAGGAGCCCCTGAAAAGAGACAGCCCCCGAGACTCCGGCCCCGAAAACGGTCAGACCCGCGCCTAGATCGGCAGGAAGACTGTGACCGTGGGGTGAGTTAAAACAACATAAACAAACCCTTACGATTGGAAGCTGCTTTTTAAAGGCCCCCTTCCTGTCCGCTGTTCACAAGCAGCAAAATCAATAATAAACAATTACGTAATTGTCTCGTCCCCAGAGCAACCTCACTGTTTCCCTTATGAAAACCAGCTGGCAGTATTCAGTGTGGGAATTGTAGTGTGACCACTGGATAGCCAAAGTGGTAGACAGCTTATTAAGACTATCTTAAAGAATCATCTCAAGGGCGGGTTGAGTCCTTAAAGGTCCAGCTCTTAAAAATGGTAAGTATGACAGTCTGAGGTTGTTGTTGTCTTAGGAAGTGCTTACTGCTTTCTGTTCCCTAGTTTGCTTGTTTACTCCACAAAGTTCCCCCAACTTCCCCATCATTGAAAATCTAGCCTCTCAGATAAGAGTGCAACTGATTATCTCTCTCCTTTTCTTCTTAATAGAATTTCAGCTACCTACCCAAGCAAGATGAAGATTCCATTTGTGGAACCTGCCATCTGCTTTAGTGTATTTGCTATGACTTTGACTGCTCCACTGACAACACAATATGTGTACAGGAGAATATGGGAGGAAACAGGCAACTACAGCATTGCACCCGATAGCAATGTTTCTGAGTGTGCAAAAAACAAAAGCAGCCCAATTTTCACATTCCAGGAGGTAAGAAATTAAAATATTCCTAACATGTATTAAAAAGAGAATGTGCAACAGGATTTTAAAGGAAAGAGGATCCTGCACTCCTCATACATTGATCTCTTAAGGGTCACACGAAAACCCCTAAGTCCCAAACCAAAAGCCTTTATTCTCCTTTCTGTCTGAAGCTTCCTGACACCTTTAATCTGCCTCTTCTACTTAAAACCCCCTTCTTCTGTGACACTGGCTCTTCTCCTTTGTCTCAGAAAATGTCAGGGCAGTCTCATCTCCGTGGTTGTCTCCTTTCTTCTTCCCCACGGAAAGCCTGACAGTTGGGACAGGGCAGGCTGGAATGGTACTTGGTGGCCAGGGGTCGGGTGAAGCATGGGTCCTGCCTTTCCCTTGCCCACTTCCTCCCTACCCGCTTCCGCTTCACGGGCATGACCCAGTTTTCAGTGACCCCAGAAAGTGGACCATCCCTCAAGACTGTGGGCCCGGCGCCAGGGTCTGTCATGGGGTGAGGGTGGCATTCGTCATCCATCATTCGGTGTTATCAAATCAGTTTGACCCCCCAGTGCTGAGGAGCATCTGTGTGAGGATATGGGGGGTGGGGAGCACCCACTTGCGCTCTGAGGACACTGAAAATGTTCAGCCGGATACTCCAGAGCCCTTCCTTCCCCAGGTCCAGCCTCCTCCCCCAGGAGGTACGGCGCCAGTCTCCATTCCCTTAGGCAGTCTTTACCAGTCTACCAGTGTCCAAATGCAAAGCAGAGAGAGCATCCAGATTTGGAAATCCCCTCCCCCCCCACCATGACTGAAAAACCACCACACTTGTAAACTTTGAACTCTTCCCCTTGGGAATATTTTGTGATGGCAAAAGAGTGGTGCTGCTTCCCCAGTCAAAAGATGAAAAGAGTCTAAGGGACTCTGAGTCATCTGCACCCATGGAGAAAAGAACAGATTATTTCTGAACAGCCATGCAGATATCAAGGTTCTGGCCTAGAGTGAGGTCATAAAAACAGAAGGGCCAACAAGGGGCTCTCCTCTTGGTCTTGTCTCCCTTTAAGAATGTTCCTGTTACATGTATATATCTCCAGGGAGTAAGAAGGTTCCAGAGGTTCATCAGTTTCTCCATTTCATACTGTGAGTTCCTTCACCAGCCCCCTGGGAGCAGTGGGAGGGACAGAGGAGAGGACTTGAGTGTCTGGAAAGGTCGGCTGTCCTCACCCTCTAGAGTGACGGGAGACGGGCCTTGGTCCAGCTGCTTTGGTGACCTCTGTGACTGTGCAGGTGATGAGTGTTGGCCCTGCTCCCTGCCTAACCCAGCTGCTGAAAGCCCCCCACTGCCCAGAGCAGGGGTCTCATTTTGAAGATTTCTGCCAAATTTTTTGATCGATTGACTGCTGTTTCACTGGATTAATGTTCAAGAGAACATACCGCCCTAGATCCTTGCCTTACAGTCGGTGCGCTAGAGCTATAGGTGCTTCTTCTAAGATTGGGGAACCAGAAACCATCCCACCCACAACTGGGACAGGGCGTGGCGACCCACTCACCACTCGCTCCTTAGGACAGAGGAACACCTCCTTCTGACCCCTTCCCTGGATCCTGTCCCTGCTCAGCTTCTCAGAGAATATTCTGCCCCCTTTAAATCCGAGAACAAATGTTCCCTGTTCTGTGAGCTTCCACTTAGAGATCTGTGGACTGTTCTTGTAACCCTAAAAATAAGAGATGTCATAGTACAGGGTCAGCCCCTGATAAAATAAATAAATGACTTTTTCAGCTCAGATTTTTCTCAGATCTCTCCCAAAAGATCAGTTGTGTGTAAGAATATGTGTTGAACCTCTGTTATGCTGTTTTTATTTAACCTTCCCACGTAACAAATATACACACTTACATACGTATTGGTACGCAAGATAGTGTCATGAATTTCAGGGTAAAAATATCAGAATAATCGGAGCGATTTCACTTATATTTAACATTTTGAAAGTCTATTTGGATGAAAGTCATATTTTTCAATCTATCTGGGGTTAAGGTATATATAACATATATATTCATATGGCTATTGATCTAACCTATCTTTCAAATCTTCAAGTTTTCTGAGCCCTGTGACTGTAAGTACAACTACATACTTCTCTTGGGCGATGAGATTAATCTCTAACAGGCCTCTTAACAAAGTGGCAAGGCTGTGGAAGGAAACTCTTGGCAAAGGGCAGAGAGTAGGGAATTCTGGGATGTCTATTGACTTTTGTGGAGGAAGGAATTTTTAAGCCCCTTACCGCCCTCTCCTTCCCTTGTAAATGATTGGTTTTGAAGTGTTACACCGGCCACTGTGGCCTGTTCTCTTCAGGCAGCTTTCAAGATAGGGACTCTGCCGCTGGAGGGGACAACTTCGGGTCACCCAACAGATCACGAAGTTGTTCTCGCTCAGGAATTTATTTATAAACCTTTTAATAACACAATCCCTGGTTACCAGCAGGTAAGGAATACCTTCTGCTCAACTGGAATATATGCATTTTAGCCTATGAAATTGTGCCTTCCTTAAAATTGATAGCACTTTCCTTAGTTTATCCCCGTCTCAGTACCTTGTCATTCTGTTCAATCTTGTATAGGAGATAGCTTTTTTTTTTAACTCTGATTTCTCCCATCTACCCTACTATAACACATAACACAAAATTCTCCAGAGTTTATAATGTTCAAACACAATTTCTTCTGTCTCAACATTGATTTATGGTTGAAATATGCTTTGAGTTTGTTAAGATCTGAAATTCACAACATGGTTTGCAGATGAGGTGAGTAGTCTGTGTAACAGACTGGGTTGGGATGACAGTAGGAAAAAAGGAGGGGACAGGACTTAGGCGGAGGCGTGGAAATGGGAGGAGGAACCCCAGACTGGAACATCTTGCTGAGGAGTTGATTAAACGATAACTGTTTCATTTATTTGTTTATTCAATAAATATTTACTTGATGGCTTCTATATCTGTAGGAGATACAAAGATGTGCTCAAAAGATCTAACCTAGTAAAAATGAAACAGCACTGACTGTATGTGGGCCCTGTGTGGAGCACCTTATATTGACTTTAATTTTAAGTCTCCTGACAGCCTGCAAGGTTGGGACTGTTGACATTCCCTCTGGTCAGATGAGGAAGCTACAGAGACAAGTCATTTGGTCAGGATCACACAGAGCATGCAAGCTACAGAGGCCTGTTTTACTTGATGGTTTGTTCATTTAATCAATCTATCTATCGAGTACCTACCCTCCCTGGAAGCGCTGTTCTTAGAGCTGGTGATACTATGGTGAAGAGGACAAGGTTTCACCCCAGCCGGGAGCTTAGATTGTAGGAGGGAAGTCACACAATGCACAGATCGGATAAAATATAATTTCCTGTCAAGGAGCCGGTGAGTCTCTAAGGAGAAGAACAACAAGGATAAGGGGCTGGAGCGCTGGGTGGGATTAGTGGGGTTGCTTTGGATTGAGTGATGGTCAGGGAAGGCCCTTCTGAGGAAGTGGTTTTGAACTGAGGAAGTGAGCTGTGCAACGATCAGGCAGAGGGAACAGCAAGTAGCATGGAGGTTTGTGGGATGGCTTGTCGGCCGAGAGGAGTGAGGAAGGGGAGATGAATCAGAGGCTCCGTGACGTGGGGTCGCCCCTCGCCGTGGCAAGGAGTTTGCATTTATTGCAGTGTAAGGAAAGCCACTGGGGGGTTGACAGAGGAGTGACACGAGCTGATGTGTGTTTTTAAAGACCACTCAAACTGTGGTGTACAGAACTGACTGTATTTGAATCCAGAGCTCAAGCTCTTAATCAATACACAAAAAAATACAGCTGGGGAATGATAACTGTTCTACGAGAAGGTTCAGAAAAAGGAGTGATGACCCCTGTTGGAGAATTTCAGGGAAATCTAGGTGGGACCTGACTATGGACTGTGCCTGGAGCATAGACCGTATCTGGGGGGAGAGTGGGGATAACGCTGAAGATGAGATCAGGCCACGTCTCGGGGGCCTTAAATACCAGGCTAAGGAGTGTGGACTTTCCCAGGCAGTAGGGAGACACTGCAGCTTCTGAGCAGGTGAGAGACATGCCGATAGTATGCTGTGGTGCTATGCAACATGTGCCCAGCAGTAGTGTCTGTGATCTGCAAAGTGGTAAGATTGACATTATATTCTGAATTGAATGAAGAGACCAGTTAGATGCCAGGGTGGTCCAGGTGAAAAACAATGGGAGTTGTCATCCAAGTGGCAACTATGGGACCATCAAGAAGGTAAAGTGAGCAACTTTAGCGGGACAGGATAGATTGTGTTGGGGGGCATGGACGAAGGGAAAGGCTAGAAGCAAAGATGACTGAAGTTTGGGGTTTGAGTGACCAGAACATCTCCTGGCAACATGGAATGGCTTGAATTATATAAATATATAAAAATAAAAATAGGCTCACTATTTTAAAAAGCCATTAATTCAGTATCTGATATTTCTGTGGTTAATCATATTTTTGTGGTTTTTAGGGTGCTTTCTAAATATTACATGAATAAATCTTTTTTAAAATGAGTTTAGTAATCTCCATTATAGAAACGGCACATATCCTTTAATATAAAGTTTGGAAAATACAGAAAAGTGGTGAGAAGAAAAGGCTTTTAAATCACCCCAAGTTCTTCCCATCATATACCTAGTGTCACGATTGTTACATCTGCCAATCCACGTGTACGTAGTTGTTTTGGGCCTCAGGAAAGTTGAGTTTAGCTCACTCCTTAGTTCATGGCATGCTACCATCTTTAGTCAATACAAAGCTCCTCTTCGAGTTTTATCTTAATTTTTAGTAAATAAAGGAATATTTGTGGAGACACGTGAAAAGGACAACTGAGCTCTATCTAAATAAAGGCCTATCAGATACGATGTTTACATGTGATATTCATTCCCCTTTAGACAGAAAGGTGTGTCATGGGAAAGGGTACCGTTCTTGCTTTAGAACAGTGGTCATGATCTCTTAGTGCTAACTGTTCACAGAAGAAGGAGAAGTCATTACATAACCAGTCCCTGAGGCCTTGGGTTCTGCGGATCCTCTATGTAAGTCAGACATACACCAATACACACACTTCTGTTTTTATGGATTAATGTCTCCACTGTGGTACCTGAATATTGTGACTGAGCATTGATGATTGTATCACCTCTTGATATTTGCCTTGTGAACTGGATGAAGATTTAAGCTATATCAAACCCATGCACTAGAGATTCCCCATCCCTGACCTACTGGCAATATCAAGAAAAAGTATGTACCAGGGTATTTTTAGGCATATTGTATAAGCCTCTGTAAACACTTTGTCTTCTTTTTATTTATTTGCAGGAAGTTCAGAAAAAAGTGTCTCTTTTTAATCTGCAGATGGACATAAGTGGGTTAATTCCTGGTCTCGTGTCTACATTCATGCTTCTGTCTCATAGTGACCACGGAGGACGAAAATTCCCTTTGATTTTGTCTTCTGTTGGTGCTCTTGCAAACAGTGCTTGGCTCTGTTTGCTTTCCTATTTTGCCTTTCCAATCCAGCTTTTGATTGCATCTACCTTTTTGGTTGCACTTTGTGGCAATTACACCACACTTCTGGGAGCCTCTTTTGCCTACATAGTTGATCAATGTAAAGAAAAGAAACAAAGAACAATTCGAATAGCTATAATTGACTTCCTGCTTGGAATTGTCACTGGATTAACAGGACTGTCTTCTGGCTATTTTATTAGAGAACTAGGTTTTGTGTGGTCGTTTTTAATTGCTACTATGGCTCTTACTGTTAACTTGATTTATATTTTATTCTTTCTTGAGGATTCGATGAAAGAGCCTTCATCTCAGAATGTTTCTGTATCATGGACTGAAGGCTTTAAAAACTTATTTTACCGAACTTACATGCTTTTTAAAAATAATTCTGGTGAGCAACGATCTTTGCTCTGTTTGTTGCTTTTTACAATGATCACTTATTTTTTCGTGACAGCTGGCATTTCCCCCATTTTTATCCTTTATGAATTGGATTCACCGCTCTGCTGGGATGAAGTTTTAATAGGTTATGGATCAGCGTTGGGTAGTGTCTCTTTTTTCAGCAGTTTCCTAGGAATATGGCTTTTTTCTTATTGTATGGAAGATATTCACATGGCCTTCATTGGAATTTTTACCACCATGGTAGGAATGGCTATGACTGCTTTTGCCAGAACAACATTGATGATGTTTTTAGGTAAGTTACAAATGTAGCCTAGAACTGTGTATTGATGTTTACATAAAATGAATTTAGTCTGTTGGGTGAGAAACTTTAATATAAAATTCTCTATTTAATGCATTTTAGTTCAAGTAAAGGTAATTTGTTTAAAGCTAGCTTTCCAGAAGCTGAAAACCAACTGACTTTAAAGAAAAAAAAAAAAGTTGAATAACCACAATTTTCCAAATTTGCACATTTGCCAAAAAATTGTTTTGAGGAACATCCTTCTTGTGAATCAGTCCTTCAAAATAGCATTCAAGAAACTTGAATATTTCTTAAAATGATGCTAAGAAGGCTACAATTTTAAGACAAGTGTCTAAAGTATACTCAAAAGATACATTAAAAAAATTCATTGAATATATTCAAGAAGATTTTGCAAATTGATCTTTCAGCAAATTGGTCATTTCATGAATTGGCTTTTGAGGAATCACTTTCTGGCAAATAGGACTGCTTCCTTAACTAGGGCTTGAGTGAGATACTGTGTTTGAAAGGGTTAAAGGATCTGTTAAAGTGGGACCTCAAGAAAGATCCAATTTAGTCTTTTTCTACAAAGGCAGTGTTAACCTCTTGCTACCTTGCAGGGAAGCAGAGTGACCAAACAGAATTGGGCTTAATTTCCATCTACAGCACTAGGTGACCTTGGGCAAGTTACTGAACTACTCTGAGCCCTTGTTTTTTCATCTATAAAATGGGCATAGTGGTACCTAAGTCAGAGGGTTATAACGAATATTAGAAGAGATAACTGTAAACCACTTAGCGCAATGCCAAGGGTTCAGTAAATGCCAGTTCTCCCTCCCTGTTTCCCTTGGAGTTGCCAACTCCAAGTAAGTTAATATATGTGAAAACATGATGAAAACATAAAGTGGTCTGCAAATGTAATATCTTACCATTTTGTCATATAACTAAAAATGCTACTATTAAGGGTCATAATTTAAGAGCAGAGGCAACTTGTGTTCGTGAAATTATTCACCCACAAAGATGAAGAAGCAAGAAGAAACCAATTTACCAATAAGTAGATCAATATAATAAAAGAATTTTAACGATGAGAATGCCAAGTCTGAAAGAGCAAAAACAGAAAACAAAAAATTTATTAACAGTCGCAACCTGCTAAACATGACGTTACTCTAATAACTAGGGAAACAGATCCATTTCAAGTGGCAGATTATATAGATCTGGACCTGTAACTTCCATGAACTCTTGTTCTCTGCACTAGAATAAGAATTTAAGAGTAAACTTAAACTTGAGAGTAATCTTAAACTGACGTGTCTATAGTCTATCTTAATTAATTAAACAGAATTCTACCATTAATTAATTCAGCCGTTAGATGCAATGAGTTAAGATGCTTATAGAAAATGAAGTATTTAGAGATTAAGTGTTCCGCCTTTAAAATGAACCCTTAGTTTTCTGATTCAGCCAGTAATTTCCAACTATTCCTCTCACAGTCAGGCTGCCATTCCTTTTCACTGTTGTGCCATTCTCTGTTCTACGGTCCATGATATCAAAAGTGGTTCGTTCTACTGAACAAGGTGAGTTTAATTTGCTTAAGGAACAGAATGAATCTGTGATCTGTACCAACTCGTATCTGTGTACCATCAGTGTTTGATTCTTCAGGATATTCTACAGCCCTTTTTCTGCACAGAACTCCTTTGGAATTGGTAAGGGCTGCGTTAGGAGAGCTTATATTCAAGCAGGGGAGCCCCTGCCCGGGGCCTGGTGCTTTAGAGGGCTTTCTCTGGAGCTGCCCCGCCCCAAGGGGAGGGGAGACCTCAGGGCCAGGCGATATGCCCCCTGGGAGCCCACAACACTCCCCCCTTTTAGGCTACACTCTGGGTACGTGTGCATGGGTCCCCATAACTCCCAGCTGAACAGCTCATATCCAGTGAATGCCTTGATGATCCTCTTTCTCAGACCCGTTCTCCTGAGGGTAGACTGTGACCCCAGTGTGCTCTCCTGTACACCAAAGGGGTAGCCAAAGGGTGACTCTTGACAGGAGGGTCTGGCCCAACCTTGGAATCGCAGGGCGGGGTGTCTACACCCACGTGTAAATGACCCTTTCTGAGCAGAACAAGAGGTAGAATACGATGTGGGTGGCTGCAGCCTGCAGGCTGGGGACTGGAGGGTGAGGGCCAGCTCTCCCAGGGCTGTCATGTTCCACATGGAACTCTAAAACGTCTGAGAATTCTAAGTTTGTGTCTGACCTCCAAATCATTAGGAAGGTATTTTCTCAGAGTAGGGAGACAGAACATACCTTAGTTAACAGTCTGTTAGTCAAAATTGTAACTTTTTTTTTTTTGGCTGCGCCACACGTCTTACAAGATCTCAGTTCCCCGACCAGGGATTGAACCCAGGCCACATCAGTGAAGGCCCAGAATCCTAACCACTAGGCCACTAGGGAACTCCCAGAATTATAACTTTTAAATACTTAGAACTTGTAGGCCTCTAATTGTATTCTTACGCTGGATCCCCCAAATGTTAGAGCTGGGCCTGAGTCAGAGTCCTAGAAAAAACAGCATCCCACTCAGCTGATTCAATCAAGAGACTTCAGGGAAGGGCAGCACAGAGGAGAGGACGGCCCAAGGAGGGAGGGAGCAGAGAAGAAACTGCATAGCCTTCTCCTCCGGGACCCCACTGACCAAGTCCAAGGAAGTCCAAGTCATAATATCTGTGGGGTCAGCCTCCCGAGCACAGAGCAGGGCACAGAAGATCCAACAGCTGAAGGGGAGGACAGAGAATGACCAGTACAGAAGGAAAACAAAAATTAAATCTCTAGTTAGGACTGGGTACTTGTTAGATACTAGGCATATGTGGTTGACCTCCTTTTGCTTTGATCATATGAATATTATATGAGACCTTGGAGCTTTCTTTTGTTCCATGTCTTAGCCTGGTGCAAATGTTCATATCAAGTGTTTATGAATAATTCATAATTATGCTATTGTACTTATGGCCCTTTAGTCAACACTGGAGAAGACTGCATAATTCAATAAGGCTGAAAATACATTTCTTGATTCTTTTCCACTCATAAGATGTAGCACATATTCACACAGCTGTTTATAGATTGTGTGATGAGGATTAATTGGAAAACCACTTAGGAATATTAAAACTACAGTATGTAAAAACCTACCTGCTTCCTTGAATTATGCAATGGTTTCTTAGATACGACACCAAAAGCACAACAAAAAAAGAAAAAATAGATAAATTAGACTTTATCAAAATTAAAAACTTTTATGCTTCAAAGGACACCATCAAGAAAGTGAAAAGACAGCCCACTGAATGGGAGACTATATTTGCAAATCGTACGCCTGATAAGGAACTTGTATCTAAAATATATAAAAACTATTAAAACTCAGCAATAACAAGAAAATCCAATTAAAACATGGGCAAAGGATTTGAACTGACATCTCCCCAAAGATGTACAAATGGCCAACAGACACATGAAAAAGTGCTCAACATCATTAGCCATCAGGGAAATGCAAATCAAAACCACAGTGAGACCCACCAGGATGGCCAAGATGAAAAAGCCCATAAGAAGTGTTGGCGAGGATGTGGAGAAACTGGAGCCCTCATACGCTGCTGTGGGAGTGTAAAATGGTGCAGCCGTCTTACAAAACAGTTTGGTAGCTCCTCAGACAGTTAAACAGAGTTACCTTATGACTCAGCAATTCCACTCCTAGGTATATACCAAAGAGAAATGAAAACACATGTCCACACAAAATCTTGTACACACACGTTCACAGCAGCATTATCTGTAACAGTCAAGAAGCATAAACAATGCAAATGTCCATGAACTGATGAATAAACAAAATGAGGTGTGTCTGTCCAACGGAATATAATTTCGCACTAAAAAGAAATGAAGTAATCATAAGTTGTGCTGCTCAGGGAAGTTCAGCAACAAGCTAGAGCTACTTCGTGAGATGGTTGTTTGTCAGAACACAGCACGGCCTGACCGAGTTCCCAACAAGAAAGGACTCAAGCGGCTGCATAATAGGATTAGCACCATACCACCCGTCCCCGGCTGTAGCAAGGGATCAGAAATAAAATGAAACAATAACGTAGATACATAACTAGGAGAACTTCTTTCCAATTAAACTAACTTCCTGTACTGTCATAAATCATAGAGGCAGTAAGTCCATATGCTGCTTGATGACTGGTAGTCGCCCTTGAATGAAGCTTTTATTCGTTCATTTGACAAATATATATTAAATGTCTACCAGGTGCCAGCTCCGCCCTGGGGACACAGCAGTGAAAAGAGCATATGTGCCCTTGACACTGACAGAACTTTCATTTTGGTCAAAAGAAGACATATCTCTGATAACCCAGCATTCTGCATAGAGATGTTTGTTTTATGAACATGTGTCCCGTTGTTCAGTGAAGACTGAAGCAATGTATGAGAATATGTATAATAAAGTGAAAGTTTAAATAGATAAAAATCAATACACAGTCTAAAAGATCAAGACCATGGGGAAAGCTAAAGTCTAGACATGTAAACTATAACCAAGCTAGATCCTCAAGCTTGCCCTTTTCCTTCCTATCAGTCCAATCAAACACAATTATTTATAGGATTTGCACTGTCTGTAAGAAAAATATATTACAATTTGTCATGGAAAAGTAAACTTGGCAAAGTAGGGAACAAGCAATGGTTTAAGAGTCTGCAGAAACTATGTAGGAACTTATGCCACGGAAGCCACAGAGAGCTGAGAACAGCCACAATTGTAGTGATGCAGAATTTGACAAAGAGGAAAAAAAGCACATCAAGATGACCAGCTGTCTTTCAGAAGTTTCACTCTTCAGTCAGTATGGTCTTGGATTCCAGACTAAATTCAAAACTTGTAGAATAATGACCATTTCTCTGATTGTGAGCTTGGGCCGACCATGCAGCCATTTCAGGCTTCTTAAGCAATGCTCCATGGCCTGCCCTTTCCCACACTCGGCATGTGGCAAGCGGGAAGGACAGCAGAGTCCCCTCAGAGGGGAGCCAGTTGTAAGCACGTAAGACAGAAAAATACGTTTTAAAGAATCACTCAATGTCAGACTGTGGCATAACCTTCACTAGAGCACCGGGCACTTATGTAGTTACTTGATGAGTCACACAGGAATCTCGTGTGACTGAACTTTTTGTTACTCTGGAGGAAGAGATCAAATTCAAATTGCAGAATGTATGGTAAGAAGATTATCTCTCTGCCTTGCCTGTCACTCTTGCCAGATCTGACTTGACCTTTCAGAGGGCCGGTGGGTGGGACGTTGCTTGCCTGGGAGCCATCCTGCCCCTGCAGGTGTGTCCCAGATTAGTGCAGGGACTGAGAGTGGAAGGTGGCACCACGAACCTCAGGGGCAGGTGGGGCTGCGTCTTAGGCTGTAGCAGGGACGGGAGATGCGGCAGATTCCACACGCCTCAGCTTCCAGTGCCTCTTAGCTTTGCTGCACGGACCCTGGAAGAACTGATTCCAGCTCCTCTCACACCAGGTCCAGGGAGAACTCCTGAGCTCCGTTTCTTCACCCACAAAACGGGTGACTGCCTTCTCGGGGATATTGAGGGAGTAGCTTTCCTTCACCAAGCAGTGCCCCCAGGGCTGCACTTTTCACTGAGTAGCCATTTTCTGCATTATTTTTGTTTGTTGTTTTGTAACTCAGCCTTTTCTCTCTCTCCCTCCACACCCTGACCCCAAACAGGCACCATGTTTGCTTGTCTCGCTTTCTTAGAAACACTTGGCGGAATCACTGCAGTTTCTACTTTCAACGGAATTTATTCAGCCACTGTTGCTTGGTACAAAGGCTTCGTCTTTCTGCTCTCCGCTGTTTTATTACTAATTCCAGCCATCAGTCTATGGTATGTCATTACTTTTTATCCTTTTATCAAAGGATAGATGGATTGAATTCCCTGACCTCACCAGTGCAATTACATAGATCTGTTGAAGTTTTGCCTTGGAATGTACTTTTCTCAAGAACTTTTAGACATGAAGACATCTGTCAATAATTTTGGAGACTTAGAAAGAAAGAGACAGTGGTGTGGCCAACCAGGACTAAGAGAAAGAAACACTGGGTTAGACAGACACTCTGAGAAGTTACCCCCTTATCTTTAAATATGAACAACTGATGAATTTAGTGTCTAAGAATATGTATGTATTATCAGTACATATATATTCATATGTATTTTCAATACACATATATTCTATGAATATGTATATACATATATATACATTCAGACAATGACTTCCTACAGTATAATATCCCCTGAAGGTCAAAGATTACTCTAAGAAGATATACTTTAATACAGATCCTTGGGTAAATGACAAGAGCAGATAGCATGCACTGGATATTAAGAATTCTCTTTCCCTTACAGAGAGTTGGCTTATTTGATGATTTCCTTTTCAAATGTAAATATCCAAGTAAATACAAACTACAAAATTCTATTTGTGAATAGTACATAGACTAAAAAGACCAGAGGCATAAACTTACAAGAAATATGTATTCTCCCTGTCCCTTTCAATGAACAAAATGTGTAAGCCAACTAGATAAGTGGTTGTGAAAACGCACAAGCAAATATATTTGACACATTCTCTGGGGCCCAAGCATTGAGCTAAGAGCTCATTAACCTGCCTCTGCTGGGCTTGCCCATTTCACACGGCTGCCGCAGAGCAGGGTGATGGGGATGGGTAGAAGGTGGGGCACAGGGTCTGGCATCTGCCTTCCCCTAAGCACTGTGGGCTGTGGCTGCGAGGGAGGGAGAACAGAATCTATCCACACAGGCTTTAAACTCTGCCATGGCTGTGAACTCCTTAAAGGGCTGGCCTGCGTCTTATTCAGAGTAGGACCTCAGTACATACTGTCTCAGTGGGATGCTGATACCTAGATCTGTGTTAGGTGGACTACCATAGTATTTACAGTTCCTCTGTAACTGGGATGAAAAGCTATTTTTGCTAGGTATCTTTTTAAAAGGAGACTATCACCTATTGAATTGGCAAAACTAAAACTCCACGCTTTGCTAGTGAGCACGTGATGAAACCATCAACCTTATACTTTGCTGGGAGTAGTGTTATTCGGCATTATCATTCTTGGAAAGCAATTCATGAACATGTATCAAAAGCTTCCCCAAAAACTTCATGGTATTTGAACCAGTGATCCCATTTAGAATCCTATCCTGAGGAAATGATCAGAAATGTCAAAAATTTATATATAAACAAGTTCATTATGGCAAAAAATATTTTAATGACCAAAATGGCCAATAACAGGAAATGGTTAAGTAAAGGATGGTGCATCCGTACCATGAACGATGACTTTAGTAAGAACTGTATTACATGGGAAGTAGAATAATGGGTCATGTTAATTTTATTCTTCATATATTTATAAATACTCTGTTATGAACACATATAACTTTTATAATTGGAAAAATCAGTGCAGAGAGATTAAAGGTCATTGTGCTTTTAATAATGCATCTAGTGTAAATGTAGTTGGTCTTCTGAGATTTTTTTTTAATCTGTTCAATATTTTTAAAATTAAAATTGCAGGTTATTTTCATTATTTCCTGATGTCTTCTATCCTAGCTTCAGTTATAGGTATTAAACATGAACTTCAGTAATAGCTTTAGTTACAACTATTTTATGTGGACTATGTGGTGGAGACAATGGGACAGATGGACATTTTAGGGATCTGGAAGGGGAAGAACTCATGTAGATTTTTTTAATTTTTATTTTCAGAAAGCTATGCATAACAAGCCTGTTAGATTCAAAATACCAGTATCCTCCTTCTTTGTGTAATTTATTAAAAGCCATGTAACCAGGGAAAAGATGGAATACAGATTATTTATTATTTATGTATTGCCTTAATCGATGTCTTATTTGCTTTGGCAGTGCTGTCAAGTGCATCAGCAGGAATGCGGGAAGCTATGTCCTTCTTATACAAGAAGAATCCAGCGAAGACACTTCAGACAGATGATTAATTGTGAATAAAAAAAATCCAAATGCTCATATCATATACTCTTGACTTCTGAAGGATATAAACTAGCTCCACAATCAGTACTTCATGAATAATCAATGCTGCAAGTCCTTTCTTCTAAACTAAACAGTCAGAAATAGTTGCTGATCTAGCTTCTTACAGCACCGTGCACTTTGAGCACTTTATGAAGACCACGTGACATATTCCCAGTAGATAAAAGAACAAATCTCAAGACACCTCCCACTTTGGGATTTACCAAAGAAACTGAAACTTATCGGTATAAAATGGGACTAAGAAATCTGATACAATCAAAAGCAATAATCTCCCTGATATACTCCAGTCTCTCACATTAAGACCAAGAAGAACTCTTTGTCTGACTCAGTTTCTTCATCTGCAAAATGACTTTTTGACCCCTCTCAAAGATTTTGAAGGCATAACTGTTGAAAATTATGATGTCAGTCGCTTATAGAAGAATGATAGAAGTTTCAAGTATTCATAATATAATTTTTTCTACTTGGGTAATGCTTTGTTTTTTAGAGCCCATCAAGGTGTTAGTGATAGTCAAAGCTCTCAGTAGCTGCAATATCCTTCAAAGGGAAGCACTTTAATGAATACATTTTCACTTTTCCTAATATGTTTCATCAGTGACAGGCATGATAATATTTCCATAAGTAACACAGGGGTGACTGAAAAAAGAGATTACAAATAGTTCCTACAGAAATGTAAAAACTGAGTAAACAGGCAATCATGATGTAAAGTAACTAGTACTTATAGAGTCAATATTCACTCCTTCTTTCTGTCAAAGGGTATCCATCTCTTACTGCCTTATACTCATCCTGGGACCACCATGGTCCCTGAAAACACCGCATCCTCTCCTGCCTCCTGTCTGCACACAAGGTTCCACTGGGCCTTCTTCCCTCCCTACGTTGAAACTTTTAAGTCTCAGCCAAGGCATTGCTTCCGCTTCCTCCGTGTCCCTTCCGAACATTTCTACCCTCCCCTCCTGCCCACCTCCACCCCCCCACCCCCGTCCCTGCAGGGCCCCCACAGCTCTCTGGGTACTGCCATCCAAGCATTTTCCCTTGTCTTGTAATGTTTGTTCCCCTACTTGACAATGAGCACCTTGAGGACAGGGACAATCTTTGATTCCTCATTATATCCACAATAAAATTTGAATTAAATGAACACAGAGTTTTGTTTTCACTTGTAAAAATCATTTAAAGCTATATATTTAATGCATTATGAGAGTAACCACTGATACCATGCCATAGTCATTAAGCCAGCCTTGCAAATAAATTGAAAAATATGTAGCCCATATGCATTTATATTTTATGGTATTTTCACAGGTCCTTCAATATCTCCCATTTTCTAAGTTTCCATATATAATAACACAAATGTCTTGAAGTACACCTAGCTAATTAACTCCTTTGTAATCTCTTGAAAATAGGTAGTCTTCTGTTTCATAACATTGTTTACGGCTTTTTCCTGTAAGGTAATCAATGATTGCTTCACCAGCAAATAGCACTCACAATTTAAAAGACTGGAAATTCTTTTTTCCAAGACCATTCCCTTCAGGTTTAGCTAATGTCTTCTGGGCTATTCTCAGATTGACCGACGGATTGATTTTTGTTTTACTTCCTGTACAATGCTCTTCCCAGAACAAAATAAAAAGTACTTTATGGTTTACAAAATGCTATGTCAAGTTATTTTACCCTCTTAATAACCCTGCAAAGCAGATCTTCCTTTTTCCCATTTTATGGACAAGGAAGGCAAGTCTCAGGCTTCACCTGACCATGGTTATTCAGCTACCACTAAGCAACAGGATTACACAGAGATGGATTTGGCACTGCTGAGGTTCTTCACAGAAGGGTGTGACAGATTATAAATCCAATATTGAGAATTGTATCAAGAAGAGTATAAAGTGCCCCCCCAAACACATAAGCACTACCATTACCCAACTAACTGCCCATAAGATTGACTTTTTTGAGGTTAGATAAGGTCTATAACAAAGTCCCTTCCAGCTCAACCTTCCCTGATTTTACACATTCCACCTGAAGTGAAGAGAACACACATGGGAATGTTTAATACAGTGGGAGGATTAACAGATAGTTTCTCAGTTGAGCAAAGACCATTTGAGATGCAGTAAGTGTATACGGGGACTGGACTGGGGTAGCCCAGGGTAAGAACACAGCATGAATGGGCTTAGCCATCTCCAAAGAGTCTGTCCTAAGAGATAATTAGTAAAATGGGATGCCAGGAGCCTAGAGAAGCATGCAAGCTGATGGGGGTATTTAGCCAAGACATGGGGTGGCAGGGGTGGAGGGGAAGCTATTATCTAACCTCCTGTAATGTGACCTGATTACCTAACTATCTGAACAAAGAATATTAATGGATGACTTGTTTTTATGGCATCTATATAAAGAGGAACCAAAAGGAAAAACATGTTCCTTTCATCTAGGACTGTACAAGGGCGGTTAGGTATACCATAGCTAACAGAAATAAATATTTTCATCACTCGGGAGGGTGTATTTCCGTTTCTATGAGGCTGGACTATTCAGTAGGATCCTCCATAGCCTGTACTGCACAACACAAGGAACCCCTTTCCTCCACTCCTATGCTCACTAAATAATCCTCTGGTTACTCACTCAGTATCCAAAAATCTTGCTAATAACAATAAGGTGCCCTAAGTTCAGTCTTTCTTAAAGAAATGTCTGTATCTCAGGACCACCTGAGGAATTTTTAAAAAATCTCTGGAGATTCTAATTCACTTGGACTGGAGTGGGGTCTTAGAATCTATGAAAAAAAATCTCCCCAGGTGACAGACACACATTCAGATCTGGAAACTACTGCCCTAGATAAGTGCTTCTCATTCCTAAATGCACACTCAGACAATCAGCATGGGCGGGCAGTTAAACAAATACAAATACCAAGCCTTACTTTAGGCCAGTGGTTCTCAGCCTTGGCTGCTGGGCAGAACTGCTGGGGAGTTTTAAACACCGCCAATGCCCAGGTCCCAGCCCAGGCCAACCAAGTCAGAATTGCTGGGAGTGGGAGGCGGACAACAGTAGTTTTTCAAATGTTCTCCAGGTGATTCCAGTATGTGGCCAGGGTTGAGAATCACTGCTCTAGATCAGGGGTCAGCAAACTTTTCTGTAAGTGGCCAGAGAGCCAGAACGTAAATATTTTAGGCTTCGTGGGCTACACAGTCTGTCACGGCTACTCACTTACCTGCTGTCGTAGCACAAAGCATCCTAGACCGTGCATAAGCGAACATGCATAGCTGTGCTCCAATAAACAAAACATACAAAACAAACAAAACAAGCTGAACCTGGCCCAGGGCAGTACTGTGCTGAACCCCTGCTCTCCATGGAGGACACACATATTTTGGTTACTGGAGAGATACGTCCCTCATGGTAATTACTGGGATTCTAGGTTACAGAATACATAAAGTAGTGTTAATATAAAACACTTGTTACAGCGCCTGGCTCAGTTCAGGCTTAAAAAATCAGCCTCATTTGATTAGCGTGAGGCAGTCCCTTGAGTCAAATCGATTCTGGTTGCACTTGACAGAAGTTTCTGGACTTACATGGCTACAGATCATTACTTAGAGACAGCTTTCTTGGGAATGATATGCAGCTAGAATGTGATCAAGATGGGACACAGCCCAGATGGTTTCATTGCCAAACATTTAAGGAACAAACAGATCAATTCTACACAAGTGTTTCCATAAAATAGAAGCAAGGAACATTTCCCAACTTGTTTTATGAGGTCAGCATTATCCTGATACAAAACCAGATAAAGAAACTACAAGAAAAGCAAACTACTCCTAAAAAAAAAATAATTTAAGAAGACAAGTTAGGTGATACAAACTTTAACACTTCATGAAGGGGACAATCTACATTTGGAGACCGGCAAAACGGAGTGGAAGGCAGGAAGCTTTTTATATGATAAAGAACACGGATCAAGAAAAGTCATCGCTCAGGATCAGTTCCAGGACCCTTCCCTCCCCCTCCCCCTGAGGATACCCAAATCCATGGATGCTCAAGTGCCTCATGTAAAATGGCACAGTACTTGCATATAACCTATGCACATCCTCTTGTGCACTTTAAATCATCTCCAGATTACTTATGATACCTAATACAATAGTTGCTGGAATGGCAAATTCCAGTTTTGCTTTTTGGAATTTTCTGGAATTTTTTTTTCAAATATTTTTGATCTGAGGTTGGTTGAATCTGAGGATGTGGAATCTGTGGATACAAAGGACCAACTGTATAAAGCCCAGAGTTGGTTTGGCATTTGGGGATGGGCTGACTGGATATACTGCCTTTCTGGTCAAGGGAAGAATTTATGGACACGAAAGTTACCTAAGTTTTGGTTTGCTGATGTGGCACCCAGGCAGGAGCAGCTCCATCTTGGGCCTAGAAAGGTATTTCAACACTGCACACTAATATGTCTTATGAACATAAACAAAAAATTCGCAACAAAATATTAACAAATCAGGTAATATATAAGAAAGATACTACATCCTGACGAAGTGAGGGTATCCAGAAACCGTGAGGCTGACTCAATATCTGAAAATCACTTAATGTAATAACGCATCATATTAACAGACTAAGGATAAATAAACCACATGGTCATATCAAGAGATGCAGAAAAAACATTTAACAAAATTCAACATCTATTCATGATAAAAATTCTCAAGAACCTAGGATCAAGCTAATAAAGGGCATCTACAAAACAAAAACAAACAAAAAAACCCCATACAGCTAACACGATATTTAATAGTAAAAAGACTGGATACTTTCCCCCTAAGATTGGGAATGAGACAAGGATACCCCGTCTTACAATTCCTATTCAACACTATACTGGAAGTCCTAGCTGTAAGGCAAGAAGGCATACAGATGGGGGAGGACAAAGTGAAGCTGTTTATCTACATACGACATGACACAGAAAATTCTAAAGCTTCATTTAAAAAAAAAAAAACTACTAGAACTAATAAATGAACTTAGCAATGTCATAGAATACAAAGTCAATGTACAAGAATCAATTCTATGACTATATACTAGCAACAAGCAACTGATAAAATCAAAATCAAAACCAATACCACTTAAAAATAGTATTGAAAAAAACCCACAAAATATCTAGGGACAAATTTAAAAAATATGTTTAAGACCTGTACACTGAAAACTATAAAACACTGCTGAGAGAAATTAAGGAAAACCTAAATAAATGGAAAGATACGTGCTTATGTATTAGAAGACAACACTGTTAAGATATAAAAGTTCCAGAAGAAAACATTAAAGAAAATCTTTATAATCATGGGTTAGGCAAAATTCCTTAGATAGGATGCCAAAGACACAAAACACCAACACTCACATTAATTGGATTTCATGTAAATTAAAATTTTCTGCTGTTTGAAACACACCAATAAGAAAATGAAAAGGCAAGCCAAGATTCCAGAAGGTATGTGCAATACATATATCTGACAGATGCTTTATATCCAGTATACAGTAAAAAAAAAAAAAAACTCTTGCAACTCAACGAAATAAGCAAACTACAGATCTGCCTCAACTTATGATGGGGTTACGTCCAGATAAACCCATCATAAACTGAAAATATCATAAGTCAAAAATGCATTTCATACCCCGAACCTACCGAACATCACTGCTTAGCCCAGCCTACCTTGAACGTGCTGAGAACACTTAACATTAGCCTACAGCTGGGCAAAATCATCTAACACAAAACCTATTTCAAAATAAAGTGCTGAATATCTCACATAATTCATCAAATACTGTACTGAAAGGGAAAACAGAATAGTTGTCTGGGTCCAGAATGGTTGCAAGTTCACCAGTTGTTCACTCTTGTGACGGCGTGGCTGACGGGGAGCTCTGCTCGCTGCCACTGCCCGGCAGCACAAGAGAGGATCTATGCTAGCCCAGAAAAAGAGCCACAGTCAACATTCAAAGTACGGTTTTTACTGAATGCCAGTTGTTTTTGCACGATGGAAAAGTCGAAAAATCATAAGTCAGACCATCGTAAGTTGGGGACTGGCTGTACTTTTTAAAAGGTGGAGGAAAGGGCAAAAGATTTGAGAAACCAGTTCACAAAATAAAGATACAGTAATGCTCAACACCATTAGTCATGAGAGAGATGCAAATTAAAACTGCAGTGAGATACCACCATGTACTCTCTAGAATGGCTAAGTTTAAAAAGTGTGACAAGACCAAGTACTAACGAGGGAGCCAGCACCTGGAATGTTCAGGCACTTACCACGTGACTCAGCAATGCCGCCCAGGTTATTTACCAAGACAAACGAAAACAGATGTCCGTACGAAGGCTTGTATACAAATGTTCATAGAAGCTTCATCCATTATAGCCCCAAACTGGAAATGACCCAAATATCCTTCAATACATGAATGAGTAGACAAAATATTGCTATATCCATATAATGAAATATTAATCAACAATAAAAGAGAACAAAACTACTCAACAACATTGATAAGTTTTTAAACATTATACAAAGCAGAAGAAGCCAGACACAAAAAATTACATACTGCATGACTCTATATGAAATTCTTGAAAAACAAAAAACTAATCTACAATGTCAGAAAGCAGGTCAGTGTTTGCCTGGGGCTCGCATCAGGAAAGACAGGGATAAAAAGGGACAGGACAGAACTTTTAGGGGTGGTTTGGTGGTGGTTATACAGTTGTATACGTATATTTGTCAAAATGTATATAACCGTATACTTTAAGTGGGTACATCTGTCCTATGTAAATTACACCTCGATAATGTTAAATAAGAAAGACTATATCAGGGCTTTGAAGCCAGCACTAATATATGTTTGAAAGCCTTGGTAAAGGTATGTTATCCAGCTTGTCTTGCGAAAGACAGTTAGGTGGCCAGTGAATAGGGGATTTACATCGGCAAACTACTCCGACCTTCCTTCCTCTCAAAGTATTTGATCTCCTCCCTCTATACCAGCAGTTCTCAGAGTGTGGTCCCTGGATTAGCAGCATCACCATCACCTGAGAACTTGCCGGAAACACAGATTCTCAGGCTTCACCTCAAACCTCCTGAATCACAAACTCGAGGGGTGCGACCCAGCCATCTGTGATTTTAAAAGCTGCCCCGTGATTCTAATGCACAAAAAAGTCTGAGAACCACTGCTCTGCACTACACTAAGGACTTCTGGCATCTCATCTTCATTCAGTATAGGCCTGTGTTGAATCCAGTTTGGGAAATTATTAAAAACACATCCATCTTCTTGAGTTAAATGAATCTGGAATTATCTTGTGTAAGGGCATCATATTGTTAATCTAAAAGCACATTCAAGATCTCTTCGTTCACATGTCCCTGAAATTCCTGTTGACATAAACTGGCAAGGTCCCCACATTCTTTCTACATGTTAAATTCCTTTGGGTTTGGCCTCCAGGGGGCATGCTGGGCTCTAACCACTGGCTCTGGGTTTGGAAATAAAGAGCACTGGGGCAAGAGGCTTACTGGCTTCCCTGATACACTGACCCCTCAGGTGAAGGAAGTCTTAAGGAAAAAAAGGACGACTTCTAAGTGAAGTGAATTCTTCCTTCTAAGTGAAGAATCTGCTTCCTTCCTCAATCATATTCCCCCTTAGTTCTCGGGGTCCTACACAGTGCTCCAGTTTTCACACTTTAAACCTGGTAGGGCAGTAACTGCACCAGCTGTACTAAGTCAGGAGACTCACATCTGTCTTCTGCCAAGTGCTCTACCTGTAAGAAATGACACTCTTTAGGTTTCTGTAGGTTGGTTTGGAGATTTGAATATGTTATTTACTTGCTTTAAACTTTCACTGCTGTCAGAAGCAGCCACCCCACCATCCTGACTTCTTCCCATTCTGGTTGCCCAGAACCTTGCTGTAAATTGCGCGTGTGACTTCATGTGACCAGATGGGGTAGCTATTTTACAAGTGCCTGCCAGGGACAGCTAGATTTCCTACCTGGATTCACTGCCTAACCTGACTCAGTGAGATAACCAGCCTCAGTTCCCAAATTTCTCTGGGGACGTGTTTCCTGTAACACCAACTGTTTAATGCCAATTACTGCATCATTCAGAGATCCCGATTGCAGGCAACAACGTGTACTGTTTATTTCTGTTTATTTAAGCCCACGGGGATTTACTGGAATAAAAGTAGGAGCTCACAGCTCCAATAAAAAGCTTAGGAACAGCCTAAGAAAACAATCAAGAGCCAGGGGAGCTCCAGACATAAAGCGGCAGCGACACAGCAATGATCATGCAGCACGAAGGGCGAAGGGCACTGCCTCTGGCAGTGATGGGTCGCCTCACCGTTCTCCTCCTGTCCTTGCTCTAGAATCCAAGTCCAGGACTGAAGTTTGATCAGCTGACCTGGGTCACAAGCCTTCCCCAGGAGTCATTAGGAGCAGAGAGGTGGGCCCTCTTAGCATTCTAGAGAGGGAACAGCACGCCCTCCCCCAAGACAACACAACTCAGAGAAAAGGCGGTTCCCCTAAAGAATTCAGAGTCTATCAGAGTAGATGCTGGACAGCCAAAATAAAACAAATGAGTCCTACAAAGTGCAAGGTGAAATAAAGAGAAATGGAATCTGGGTGCTGACCTTGCCTATCTTTCACCCAAAGCCAAACCCCGGAGTTTTCATTTTATTAAGGAAAGAGAGAGCCTCTGAAGCCAGGGGTGAGAAGAACATGTTAAACTGTATCACAAAGATGCAAACAGTAAAAACTAGACTGTGGGAAACTCTATGGAACAAACTACTTGGTTTCTTCAACAACTCACAAGAAAAAGAGAAAGAAATGGAGGTAGAAGCCGTAAATTATGAGACAGCTGGTACAAAACCAATCACGATGCGTGTAAATTACTTGGATCTGATTCAAACAAAATAGCTTAAAAACTATTACTGGACCTTCAGAAATCTGAATACTGACTGGACATTTAATTATAAGGAATTATTGTTAACTTAGGTATGATAATAACAGTGTTGTGGTTAGGTTAGCTTTTATAAACTGAAGTATTTACACCTATAAATAATATTTGGAATTTCTTTCAAAATGACATTGAGGGGGAAAGTGGGTAAAAAATATAGATGAAATAAGATTGGCCATGGATAAATTAGATGATGGAAACATGAGATTATATTGTATTTTCCCATCTACTTTTAGGTGTTTGAAATTTTCCATGATAAAAAGTTTAAAAAGAAGAAAAATGCAATGCTTCTTGGGCCTTATCAGTTCCCTTTGTCTTTTCTTCAGTGTTCATAATATAGTGCCTACTTTTAAGCCACAGTGCCAAATGGAGAAGGCTCTGGCTGCCCTTGCCTGTCCTGGTCTTGTGACTTTCTCATGTGATCGGGCCACACATCAGTAGATTAAGGGCAGCAGTGTTTCCCGATGGCTAACATAGGATTTCTTCGGTCATAACTTCCATGATAACTACGATTATGATAACTAAAGTATCTCAAATATATTCAATATTCTGTGAAAAACATTAATTAGTAATGCTAGAAATTAAATGTAGCACTTTAAAACCAATGTAATTTTCTGTTCAAATGGAACGTCTATGTATTCATTAAAATGATAAGAGTTAGGGCATTAAGAAGAGTAATGATAGGAATGGATTATAAAACATTAAGTAGGAATCCATGAGTCCAAAGGATACCTTAAAGAGGAAGAGAAATGGGGGGGGGGGAACCTGGCTTTACAAAAATCTGTCAACCAATAAATGCAGAAGGAATAATAAAATATCACAATTTTTCGGCCCTTTCCTGTCTCCAATGACCATGTTGTAAATGACTGAGGTAAAGATTTTTCATGGATGCTAAAACCTCTGGGTGAAAGGTTCTTCGGGAACAGGATGTATACAAGGTCTCAAGTTATTATTTCACAGATTATTATTATTAATTACAAAAGGAAAACTGTACTATTACAATGGAGAGCTCTGACGGCCACCACTTGTCCACCAAGTGATCGTACTTAGCAACACCAATAAGTGGGACAACCTGACCTCACATGGCTCTTGATATGACACAGTAAGTACATACATCATCTTTGTAGACTTCTTGCCAAAAACATTTATCCTGAATCTACTCATGAGGAAATAAGGCAGTATGCTGACAACTGGTGAATCTCATGAAGGTTATACTGGGTGTTTTATGTATTTTTTTTTTCCTTTTGGCCGCACCGCGTGGCTTACGTGATCTTAGTTCTTTGACCAGGGACTGAACCCAGAACCATGGCAGTGAAAGCCCAGAGTCCTTATCACTGGACCGCCAAGCAATTCCCCTCTATGTATTATTCTATTTTTCTCCAAGTTTCCAAATTAGTAAGAGTTGGTGAAAAACTAATTTGGTTTATGTTTTGCAATGTTTCTATACAATACAGAAAACAAAAAGACTGGCTGAAGTCTTGAGTTAAAATCAATCCATCTCTCCAAAAGTAAATAAGCCTAGCCAAAGTGAAAGCTGAATTCCTTCTGGGCCCTCACTGATCCAAAGCTGTATCCTCTATGTGACCTCTATTTCGTCACAGAGATGAACAGTATAGCTTTTGTCTCCACCAGGTTGAGACACCAAAAAGAAGCAAAAAGACAAAGTACAACTGACAAAGCATGTCTACTGGCTCTAGAAATAAATTCAAGATCTCGGAGCAAACTCTAAATTTTCAAAACTTGATTTTTCATCTTTAAAAGAAAAAACATTTTAAAGTCCCTTATACTTTTTCGATCTAGAAAAAAAAAAAAACTCTGCTGAAATTCTATTAACAAACCTAACAGTATGTTCTCATACTTAAACAACATTTAAGGATGTATAATACAACAAAAGTATAGGTTTTTTAAAACTTGAAATATAGTTGACTACAATATTATGTGTCAGGTGTACTATATAATGATTTGACATTTGCATACGTTATGAAATGATTGTCATGATAACTCTAGTAACCATCAGACCCCGTACAAAGTTATTACAATTTTATTGACATATTCCTTATGCTGTATATTACATCCCTGTGGCTTTTTATTATTATTTGTGTGTGTGTGTGTGTGTGTGTGTGTGTGTGTGTGTGTGTGTGTGTGTGGTACGCAGGCCTCTCACTGTTGTGGCCTCTCCCATTGCAGAGCACAGGCTCCGGACGCGCAGGCTCAGCGGCCATGACTCACGGGCCCAGCCACTCAGCGACATGTGGGATCTTCCCGGACCGAGGCACGAACCCGTGTCCCCTGCATCGGCAGGCGGACTCTCAACCACTGTGCCACCAGGGAAGCCCCGGCTTATTTATTTTATAACTAGAGTTTTCTACCTCTTAATCCCCTTTACTGATTTTGCCCAACCCCTCATCTTCCTCCCTTTGGCAACCACCAGTTTGCTTTCTGTATTTGTGAGTTTGTTTCTGTTTTGTTGTGTTCCTTTGTTTTATTTTTTACATTCCACAATAAGTGAAACCATATGGTATTTGTCTTTCTCTGACTTATTTCACTTAGCATAACATAATACCCTCTCGGTCCATCCATGTTGTCACAAATGGCAAGATTTCATTCTTTTTTATGGCTGAGTATTATTCCATGATATATATATACCACATCTTCTTTATCCATTCATCTGTTGATGGGCACTTATATTGCTTCCATATTTTGCCTATTGTCAATAATGCTGTAATGAACATAGGAGTGCATGTATCTTTCCAAATTAGTGTTTTTGTTTTCTTCAGAAAAATACCCAGAAGTAAACTGCTGGATTGTATGGTAGTCCCATTGTTAATTTTTTGAGGAACCACTCTGTTTTCCACAGTGGCTGCACCAATTTACATTCCCACCAACAGGATTCAAGACTCCCTTTTCTCCACATCCTTGCCAACACTTGTTATTTGTGGTCTTTTTGATAACAGCCATTCTGACAGATGTGAGGTGTTATCTCATTGTGGTTCTGATTGGCATTTCCCTGATAATCTGTGATGTCAAGCATCTTTTCTTGTGTCTGTTAGCCATCTGTAAGTCTTCCTTAGAAAAATGTCTATTCAGATCCTCCGCCCTTTTTCTTTTTTAATTTTATTTACTTATTTTTGGCTGCGTTCGGGTCTTTGCTGTGAGCAGGCTTTCTCTAGTTGCAGCGAGCGGGGGCTATTTTTGCAGCGAGTGGGAGCTACTCTTCATTGTGGTGCTCGGGCTTCTCAATGCAATGGCTTCTCTTGTTGCGGAGCATGGGCTGTAGGCACTCGGGCTTCAGTAGTTGCAGCATGCGGGCTCAGTAGTTGCAGCACGCGGGCCCTAGAGCGCAGACTCAGTAGTTGTGGTGCACGGGCTTAGCTGCTCCGCAGCATTGTGGGATCTTCCCGGACCAGGGATGGAACCCATGTCCCCGGCATTGGCAGGCAGATTCTTAACCACTGTGCCACCAGGGAAGCCCCTCTGCCCATTTTTAATTGGGTTGTTTTTTTGATGTTGAGTTGTATGAGTTCTTTGTATATTTTGGATGTTATCCCCTTATCGGATATATCACTTGCAAATATCTTCTCCCATTCAGTAGGTGGCCTTCTCATTTTGTTGATAGTTTGCTGTGCAAAAGCTTTATTTTTTTTCTTTTTTTCTGATTACTTATTTGGGTCCCCTCTCTTCTTCCTTGATAAGCCTGGTTAAAAGTTTAACAATTTTGTTTATCTCTTTAAAGAACTAACTCTTAGCTTCCCTGATCTTTTCTACTGTTTGTTTTTTGTCTCCATTTCATTTATTTCACTCTGCTCTTTATGATTTCTTTCCTTCTACTAACTTTGGGTTTGGTTAGATTGAGATTTTTCTGCTTTGCTCAGGCAGACTTGTATTGCTATAAACTTCCTTCTTAGAACTGCTTTTGCTGCATCCCATAGGTTTTGGCTAGTTGTTTCCATTTTCATTTGTCTCCAGATTATCTTTTTTTCTATTCCACCTTTGACTTCTTTAGTGACCCATTGGTTGTTTAGTAGCATATTGTTTAGCCTCCACGTTTGTGTTTTTGTAGGTTTCTTTTTTTTTTTCTTGTAGTTGATTTCTAGTCTCATCCTGTCATGGTTAGGAAAATTGCTTGATATGATTTTAATCTCCTTAAATGTATTAAGATTTGTTTTGTGGTCTAGCATATGACCTATTTTAGAGAATGTCCCATGTATACTTCAAAAGAATTTGTATTCTGTAGTTTTTGGATGGGATGTTTCATATATGTATACATGTTAAGTTCATCCCGTCTAAGGTATTGTTTAAGGCTGATGTTTCTTTCTTTTCTGCATGATCTGTCCAATGATGTAAATGCAGTCCCCTACTATTGTGTTACTGTCAATTTCTCCCTTTATGTTTGTTAATATTTGCTTTATGTATTTAGGTGCTCCTATTTTGGGTGCCTATATATTTACAATTGTTATAACTTCTTGCTGGATTGATCCCTTGATCACTAGGTAAAGCCCTTTGTCTCATGTTACAGTCTGTTTGAAAGTCTGTTTTGTCTGATATAAGCATTCCACCACAGATTTCATTTGTACCTTTTCCCATTCCCCACTTTTAGTCTGTGGGTATCTCTTGTAGGCAGCATATATATGGGTCTTGTTTTTTTTATTTGGCCACTCTGTCTTCTGATTGGAGAATTTCCTATGCTTACATTTAAAGTAATTATTGATAGATATGTACCTATTGCCATTTTGTTAATTGTTTTCTGGTCGTTTTTGTAGTTCTTTTTTGTCCTTTTCTTCTTTTGCTCTCTTCCCTTGTAATTTGATGACTATCTGTAGTGTTATGTTTGAATTTTTTTTTTTTTTGGTGTGTGTGGGTGTGTGTATTATAGACTTTAGGGTTTTGGTTACCATGAGACATATATAACGACATGTATATGATTATTTTCTCTCTTAAGTTCGAATGCATTACTAACCTACATTTTTACTCCCCACCCCATGTTTAATGTTTTTAGTGTCATATTTTACATCTTTTTCTGTAACCTTTACTTATTGTGGATATAGGTGATTTTACTATCTTTGTCTTTTAACCTTCCTCTTAGCTATATAAGTGGCTGATCCACTACCTTTACTGTATGTTTGCATTTACCAGTGAGATTTTCCTTTCATAATTTTCATTTTCTAGTTGTGGATTTTTCTTTTCTGCTTAGAGAAGTCCCTTTAACATTTTCTTGTAAAGCCAGTTTAGTGACACCAAACTCTTTAGCTTTTGCTTGTCTGTAAAACTCTTTATCTCTCTTTCAATTCTGAATGATAACCTTGCCAGGTGGAATATTCTTGGTTGTTAAGTTTTCTCCTTTCATCACTTTGAATATATTGTGTCACTCCCTTCTGGCCTGCAAAGTTTCTGCTACAGAGTCAGCTGACAGTCTTATGGGAGTTTCCCTGTATGTAACTAGTTGCTTTTCTCTTGCTGCTTTTAAGATTCTCTTTTTTTTTTTTTTTTGCTACTTTAATTATAATGTCTTGGTGTGAACCTCTATGGATTCATCTTGTTTAGGACTCTCTGTGCTTCCTGGACCTGGATGTCTGTTTCCTTCCCCAGATAGGAAGGTTTTCATCTATTATTTCTTCAAATAAGTTCTCTGCCTGCTTCTCTCTCTTCTCCTTCTGGTACTCTTGTAATGCAAATGTTAGGATGCTTGATATTGTCTCAGAGGTCTCTTTAAAACTATCATCATTTTTTAAAACTTTTTTCTGTTCAGCTTAGGTGATTTCCACTACTCTGCCTTCCAGATCACTGATCCATTCCTCTGCATCATCTAAGCTACTGTTGATTCCTGCTGGTGTATTTTTTGTTATTGTATTCTTCAGCTCTGTTTGGTTCTTTTTTATATTTTCTAACTCTTGGTTGAAAGTCTCACTATGTTAATCACTCTTCTCTCCAGTTCGTTGGGTATCTTTAAGATCATTACCTTGAACTTTGTATCAGGGAGGTTGTTTATCTCCACTTCATTTAGTTCTTTTTCTGAGGTTCTTATTCCTTCTCTTGGAACATATTCCTCTGTCTCCTCATTGTACCCAATTCTCGGGCAAATTTATTTCTATATGTTACATAGGTCAGCCACTTTCCTCATCTTGGAGAAGTGTTCCTATGTTGGAGATGCTCTATGGGGTCCAGCAGCAGGCTTCCCTCTGGTCACCAGAGCTTTATGCTCTAGGGAGGCTGTGTGTGCCCTTCTCTGTGGCAGAACTGACCACGGTGGGTGCGCTGGCAGTGGGGCTGGACCCTGGCCCATCTGGTTGCGAGGTTGTGCCTTGTGCAGTGGCTTGTACTTGCTGGAGGGCAGGGTAGGCTTCCCACGTGGTTGGGTGTTTGACCCAGTGGGGCACAGGGCTGCTGCTGGCCCACTGATAGGTGGGACCAGGTCCCTGGCGCTAACAGGACATGAGAATTCCAAAATGGTGCTTCACAATGCTGGTGTTATTGTGGTAGAACAAGTTCCCCAAAATGGATGCTGCCAGCATCTCTCCCCAGGGGGAGTCCCAGGTGCCTCCTGCCTCCCTGGATCCAAGATGAGCAAGCAGGTCTGACCCTCTGTCCTTTCGAATTAACGTCTACACTGGGAGTCAGATCGCACTTACCCTTTCAGAGAGAAGTCTGTTTCCTGTAGCCCTCTGGCTCTTCTGAACATAAGCCCCACTGGTTTTCAAAGCCAGATGTTCTGGGGGCTCATTTTCCTGGTGGAGGACCCCCAGGCTGGGGAGTCCAATGGGCTCAAACCCCTTGCTCCTTGGGGAAGATCTCTATAATTGTGATATTCCTCCCACTTCCTCACCAACCTGTGGGTGTGGGTCCTGATATACTGTATCTCTGTCCTTCCTACCTGACTCGTGCTTCCTTCATGTTTTTTTTTCCGGTACGCGGGCCTCTCACTGTTGTGGCCTCTCCCGTTGCGGAGCACAGGCTCCGGACGCACAGGCTCAGCAGCCATGGCTCACGGGCCCAGCCACTCTGCGGCATGTGGGATCTTCCTGGACCGGGGCATGAACCCGTGTCCCCTGCATCGGCAGGCGGACTCTCAACCATTGCACCACCAAGGAAGCCCCTTCTTTATGTTTTTAATGGTGGAAAATCTTTTCTGTTAGTCTTCAGGTTGTTTCCACAGACAGCTGTGTGCTGTTAAACAGCTGTCATTTGGACATGCCCATGGGAGGAGGTGAGTTCAGGGACTTTCTACTCTGCCATCTTGGCCACTGCCCCCACCAAGGTATGGGCTCTTAATTAAGGATTTGTTGTACTTGAAGGAACCTGAATTTCAACTTTGAAATCATGAGCTAAATAAGTTCAATGAAGTATCACATTTTTGGTTTTGCTTTATTGAAATATCAAGTCAAAATTTGGTTAAACTTAGATTCATCCAATTGTAGACTCCAGTGGAAGATTATACACTATACAGTCTTTCAGCTTTTCAAAAGTAATCTACCTGTTCAGACAATTTTCTACACTCTTGAAATGTCTGCATTCAAAGGAATAACAAAATGCAGGAAAGCACTGGGTTATACTTATGTGTACTCCTGAAAGAGGGATGAAACCCACTGCAAAAAGAAAAATTAATAAAAAATAATAAGCCTATCATTTATATTTTGTACAGAGGGTAGGACTGAAGAGACGTGTCTAGTGAAAGAGCCATCCCATGATGTGCCAAACAGTGCTCAGTTATTTGCAAACCCACCCGCTTTGAGACAATAAAACCCACAAATTCCTTTATTCACATATATATTAAAAAAAAAGTAACACAGAACTACATTACAGTCCATTAATTATGTTTATATCTCTTTTATTGTGAATTTTATCATTTTAGTGTTAGTAAAATTAATTGTAATCAGGCACCAACCTGTGAAGTATCTCTTAAACCCTCAAAATACTAAACTAATTCCTTAAAACAAACCCCACGGCATCTGAAAGAAAAAATGCCTAACTGAAGAGTCTGGCACCTAGGCAAAGTATCTCAGAGGAACCTGAAATTTACTCTTATGAAGGAACCCAAATCATCCCAACTCCAGGCACACACTGCAGTTTGCAGAGACTACTAGCAAACATTCCAGCACCGGGGTACACGGGAAGAATTAACTGATGCTAATAAATATTACTATAAAGGCGAAAGCAAGCATATAAATCAAAGGTTCTCATTCCTGGAGAGCTTTTCAAAAGTAGACTTCCTGGGATCCACCCCAGACTCGTCCTTCTGGAATTTCTGAGATTCAGACCCTGACACCAAAATTCTTTCACAAGATTTCCAGGTGATTTTACACACACCCAGGGATAAGGATCATGGGTGTAAACACAAAGGAGGTAAAAGAGGAAAAGGAGAGAGGGGCAAGCATGAAGACCTTCAGAGAATAAGCACTAATCATGATTACCAATTTCTGTGTTTAAAGCATCAGTTTTTCCATTTAAACTATGTTCATTAATTCATAGTACCTTCTACTGGTCAGGAAGAGTATCTACTATTCCTAAAACTAATTAAGGTACAGAAATATCCAACTTTGTTAATTAGTTGAAAGAGAACACATTTAGAAACAATCAATTAGTGAACCTTCATTATTTCTATATTTTCTCATAAATATTTAAGTGTAAAGTGGGTTGGCAAATATTGTGTTGGCAAAGACAGTTTTAAGCTCAATTCTCAACGGTCAGGAGCAATTTTTACAGTAGGATGTTTAGCAGCATCCCTAGCCTCCTTGCACTAGATGCCAGTTGGAAACCCTCCCCAAAGTTGTGACAACCAGAAATTTCTCTAGACACTGTTAAATGACCCCCCCACTCCCAGTGGGGAGAGAAAACATTGCCTTCAGTCATAAATCAGTGACTTAGACAATAAAAATACTCCTGAGAAATTGATAATCTTTAATTTTGTATACTAGGTCCATAAAAAAATACCTTATTAACAAAGAACAACCATAGGGAAGATTTATTTTTAAATAAACTATTATTGAATTTGTTCATGAATAGTTGTATGTGTACACAAATGTTCTGTTTTCCTTTTTAAATTTAAGCATCTTATGATATATTAATCTATGCAGTACTACAGTTTAATTGACATCTGCTGATTGTTTAATTTTTCACTTTAAAGACAAGACCAAAATCAAAACCTCTGAACTTATACTTTTCAACCTGAAAGAATCAAAGAATGTAGTTATAATCCTAAGTAGCATCAATAAAGCAAGTGTTATTCTTATGAGTATTAATGGACTATACTGAAACAAGGTAAAATATAATAGTCTTATTTTGTACTTACTTTGAAATGCTGCCACTGAACAGATGTTTATTCTGAAAGATGCTACTATGAAGTTTGCAGGCTCAAATACCAATAATGATTATTCAAAATTAAATTTATGAAATAACTAGGAAACAGGCTGAATTGGAACCTGTGCATAGTTTTATGATATTAATCAGCAACATTTTTTTAAAGACATAGAAGGCTATTGTTTTAATATAAATTAGAAGTTTTTAAACCATCTCCCTTTAGTGCCTTCAATTATCACATAAACCAAAGACCCAAATAACTTCAAATGATCACAGATACTATTTAGGCAAAAATTCTCATGTGTCAGTAATTTTAATGTTGTGCACGTCAAATTATAGTAAAAAACGACTATAAACAAGATGCAGCCCCTCTATTTCCATGAACAGCACACTGCATTACAGTAAACCGAGCTTATATTCAACCATCAAATGTGGTTCTCCCATTAGTTCACTTTGTGACGGGTCTGAAAACAAACAAAAACAAACATATTAAAGAACTGGACACTTAGAATGGGTGCATTCTACTGTATGTCAAGTATACCTCAATTCAGGTGATTGTAAAAGAAAATATAGATTGAATAAGTTCTTTTTCAAAGTTCTTAAGTTTTCCAGTGCTTTCCAGTTGACCCTAGGAACGATCTCTAATAAGAGATTAAACAATCCGTAATCTAATTTGCAAAACCCATTTTATTTCTATCACTCTGTGCTCTGTTGCAAATATATATATACACAAACCAGAAGTCTAGAGCAAGAAAACCTTAAAAACCTTCACTCTCTTGTCTGTATTGACGAGTCAGACAAAAGTCTTACTTTAACTGCAATAATGCACCTAAGAG
Source organism: Lagenorhynchus albirostris (assembly GCF_949774975.1). Lineage (NCBI taxonomy): Eukaryota > Metazoa > Chordata > Mammalia > Artiodactyla > Delphinidae > Lagenorhynchus > Lagenorhynchus albirostris. The sequence continues at coordinate 6,013,963 of NC_083112.1, read as the reverse complement.
TTTTTAAAATGAATAACAACATTAAGCTTCCTACAAACAAACAAAGCCTCTTCTCCTCCACACAGGACAAGAAACAGAATAAATACCCAACAAAATAAACTGTAAAATCAGTTTGTAAAAATAAATAATCATTAAAATAATGATTACCAAGAGTAACAGATCAATTTGGATGTTTCCTCACTGGATCTCCTAAGAGACTGGAGATTACTGTGTCACATTAGTTCAGCAATCTCTACTCTTGACATCTGTCACACAACAAAGTAACCTTAGCAACAACTGATACTGTTACAATTATTATTAGAGTAAATGGCTATGTATACAACAGGCATCCAAAACCCAAATTAAGAAAAAGTATGTCCGCACATGAGTACAAAGAACAAAGATGTTTGCTGCAGCCCTGTTTTGTTATTTGTTAATAAGAGAGAAAACTCAATACATGTATTGATGCAGCATACCTACTACCGTAAGATACACACAGTATGATACCAATTGTGATAAAAAAATATATACACAAAGCAACGCCAGATATTTTCTGATTATATATATTTGTATGAAGACACACAGAAAAAAGTCTGGAAGGACACACACTAACTAAAAGCAAGCAGCAGGCAAATAGGGAAGCAGGGAGAGAAATGGGTTTGGGGTAAACATGGAGGACTTGAGTCTCAGCTGTAATGTTTTCAATTTTTAAACAAAGAATATCCTTATTTATATAATAACAACTTCCCTTTTAAACTCTGCTTTTTAAAGCTTTTGACTTTAATAAAATACATGCTTATTAAATAAATCACTTGCACCAGAAGACAGCACACCATGTAAGCAAGGCCCTGGCCCGTGAGACTCCCAGGGAGGACCCGGCCTCTTGGTCAGTCTCAGTTCCCTCGTCTTAAAGTGACAGAACTAGAGTAAACGGAAGGCCACTTTCAGCATTAAGAAAAAGGCTAGTTGTGACTTTCTTACTGCCTTCCTCACATTCTCTTCCCTTCCTTAAAATATAATGTGCAGATTTTTCTTGGCCAAGCACTTCCCCGATGAGCAAGCAAACAAAACCCTGATCACCTCCAACACTTTAAAAAATGTAAATTGGAGAATTATACAGATTTTCATCACAGTTGACTAGTCTTCATATCACGCTTAGATTAACACACTACTCCCTCATTACAGACTTTAAAATTCCTTCTGGGTCAAATGTGATGAGGAGAATGTGGTGAGCAACAGCTTTCAACACTCATCACGGATTAAGCACCTTATGAGGCACTGGAGACACAAGAGTTAACAAGACAAAGTCCCCAGCTCTCGTGAGGCCTGTATTTAAGTTGGGGAAAACAAATAAGAAACAAGAAAAATACTGAAAAAGTGATAAGCAAAGAATGAAAATGAGGTGACAGGGTGACTGGGACTACTTTAGACTGGGTAGTCTCTGAAGGAGTGACATTTAAACTGGGATCTGAAAAGTGAGGGGGAAAGTATTCTAAGCAGAAGGAACAGCTAAGGCAAGGCCCTAAGGTGAAGCCATAAACTGTCCATAAATTATACAGTCACAGTCCCCACAAGGGGGAAACTACCCAAAGTGCAGTGCAGTGATCTCATCCTGACAAAAATCACCTACCTAAACAGAGGATCTTTCTAGTTCTTAGCTGCCTTACAGAGATGCAAGGAATGAATATATAAAGATGTCCATAAGATAGCTAGTGATTTTTTTTTTTTTTTGTGGTACGCGGGCCTCTCACTGTTGTGGCCTCTCCCGTTGCGGAGCACAGGCTCCGGACAGGCAGGCCCAGTGGCCATGGCTCGCGGGCCTAGCCGCCCTGCGGCATGTGGGATCTTCCTGGACCAGGGCACGAATCCGTGTCCCCTGCATCGGCAGGCGGACTCGCAACCACTGCGCCACCAGGGAAGCCTCCGCTAGTGATCTTTTTAAATCTGAAATTCTATCACATGTCACGGCTTAAAATCACTCAATGGGTATGGACACCACGGGGGGAACGTCGGAGGCGGGGCAGGGGTGGTGGTGGTGGGATGAATTGGGAGACTGCGACTGACACATATACACTAATATGCATAAAATAGATAACTAATAACCTGCTGTTTGAAAAAATAAAATTAAAAGAAAGATTATAAATTGAAAGAAAACAAAAGAGCTGAAGAAAAAAATAAAGTTACAGTCTTCAGATGTCAAAAGAAAAAAAAAAATCACTCAATGGCTTTCTGTTGCATTCTGAATAAACTTTTTATGGTCTGCAAGGCGCTGGCTCCTCTGTACCTGCCTGGCTTTTCAACCTCACCTTATTCTACTTTCCACTTCCCTCAAAACACTCCAGCTACATGGGCCTCCTTAACATGTTCTTATGTGTGTTGAGAGACAATTCTCTAGGAGCCTTTCTTGATTCCACAAGTCTTGGAAGCAGAGGCACTGTCTGCCTTTGTTCTGGACTCTCTTTCCAAGGCTGTTTCTAAAGAGAGATCATGTTGCCCTTGGGGCACAGAATAGGCAGGCTGACTGCCCATTATAAGATTCAGGTGCCCTGAACTTGGGGTTCCCCTTACTGTAACAAAATACACTCTATATGCTGGTTTCATCTAACCCTCTTCTTGCTGCCCTGTGGGAACTGGGGCTTAGGGACCCAACAGAAAAGCTGATGCTCTGGCTTCTGCTACTGCCGTGAATAACAAACTGCCCTTTGTCTCGAGGAGTCTGTCTCTGCCAGCATCCGTGAAACCACAGAGGGCTAACTTGTTAGCTCTTAAGTGGAATAAACCCTTCAGAGCTCTTCGGCTGTTCTCAGGTTAGAGACCCTGGACATACAGCTTCTTCTGTCTGAAATATTCTTCCCTCTACTTTTAGCTCAACTAATTCATGTATCTTTCAGGAATCAATTTATATGTCATATTCCCAGAGGTGCCTGGCCCTCCTACCCAACAACAAACTATACACCTACCCCCTTTATTCTTAGAATTTAATCACTGTTTATAACTACATGTTTGTGTTTTAACTGTTAATGTTTACCTCCCCCATCAGGAAGCACAGATGTTTCGTTTTTTTCACCGTCGTATATTCAAAGCCTAGCCCAGTGCCTGACGTATAACAATTATTTTACTGACTGAATAAATGCTCAGTAAGTCCCTCTCCCTTTTTTTCACATGACTTTACAGAGGCTGATTTTTAAATGAGTGCATTTTTATAACTAAAAGATAATTATAAACCTGAGCTATCACCTTACTAATTTTAAATGAGGTCTAAATTCAACGTAAAAGCTTAGGAATTCCAGGTTTTCCTGCATTCAAAAAGTTCCCTCAGGGAAGATTCTCAAAGAGGAGTCTCATGAGATTTCTGTTGCATCCACAGCATCTCGTTACCGGACATTAGCAGCCAAGCAAAAGTAATATAATTGAATCCTGTTGGGTTTTTCTGTTTCTCCTAAACTGCTGAGGCATAATGAACAGAAGTAATACTGGACAGAATTATATTTGTTTACCTTCCTCAGAACCAGAAAAAAATAAAGGATGCTGCATGTATTGCTCTTACTTAAAAGCCATTTATGTCATACATAATATAATCATCCAGAGAATTTTGTTAAAAATGACAGATTCTTCTTTACTATTCACCATCTATAGAAACACAACAATTACTTAGGAGGAAAGGGTGGGTATTTTTTAAAGAAAACTTTGATCTTATTTTTTCTAGTTGTTTTTAAAACTAGTCACATCCCACAAACATTCTGAATAGTGCAACAACAATCCTTGTTTAAGTTACCCTAAGAATATTGTACTGGACTCACACATCAGACTTTATCCTCAGGATATGAAAGGAATGACTGTCATTAATTGACTGAAATGACTATTATCTCAGAACTCCATAAATAATTTTCACTTTTAAAACCAGTTAAACAGTTATTACCATTAAATTTTATCTTATTTCACTGAATAAACACAAATGAATTCAATCAGCTATAAACTCCACGAGGACGAAGACGCTGTAGGTTTCATCTGCTGCTGTTGTCTTGTACATTACTGGGGCTCTATAAAAAGGTATGGAATGACACTTACCATTAAGAATATCTTCAAATCCAATAGTCTCATCATTACCCCTCAAAATATCCAATGAAAGGTTTGAGCTTGGAAGAAATGGAAGACGCTGAACCTTCAGGAAAAGTATAAAAAGGCAAAATTAGAAAAAACCAAGGGGAAAAAATATACATGACCAAATTTCACATTCTTCATTCTTTATTTGTAAAATTCACAAAACCAAGTAACATATCAATTTAACCAACGTGGGTTAATCAATTTAACATGCAAGTTCACATTTGAGACCCAAACCAAAATTTTAAAAATTCCTCAACACTTTATGCAAAATACACACACTGAAACTGAGAGCTTCTCACTGACACTTAACAATCCCATCAGGCTTGCTCACGTTCGAGGGCTTCGCTTCCGTCCAGGAAACCCAAGCACACACCATGTGATGAAATGCAAAATCCTAGAGCCTAAAACCATTCTTTGTTCCTAATAAACGTGGGATGATCAAATTCCTGAAGAAATTCCAACTCAGCGAAAGCAGTATTCTATTTAGTAAACCAATTATTCATTTTATATGTTGTTCTGTATTGCTCACACAAATGTTTAAGTTATGACCCTTTAAAACAGTACCAATAGGGACTTCCCTGGTGGCACAGTGGTTAAGAATCTGCCTGCCAATGCAGGGGACACGGGTTTGATCCCTGGTCTGGGAAGATTCCATATGCCGCGGAGCAACTAAGCCCATGTGCCACAACTACTGAGCCTGCGCTCTAGAGCCCACGAACTACAACTACTGAGCCTGCGTGCCCCAACTGCTGAAGCCAGCATGCCTAGAGCCCATGTTCCGCAACAAGAGAAGCCACCACAATGAGAAGCCCACGCACCGCAATGAAGAGTAGCCCCCACTCGCCACAACTAGAGAAAGCCCATGCAGCAACGAAGACCAACGCAGCAAAAAATAAACTAATAATTAATTTAAAAAAAAACAAACAGTAGTGGTAACTAGAAATGAAGATCAAAGTCACCTGTGGGCCTTTAAAAACCACAATGCCATTGTGAACTAGTGTTACATACTTTTTTCAATTATTAAATACATATACTGCAGACTAGTATCTAAGTACAGTGGAGAAAGCATGGGCTGTACAGTCAGAGAGATCTGGATTCAAATTCTGCTTTTATACTTACTTAGGCTTTGCCTAAGTTACCTGACTTGTGTCACCCTGTTTCCATCTGTGAACTAGGATAACAGCACCTTCCTCTCAAACCTGCAGCATGGTGCAGTGTAAAGTATACATATATAGTCAATGGCACATAGTTTGTACCCAACAAACTTTAATGTAGCCAAACCAAATTTTCAGTTTTTCTGTTCTTTGTTAGTTGTCCAGCAATCACTGGAATCAATGGATGTGACAGAATCCAGAGCACAGATGGGGGGACAGTTCTTACACACTTGGAACAACCTTTCCGAAGATCTTCTTCCTAAGCAACAGGTATACTCAGCAATATACAACCTGCCTATTAGATACCTCCACCTGGATATTCCTAGAGACATCTCAGATTCAGTGTAACCCCCCAAAGGAGAAAAACATGAAAAGTGAACACAGGTAAGTTTTCAGACAGTGAGCCTATAATTTAAAGGAGTTTTCCATTTCAAAGCTTCTTTTCTCTATGAAGCAGAAATCAAGGTCATATCCTAAAAGGGGGAAAGTAGGATAGGTTGTAGGGGAGAAGAGAAGGTAAGGTTTGTACAGCTGTTATTAAAATAGAAGGCTCCTTCCAACTGATATCAACACACAGGTGGGATGCATACAAACTGACATTCATAAACCCACCTGCTGCACTGCCTTGAATTCCATTTGTAGTTTTAATGGAGCAAATAGACCCTGGATGTTTCTCAGTGTGGAAAAGTTCATTTTATCTTGGTTGAGCTGGAACTATAAAGACAACAATGTAATTTTAAATGTTACTCAACATTCTGCTTTCAAAACAGTTAGCACTGATACGCATGTGACACAATACTTAGAGGAAAGATTTCAATATCCATAACTGAAATAAAAACGAAGTATTTTTACTAATTTCTTCGACAAATTTTAGAATATGTATGTCTATATTTTACCTGGCATGCAGGTGTCCTTCACTGGTGTAAAATTACCACCTAAAATTTAGATTTACAGAACTAATACATTAAGGGAATGTTTTTCACATTGCAAAAGTGTATTTACAAAGCATAATCATATTTCAATGCTTTTGATTAGAATTACTGCAAAACTGGTAGAGCAAAAAGGTGTAAATAACCTCAGATCCAGAAAGTTTTATACAGGGACAATAATTAGTAAGAAATTTCTAAGTATGAAAGTATCTACTTCAAAGGATTTCATAAAAGAAATAATCAGACCCATTATACGGTCATGTTAATTAAACTACAACCCTTAAACTCCACCTTTCTGAGTAATTGAGTCTGGGGGAAAAAAGAAACCCAAACTCTAAAGTCTGTCCAATTTGTGTTGGGTACTAATAAGCAATTTTATTCTGGAATCATACTCTTATTAAGCACTGATACTACTTCTAAAAAACGAGTCAGGGCTTCCCTGGTGGTGCAGTGGTTGAGAGTCCGCCTGCCGATGCAGGGGACGCGGGTTCGTGCCCCAGTCTGGGAGGATCCCTCATGCCACGGAGCGGCTGGGCCCGTGAGCCATGGCCGCTGAGCCTGCGTGTCCGGAGCCTGTGCTCCGCAACGGGAGAGGCCACAACAGTGAGAGGCCCAGGTAGCGCAAAAAAAAAAAAAAGAAAGAGTCAGGTTTACCCCATCTAAATATGTATAATTTATCTTTGAACCCAAATGCAGAACCTCACATTCACCTCTTTGTTTTTCTTGAAGTTCTGGCCTAGTCTTTTGGTCTATTGGGTCATCTATGATGTAGTTCACTTATTCATCAAAACGAGCTATCCGTGTCAGCTTTTTCTTCCATAAACCTGATTTATATGTTTTCTATGGCTAATCTGAAATCTCTGAAAAACAACCTTCTCATCTTCTGAGCATGAAACCAGAATGCAGCTAAAGCAGCCAGGGGCCCCTTTATTTTCTCGTCTAATTTGAACTTCAATTTCATCATCAAATTATTTGTTCTACTTTTTCTTAAGGAAAAATCTTTCCCCTTGCTGAAGAGGGAGGAAACAAAACAAAACAAAAAAAACGGAATAGGTCAGCTTCCTGTTAACTGGGTAACACTGCACCATCATCCCCAAGTAGTAAGACACCTCCTTGTTCTTGCTCTGAATGTGTTATTTAAAAACCCTTTAGGTTGTCCTTAGGACATCTGTACAAGCTATACCCTCTGGGGAATAACCTTTCCCCACCTATTTATCTGGTTAATACTGTTCTAAAACTGTTCAAATGCCCTCTTCTAGAAAGCTTTCCACAGATGCTTGCTCCATCCCTGGTCCTCTACAACACTTTATGAAGCCCCTATCCACTGCTTATCCTCCCATTAAAATTTCAGCCCCTTAAGGATGGGGACTATGTCATATTCACCTGTGCACCTACTGTGCCCAGCAGTAACTTGGAGATGCAGGGCTTGAAAAAGAGGTCAAGGCTAGAGATATGGGCTTGGGAAGACCAACAGCAAAAATGGCAGGGGAAAAAATATAAAAGAAAATGGGATCATCAAAGGAGAACATATGAAAGGAATGGAAAGGTGGACTAACCTCTAGAAATGTCTATAAAAAAGACAAAGAAGAATGTGTAGAAAGGGAGCTTTAGTGAAGCAATACAATGATAACTCAAAGATTAGGATATTGAAAACAAGGCCTCAAGTTTTTCATGGTTAAATGCTCAACACCAGAAGTGTCTTAATCAAGTATTATTAAAAATATTTTTCTACTAAAGGATAAAAATAAAAACACAGGTAACATACTTACATTTTTTTCTGATAATTCAAGAGGATGACTGGGCAAAAGTTCATTTTTCACATAAGAAAAACTGAAAATAAACATTTAAGATGGAAGATTATACATTACTGAATACCTAGAGCTCAAAATCACATCCATCACTGTTGTAATATAAATAAATGGCACAAGGGAGTTTTGGGGGGATGAGTAAACTGTTCTGTATCCTGAGTGTGGTGGTGATGGTTCTGGGAATTAACACGTTTTAAAATTCATAGAACTATACACCAAAAGGAAGACAAGAAGTCAAATTTACTGAATATTGTTTTAAATGCATCTATTATAGATACTGGTGGTCAAGACTTCAATTCACTGGGGAGAACCCCCCCCAAAAAATGGTGCTAAATGATGCCCTGTACCTAGAAGAAATTTAATAAAAAGTATGTTTAATACTATTACTCTGATGACATGATTCTTGTATTATATAAAATATCTAAGCCTCTTTTGTTCAGATCTAATGCATATTCAATAGTTAATATATTTTTGGTAAACACATGTTGAACGATCTGTTTGACATTTACCAAACACCTACTATGTATAAAGTACCATGTTAGGTGATATACAGCTAGAACCAGGCCCAGGTCTTTATCACCCTAGATATACAAAGATGACTATCTTATTGCCCAAACCAGGATCTGAGAGCTGAAGGAAACCTTAGAAATCCTGCAACAATCTTTACTGAATACTATCTTTGTACAGAACATTATCCGCAAAGTGGAATTTGATAATGGCTCTGCTCGTGGCAATCTTACAGTCTAACTGGGAAGGAAAAGAAGCATTTCATGTGAAAACAAAAAAAACAAGAACGAATCACCCGGATTGGTTACTGGCTAGCTTATAAATCTGATTGTACTATACTACTGCCAATTCCAAAGGCAATATAGTGCATCTTTTACTACGGAATGAAAAGACAATAGTGAGGTATTATGTCTGCTCCCAGAGACCAATATTAGAATGATATTCTAAGACAGTAAAAGTAAACACCTTAAAATTAGATATAAAATTCAAAAATTCAAAACACAGTACATACAAAGCGGGGAGGAAAGCATTATCCTTATTTGATTAAGCAGAAAAACAATGTGCCAAGGAAAAGGACCAGTACTAGAAATTCAGACCTAAACATATAGAAAAATATAGAAAATCGAGGGAAGGGGCATAACTGCACTGAAACTAGAAAAGAAAAATAAGAGCATCTAAGGCTTACCCAGTGCTTACTAATGCCATGTACTGGTCTACGTACTTTCCATGTGTTAGCTCATTCAAAATAACATATATGCTATTACTAGCCTTATTTCACAGGTGTGGACACTGAGACGTAGAACAATTAAGTAACCTGCCCACAGGCATACATCTAGTAAATGGTGGAGCCAGGACCAAAACCCAGAGTCCATGCTCTTTACTGCTATGTTCTAGTGTCTCTCAAAGAACAGTCAATTACTCCAATAGTTAATAAGATAAAGAGACAAATTGCTCTCCAAGTTATCAGCAGCACAAAGAAGAATCCTACCAAATCATGCTACTGGGTAACATCTCCTAGGAAGGTGCCCTTTCCTGGGAACATACTACCCTGATAAGATGCTTCTTCCACTATAGAACACATCCAATCCTACCCTACCCCTCCTCCCCTAAAGTGTATTACTTGCTACCTCCTAAATTAAATATACATTTATGGCCTATCAAAATATTTAAAGAATACTGTGAGAAATAATTCACATTTTACCATAACAAAGTCAAAGTCCCAATTCCCCCATATACCCTTTTCGAAGAAGATCATGACTTTCAAAAGGTCCACTTGCTGAAAGTTCAGTAACTGGAATACTGTCCTTTAGCTGAGATCCAAGTCCTCTGGCATTCTACAACAGAAAGGAAAAACACTATTAAATATAAACAGTTCAAAAAAACACTGAACATCTATGTAAAAAACACTGTTTAAGCACTGGAAAGAAAGGATAAGGTCTTTGCCCTCAAAGGGCCCAGTCTAGACAAGTACCATGAGCCTTAGCATTATGGTAGAGGAATATACATGGTTCCGTGAATAAAGTCGAATTTGGGGTAGGAAGGATTCCTGAGTTGATCTCTGAGTGCTGTCAGATTGAAAGGCATTCACGTAAAACAAGAACATGGGTAAAAGTATAAAAATATAAATGAGCAAGCTACAAGTCGTTTGAGATGACCAGCTCACTACATGTCTGAGTAGAGCAGTAAAGGCTGGCCAAAAGAAAAAATGAAAAGGCTTCAGTATGCAAAGAAACTTCTGTTTTATTCTGAAATAGACAGAGAGCCTCTGAAGGGTTATGGCATGATCAGATTTACTTTTATTGGAAAGATCCCCCCTTAGGTTAGAATGATCGGCACAGAATGAAAAATGTTGAGGGCAGAATCCTGGGGAATACCATTCCTTATGGACAAGGAAGAACAAGGAAAATGGGACTAAGAACAGAGAGAACAGCTAGAAGAGAGTAGTCACAGGAGCTAAGAAAGAAAGGGAATTTCAGAAAGTATTTGGTTCCCATAAGAGGGTACTACCTATGAAAAATAAATGTACCTAATCAGGATGGTATAAATAAAAAAAAATAAAAACAAAGACTCATGGTATATTTGGTACTAGAGTATGGTCACCCTACTCATTTATACTATAATTTAATCACCAAATATTTATTAAATATCTACTATGTGGCAGGTTCTCTATTAGATACTGAAGATACATATCTGTCTTCCAGAGCTTAATCTAATGAAGATAGAGTAAACATGCAATTAAAATGTAATACATGTTACCATAGTTAAAACACAAGATGCTGAGTTTAAGTTACTTGTTGCTGAAATACATCATCCCTGCAATTCTGCAGAAAACCGTAAAACAGCTGCAGGTAGTTTGGAGTGTTATACTCTTCTAGGAGAAACTATTCTGAGAAACCAGCTTTTTAAATTGATGTTTTACCTTATTTTCATATTTTACTAGGTCAGGTACTGCACAGTGTCCCGGGTTTCCTCAATCTACCACCCCAGTCCAGGCTCTCACACCTGGATAATGTTAACAGCACTGCCTCTAGCCTGTTCTATTTTCCAATTCTGCACAGCAAGATTTGCCTGATAAGCAATTTTCCTCACCAAAGCTGTTAAAAAAACAAAACAAAACGAAAAACAAAAACCTTTCACTGGTTTGTCAATGTCTTGCCTGAATAATGTCCAAGGTCCGAAGCCTGGAACTCAAGAAGCTGTACAACAGGTTTCAACTCTCCCACATAGAAGTCACAGTTAATTAGGAAAAGAAGCTGAAATCTAGTGTGGAGGCCACTAACCTGATGAAGGCACAGAACCTCTCTGGCCCTGTTTACTCATCCTTCCAGCTGCCTGAACTCTTTCCAGGACCAGAGTTGTATGATTGTACCTTTCCAAAAACATCTTCTGTTGCTTTCCTACATAAAGGTTCTCCTCCTCCCAGACTGCTTTATTGTAGAGTAACGGAAGAAAAGTTTCCTCTACACACAAAGAAAAGGGGGATTCTGATCTCTGGGATCTACTGTTATCACTTTCCCAATTCCCTCCTGTAAAACATGAGAATCAGTACATGATATTTCTAATAAAGTAGCAGAGGAAAACAAATCTATGAAAAGTTAATTAACACTAGTTACTTGAGAATGTTTATTAAACCTCTTTACTATGTCCAGCAGTATTTACCAACAGAAACTTTCTAGACTTGGATGGCCCAGCAGCAGTACTGGTAGTATCAGAGTCGCGAGCAATGACGATTCAAGAATCTCTCCCAAACATCAAACTTTTAAGTTAAAAAGAGAGAAGGGTCGGGGCAGGAGGAGACCCAATAACAATACTGACAAACGGGGAGTAGCAACTATCCAGTTTTCCCCCCTCCAACACGTGCCATACTACGAGCTCCCAAAAATGTTTGTGGGGTAAAGCTGAGTGATGGAAAAGGGACCCACAGCTGTGGGTTTGTTATCAAGGCAGTTCCGAGGGTCAGGGGTGAGTGAGGATGTCGGGCACTCGTCTCCCAAAGGTCCTCCCCTCGGGGGAGGGGTAGTCGGCCGCGCCGCACCCCAGACCGTTGCACTTTTGGGGGTGTCCTTTCCGGCTCGGCGCCAACTACGGGAAGGGACCGGGGTCGGGGCCGACTTGGGGACTTGGGAATGGGAGAGAGGAGGCGGTGGGAAAGGATGAAGCCGAGGCGCCGCTCGCGGGACCAGCGCCGGAGCCCTGCCCAGGCGGCGGCCACGAACCCCCGGACCCCGTGACTCGACAAATCATGGCGCTCGAGGCCGGCCTCCTCCTCCCGCCGCCGCCGCCGCCGCCACCGGGGAACGGGCTGGGGAGCGGCGGCCTGCTCCTGCGCCCACGGACCCGAGCCCGCCGGCCACTCGGGTCGCCCAGGGTCTCACTCACCATCTTCAACTCGCTCTGCGAACAGCTTCTCAGCCTGTTACCGTCAGCCGACCCCGCGGCTCACTTCCGTTTCCGGGGTTGCCCCCACCCACATCCGCCGGAAGTGCGTCCGTCCGGGCGAGGAAGGAAGAAGGGTGCGGGGCACCTGGAGGGAGCCGCACGGGGCCGGAGCTCCCACGCCTGAAGTCCCGAGGGATCGGGGACCGAGGGCGCCGTAAGGGGGTGTGGGCTGGAGGAGGGCGGGGGAGGGGAGACGCGGTTGTTCACTCTGTTCGTTATCAGCCCCGACCGCTTGTGCGGCGTTGGGAGATGGGCAGTGTACTTTGCTGGATGCATCGCCCGGTTCATCCAAAATCTCTTTGAGGTCGAGATTACATTTTTCATAAGGGCAAACGAGGCCCAGGTGGAATGAGTGATTCGCGTGCAGTCATCCAGCTAGTGAGGCAAATGTGGAAGCCAAAGCTTTTGCCGGTTTGCTTTTATTTTTTTAATTACTTATCGAAGGCCAGCTATGTTCAGGACTCCGGGCTGAGACTAAGAATACAGAAATGAACAGGCTCGTGTGGTTCCTGGGCTCCAGCAGTAGAGGAACTCTTGGGGTGGGCAGGGTGACAACTAAGTAAGTATGATATCAGTGACCTCTGAGGGCTTTTACTATGTAGTAACACAATTCCAAGTGCTGTACGTGAACTATCTCCTTTAACTCTTTGAATAATCTTATGAAGTGAGTTCTGCACTTACCTCAGTTTTACAGGCGCTGAAAGCAAGACATAAAAGAGTTTAAATAGATATGACCAAGGACACGTAATCTATTATAGTTACAGTCATACACTATACTCTGTTGCCTTCCAAATGTGATGTGGTAAAAACGGACTCACGCGTTGTCACCATGTAATGGAGCTAATTTAAGGAATCCTTGGGCTGGCAGTCAAGGTATAAGAGTGAATTAGAGAGGAGAGAATATGAAAGACATTGCTGGTAGATTTGCTTGTGCAAAAGCTCAAGTGGGAAAGAAGGCCAGTGTGGCTAAATTTCAGTGAGTAAGGTAGAGAGGAGTGTGAGATGAGGCTTAGGAGATGGAGGCAGATTTATCGTGGAGGCCCTTGTGTGCCACATTAAGGATGAGGCTTTATCTTTAAAAAGACATTGAAGGATTTTAAGGAGGGAGGTCCTAAGGTTGTATGTGTTATGCAGCGCATGACAGTAGATACTGTCATGGATTCCACAACCTTGAACTTCTGCGATAATCCACATTTTGAGTATTGTGCACTGCTGTCCTTATGTGTTTCCTTCTCACTCTTCAGAATATCCATGTTTACCTTGAGATTTGAGATCGAGTGTTTCATTTGCATCCTTTTCCTGTCAGTTCCACCTAAGGAGAAATTTTAAAACTGCATCTCTATTTATTTCTTTAATTTAATTTTTATTTTATGTTGAGGTGTAGTTGATTTACAGTGTTGTGTTAGTATCAGGTGTACAGCAAAGTGGTTCAGTTATACAGACACATATATCCATTCTAAAACTGCATCTTTTTAAAAAAGTTTTTTTTAATGTTTGTTGATTGCTCACAGTTCAGTCATTTTTTTTTTTTTTTTTGCGGTACGCGGGCCTCTCACTGTTGTGGCCTCTCCCGTTGCGGAGCACAGGCTCCGGACGCGCAGGCTCAGCGGCCATGGCTCACGGGCCCAGCCGCTCCGCGGCATGGGGGATCCTCCCGGACCGGGGCACGAACCCGTGTCCCCTGCATCGGCAAGCGGACTCTCAACCACTGCGCCACCAGGGAAGCCCAGTCATTAAGTATTTGTTGAGCATTGGCTTGATACTAGATTCTGGAGCTAAAGAGAAGAAAAATCCATTTCCCTGTACTTGAGATGCTTTTGTTTTCCTGGGGCAATAGACGCATAAACAGGTATTTAAAATGCGCTGTGGTCAATGCTTAATAGAGAAAGGAGCTGGATCAGGTTGGGAACAGGGAAAGACGGCACTTGAAGAAGAAACGTGGAAAGGTGAGGATTTGAAGAAGGGCATGTTTGAAGACTGTTTCCATGTGGCTGGAGTTCTGGGTGAGTAGGTGGACCAAGATGATATGAGACTGGAGGGATTGGTCAGAGCTGATGTGAAGGGCCCTTGGATGGTGTGCTGAGGTTTGGGGCTTTTTCTTACAGGGAACAGGGGATGATGGAGGCCTTGTCATAAACACTTGACATAAAAAAAAAAATTATTGTGGTGGCAGCATGAAGGATATATGCAATCAGGAGAAACCAGACACCAGAATACCACCTAGAGCATTGCGGTAGTTCAAGGCAGAGACGATAAAGGTATAAATGAAGGTGGCACAGCATCTTGGAAAGACTTTGAGAAGCAGCGAAAAGGAGGGATGACCCTGAGAAACATAGACTGCAAGGGGCAGCCAGAGGGAGGGGAGCCTGCCACGGAGACAAAACAGAAATGGTCAGAGAGGCAGAAGGAAAAGCAAACTGCTGTCTTAGAATCCAAAGGGGAAGAAAGTGCTGAGGGGTTGAAAGCAGTTCCAAAGAGAGGTTAGAAAGTGGTTTTAAAATAGCTTAAAAAAATCATGAAGTCTTAAAAATGGGCCTTTGGTGACCAATGTGAAGGCAAAAGCAAGGAGAAACATCACCTCGTTTTGAGCAGCTCACACATCGTTATAGCATCAGTTAATACAAGACAGTGTTGAGTATGCTAAAGTAATGTGAAGAATTAGATTAGATTTGATTCTAGAATGGTTTGATATCATTGCTTAAGCTTTGTGTATGTTATATAGTTTGGAGGATACAATAATAATAGTTAACATCTGTTATGTGTCAGGCCCTGTTCTTAGTTCTTTACGTATGTCATTTCAGTTAATCCTCAATTACTGTATGATGTAGGTCCTACTATACCCACATTTTAAATAGTAAGCCTTGTTATGTGCCTTGTAGGAGAACAAGTACCCCATTTTACTTTACTTTTTGTTGTCTTTCTTGACTTTACTCTTAGGCCTCTCTGGCAGAAATACTTGTGGAAAGTGTGTTGTTGAATGTAGAAAAAACTCCCATCTAGACTGCAGGCCGGTGATGAACCATGGTTGAGAAGCATGCGAATGAGTCCAGCCAAACGAGCTGAGCTGGTTATTAGGAGATGTAAAAGCGTGCCGAGTTGAAAAATCCCCATGACATTGGTTGAATCCTCTTCCCTCCAAAAGAAGAGAAAGGGTGGAGCAGAGCAGGTGCTGCACTTCGAGAAGAGGTAGTTGAGTGATAATGTTAAGAATCAGCAGTAACTGTCGGCAGCAAGAGGTCGCGTCGACATTTTCTTGCCCCGTGAGTCAGCGAAAGTGGGAGAAAGAGCAGATACCACTGGACAAGCGTTTGAGGAAAGTGGCATCATCTTTGAGAAAGCTAGGTTTTAGCCAGGGCTGAGACGTGCAAAGATCTTGTAGCAAAGTAAAAAATACCGGGAAGTTTGGTTGCATGTTCCAAGGGACACAGTGGCAGGGGTTTGTGAAGGGAAGACGAGTGAGCTCAGGGGGCTCGGGGCCCGAGCAGGTAACAGTAGCAGAGGAGTGCATGGGGCAGAGAAGTTAATTCTCTCCGTTTTGCCCTCATGCAACCTATGTGCCCTTCGCCATAACCTCTAGCACTCAGTTGTGTTGATCTGTGGCACATCTATGTTTCTCTCCCACAAGCTCCTACAGTCAGGGGCGATGTGTCACACATTATCGTATCTGTACCTTGCACATAGAAGGCACTCAATAAATGTTTATTAAATGAAAAGTGGGGGGAAAATGGATGAATGGATACTTGTGCCTAATAGGTGAGACTGACTAATATGGTTGGGAAATAGGCTGGAGGTAGATATGGGCGATCCAAGATAACTTATTTGGAGACGTTTCCAGAAGCACCCTCCTGGGCCTGGAGCCCACCCTGAAAGCTCAGGACTGTAAGCCAAGGCCCTAAATCCTTGTCTGGTTACAGTTATGCCCTTTCCCCCAGGGCTAGACTCAACAAAAACTGGCATCCCACCGCAAAGTCTACAGTTCTGACAACCTCTAACATCAGGAGTGTGTGTGTGTGTGATGTGCCCAGCCTTCCTCTCCCCCGCCAGCTACCAATTCTGGCCAGGCCCACTTGGCCTCTCTCCCTCCCAGCCTCTGTGGGCACTTCTTCTCAGCCAGATGGGTTCTGTAGAGCTTTGAAATCAGAATGGGGGGATTTGGAGAGGGGCTGGCGGCAAGGGTCGGTGGTGATGGTTTTCCCTCCGCGTTCAGGGTAGAAGAATGAGGGCCCCATTGTCTGAGAGATATGGGAGGGAAAGTAATTCAATTGGTGTGGAAAGTTTGTAAGACATATTCTCTTCAAGTTACCTAGAACTTAGAATGTTGTATTAAGTGTAAATTTCAGAAATTGCTCCCCTACAAGGTTTGGCAATAGAGTACAAATCTCGACTAGTAAGCAAGGTACTGTGTTTCAGAGGACCTGAAAAGAATCTACAAATTTTAAAGATTACATCCAGATCCTCTTTAAACTGTCTGAATTCCTACAGTGTTGGGAAAGGTTCAATATGCTTAATTTAAGATAAATCCTATTTACACATTTTTCTTTGCAAGTCCCTTTATAAGTGTTAAGAGATGGAGGAATACATTTATTTGACAGACGCTTCTCTTTAACCCTAAGAGATGTTTCATATTTCTTCTGAAGTACTTTGCTGACTATGATTTCAGTTGGAGCTGCTTTTAAAAGAGTGTCCTCTGATTATGAAAAGCTGGGTTTTGGTAGTACTTACTAAAGTTGACTCTTTTGAATCCAGTTTTGTTTTACATCTGCGTTGCATCAGACACAGCTGAGGTTAGCGTTCCATTTTTCCATGCTTTCATAGCCCTGTTTCAGGTCTGTGTTTTTAGGAAGCGGTTTGTACTTTCAGCATAGAGGGTCTTTATTCATTTGCCTGTGGAGCATGCATCTTGTAGATTATATGCAATGAATTTTAAATTCTAGACCTGTTTCTTTTACCCTTCATTTGCCAGCCCACATGTAGGAGCATAGAATCATTTTAATATTAACTAAAAATTTAATTCAGAAGGCATATCTGCCAGAAACATTGTACAGTGCCTTACAAAGCCTAGTATATTATAGCCATATGCTTGTTGTTTTCTACTTGGACGCTGTTTTCGAATACTAGCGTCAGTGTTCCCCTCCACTGGCATGAATAATTGAGAGGGGAAGTTTTTGTATTTTCGAAAATTCAAAAATTTATTCCTTGAAGACAAAGACTTGAGAGAAAATTTGCCTATATTCAAAGCACACTAGAAGGTTATCTCAGAAGCAATTTACATTAATCTTATTTGGAATCAGAAAGCTGAAAAAGACAGCCTAAGTCACTCTGATTGTATGATTGGCTTATTTCACTGTTTTTCTTTCTAGAAGCAATGCATGCTCACTGCAGAAAATTAGAAAACAACAAAAGGCAAAAAGAAGGGAATGGAGAGCAGAGATAACCACTGTGAATGCACCAGATCTGAGACATTCTTTTATATGACAGAATATATCTATTTATCATTTTGAAGAAAATTGAGTGACTCCATTTTCTAAGTGAGCTGGGAAGTTTTCTCTTGGCTTTTTTCATGACCATGTTATTACTTAGTAAAATATGTCATTCTGAAGCCTTAGAAAACACCCTTCCTTTACTTCTTCAAGAGTGGTGAATTACACGTAGGCTATTTACTCACCATTTTTCATCCTGTCAGCATGGTTGGATGCCAAATGGCTGTTCTGATTTTTGAAGGTGTGTTTTTTTGGTACTTGGCCAGGGAAATCATAACTCTTAAAATGCTCCGTAGCCCTAACCATACAATTGGATTTATGGACAGATATTATGTTCCATGTTTTGTTGTTTTCTCACTGTTTTAGTGTCTGGGATTGATGCCAAAGGCTATTCAGCCTCACTCCATTTATTAAATTAGAGTGTACAACTAAGTTTACACAATGGAGTTTAGATGGGAAAAGAAAGACCTTGTTTATCATTCTACTTAGGTATCTTTACATCAGCGAGAAAGGAAAGTATTCCTTCTAAAATATCTCAGTGAAATCTCCTGAGCAATAGGGTATCGTAGTTAACGGAAGTAATTACCCGACGCCTGAGCCACAAGAACTCCTTGCTTTATTCCAAAACATCTTCTCTACTGCTGCCAAGGATGTTTTGTCCCCTAAAATTCAAATCTGTGGCTTCCCTCCTTAAAGCCCTTCACTTGCTCCTGGTTCCTGCCCTTCAGGATTAATTCCAGACTCTGTCCAATGGCAAACAGGCCTTCAGTGATCTGACTGCCAACCTTATTCTTAAATCCTTTATGCTAGTCATATTAAATTACCTGCAATTCTCTGAAAATGTCACTGCTTTCATGCCCCTGCACTTTTATTCCTGTTTTCCCCTCTTTCTGGAATGCTCTATTGCATCACTTCCTCTGTGACATTTTGCCTGACGTGCTCTGCCCCAGCGCCCTCCCCCTTCCTGGGAGAGGGGACCCTTTGTGCCCCATCACATATACATACTTGTTTCACTGCATCTGTAACACATTGTTGCACTTGTTTGCACATGTGCCTCTCCTTGTCTTTTTCAAAGCTTTTTAGTCTGCAAACCCCATTCACCATCTTTTGGGAGCTGATATATCCTTTTGAAGTTTTCATCTTTCTTTAGGAACATTGTAATAGCCTTTCAGCTTGCCTGCCCCCCTCCATGCTCACCTGCTCCCTGATTTCGCTCTCCATGCCATCTCCAGAGTACTGTAAGCTCAGTAAATGATGGCTGGTGTTTCAAAGGTCTGATGGGGACTGGGTGGAATTAGCCTTAGGGCACGATTAACATGGATCTAATTTATTTCCTATATCAAGGTTGCCTTGACCCTAGCACCGCCAGGGGCTGTGAGAAACCCAGCGAGGAGTCAGGTGCAGACAGCCGGAACTTGCATGGGTTGGGCGTTCAGGGGTGTGTTGCTGGGGCTTCCTTGGGGTCCTGGCTCAGAGTGGTAATGAAGTCAAAAGACACTGTCCAGTGACCACAAGTCGTAGCAGAATTCTTTGTTTGGAGCTGAGAGAGAAGTACAGTGTGGGAAATACAAAGAGCAACAGGAATCAGTCTTTTCAAAATATATCCCCTGAGAATCTGAAATTTCAAAATACTGTGGTTTGTGTGTGATTACTTGGAATACAAAGTAATTCCTTTGCCACTGTATTTGTTAAAGCGTTGTTTTGAGACATTTTCTAAAAACAGTGATTCAGAATGTATAAATTCGTATTTCTGCCAACAAAATTGATCTGATGGGTTAGAAGTGATGGCTCATTGTCACTTTAGTTTGTGTCTTCCTGATTGCTAGTAAGATTAAGCAACTTTTCATGTTTATTTATCATTTAGATTTGCTTTTCTGGAAATGCTTGTTCACACAGTCTTCGCTCATTTTTCTACCGAGTTTTCCTTCTTCCTATAGATTTGTAGGTGCTTGTTATATACTATAGATATTAACCTTTGTCTTATGCATTACAAATATTTCCCACAATCTGTTGTAATATTTTTCTTTTGTTTATGGTATCTTTGACCTAAACATTTTAAATAAATGTCTCTTTCCTTTACAACTCTCTGGCTTACTGTGTCAGTTGAAAATGTTTCCCTGACTCCTAGTGTATAAAGTTATTCTCAAATTTTATTCTACAATAGTTTTTCACATTTTGCTTTTAATTCATATGGAATTTATTTTTGAATATGGATTAAGGTAGGAGTCTGATTTTATTTTCCTTTAGAGGCTATGTTAAAATCTTGCTTGTACTAAGATACATTTTAGTACTCTTAGACTCTCCATTCCTCATTTAGACTCTCCATTCTAATGATCTAATTATTTTTCCAAATAACCAAATTAGGTAACATTCATTGGGCATATCTGTGCCAAATACTGTCCTAAGCACTTTACATATTTCAGCTCATTTAATCCTGGCAGTAACATTGTAGGTCAATTTTATTATTCCACGTGAACTTTAAAATGCTTTTATCAAATAAAAAGAAACCCATCGGGATTATGATTAGAATTACATTAGATTTATACAGTAATTTTGGGGAAATTAACATGTTTTGTATCCTTCAGTAATATTTTGTAAATTTTATCATATGTCTTAAACCTGTCTTGTCAAATTTAGCCTTAAGTATTCTGTACTTTTATCACTGTTAGAAATGGAATATATGTTTTTTTCATTTTCACTTCTCTCTGGCTATTCCTATAAGCATTCTTACTGATGCAGTAAGAATAGTGTGTCTGTTATGCAGCTTAGGGTCAATTATGCCGCAGTGGCAAGCTGAACTCTTAGTAGTATAGAACAACAAATAATTTTCTGGTCACGCTACGTGCCCACCACAAGCTGGCAGCATCTCCTTCACATCATCTTCACCCTGGGACCCAGGCTAATGGAGTAACTGCTGTCAGGCCCATTGCAGCCTTGGCGTAGAGAGAAAGGAATCAAGGGACAGCGTCTTCTGGCTCATAAAGCTTCTACAAAGAAGTGCCCCATGTCACACCCCTCCCCTCCCTTACGTTCTTAAGCCAGAGCAAAGCACTAGCCCGTATCTGACACTGAAGAGTCAAGGATGCATAATCCTCCCACAGGGAAGGGCCCTTCAAGTCACAATACCAAGCCTGACGTCAGTGGGATGGAGATAAGTAATATTCCAACATGAAGGGCAGCAAATGTTTTGATCAGTAATACAATCTATCACAGTGTTTTGTTTTTACATTGGCAAGATTGAGAAATCCTAGAAAATGAAACTTATGTAATAGATATCACTGTTCAACAATATCCAGTCCCTGTCTCCTTCCAAGTTTGTAAGATTATACTTTCTTGTCTCTTAAAATTATACACAGCCATCTGACTAATCCTGGCCAGTGAAAATATGAGTGGAACTGATGTGTTTCACTTTGCATGGAAGCACTGAGGAGTTGGAGCATGATTCCCCACGGTATCTTCCCTGCCATATTGGTTGTGGAAGTATGTGTTGATGCGGAAGTACCAAAAGACCAATGTAGCTAGAATGCTGGGCCATCGTATAGAAGACAGTTGCCTTGCATGCCACCCAGGTGAAGAGCTTATGATTTTAAGTTCTGAGATTTAAGGGATTTTATTTGTTTTTTGGTTGGTTTGTTTTACTGCAACATAGCCTAGCCTATCCTGACTAATACAACATACCTATTTTACATATTTTAACAAAAAACGTGTGTGTGTGTGTGTGTGTGTGTGTGTGTGTGTGTGTGTATTCATTGATCCATATTGTTATGTAGGACAAAGTTCTTTAAGGATTGGTCCAGTGATTTGGATGCCATAATATGGCATAAACTACATTCATAATGCATCCTGTACAGTTTCCAGTTTGGATTTCTCTACCATGGATCAAGAACTTTAAAATACTTGTAGAAAAATAGAAATACAGAATCTTACAACTTCCCCTTAATCTTTTATAATTGTCACACCCAAACCAACAGCATTTTTTGTAACTTTGTTTAATCTTTCTAAAGCAGACAACTTAGTTTTCATAAAAACAATTCATTCTTTTCACATTATTGTTTATTGGATTCAGTAATATTTCTTTAAATTACTTATTTATGATAATAGTACAACTGTCGTAAAAATGTTTAGGAGCAAGCACAACTGGATATTAGTAAGTGTACAGTCAACTGGTGAAAGTGGAATAAATGGTTATTTCACAAGGTGAGAACATTTATCTTGCTGTAGCTAATAATCTGTAAGTTTTACAGATGAAATTGAGAGCCTCATAAGTCCCAAGGGTCATTTAAAGAGAAGTGAATTAAGAGAGCTTCTGTACTCTTTGTACTATATTTCTATGCATGCAGGTACTAATTTGTATATGTATGTGTCTCTGTCTGTTTTATTTATCTTGTGTCCAGCCACATTACTGAATTATCTTATTAATTCTAGTATGCTTTTTTTCTTTGTTTGTTTGGCCGTGCCCCGTGGCATGTGAGATCTTAGTTCCCCAATCAGAAATCGAACCCACAACCCCTGCATTGGAGGTGGGGAGGAGTCTTAACCACTGGACTGCCAGGGAAGTCCCTTTTTTTTTTCTTTTTTAAAACTTTTTTGTAGTATGCTCTTTTTAAAGAACTTTTTAATAATTTTATTTTTTTATACAGCAGATTCTTATTAACTATTTTATACATATTGGTGTGTACATGTCAATCCCAGTCTCCCAGTGCATCCCACCACCACCACCCCACCACCCGCCGCTTTCCCCCCTTGGTGTCCATATGTTTGTTCTCTACATCTGTGTCTCTATTTCTGCCTTGCAAACCGGTTCAACTGTACCATTTTTCTAGATTCCACATATATGCGTTAATATATGATATTTGTTTTTCTCTTTCTGACTTACTTCACTCTGTATGACAGTCTCTAGGTCCATCCACGTCTCTGCAAATGACCCAATTTCGTTCCTTTTTATGGCTGAGTAATATTCCATTGTATATATGTACCACATCTTCTTTATCCATTCATCTGTCGATGGGCATTTAGGTTGTTTCCATGACCTGGCTACTGTAAATAGTGCTGCAATGAACATTGGGGTGCATGTGTCTTCTTGAAATATGGTTTTCTCTGGGTGTATGCCCAGTAGTGGGATTTCTGGGTCATATGGTAGTTCTATTTTTAGTTTTTTAAGGAACCTCCATACTGCTCACCATAGTGGCTGTATCAATTTACATTCCCACCAACAGTGCAAGAAGGCTCCCTTTTCTCCACACCCTCTCCAGCATTTGTTGTTTGTAGATTTTCTGATGATACCCATTCTAATGTAGTATGCTCTTTTTAAAAGCATTATCTTGCAGTCTCTAAATAGGTTATCAGCAAAAGATAATTTAATCTCTTTTTCAAATTTATGTTGTTTCCTTTTCTTACTGCACTTGTTACAACCTCCAAAACGAGTGAATAATGGTGTAAATAATGGTGATAGTGCGTATTATGATTCAGGTCCGTCTAACTGAATTTTGGTCAAAAGAATGTGGGTGGAAAAGATTTACCACACTTCCGGTCTTACCTCAGCCTGCCATGTGGTTCTCCACTCTGTCTTCCCTTCTCTGCCATTCAGATGCAAAGGACTTGGTGGAGAATTCTGAGGTCCTCGAAGATGGCAGAGCCACTGATGGAAATATCCTAGGTCTCTGAATAACTGTCTGTAGGAGAGCTGCATTGCTGACCCACACTGGATTATGATGTGATGAGAAATAATTTATTATGTGAAGCCACTGAGGTTTGGGGCTCTTTGTAAGATAAGCTAGCCTATGCTAGTAGTACATCTTCTAATAAGATTTTAGGTAGAGTTTATATTTGGAATGACTGCTCACCTTTTTCAGATGGCTTTTAATCATCTATTTATATAAGCATTTTGTCCATTAATTTGCTGGTACAATGAATTATGTTGACAGATTTCTTAATATTGAACCAGCCCTGTATCCCTGGAATAACCCTACTTGGTTGTAATACATTTTTCTTTTGTTATTCCAAAATACTCTATTTCCTAAGATTTTATTCAGAATTTTTGCACTAGTAATCTTAAGTGAGGTCATTCTATATTTTCTTTCATTGTACTGTTTTTTAAAAAATCAGATTAAGATTTTGCTGGCTTTATGCAATCAAATGTTTAGCTTTCAGGTCTTTTTCTATGGTTTAGAATAATTTTTAAAACTTTGAACTATCTGGTCCTGATGTATGAAAAAGAAGTTTTAAATTATCCCCTTATATTTATAGTTGTACTCAATTTCTCTGTAACTTAAATGTATTTTGTTTTGCCTGTTTTTAACCCTTGTAATAACAAAATCATAAGGTATATTCATCATTCATCCGAGACTTCCAGTTTTTACTCAGCAGTGTTTTTGGAATACATCCATGTTGATATACAGTTGATTCATTTTTATTATTGTATAATATTTCATTGTATAAACACACCATTTTAAAAACTCTGTTCTGGTTCATTGGATTATTTCCACTATTATTTCCACTTTTTGCTAATATAAATAGTGGTAATATAATTTTTTTGTACAAGTCTGTTGGTGCAAGAGTTTCTCTACCAGGAGCTGAATTGCTACATTGTAGACTTACAGCTACTAGATAATACCAAAATGTTAACCAAACTGGTTGAAGTAATTTACATTCCAGCTAATAAACTTTCTGTTTCTCCACATTCTTGCCAGTATTTGGTCTTAATCAACTTGTGCATTTTTCTCAGTCTGTTGGGTACAAAATTATATCTCATTGTGGTTATAATTTTCATTTTCATATCTACTTTTGAAATTGAGTGTATTTTCACATTATTGGCCAGTTCATGTTTTCTTTCCTATGAAATGCCTGTTCACATCTTCTGCTCATTTGTTTATTAGTTTGTCTTTTTTTATTGATCTGTAGGTCAGCTGTAGGTTTTTGATAAACATTCTTAAATATAATTAAACTTATCAATATTTTCCTTCAGAAATTTTCAGAGTTACCTTTCACATTTTTTTTACATGTCCCTAATGTAACTGTAATTGTATACACATACAGAAATATACATAACACATATTGGGTGAGATAAGGATCTAATTTCTTTTATTTTCCCCTTATGTATTATCCCAGCTCTTTTCATATTGAGAAATCCATCATTTTCTCCACTCATCTGCAATGCTAGCTTTGCCAAATATCTGTTTATGGGTTTCTGGGTTCTCTTTTCTGTTCTATTTGTTAGTTTGTCTGTCTCTGCAAGTTCTGTATTGTCTTAATAACTATAGCTTTTTTTTAAATTAATTAATTTTATTTATTTATTTATTTTTGGCTGCGTTGGGTCTTCATTGCTGCGCACAGGCTTTCTCTAGTTGCGGTGAGTGGGTGCTACTCTTCGTTGCGGTGCGCGGGCTTCTCATTGTGGTGGCTTCTCTTGTTGCAGAGCACGGGCTCTAGGCGTGCGGGCTTCAGTAGGTGTGGTGCCCAGGCTCAGTAGTTGTGGCTCGTGGGCTCTAGAGCGCAGGCTCAATAGTTGTGGCACATGGGCTCAGTTGCTCCACGGCATGTGGGATCTTCCTGGACCAGGGATCGAACCCATGTCCCCTGCATTGGCAGGCGGATTCCTAACCGCTGCGCCACTAGGGAAGTCCCAACTATAGCTTTATGATATGTCTTGATCTATGATAGGACAAGACTTTCTACTTCCTTCTTTAGAAGTAACTTGTCTATCTTTGGCACTTTGCTCTTTCATTTAAAGTTGAGTTAGTTAAAGAGGTTATTTGGATTTTTATTGAATCTTTAGAGTTTGGGGAAGATTGACAACTTTAATGGAAAAGATGGAACTTCTCCATTCATACAGTATATTCTTCATTTACTTAGGTGTTTTTACATATATTTCCATAAGATTTTATAGCATTCAACATGAAGTTTCTTAAATATTTGTGTTGGATTTATTCCTAGATATCTTATTTTTTGTGCTATTGTAAATGGTATCCGTTTTTTTTGTGTGTGTGTGGTACACGGGCCTCTCACTGTTGTGGCCTCTCCCTCTGTGCAGCACAGGCTCCGGACGCGCAGGCTCAGCGGCCATGGCTCATGGGCCTAGCTGCTCCGCGGCATGTGGGATCCTCCCGGACCGGGGCACGAACCCATGTCCCCTGCATCAGCAGGCGGACTCTCAACCACTGCGCCACCAGGGAAGCCCAATGGTATCCTTTTAAAGTTAAAATTTGCAGCTATTTTGCTGGTATATAGAAATGCAAAGAAATGCAATTAACTTTTGCCTTTGACCCTATATCTAGCAACCTTGATAAATTTTCTTATTTCTTATAAGAAATAAGATTCTTTGAGTTTTCTACATAGGCAGTCATTTAACTTGTAAATAATGCTAATTTGGTTTCTTCCTTTCCAGTCCTTATACCCCTTTGTTATTTTTCTTGATGCTCTGCAGTGACTAGAACTCCAGCACAAAGTTGTCAGGAATGGTAATAGCTTATCTCCTTGTCTTAGTCCTTATTTTTAAAGGAAATGCTTTTAACGTTTTTACTGTGGAGTATTATATTTGCTGGAGATGTTTTTGCAGATATCCTTTGTTAGGTAGGCTAAGGATGTTCTATTCCTTTTTAGCTATGAGTTTTCCATTTGTTTCTATTATAAATGCCTTGTAAAATTTTTTTGAATGCTTTTTTTAACCTCTTTTGAAATGACCTTGTTGTTCTCCTCTTTTAATCTGTCAATATGGTAAATTACATTAATAAATTCTCTAATGGTGCAACAATTTTCCATCCTCGAAATAAACCCAACTGATCATTATTTTCTTATATATATAGTTGCTAATGTTTTGTTTAAGATTTTTGCATCCATGATCAAGAATGAAGTTGGACTGTAACTTTTTTCTTGTCTGTTTTTGTATAAAGTTATACTAGACTCATAAAATTAGTTAGGAGATGTTCCTCCTTTTATATTCTCTGAAAGAGTTTAAGATTGGAATTATCCATTCCTCGAATCTTGGTACGTCTGCCTATAAAACTGCCTGGCCCTGGTGTAGGAAAAATTTTAACTACTGATAAAATTTTATGAATGATTATAGGCTAGGTGGTAATCAAATTACTTAACCAATTAGGATGGTTGCACTAATCAATCAGAAATGACCCTGGCCCTAAGCAAACTGTATGATCATATAGTTGCATATAAGCTAAGTATCAGCCCTTATATTTTAAATTTCAGATTTAAAATTTCTTCTTAAGTCAGTTTTGTAAATTTATGTTGCCAGGAATTTCTCCATTTTACTTAAGTTTTAAGATTTATTGCTAAATTGCTTGTAATGTTTTATCTGGGTAATTTCTGTTATATTTTTGACTTCCTTTTCCATTCTTAAAATTTTACCTGCTTTTTCTCTTTCTTCATTAATTTGCTAAAGGTTTGTCAGTTTTATTAAAATTTTGTCAATGAGCCAACATTTTGCTTTGTTGATCCTTTCTATTGAATGGGTTTTCTGTTTTGTTAATTTTTGCTCTTATTTTTAATTATTTCCTTTATTCAATTCTATTTAGATTTGGGGGGTTCTTTTGTAATTTCAACTTTTTTATTAATGTAAGTATTATAAAGCTATTCACCTCCTCCATCTACCACTTGAGCTGTATCTCACAAGCTTTCCTATATAATCATTATTGTTGGTTCTAAGTATTTTCTAATTTCCCTTTGCTTTTTCTTTTGTCCCATGAACAATTTAGATTTGTGCTTTTAAATTTCCAAGTGTTGTTGTTTTTGTTATTAATTGTGTAATGGTCAGAGACTGTGGTCTATGAGATAGTGATTCTTTGACATTCGTTGAGATTTTCTCTGTGTGCTAGTATATTGTCAGTTTTTATAATTGTTCCTGTGAACAGAAGTGTATTCTCTAGTTACTGGGTACAGGCATCTGCATATGTTCATTAGACCTGGTTTGTTTCTTGTGATGGTCAAATCATTCATATTCTTACTGATACTTTTATCTTGTCAACTTCTGACAAAGACTTGTTAAATTCTACCTCAGTAATGGTGTATTTGTCCGTTTCTTTTTCTTGTTTTGTCATTTTTTGCTAGATATTTTTTGAAGCTATGCTATTAGAAGTATGCAAGTGTAGAATTGTTTCCATCTCCCTAATGAATTGGACCTTCCTCAATAGGTAATGAACCTCTATCTCTAGTATTGCTTTTCACCTTAAGGTATTTTTTACTTATCTGATAATATATTCACACAAGTTTTCTTTTGGTCAGTATTTATTAAATGTCTTTCTTTTTACTTTGAACTCATTTATGAACTTATTTGCTTTATGTCTCGCTCATAAACAACATGTAGCAAGATCTTGCTTTTTATCCAATCTGATAAAAAATTTGGTCCACTTACCCTTATTCTTATTTTAATATATTTGGATTCCATTTCTACCATATTTTATGAATTCTGTTCTACTTTTTCTATATTCTTTTTTTATCTCCTTGAATTTTTTTTGGATTAAGTTTCATGTTTTATTTTTGTCTTATCTGTTTTCTCTTAATCTGTTTTTTCCCTTTATTTGTTTAGCACTTATACCTTTGGTTTTTTTATATTTTACGGGATGTCCTAGACTTTTTAATACACATATGTGTATGTGTAATTAAGTAAAGTGTATAACTAATCAAATGTGTAATTTAATGTCTTAAGTTAGTGTTTTACCCTCTTGAGCAAAGTACAGATGTTTGAATGCCTTATTTCTATTATCTCCTTCCTACTTATATGCCATTTTTTACTAGCATTTTGATTCTATATTATTTCTTAACCCCATAATTAAGTTATTATTACTGTTATTTAACACAGCCAGTGATTGTTTAGATTTACCCATGTATTCATCATTTTCTTTGCTATTTTGGATCTCTGACCTTCTTTCTGGGATGAGTTTTCTTCATCCTGACATACATCCTATAGAAATTTCTCTGATGAGTGATAGTAAATTCTCATTTTGTAGTTTGTAAAAAAAGGTTTTTATTTTGCCCTCATTCTTTTTTTTTTTTTAATAAATTTATTTATTTATTTATGGCTGCATTGGGTCTTTTTTTTTTTTAGTTTATTTTTGGCTGCATTGGGTCTTGGTTGCTGCACGCAGGCTTTCTCTAGTTGTGTTGAGTGGGGGCTGCTCTTCGTTGCAGTGTGCAGGCTTCTCATTGCAGTGTCTTCTCTTGTTGCGGAGCACAGGCTATAGGCGCACGGGCTTCAGTAGCTGTGGCACACGGGCTTAGTTGCTCTGCGGCATGTGGGATCTTCCCAGACCAGGGCTCGAACCCGTGTCCCCTGCACTGGCAGGCGGATCTTAACCACTGCGCCACCAGGGAAGCCCTGCCCTCATTCTTGAAAGATAGTTTTGCTGGGTATAGAAAGTTAGGTTGTCGGTTATTTTCACTCTGCATTTTGAAGATATTATTTCACTACTTTCTGGAATCCATATTGCTTTTGATAAGTATGCCCAAAGTCTGTTATTCCCCTGTGAATAGTCTGTATTTCTCTCTCTAACTGCTTTTAAGATTTTCCCTTTGTCTGCATTTGACCACAATGTGTCTTGGTGTGAAAGCCTTTTTATATATCCTGCCTGAAATTTGTTAGGCATATTTCTATGCTAAAACAGGGGAGACACTCAAAAAAAGTCACATTTACCCTTGCCTATCCTTAGCCCACTGCCACCACCTCCTTTGAACACAGTTATGAGATCTGGAGCTATGAGAATCATCTTTAAATTATGAGGTTACAAACACAAGAATGGAGAAATTGAAGAGAAAGGATCCATGTCCTTGATAACCTCACTGAGCACTGAATTGCCTATCTCTAGGCTTCATGCTATAGTAGGAAAATAATTGCCTTTTTACTTAATGTATACTCTTTAGTCAGGTATTCTGTTACATTCAAAATTAATCTTAAAACATGATCCTTTATTTCTCCTGTGAAGTGCAACAAACATTGTAACAGAGTAAGTGCTCAGTAACATTTTTCAAATGACTACTGATCACTTTGGATCATGTACGTGGAGAAATCTGTGTTTTGTCTTTGAAAATTTCTGAAAATATTGATAAATTTGATTATATTTAAGAATTTTTCATCAAAAACCTATAGCTGACCTACAGATCAATTTAAAAAAAAAGACAAACTAATATCAAATAACCTGCTAAAGTACCAGTCAGTGTTTCTTCTACTACACCATAGCTTGTCAGACTTAGCTGGAGTTTTAGGAACCAGAAATGCAGTCTAAGACGTGTGAAATACATGACTCCTATTTCATCAGGTTTGGTCTGTACTCATTGAGACAAACCATTCATTCTTAGGGAGGAGGAGGCAAAACAGATGAAAATCCAGATTAATCAGAAGATCTGGCTTGAGGGAGTTGCAGGTGTAAGTGGGGATGAGGAGGAAGGAGAGAGTGAGATAGAGGATGAAAGAGAGATCAAAACATCTGGTCCCCTTTACTCTTCTTCTCTCTCCCAATCAGCTCAGCTGTCTTTTAGAAAGTAGACATGTCTTCTGAGAAGGAGCAATCTGCAAGTGAGCTGGAAGCAGAGATGCCATTGATTGACCTGTGGGAAGCTCTCCTGTTCATCCAGTGCTAACTGCATTCTGGGAATACCGACTGCATTATTCAGGTGTGGTTTCCTGAGACAGAACGTGATTGTGTACTGCAGTAGGACACGTAGTGCCTGCGCTCCAGGGAAGCTCTGAAAGCATGTATTAACCTCCTTTCCCCATCACGCAGGCATACTCTCCCAGAATCTAAAGAGCTGGGCTACTTTACTGCAAAAATTCAAATATACTTGAAAAGCTTGTTTCTCTAGTTGAACACTGCCGGGTTTTCACCTCGTTCAGTGTAGGGAATCCCACTTCAGGTTCTACACAGAAAGAGAAGTTCCGATGGTCATGGCGGTCACCATAGACTCAGTCATGTTTCTGTAATGAAGATATGAAGCTGCAGTCTGGCTTGGGGTTTGAGAG
Organism: Lagenorhynchus albirostris; assembly: GCF_949774975.1. Taxonomy (NCBI): domain Eukaryota; kingdom Metazoa; phylum Chordata; class Mammalia; order Artiodactyla; family Delphinidae; genus Lagenorhynchus; species Lagenorhynchus albirostris. The sequence continues at coordinate 5,983,102 of NC_083112.1, read as the reverse complement.
CTGCTCCTATAGTTGACAAGATTCCCTCCCGGATTCTCCAGGCCCACCCACCTCATGATCCCTGATCGACAGAGCCCAGGCTTCTTAATGGGTCAGAGTGTCATGCACATCTTTAAACAATCAAAATGGTCATATCTTAAAATAGAAGAAACAGCAGCCCAGCCGAACCCTCCCCAAGCAACCATTTCTGTCCTGAGGAGGGTTGCAGCTTGACCTGCTGGGGAAGAGAAGGGCTGCCAGTGGGGTATTTGGATTTCCTTCTATTTCCACTATGTCCTGGTCATTAAAATGGGGGATCTCCGCAGAGTTAAAGGTTATTTTACACAGGAAGCAGATTCAGTATTAGTACAACAAATGCCTTCCTTTCTCCAGCCATGGAAGAACTCCACTCAGAGGGAGTCGTGATAAATCAGGGCATCAGCCCTTTCCGCTTGGATACCAATAAGTCTTGCACTTCAAAATTGCTGACCTAAAAAGGATACTTGAGAACGAGCATGTCTTTTTTTTTTTCTTTTAAAGAAAGCAACACCAGAAGCAGTCTCACTTCCTTGTTCAATTAGATGCATGCAAAAAAGAAAAGTGAGTCACTCTGAGTTTCTAACTAGTATATAGAAACAAAGCACTGAATCATAAAACTTGTCAGGGAAGACCTAGATATAGTTTTATCTAGATAATGTTCATATTGACAGAGTCTGAAATTCTATTTTTGTGGTAGAGTTATGGAATTGGGGCTACAAGTGTCTACTCACCAATAATTTGCAGATCAAGATGTGACTATAAAAAGCATTCCAATAAAGATATGGCAGGGCCATCTCATAGCACAGTCTACCTTCACTGAGTCAGCCATACTCAGGCCAAAGCTTTTCCAAATCCAGAATTGCAAAGGAACTATGAAATCAACTTTAGGAAAAGCATTGTAGACTTAGTCCAAATATTAATGTTAATCATGCTGTGGATGAAAGGAAGGGTTTTAAAAAATCACTTATTCAGTCAACTGGAAACTAAATAGAAACCTATGTATGAAACATATTTAATAGATAGGATCCAAGCTCAAGTCTTTCTGCAAACCAAAAACAACTCTCTTGGAAACCTGATATAACAGAATTAGTCTACCCCAAATAATTTATCCTATTTCCTCCCTTTTAAAATAACTAGTCCCCTGCCCTGTCTTCAATACTTTTAAAACATTATCTCTCATAGATATGAACTACCTTTCCAACTGTTCTGATGGGTTTGTAATTACAAACTGTCAATCAGCAATCACAAACAATTACTAATAACAATACCACGAAGTAATTTTTAAAACAACAATAACAACCGAGCTTCCTGACTTCACCATAATGCCGCCCATTAAAGTAAACTAAGCAAAACAAAGTAATTTGCTGATTCATTGCATTCCTAAACCATGATTTGGGGAGTGTCTGGTGTTCGGAATATTTGCATTACTGCTCTCCCAACCATGAGAGGGTTTTTTTGTTTGTTTGTTTTCTGTAAGATTTCCCAGAGTCATGGGATATTTATCACACACTGCAGTTAAATTCAGTCCCAGGTAGGGTTCTGAAGAATGATTGGACCAGCAAAACCCTCTTCAGTATGAATGTTCTGTCATGTCTGCATTTGTCGGGGTCACTCTCTTCCCTGCAGGACCTTCTTCCTTCTTTGACCCCTCGCAGCATGAGGCTGTGGACTGCCCCCTGAGGAGCACTCTACTAAGAACTTCCAGATCGTTCAGTGAGACTATAGCAGAAAGGAACCGAGGTGAAAAGAGAGGTGGTGTGGGATTTCCCTCAACTACTTCTAACATCTTTTAGGCTTCTTGTAAGCGATTTAGGGTCTTGGACACGACCCCTAAATCACTTACAAGTGATTATAACAACAGTTACCACAGAATGCCAGGCCCTGTGCTGAGCCCCCGACCTATGTTCAAACCTTTCAAGTTCATTCCTGTTAACATTTGCCATTTTGCAAATGAGCAAATTACGGCTTAGAAAACTTCATTGCCCAGATCTCCTAAGCCGATGACAGAATTAGTTTGTCAGGCTCTAGAGCTCAAGTTCTTAGCATTTTGCTCTACTTCCTGGGTAGAAAATTCAGCCACAATGCCATAAAAAAACAGAAGTCACCGTCTAGCCACATGCAAAATAAATATTAGTTGAAAGCTTTCATAAAAAATAGCGAGCATATTTTGAAGCTCTTTGGAGAGGACACACAGGAGATAAATGAGAAGAACCGTCGTTTCTCTTTGAGTATTTTTGCAGCATTTGGTAGGGCTCACCTGAGAGCTGCAGATTGGAAACAGCCTGATGTTGCACCATCTAAAGTTGCTTCGGCTGATGACAATGGCCTCATAAAAGTAGGGACCACCATTATACACACTCATCTCTTACCGGCCACCCCCAAGTGAACTGAGAGTGTATTTCCATCTTATCCTATTCTGACATGTCGGTCCATAAGTGACTTAACTAGTATTACTGACTTAAAGAAAACCCAGATCCGTAGGTACTTAGGAAAAAGGGGCTTTCATGCTCTAAAAGCCCATTTCTTCCCTTCTTTATTAAAGGTAGCATCGAATCAACACAACAGGAGAGGTGCATTGAACTTGGAAGCAGCTGCATTCCATGATGGGTACAGAAGCCCATTCAATTAATTCCTACTCAGTGCTGCACTGATTACATATTTCCCATACACAAAATAAAGGAAAGCCCAAAGTATTGTCTCTCCCCCATAATTTTAAATAAGATTGAAAGACGTGCCCCCAAAATGCCATTGGCTTGATTCATGTACTGCCTTCAATCAAATCTCAGCATTCCATTCTAAACACGAAGTATATATTTTTAGCGTCAATAAGTAAATTTTCCAGCTCTGTGAATGTGAGGGGTGGGAAGCGTTTATCTTGTTGGGGTCGGGCAATGGAGACTTCTAGCCTCCTTCAAATAGCCACCGAATCCCTTAAAGTGAAAGTACTTGTTACTTGTCTTTAGCAAATAGAACAAACAACAATCCTTTGATCTTTAGGAAGCTCTTTCTTGTTAAGGTAACATTCTGTCTGACTTTTATGTTTCAGCATTCATTGTATATTTAATTATTTTTAAAAGTTTTGTTTTAAACGATTACACTTTTTCATAACTTAAGATAAACACGGGCATGCTTTGTTAAAGATTAAAAATAAATCTCACACGAAACTGCAAAATTGGCAAAGATAATACCACATGGGGTTGGTATGTTCCAAAACACGGTTCTCAGGGGGCCCCTCTAAACACACTGAATTAGAATTCTTGTTCTGAAAAGTTTCAGGAAGCCCCTGACTCTAACCCACCCTTTCCTGAAACTGGTGAAAGTTTGAAAAAAAAATGACCACTGAAGTGAAAAAAGAAGAATCTCAACACATCAGGGAGGCATGTTTTGTCTTTTTTTAGATTGTTACTGTGTTCAAAAATATCTTGATGCTAACCTTGTAATAGCTTTCGGACAAGGAACGCACAGGGATAGCAATTATAAAAACAGGGGTGTTTACATCGCTCAATAAATATGTTATCAAATAACTGCTTTTAAGTCAATGTGAGAATAATTACTAGATCTTATTGCACTGGAAACATCACCTTATTCCAACCTATTCGAGTTTGATTGTAACCTTTCATAAATAAGGGTTCCCTTTTGGAAGTATCAAAATAGAGAGAGAGACAGGTTTTCCTTGGTGCCCCATTTTTCATTTCCCCAGAATCTTTGTTCACTTGCTCTTGCATTTTATTCTTTCTTTCTATTCCAATACATTTCTTCTTTCTGCGGTTGGGAGAGTTGTCTCCACTCTTGGATTTGGGACTGGGATGTCTGAAATATTAATGCAGTTCTTGGAGTAGACGGTAGGTGGCGATGAAAAGCCGTGCCTCTCAGCCAGCCATCCTCTCTGGCAGTCCCAAATCAGAAGTGTGAGAACTCTGATGTAATGGGGCAGGGGAGAGAGAGACAGATGGGAACCAGAAAACCTGGGTGTCTACTCCTCCCTTAGACACCCACTTTTATGACTAGGATCCAGCTTCCTTACTTTCAAATGGAAAACTATTCTACCCCAAGTGAAATTAAATATTCAGACCCGATGAACACTTTGCAGAAGGGTTTTTACTTACTCAGCGCCCATGATGTTACAACTTCTAATATGCCAATGCCGTTTGCTAAAACTAAACAAAGATGTACACATGTGAATTCAATAAAGTATAAAAAGTGGATTTTTAAAAAAAAGTTTAGAATTACAGGAGTCCTTTACAGATCTATCCTAGCCTCAGATTCATGGAAGGAAATATTTTCCATAGGGAATCATGAAATAAAAAGGTTTTCTAGGGTTTCTCTAAGAGAACAGTTAGGAAATGAATTGCTCGAAGTTGTCAAGCAGAGCTAGAACTATGGTACTTAGCTCGGAGTGGAATGCGGTAGGCCATCGGAAAGGAATGTGATCTGGGTTTGCTGGAATGAAGTGGGGTTTATTAGTTTTTCTTTCCCAGGACCAAAAGTTGACAACTGGATGGCCTAAATGAAATTGCTGCTATTTCGACAGGGTTGTGGGAATTAGGAGAAAGACTTAGAAAGCTGCAGGTTCAAGCATATTATAGCTCTGGCATTGGGTCACTGAAGTCTGTGAAAAGCAGAGCTAAAAGCAAATTAATTCGGGGTTAAATCTTCATAAAAACTGGAATTATATAATCTTGGAATTAGAGATCATGTGTTCCGACCTCTCTCCCAAAGCAAATATCCCCAGAAGAACGTCTTTGAAAGGTGACCTTGCAGGCATTTTCTGGAACACTTTGAAGAAAGAGCTCTAGCAACTTTTCAGAATACCCCATTCCATTCCTAAACCCCCGATTTCAGCACTTTTGAACCATGGTGAGGAACCTAGAACGCACAGACATATTTTTGGAGGTCTAAGTGTTCTAAACAAGATCTGCAAATTTTTGTTGTTTTATTTGGACAACAATTGAAAGAGAATTAATATGTAAACATGCCACCGTGACCACTTTTTTCTCATTAGTAAACTTTCTGTTTATGAGCTCCTTTAGGTTTACAGAGAAATTGAGTGAAAAGTTTAGACATACCTCATACCCCCTAACCCCTCCACCTCCAATTTCCCTGTGATTAATATCTTATATCAGTGTAGCATGTTTGTTACAGTTGATGAGCCAATATCAATACATTATTATTAATTAAAGTCCATACTTTACTGCTAGGGTTCATTTTTTGTGTTGTACATTCTAGGGATTTTACTTTTTAAATTTTATTTTATTGAAGTATAGTTGATTTACAATGTTGTGTTAACTTCCGCTCTACAGTAAAGTGATTCAGTTATACATATACATTCTTTTTCACATTCTTTTCCATTATGGCTTATCATAGGATATTGAATATAGTTCCCTGTGCTGTACAGTAAGACCTTGTTGCTTATCCATTCTCTGTATAATAGTTTGCATCTGCTAATCCCAAACTCCTAATCCATCCCTCCCTTACCCGTAGGGGTTTTGACAAATGCAATGACCACTTTTTATCTGAGGACCACCAGAGATATTTTCAATCATACTTTTGTTTATGTGTTATGGGACTAGTTCTACTTTAATTGTTTGGGACGAATAAGTAAAGAACAGAGTTGGACTGACAGGCAACAAATGATGTTAATTTTAGTGAAGGAAAGTGACATCATAGTATGCCTCATAAATGAAGGTTTGTCTGTGGTTCAGAAAAAGAAATGTGTTTGGTTTGAGTTATCACAAATTATGCAGTGGTCTACACCTCCCCAAGACAAAAGCCATCATTGGTACCGTATTCGTGTCCTGAAGGGTGATTTTGTTTCGGCAAATGATATCATCTCTCACATTAAAATAAGGCTATTTCAATATTGTTGATATTGTAGTTTGTTTGCTTCTCATTTATACATTTGTAAATGTGGTTTGTTAACTTAATTTCCAGATTTGTATAACCGTAGGCATAAGGACTTATACCTAGTTGTACGCCCCATAATTAAGAAATGCTATAGAGAAAATAGTTGCAAATGATATGACTAATAAAAGGTTAATATCCAAAATATATAAACAGTTCATACATACAACTCAATATCGAAAAAAACAAACAACCCGATTAAAAGAACTGTATAAACATTTTTCCAAAGTTTCCAAACATTTATACAGAAGAACTGTATAAACATTTTTCCAAAGAAGACATACAGATGGCCAACAACCACATGAAAAGATGCTCAATATCACTAATCATCAAAGAAATGCAAATCAAAACCACCACGAGGTACCACCTCACACCTGTCAGAATGGCCATCATCAAAAAAACACAAATAAAAAACGTTGGCAGCCATGTGGAGAAAAGGAAACAGTTGTACTTTATGGTGGGAATGTAAATTGGAGCAGCCACTATGGAAAATAGTGTGGAGGGTCCTCAAAAAACTAAAAACAGAACTACTATATGATCCAGTGATTTCACTCCTGGGTATATGTTTGAAGAAGATGAAAACACTAATCTGAAAAGATATGTGCACCCCATTGTTCACAGTAGCATTATTTACAATAGCCAAGATATGGAAGCCACCTACGTGTCCCTCAACAGACAAATGAAGATGTGGTATGTACGTATATACAATGGAGTGTTACTCAGCCTTTAAAAAAAAAAAAGAATGAAATTCTGCCATTTGCAACAATGTGGATGGACCTAGAGAGTATTATGTTTAGTGAAGTAAGTCAGACAAAGAAAAATGCTCTATGTTATCACTTACATGTGGAATCTAAAAAATAAAACAAATGAATGTATATAACAGAACAGAAACAGACTCACAGATCTAGAGAACGAACTAGTGGTTACCAGTGGGGAGGGTGTGGCAGGCAAGATAGGGGCAGGGAATTGAGAGATACAAACTACTCTGTATAAGATAGATACGCAACGAGGGATACATCGTACAGCACCGAGAAATATAGCCATTGTTTTGTAATAACTTTAAATGGAGTATAATCTATAAAAATATTGAATCACTGTGTTGTATACCTGAAACTAATATAATATTGTAAATCAACTATACTTCAATTAAAAAAAAGTTATAGAAAAAATATTTGTAAACCCTGGGGATTTTCAAGAATAATTTTTCTCTATGAGAGTCTGTACAGGAGTCAGGTTTAAGAAACCCCATTCTAAGTGTGAGAAAATTTTTCCCTATACGGAGTGCAGAACAGCCTCCCTGTGTTTTGTGCACACTCATCCTGGTACTGCCCTCTGATGTCTAATCCTTTACTACACAACAGCCCTCTGAGTATTTAAGAGTAACAGCTGCCCGGTTTAAAGCTTCCTCTTTTATATTTTAAGAGCCAGAAACAGAGTGATATAGACTGAATATATGTCTAATCCCTGGAGGGCAAGGTATAACTCCACCCTCCTTGCACTGATTGTATTGAGAGCTGAGGTTAAGATTTGCTTTTCTCATTTACCAGCCCTCTCAAAAGGGAAGGCAAGGTCAGCCTGGCCTGATTCGTTCTTTGTGAATTCGTGATGATTTTTGGGGCTTCTCCCTGGACTTCTCAGAATGCTCTAGGTCATGTCTGGGGTGGATTAAGCTAGAGGGTTAGAGTTTCTGTGATATAGCCTTCTCCCATTTGACCACTGAGACAATGTTTTCCTATAACCAATGTTCTGGCCACTCTATCATTCTATGTGATTTCTCAAAGAGAACTCAGAATGGTTCTTCAAGTAAAACCTCAAATTATTTTTTTTCCAGGACTGTATTTCTATTAACGTGGACCTAGATGAAGGATGTGTGGTGCTTGCTGGAGGGCCCAATGTCACTGACAACTGACGATTAGAAAGTTACTGCCTGAGTCTTTGATGGTCCAGCTCAAGTTGCTACTTTGGAGGTTGGGGTCAAGGTAGGTGGGACCTAAAGGCCCTGTGGAGTTGGGAGCAGTGTTGGCCAGTCGCTAAGACAGAACATAAGGACTCTGTGAAAAGAGCCCATCCTTCTCTCCTGAAAGATTATGTGGTGTGCCTTGGGCCAACAAGTGAGAGTCAACAGAAAAACTAAAGAAAAAATACAAGTCAGTGACCTAAAAAGCTGAGAGCAGGTTGGAATGAGGTGTGAGGAAAAGTTTCTCTGAACAGGAAGTTGAAAGAGCAGGAAGAGAAGGAGAGCCTGTCCTGAAGTACCACCAATATGGGTGCCGTGCATGCGTGCGTGTGTGTGTGTGTGTGCGCGCGCGCATGCACTCGTGTGAGACACAGGGAGGAACTGGAGGGAAAGCAATTCTGCAAGCAGTCTAATCTACACAACCTAACCTCAAAAGGGTAGGAAAAAGAGGATTTAAACATTCTTACCTGCTACCTTTCAGTAAGGTGATTCTGACTAATGTTTATGATTAATTGTGAGGCCTTTAAGAGAAACTCTGAATTTTGATCATTCAAAGCCAGGAGGTAACTCCTGTGGGAATCACTGGTGATGAGGCAGGCGGTACAGGAAAGCCAATGTCTCCACAGGACAACCTTTGCTCCTTCAGTCATATACTTGGATGGACTCCTGGTTACATAAAGACAAGCCTGGGTATTCCCCATATGACAAAGGAGCATTGATCTTGGAAACACGCCTGAGTGAGAGTCTTTGCTCCAACCCTTGCTAGCCATGTGACCCTAGGAAATTTACTTAGCTTCTCTGTTGCACAGTTTCCTCCTTGGTAAAATAGGATGGTAGTACTATGCTTAGCCCCTAGGGTTGTTTTGAGAAGTAAATGAGTTTAAATATACACAAAGTACCTAAAGGCACGTGGAAAATGTTGTATCATGTATGAATTATTATTTTAACTTGGCCTTTCCGAACCTCAGAGGAAGCTGGGAAAGTGAGTCTGTGGCTAAGGAGAAAGGAATTACTGCAAGTGACTCAAACCAAATATGACTTTCCCCTGGGGTTGTGTCAGGACTGATTTCCCTGAGAAGAGGGACTCTCCACCTGGCATTTACATAAAATCAGAGTAGTGTTAGCAAGGAAGAAGGGGGAGGGTGATATGGCTGTAGGAGAAGCTGCAGACTATGTCTGCTGCACACCTTGATTTCCAGGTGAAAAACAGCCAACCACAGCCGAATCTAGGTCTCTTGTTTCAATGTTACTTTCTGGTACCAAATGATTTGATAGCTTTGTGCTTCCTAACTATCATGGCCCGGGTACAAAGTGTTGATATACAAAATTTGTAGACCTTTAGACATTTTGAAGCACAAAGTACAGCTATCACGTGAACACACACCAACAATTCAAGTGTCACTGTAAATAACAGTACATCCAATTCAGAGCACATGTTGCTGGGCTACCTGGTCCTGATTCTCTTGACTGTCTTCATCTGAGGTGTTCTGCTTGGCTTGTTTGACTAGAGAACTTCCAATATCTTTAAGAACACACGTTTCCATCCCCTGGCATACAGCTCCAGCCTTTAGAGCTTGGACAGAAATGAGTTAGCTATTTGTTGCCAACCCACTTGTTCCATTTTGAAGCAATGTAAATATCCAATATTAGAGGGATAGTTAGATTATGATTCCATTATGAAATATTGTGCAGAAATTAATCTCATTAGGGTAAAGACTGTGTAACAACAAGGACATGTAGGTAGGTATCGTAATGAGCGTAAAGTGAACAGATCAGTAGAGCAAACACTCTGGGTCCACCCGTGCCACCAAGCGCTCTCAGTTGTTCTAACCAAGTTCCAGCCGCCAGACTGAGCACCTCTGGATGGGGGGAGGGGGGGTGTCATTCCCAAGCACCCTCAATTATGGACACACACACAGAAATTAGGAATTAGCTAATTAGGAATTGGCTCCCCTTCTCCACCCCCGAGCAGTCCTTAAGCAATGGCCGTGGGGAGTCGATGTATAAGTTCCCCAGCTTCAGTACCCCTTTGAGCTGCGTGTTTTGCACTGTGTCCCCAAATTTCCTATGGGGTTAAGCTTCTATCACTTGATAAGGGTGCTCTTTGTCAGCTGCCCTCCCTTCCCTGTGTTGATACCCATGCCCCCCGTGGTGTTGCCTGCACTTCCCAAGTAAACTACCTTTGCATGAATACCTCGTCTCAGGGTCGGCTGCTGGGAAAACCCAGGCAAAGACAGGCAGCATAGGGAAATCTAGACACATCCCTGTTTGGCCCTATAGAGGATGTATATACACACAGGCCAGGATGAAAAGGAAAAGCACAACAATGACAGGAGTTTAAATGAAGATGGTGAGAGTATGTCGGATTTTTTTTCCTTCTATTTTCTAAACTTTCTGTAAAGTTGTTATATGAGTATAAACTTTTCTGTTTTATATGTTTAAGCAACAGTAAATACATCTGTGTGCCTCAAATCCACATACACAGAAAGGTTGGAAATAGAAGTGAGAAATATCTCTTAAAGAAATGGGTTAAAAAACAAAAGAAATGGGTTGCCCACAGGATGGTCTGTTTTAGGGCAGCACCAGGTCAGTGAGGTTTCTGGAGCCAGAATGTGACCTTGTAGAAACCAGACCTCAATCTGGTCCACATCAAACATCTACACAAATTCAAGGTTTACACAGTTTAGTGCCCAAAGTACAGCAATGTCTGTTTTTTCAAAGAGCAAACTGTATAAACACAAACACATATTGCATTCATTCCTATTTTTTCTAAATTCCAAATAACTAAGCATTTTCTTTGGAAAGCTTCCTCACAAGTAAGTAAAATCATTTCTGTTTTAAAATTGTGATCTACAGTTTATATGATCAGAGCTTCTTTTATTTTACTGAGCTGTTTTCCATGTAAAACCTATTTTTAACCCAAAGAGTTGAATTTAGTTATCTTGCTTCTAGGAACATTATAGCAGGCTGTAGAAACGAACATTTTATTTTCCCGTCATTTTCTACTTTAAAACTTTTGATTAAAAACAAAAAGAAATACACACAGGCACATGCAATTGATTCTATTGTAAAGGGAATTTAGGTTCCAAACCAGGAGCTAAACAGATTGTAGGTGTAAAGCCAAACTATTTGGACACGTAGTCTCGGAGATAAATACTGTACCCAACAATGTCACTTTTTGAAATGGGGAGGAGTGGATAGCTGCTTCATTCAAGAGAGTTAGTGATTTTATTTGAAAGGCTAATTAACTCAACGTACAAGTTTTTCTTCTCCTGTAGACAAAGCGAGGATGGGGGTCACTTTCTACCGGTAAAACGAGGAAGGAAAATGTGTTCTTTACTTCCTGTTATCTTTTTCGTATGGGAAGGCTGATAGAGGCTGTGGAACAAAGTGGTGAAAGATGACATGCTTCAGAGCTAGAGAGACCTAGGTTCAGATCCTGGTTCAGCCACTTATTGGCTGGGAGATCTTGGGTAAGTTATTTAACTTCTCTGTGCCTCCATTTCTTCCTCTGTAAAATCGACATTATACCTAAGAGAAACAGCCCTTCATAATAACAAAGAATAGAAAGCAACAGAAATGCCCATCAACAGAAGAATGTATGGAAAAATTACACAGCTGAGAAAATGAGTGAACTCCAGCCCCTTGTGAAAAGCATGGACGAACCTAAGGAATGTGATGCTCAGTGAACAAAAGCCTGCCACCCTTTTCATCAAGTCCAAATCTAACTAAAACTAAGCAATCAGGTATTTGGGTACACAGTAGAAAAAAACAAGGAAATGCAAAATTCTGGATAGTGGTTGTGTGGGGGGGGTGAACAAGAGAATGGGTTGGGAGGAGCACAGAGATGGATGTGAGTTACTGTTCACGTTCTTGTTCTTGGGTTGGGCGGCAAGTTCATTGGCAAGTTCATTTTTTTAATTAAAATATGAATAAATGAATAAAAGACGAGCAGGAGAGGGCCATGCCTGGAACGACAGTGGTCCTTAACCAATTAACCCATTACAATTAACCAATGTTGTGCTAGTGCCTCTGAAATTGCAAGAAGAAAGAAAGAAAAGAAGTAGACAAAGTAGTATCTACTTTATAGAGTTGTGATAAAAATTAAATGAGAAAATGCATGTCACATGCTTAACATAACTGCCTAGAAAAGAGTACATTTTAAATAGATGATATCTCAAATTGCTATTTTGTAAAACCATAGTTTTTAGACGATTTCAGACTTTGGAAATGTCTCATATACTTGGAATGTATCGATTTCAACCAAACAAGATTAATTCTAAGACTGTTCTTGCTGTCAGCTCAGTTCTACATATATTACAGATGAATAGAACCGATGCTTGAATCTAGCCATTCGTTTTCGAGGGCCTGTGCGATGTTCCAGGTATTGAGTTGGGTCCTGGAGACACTGGTGAGTGTCACAGGTCTAGACTCTGCCATTGCGGGTACACGGGGCTGAAGGAGTGAACAAATAATTAGGTGGTTACTGAGGTGATTAGGGCCAGAGGGAGAGGAGCATGCTGTGACCCGGCACTGCTGACCCTCAGGGAAGGTCAGAACAGTGCGGGGCAAGGGGCACAGACTGCCACCAGCCGTGAACTGTCCCCAGCCCAGCTCCACCTCCCTGGGGGAGCGACCAGGCTCAGGGTTGTCGTGAATGAACGTGAGCCTGAGTCAGGCATTTAGGGAAAATGCCCAGCACACAGTGAATATTATGTTAGTATTATAAATAAAACAAAGCAAGGATATGTACTGACGGGTTCAGCTGCCCACTTCCATTTTTACCCACCACACACAAATGGGGTTGTCTTACCCGTTTGGGCTGCTATAGCAGCTACCATCAGCTAGGTGCCTTATAAACAACAGACGTTTATTTCTCCCAGTTCTGGAGGCTGAGAAGTCCAAGGTCAAGGCACCAGCAGATTCAGTGTCAGGTGAGAGGCCGCTTTGTGGTTCATAGCTGGTGCCTTCTTGCTGTGTCCTCACATGGTGGAAGGCAAGGGAGCTTTCCGGGGTCTCTTTTATAAGGGCACGAATCCCATTTACAAGGGCTCCACCCTCATGACCTAACCACCTCCCAAAGGCCCCACCTCCTAATACTATCACCTTGGGGATTAGGCTTCAACATATGGATTTGCGGGGATGGATCACAAGCAGCAGGGCCCACCATGCCTTCCTCCTATGGTACTTAGTCACATGGTCATGATTAGTACTGTCACCTTTGACTCCCTTGCACAAAATAACCTGAGAGAACTTAGCTGTTCTTTAACATTCAGGGCAAGGCAGTGGTGCCGGGTACCCTCACTTGTGTAAATGTCACATCACCTGGGGGTTTGTGAGCAGAAAGTCCTACAGGCCTCCAACTTGACTCCCAGACTCATGCTTGAGTCCACAGCAACACCAAGCACACGCCCCTTCCTAGCTCCCTGGGCCGTGACTCAAGATTCATTTGTGGCTGTTTATTCGCGCATAAGCACAAACATATGATCAACCCAGAGCCAAAGACCCCAGGGGTCTCTCTATCACCTTCCCTTCTCTCTCCCCACCCCTAAAAGCCAGCAAGAGGGCTTCCCTGGTGACGCAGTGGTTGAGAGTCCGCCTGCCGACGCAGGGGACGCGGGTTCGTGCCCCGGTCCGGGAAGATCCCACATGCCGTGGAGCAGCTGGGCCCGTGAGCCATGGCCCCTGAGCCTGCACGTCCGGAGCCTGTGCTCCGCGACGGGAGAGGCCACAACAGTGAGAGGCCCGCGTACCGCAAAAAAAAAAAAAAAAAAAAAAAAAAAAAGCCAGCAAGAAACAATTTGACGGGGTAAACTTGCTTCACAAACTTGAAAATTGTTACCTTCTAATGTGAGACCAGCAATACTCTGGATATAAATGACAGGTGTGATTAACATAATTAGCTTCAGCTTATTCCAGCCAACAAAATGAAAGGAGGCATTTAGCTATAATTGCTGAGACACTTTTCACTCAACAAGTGCGTCTTAAACATCAGGCGTGCTCATCTAGACCCAAAGAGGTATTCGCTTTCACTTATCACTTGGAATAAAGGTACTCATAATAAGCTTATGAGATGACTCATAATAAGCTTTTAAATACATTTCTCTGCTTCTGTGCTACACATAGTTCTTCCATGGGGGAAATGAAGCATTCACACGGGGAAGATGAATCCTTAATCACGGCAGAATGATGATCCGTGACTCCCTAATTCATCCCTAAGAGATTCTACCCTCGGCTTAGAAGTGTAGGGGGATTTGGGACAGGACTGTACTCAGAAAAGGTAAGAATAAGTTGGGTTTGCTTCTTCTTCATAATTGCGAAAAAGTGTTAGGTAATTGTGAGAATGGGTATAATTTGGGGCGGGGGGAAACACCCTTCCTATAAAAGGTACAGTAAATGTTCTTCAAGTGAGGAGTGATTGAAGTTTAACCCTCTAGCTGCAGGGATGCCCAGCCTGGGCCCTCCGTCTTCACACCCGGCAGGATGGGCGCTCCAGGTGCCCGATCTCTTACCCCGAGTCACCCCACCTGGGGCCTGGCAGAGAGCTACCTCTACCTGCCCACTCCCCGAAGTCCTCTGCCCCACCTAGATTTTGATGTTAAAAAGCTTCTTCCCGGCCTTCCCTGGTGGCGCAGTGGTTGGGAGTCCGCCTGCCGATGCGGGGGACACGGGTTTGTGGCCCGGTCCGGGAAGATCCCGCTGGGCCCGTGAGCCGTGGCCACTGAGCCTGCGCGTCCGGAGCCTGTGCTCCGCAACGGGAGAGGCCACAGCAGTGAGAGGCCTGCGTACCGCAAAAAAAAAAAAAAAACTTTTTCCCACTCTGCCCACCCCTGCTCCCACATCAATTTCACATTCTTAATGTACATACAGGCAGTGGGATATTGGGAATTACTGAGTCCTTTCATTTAAACCAATGCTGTCATGTTAACTCAGTTTGCCTGTCCTTGTAACCCTCAGTGTGACGTCTCCTGCTTTCAGAGGAGGACAGAGCCGGGCAGCAGTGGCAGGTGATGGAAAGCCTGGCCGGGGAGGCGGGGAAGCAGGCGCCAGTGTTGGGTCCCCACCCAACACTGCTGGCCACATCCCTGCTCTTCCTTAAGTCCTGCGTCCTTGTCACTGAAGTGACAGGCTCCACCTAGGTCACCTCCAAAGCCCTTGCCATCCCAGAGGGCCTAATTCACAAGTCGTCTGTTTCTGCAGGCTGTTTGCTGGGCACATCATTTGTACAGAGGAGAGGAATTCCACAGACCGTCATGAAGCCAGCTCAGCTCTTCAGCCCCGCTTCCTCCTGGTGGTGGAGCCTGGCTCTTGCCAATTTGAGTAACTGGGTCACTTCCGGTTTAAACTCTGTTGCTTTGGGGCAAACCCTCAGTCAGCTCAGGACCCTCCCACTTCTCTCTTTCCCTTTCCTTCTCTCAGGATTAAATTGGGATTATGGGAGGCTTATTTAAGGTTTTGTTACGTCCGTGACAGGGTGGAGAGCAAGAGCTGGTTGTGTCTGTTCCATGGTTGTCTTTGGCCTCCAATGAGCTGGGACCCGCCCCCTGGTCCAGAGTGTTGCCCTCGGACCCTGCCGACGGCGAGGCTCCTCCCGGCCCCCTCCCCGGTTGTGGTGCCCAGCACGTGGCTCCCCTTTCCTTTGGTCCTTCTGTGCATCCCATGCGGGGGGGCGGGTGTAGCTGGGAGACTTTGGCGGTCTCCCTCGGGATCGTGCTCTAGCTGAGGGCCCGGGGAGCCCTCCCTCATGCCTAGGTGCCAGACCTGAACAGAGACACCCGCTAAACTTCTCAGGGATCTCCATCAGGGCTTGTTTTGCTGGAAGATGCTGCCCTCGTCTCAGGAGCTCGTCAGCATCTGGACCGCAGCTCCACTGCTTCTGAGTCTCCTTCCCAGCCCTGACCCCACTGAACTCATCTTGGTTGGAAAAACAGTTCTGATGTTATCCTGACTCTCCTCGCCCCTGATTTATTTATGGCATAATTTATTTATGATATAATACATGCTGGGAGGACGAGGGAGCCACTTGGGAACATGAAGAGCCATCCAAGTTCATGCTCAAGCGAACTTAGGTGAAAAGAAAGATAAATCCATATATAGTTGATTAAAATATTTATAAAGACACAGGTTACTTATCTCAAAACCTGAGAAAGGTCAGAAATGACAGACGAGACAGTGGGGTGGAATGAATCTGGGTCACAGATTGCGATCCAAGGAGAAGGAGGGAGAAGAGGAGGGTGGGGACGCTTGGCAGTGTACGGGAGAGGAGGCCCAGGACCAAGGTGGCTTAGGTGCCTGTCCACAGGCTGGAGGTGGAGGTGAAGGTCAGGTGCACGGCTTGGGGGTGGGGCGGGCCCAGAAAATACCCGTGAGCAGAACAAAGCTGACCGAGGAGGGTCAGGGGAAGATGGAGGACGCAAGGAGGAGCAGCTGGGGGAAAGACCTGAGCAGGACGGTGCTGAGCTCGCCTTGATTAGATGACTGTGGAGAAACGGTTACAGGTGATTCAAGACCGGTCTTCGGGGGTGGGGGAGGGGAGGGTGGGAGTGTTGGGGGCGAATAGGAAGAACCACGTTGCAGGTGCAAAGACATCTGGGTCTGGTCGAGGAATTTGCATGGGATTCTGGGAAAGGGAAAGATTCGGGCTGCCGAGGAGGAAGCTGCTGTCCCTGGCAGTAGCTGGTGAGTGATGAAAACCGGAGAGGCGGCAAAGTTAACCAGGCTGCAGACTTGCAGAAGCAGCAGGACACTGGTACAGCCCACAGGATGGGGAAGTTGGGCAACAGGGAAGGCTGGGTGAGGAAGGGTGGGGAGGTTGAGGTCTCAGGGCTATTTATATTCAGCCGGAGACGTCCTGGAGACCTTGGTACGTGACATACCGGAGAGGAGAGGCCCGGGCGTGTGCTGGAGCAGGCGTGTGTCAGGAGGCAGTGATGGGAGGAGTGGCGAGCTGGGCTCGGTGCAAGGAGAAGGTCGGGGTGCTTCCCGAGAATGCGTGTAAGTCAGGCAGCCCTCTGCCACTCCACCTCTGGGCTTGCAGTGCTGAGAGCGGAGCCGGGACACCGCTGTCTCACTTCTCTTGCATTTAACGTAGAATGTGAAATTTACAATTCTCTTTAAAGCACTGACCAGAGAACGTGGTTTACGCAGCACAAGAGAGGAGCATGGGATCCGGAGCCTCCCGAACTTGGATTAAAATCCTAGCTCTGTAGAGAAAATGTGGTGTATGCATACAATGGAATATTGCGGAGCCTTAAGAAGAAAGGAAATTCTGACTCATGCTACAACACGGATGGATCTTGAGGTCATTATGCTAAGTGAAACTAGTCAGTCACAGAAAGGAAAATACTAGGTATGATTCCACTTATAAGAGGTGTCCAGAGTACTCAAACTCATAGAAACAGAAAGTAGACTCGCGGTTGCCAGGGACTACAGGGAGGGGGAGGGGGAGTTATTGTTCAATGGATTCAGAGTTTCAGTTTTGCAAGGTGAAAACATTCCGGAAATCTTTTGCACAGTATACGAACAGAGTTAACACTACTGGACTATACCTTAAAAATAGTTAAGATGGTAAATTTTATGTTATGTGTTTTTAGCACCACCAACCATAAAATTTTTGAAATCCTAGATCTTCTGGTCTCCTAGTGGCTGTGTGACCTTGACCTTGTACAAGCCAGCTAATTTCTTAGAGTCTCTGTTTCCTCATCTGTAAGATGGGCATAGAACACCCACCTCATAAAGACATTCTAGGACTAAATAAAAGCATGTATGTGAAGCTCCGAACATAGCACCTAGCACATCAAAGGTGTTCACGTTTCATTTAAATTAAATTAGTTCCCCTACTATCAAAACCTGGATGGTTTTCTTTTAAGGACCTAGACCCACTAGGTCTAGGCCTTTAGCGGCATATCGTAGTGCAGCCTCCACAATACTGAGGATGAAATAGTTAACAGGAAGCCCCCCGAACTCTTATTCCTAAAGATTTGTGATACACTACACACCAAGTGTCCCAGCATCCCTGTTCTCAATCAGAGGAGGGTCCCAAATAAAGAGGTCACTCTTCCCATCAGAAGAAGCTGAATACAATCTCTTCTGACACAAACTGGGCAGAATCCAAATACCACTGTCCAGAACCATGGGTTTTCAGACTTTCTGGTAGAGAAACCCTTTGCAAAGCAGCAGTCAGTAGTAGCAGGCATTTGGGGGAGCCCACAGCAGAGAACAAATCTCCTTAGGAATATTATTACTGAGTATTTACCGCATAAAGTGAAATCTGAGCAAGTCCCATGTAGAGACATGAGACCAACGTGGAATAAGCTTAGGAGAACACCGAACCTGAAAACCCGAGATGTAGAGGACTTCAGACCAAAATGTTCTCTGAGCCACCCCTGGCTAGAGAGTTTTTCTTACCCTTCAGGGAGAAGAATCTGGGAGTTTATGCCAAAACTCCTTTCTATATCATGTACAGTTTGTTGCATCAAGTTGTAAGTTATCTAGAAATACCTGCATGGGTCTTATGTCATAGTGTGGGTTCAAGCATTCTCGACACTTCCTTCTGTCATCTTCATAAAGTCCTGGGTCCCAGACAGCTGCCAGCTGTTATTACAGCAAGATACCTGCACAGGGTGGACCCCTTCTGACTCTTGCAGTTAAAATCCTGGTGCCTGGAGTTTCCAGGTAAGCAGTAACCCTCACACAATGTTGTCTGGGTGTGCAGCCTGTAACAATAGTGCACCACACCCAGAAAAACAATATGCCAAAATATTAAACTCTCCTACTCAGGCGCTATGTCACGTAGGCCATGCATCTTA
This sequence comes from Lagenorhynchus albirostris, assembly GCF_949774975.1. Lineage (NCBI taxonomy): Eukaryota > Metazoa > Chordata > Mammalia > Artiodactyla > Delphinidae > Lagenorhynchus > Lagenorhynchus albirostris. The sequence continues at coordinate 5,964,418 of NC_083112.1, read as the reverse complement.
AGATGTCAGAGCCCTTGAGAGGGTCAGTCAGACTGATGTGATACTTTCCTATTGCTCTCAACTTTCTCAGGCTGTTTCTTTTTTTTTTCTTTTAAGGTATTCCATGGCTTGTCCCCACCTTGAGTGACAGCATGGTGAAGGGGATAGAGCAAGGGGTTTTGGCATCAAGGCCGCAGTGAGGTGAGATCCCATCTCTACCTCCTTTAATGGCTGTGTAAGCTGATCCTATTACTTAATTTTTTGTAGCATCAGAATTCCTCCTCCGTGGAGTAGAATTTTCTAGAAGCTACCTCAAGTTTGTGGAGAAAAGAGAGATGGTGTAGCTGAAGGGTAAGGGCTGCTGCCTGGTTCATAGGAGCTGCTCCCTGAGTGTTAGCTGCTGCCCCCCTCTCCCCCCACCCATGTTGCCCTCTCATTTCCCCTGATTCTGAATCTTGTTTCATCCTTTCTAATCCCGGAACCAGCCCTGAGGCCTTCAGCTCTGATGAAGACTTTCATTCCTGGACGCTCCCATCCCCCCACACACTCCAACTACCTGATAAACAGCCTCTAATAGTCACGAAAAGTTCGTCTCTCCTCTCTTTACACACACTCTCCCCTCACCAGTTACTTCTCCCTCTTCAGAAGAAGGCTGACCGGGCCCTTCACTTCGGGCTGTGCCCACTTCCGAGTATGTGACCCGTTGCTGACACGTCAGCATTTCTCTCATCTGGCCCCTCTTGGGACCTAGATCTTTTTCATCACACTTCCCATCATTTGTTTTGTGTTCCCATCCTGTGTGTGTGTGTGAGAGGGAGAGCACGTGTCTTTTCTCTCTTCAATGCCCGTACCCCCTTTTCACCCAGACTCCGCACCCCATTTGTCGTCAGAGGCCCAGCAGGACAGGTCGGCCCCTACGTGAGCTCTGGCCTGCCCCTCCTTCCAGCTCAGCATCCTGCTTGGAACTTTCTCCCAAGCAGACACTGCTAATTAACTCGGCCTGAACCCCGGTCTCAGGGCTACGTGTTCACATGAAAGGGCTGTTGAGACCACAAGGACCTCCCTGCTTCCTGCAGAGGGAAGATCAATCTCTCCTTTCCCTTCAACTTATAGTCAACTTTCTCCAGGAAGTGGCTGTTCCTTATTTTATACTATGTCAGAGGTAGCAGTTCAATCCTGGAGTTTCTATTTGAGAAGTTGCATGGAGGGTTTCAACAAGTGTTCCAAAGCAGGTTCTTTTCCCTTGGTCCTGCTCAGTTACTTACGTCTGGCTCATGTACATCCTGTTAATTTAAAGCGTGTCTCTGTGATCTGCAATTTCTCCTCATCAATACCGTTGAGGACCAAGCAGCCTGCAGAGTTTATTTGTTCTATCTTATGCTAAAAACAAAAACATGGAACTGTTTGTGACCGAGGCCTGCTCTTATGTTTGGAAACCACACGATGGGCTCTTGGTCCCCTGCAGCGAGTCCTGGTAGAGCTGTGGGGATAGCTGAGGGGGTCTGATAAAAGCCAGGGCCTGGCACCCTGCAGCTTTTAAAGAGTGAGCTGAGACACACTGCTGTTAGGAGACGCAGGAGTGTGGCTTGTTTATCTCCACTTTCTCCATGGACATCTCTGGACACATAGGGTTGCTGTTTTGTTTTGACTGATTTGGACTTTTTTCCCCTCACGGTTAAAAGAGCAAACAAGCTTTAAAAATGACCTAATCGTTGTCCAGGGTGACTTCATGGGAAGTCACCAACCTCCCCAGAATGCAGAGTTGGAGCAGGGCTGGTGCCAGGAAAGGAGATTTGGAATTCGGAAACTTTGAAGCCCTGTAAACAGCCATGGAAGTATCGCGTGAGTCGGACCTCAGTTCCCCATCCGCAAAAATGCCAGTTGTTTTTTTTTAATCTTTTTTTAAAATTTATTTTTGCCTGTGTTGGGTCTTCATTGTTGCACGCGGGCTTTCTCTAGTCGCTCCACAGCATGTGGGATCTTCCCAGACCAGGGCTCGAACCCGTGTCCCCTGCATTGGCAGGCAGATTCTTAACCTCTGCACCATCAGGGAAGTCCTGCCAGGTTTTTAGATAAGGAAGAAATTTAAAGATCTTTCAGGGTAAAGACCTGCATAGATTATTTTTTATTAATTATTTATTGGAGTATAGTTGATTTACAATGTTGTGTTAGTTTCTGCTTTATGGCACAGGGGTGCATAGATTAGTATCATGATTCTAGGTAATATAATGTAGGTATAGTTTACACACTATTCCCTTTGTGTGAATCCCCCCGAGGCAGGGCTATGACTCATGGTTGACAATGAAGAGGACAAAGATTTAGGGAACCCTGGACTGGACTTGAGAAGTTCACCCTCGAGCCCCAACTACTGGTGATGGTTACTTCAGTATTAGTATTTTATAGATTATACTTTACAAATAAAACTCATGCTCCTTGTAAAAACATCCAAACAACAGAAATATTTAAAGTATGTAAAGCAAAAATCTCTGGGCCTGCCTCCCCAGAAGGGGGTCAGCAGGGTGGTGACCATCACCTGGATCTCTTCCAGGCACGCACACTGAGAACTGTTTGTTTTAACGAAAGTTAGATCATACTCTGTGCATTGTTCTGCGTGACAGTTGCGTCTTTTATTCTTAAGTGGAAGTGACGAGGGGTGGGAAGTAAGCGCAGGCTTCTGCATCAGAGTTGTAAGCCCCCAGCCCCTTCTGTTACTGGCTGCGTGTTTTGGGGCAAATTGCATAACTTCTTTGAATCTCATCTTTTAAAATGGGTACTGGGGGGCTTCCCTGGTGGCACAGTGGTTGAGAGTCCGCCTGCCGATGCAGGGGACACGGGTTCGTGCCCCGGTCCGGGAAGATCCCACATGCCGCGGAGCGGCTGGGCCCGTGAGCCATGGCCGCTGAGCCTGCGTGTCCGGAGCCTGTGCTCCGCAACGGGAGGGGCTACAACAGTGAGAGGCCCGTGTACCACAAAAAAAAAAAAAAAATGGGTACTGGGGACTTCCCTGGCAGTCCAGTGGTTAGGACTCTGAGCTTCCACTGCTGGGGGTCAGGGTTCGATCCCTGATCAGGGAACTAAGGTCCCATGCTATTTAACGTCTAGAGCTCTTATGCAGATTAGAGGTGATATATGTAAAATGCCAGGCACATGCTGAGTATGGAAGATCAGGATTATTTCTAATAAACTTTAAATTCTAGGGTATTTTTGATTCTTGAACTGTCACAATGCTAGATTTTTCTACTAATTTGAGCAAGATTGGCTGTAGTTCATAAAGACACTCTCTTAGATGTTTTATTTTAGTAAATTCTCAGTGGGGTTCACTCCTGTTTTCTTTTTTTTTTTTTTTTGGTACGCGGGCCTCTCACTGTTGTGGCCTCTCCCGTTGCGGAGCACAGGCTCCGGACGCACAGGTTCAGCGGCCATGGCTCACGGGCCCAGCCGCTCCGCGGCACGTGGGATCTTCCCGGACCGGGGCACGAACCTGTGTCCCCTGCATCGGCAGGCGGACTCTCAATCACTGCGCCACCAGGGAGGCCCTGTTTTCTTTTTTTAAATCAGTGATTTTCAACCTTGATTCCATGTTAGAATTACTTGGGAAGCTTATAAAAACCCCAAACCAGACCACACCCCATAACGACATCAGAATCTCTGTGGGCAGGACCTATGCCTCTGGACTTTTCTGAAGATCCCCAGGTGACCCCAACACTCAAGCCTGGCAGAGAATCATCACTTTCTGTGATGCTGTATATGCTCTCAAGAAATAAACATACAGGCCAGAACACAGTGGATTTCATTTGCTCGATGTGTTTGTGTTCATGGAAGAGTTTATTACCTTTCCTCTTTCAGTGGAGTGTAATTAATATTTAAATACACATGCAGCGTGAACACCAGATAACATTAAATCAAAGTATTGCAAATTGTAAAGTATATATGTTTTTATTATAAAGCACATTAAAGAATATTTAGAAAGTAGAAAAAAGCAAGCAAGCAACAATTCACAAACAGTTCCACCACCTTTATATAGATATATTTCTGCTATTGTACTAGCAATGGCGCATTTATTTTTTTCTATAAATAGATTCTACAATATATAATTATCATATCAAACATTATAATTCCTTTTCATTAGGGAACAATTCCATTATAGAGAAACCGGCTTTGGGCTCAGAGCTCTGAAGGGGCTCCGAGCCAAGTATGATTCCTGCTAACCTCGGCCACATTCCTTCAGAGCCTTTTTGTTACCTTTATTCATCTTCTCTTTCAGAATGGAATAACGCAATGGAGACGTGCAGGTGATGACAGGGATTGGCTGGAGTCAGGAGGAGAGGGAAGACGATCGTTTCCACAAGTCACTGTGAAGCCAGGTTAGAGTCATTTGTTCTCCACAGTGAAAGCCTCACTTATTAAGAAGCTCTTCACAAAACCTGTGGAAAATGCACAAGCAACGGTCGGCAGTGACTGTCGCCAGGGGGAATCGTGTAGCTGGGGGAGAAAAGTCACCCTACGCCCTTCCAGACCATATTCACATATTTCTTCCCCCAGAAAGCAAACACAGAGTTTAAAACGACCTAGTCTTCTTTTCTGGAATATGATTTTTTTTCTTTTTTTGAAATTGAAGTATAGTTGATTTACAATGTTGTGTTAGTTTCAGGCGCACTGAAAAGTGATTCAGTTATACATATAAGAACAGTCTATCCTTGACTGATAACTGCTTTCTATTAGCCCTTCTCTGGGACAGGTGCTGTTTTGGGTGTGTTTACGTACGTTTTCTCGTTTTCTGGATTCACGTTTGCCTTGTCATAACAATTGTTCTAAATACACAGATACGTCTTGATCTTTCGAAGCTTGCTGATAATTCTGCCCACAGGTATTCGTAGGAACCCAAGGACAAACAGCAAGACAATTCGCTGGACTTGGGGCCACAAGGCAGGTGTATTGAAGGGAATGCGTCATGGGCGGAACATACTTAGACATACTTAGTGGGGTGAAAGGCAAAGAACCTTTCTGATGCTAGAGATTCCAGGGGAGGAGGGGAGGTTTCCGAGGTCGTCTCTGTGGCAGGAGGACATTTGTGGAGTGTAGGGGGAGGACACAGGTGCAGCCTGAGAGGGAATGCAACCGGAGCAATCCCACACCCGAGGAGGGGTGCATTTATATTGGGGTCCCACGCCTGACAACCCCAGGAAGTGGCCCTTTGCCCGTTCATCATAAAGTGAACCCTGTGGGGAGTGGAAGATGAGTTTAGAACAGTGTCAGCCCAGCAGGCCTCAGGAGACGTTGCTGACTGACTGCATTGATCTAACTCCAGGAGAGGGGAGCTCCCGCATTTTGGGGGGCCCTATGCCCCGCACAGTCTGTGAAGAGGGTGCATTTATACCTATTGTCCTAAATGAACTAGAGGCAAAGGAGCCGAGTGATGACCCTGAAAAGTGGGCTGGCATTTGCAGCTACATGGATGGACCTAGAGATTATCATACTAAGTGAAGTAAGTCAGACAAATACCATATGATATCACTTATATGTGGAATCTAAAATATGACACAAACGAACTTATCTACAAGGCAGAAACAGACTCACAGACATAGAGAACAGACTTGTGGTTGCAAAGAGGGAGGGGGCATGGGGGGGATGGAGTGGGAGTTTGGGATTAGCAGATGCAAACTATTATATTGATATGTAAGATGGATAAACAACAAGGTCCTACTGTAGAGCAAGGGAACTATATTCAATATCCTGTAATAAACCATAATGGAAAAGAAAAAAAGAGTGGGCTGGGACATTTTCGACAGCCCCAAAGGTCCTGGAGACAGAAGGGGATGGTCTTGGCACCTCTTGGAAGGAGAAATGGCCCGTGATTAGATGCAAAGGAGAGGTTTTGGAATAAAATGGATGTCCCTCCAAAATAACCCACCAGTGAAGATTCTCTGGTCAGGTCCTCACAGAAGCATTTCTAGGTAACTGTCACCCGTGCCAGGAAGGAAGACAGGAAGCATGACTGTGACCATTTCCACGGCTCCCTCAAGCATCCCCGACCACACACCTGGTCATCTTTGGGTAGGTCAGCCGCTCACAGAGTTCATGCCATTCTGCCGCTGGCAGGCGTCCTGTCTGGCTTCTTATTGATTTCCTTCAGATTTTATTACAACGTGCAGTGATTTTCTTTCTTTGTTTTCTTGGTTTGTTTGTTTTTCCTTCTTTCACCCCCCTGGACAGTAAGCTGTATGAAGGTGGGGAGTACTTCATCTGTCTGGGTTAATCACCTCTGTGGCTAGACGGTGCCTAGCACAGAGTAGGTAGTTAATATTTGCTAAGTTAAAAGAATAAGTTAAAGAATATTCAAGAATAAATGAATACATGGAATTTATGAACCTAGTGTCACATACGATTAAAGTACTAGTCGTTCTCGTGTTTTTACCTGTTTCACTCCATGCCAGCCCAGGCCTGTGGTTTCTTCTACTTTCCTTTAGTTTTAGGCATATGCAGTTTCTATCCTAGCACTTGGGTCACTACCTGATTGTTATGTACATGCTTCAGCCACCAAGAGAGTGTGAGGTGACAGGGGGACCCCGGGACTAGAAAGCCTGCCCTGAGAACTGGTACCTCTGGCCTTATTTCTTGTCCCTTTATGACGCGTTCCGACCTCCCTGAAGACCCCCAGACTCTCGAGTGCACCACGCTCCCTTCCATCCCCGGGTCTTTGCACAGACCGTTCCTTCTAACTTCCTCCTGCCCCTGCTTTGGCCTCTGCTTCTGAGTTGAGCACCCCTCACATGGGCTCCTACACCATCCTGTGTATCTCCAATCTCACACTTAGCTCATTAGCCTGTAATTGCATGTTTAAGTATTTGTTTTTATTTACTCATTCATCACTGAATATTATCTGAGCACCCAGGATGTCTTAGGCATGGCTCTGGGTACTGGGGATTCAGTAGTAAACAAAATAGGCAAGGTCTCTGCTCTCTGGAGCTTACGTTTTAGTGGAAAGAGATAAGCAGTTAACAAATAGAGACTCAGTTATATGTCATGTGCTAATAAGTGCTATAAAGAAATAAAACAGGGAAGGCAGAGACGAATAGGGGTCGGAAGCCTATTTTAGATAAAGTGATTAGGAAAGGCATCCGACAAGGGAACGCTTGTTTTATCATCGGCTCAAAGGAATTAGGGGAACAAGCTATGAAGATGTCTGGGCACCTAGTGTTCAAGTGGCAGAAACAGCCAGTGCAAAGGCCCTGAGGCAGGAACGTGCTTGACATATTCAGGACATTGAATAAGCAGAAGTGGTGTGGCTAGAGCAGAGTGACCACGTTAACCTCAAATCCAAGTGCGCTCCATGAAGTTAGAGACCACGTTCCCCTGGCTCAAGGTATATCCCTAACGTCTAGCACGGGGCTGGCACATGCCCTGAAGGTGTTGAAGGAATTCACACCTTGGAAGAGCTTGCGCATTTGCCTAGTTTCACCATCAGGTCCTGAATGAAATAGACAGCGAGGAGGCCACTGAGCCTTTGGACAAGGGCAGGTCTGGGCAATGGAGGAACTGAGTAAATAAGTAAGAACAGTAAAGGGTTGAGAATAAATCTGAGGGTCCTGCTTGGTGCTCCAGGGATCAAGGCTCATTACGGCAGAGGGCTCTGGAAATGATTTATTATCTTTCTCTCTTTTTTTTTTTAAATATTTATTTATTTAGACTGTGCCGGGTCTTAGCTGCTGCACGTGGGATCCTCGCCGCGCTGTGTGGGATCTTTAGTTGCAACATGTGGACCTCTCAGTCATGGCATGTGGACTCCCAGTTGCACATGCATGGTGGGATCTTAGTTCCCCGACCAGGGATCGAACCCAGCCTCCCTGCATTGGGAGCACAGAGTCTTACCCACTGGACCACCAGGGAAGTCCCTGGAAATGATCGTCTTTTTTTTTTTTTTTTTTTTTTTTGCTGTACGCGGGCCTCTCACTGCCGTGGCCTCTCCCGTTGCGGAGCACAGGCTCCGGACGCGCAGGCCCAGCGGCCATGGCTCACGGGCCCAGCCGCTCCGCGGCATGTGGGATCTTCCCGGACCGGGGCACGAACCCATGTCCCCTGCATCGGCAGGCGGACCCTCCACCACTGTGCCACCAGGGAAGCCTGGAAATGACTTCTTATTACTACACTGTGTTACTAAGGCTCGCTCTATGAAGTTACTTTCATACCAGATAAATCCAGCATCTCTACTCACTAGTAGTGTCTGGCACTGCACTAAATGTTTTGTGCGGATTCATTTGGCATGATTGTTACGGAGATTGGATGCGATGACCTCTCCATTTTACAGATGAACAAACTGACGTTCAGTGAGATCAAGTAACTGGGCCAAGGTTACACAGCTAACGGCAGAGACAAGCCATGAAAAACAAAGCAGTAGGATGCTGAAGGCTTCGCTCCTGACCGCTGTACGTAAACGCCCCCTCCTCCTAGCCCATCATGGCGGCTGCCGAAGGCAGGCACAGACTGAAGCTCAAATTTGAGTTCGATTTGACCCCAAATCAGTGTATTTTTGAAATCAGATGGACAGCAACTGGCCCATGTTTTTCTCCTGGATTGGGATCAATCCAGACTTGAGGTATAAGGACCAACTACGGTGGGATGAAAGTCTTTGACAAGGAATCCATGTCCCACGAGGCTCGAAAGTGACTGAGGGCAGTGCGCCTCCCTAGGAGGGGGCCCTGGCGATAAAAGGAAGTTATGTCTAACAAGGGAACGTCTGGAATTTTTCATGAAAAATGGCAGCCCACCCCTGGAAAAACTGTGTCACGTTCCATCTCTCCAATACACAGATGAGATGCGCAATGCTCCCGCTGAAACAAGGACTGACGGGAATTCTGGCGGCAGGAAGAACAGCAGCGTCCACCGCAGAGATCAAGATATGCCTCCAAAAACAACAGGTCGTGTCATGATTCATTCACTTGCAACGTGAAGGACGCGCAGGGATGTTTTGGCTGTTAACCTGGCCTCACCATCCAGGTCCTACGGTGGG